>NC_052530.2:21591427-22216427 GCF_016746365.2 Drosophila yakuba
TGCATCTGACCAAAATTGTAATATATACACCCACAAACGTACAGCTAAATAAATATTTGATTTGCCTTATTGCATCTGGCTATTGGTAGCTACATAATTGAACGACGAATGCGATTAATTGCCAAAGCAAACAGCATTCGAGGCCATTGAATTATGGGAATTGTGAATACGAGGCTTAACAATCGAAATTAAAACCGGGGCTTTTTTTTTCATTGCGAGTATGTGTAATAATTATCTTTAACGAAGCGATAAATGTCGATCAATTAAATTATGACTGCTAATTAAGTAAACATACAATTTTTACAGACGCATTTCCATGTTTGCATTTGCATTTGCTGCAGCAGCTTTATGGATGTGCATCCAATTTGCAGGCCGAGTGGTCCACAATTTTGATGACATTCGCACAAGTTGTGAATAAAAACCGTTTCGAGTGCTTTCGCCTTGTGCAGGCAGTAAGCAGCACGCATACGCACTGTTGGCCAGCACTTTTTCTATATCGATGTCGACTGTGAGTGCAGTTTGCTAAAGTGCTTGCCAAGAGCTGAGCTCCTTTTTTTCGTTCCACCTAATGCCTGGCACACACACACATGAATTGAAGCTCTCCTGGCGATGCAAACGCATGCCCACCGGATTGTCCTTGAGCTGTCAGTCCGCCACCATCCCAATTCCCATTCCCAATCCCATTCCATATTTCCATACCACCGAAACTTTGCCATGGGCTCTGGGAAAAGCTCGAACAAAAGAAAATGTTCGCTCTGGGCCGAGGGATATGGTAAATGGTAAATGGCAGTGCAGGATTATATCAGTTCTCTTGTCGTTTTGTTTGTTTCGTTTTTTTTTTCATTTTTTTTTTGTTTTTTGCCCAGGTAATGCGCCCATAACGGATTAGAAGATATCCTCGTGCCTCCAGCTCTTCAGCTCTGCAGCTCAGCAGGTTTTGGGTGCTCAACGCAAACAGTTTCCGGCGTTGCCCGGATAATTGTTACAATATACAAAATTTTCATTTAGTTTATTTGCCCAGCGACAACATGTCAGCTCAGCAGCAACATCAGCAAACAGCAAACAGGCGCGCAACCAAGTCACCATGGGCAAAAAGCGAATAATTTGGCATAGGTGAATATATTCAACTAAGAATGATCTAATTCAGTTCCTGTACTGTTTTATAGACTCATTCCAAGTGACATTTCATTCGAATTATGCCATTTTGACCCACTGTGCAGTTGAACAAGTGTTTGTGCGCAGGAAACTTGTGTATTTATTTGACTTATGTGACGCTGTAAATAGGGGGAGCTTGAAGGGGGGACGTTTGAACGAATGTGGGGCTTGTATGTTATTTAAAATGCAGACATGTGTAGCCTGTAGTTGCTGCTATTGCTGCTGGTGCGCCATTAAAATCCCAGCAACATTGTTAATGAACTTTTAATGACTTTTTGTGAGCACACACACTAAAACAATATCAACTTTGGCCTAGCTGGGTGTATGGCACACAAATCAGAGGGCTTTGGTGTTATGTTTTCTACTCCCCCCTACATTTTCTGTTTTGGAACAAGCGTGAAATCTAAATGTGAAACAAACTTTTGACACACTGGAACAACAGACGCAGTGCAGCGAAATCAGCACTATTACTTAATATGCGAAATTTGAATTGGATTCGAGTGGCTGAAAGGAGCCCGAGGAGCGGCAACTTGTTTACCCGGAAGCCCACTGGGCGTGCGGGTGCGAACGTGTGCAGTGCATCTTGATTAACAAATCAACTGGAATTGGAATGTGATTGCATGCGATTCATCAGTAATCGGAAATCTTGGCTGCGGGCCAAATGGGGCCACCATCAATCCAGCAATCTAGCAATCCAGCAATACAGCAATCCTGTTGCCTCGAAAGCAATGCTAAGCACTTTCGCCTCCATTTAAGGCAAATAAATCCATCAGCCAGGGGGAATTCCAAGTAAATGAGCCTTAAAGTGGGTTCACATGTACTAGTAAGTGATGGTAGAATGTTCACCAATGCATGGAGTCTCCACCAGTTTGGATGGCTCAGGAATAGGTATTCACTCACTGTTCTATGAGCTGCAAAATGCAGTTTAATTTCGAAATAATATAGGCCAAGTTAGAAAGATGCCTCTTTTATAATCAATTGAACATTTAGGTGCTTCCCCAAAATTACATTTAAAATTCGGTTTTCCAGAATCTCTCACTAAATTTCTCTTTAAAAGCAATAGTTAACTGCAAGTCATATTTACCGAAGTGTAGATTAACCATCTAAAAAGTAAACAAGTGCTTCTGATAAAACAGTTTATAGGCAAAACCGAAAGATAAGAATTTAGGTCTGGGAAGCTCGGATTTATTAGCATGCCCTCTCTTTCGCTCGCTTATCGCAGATATTTAAATGCGCGCTTCTCACCACGATCGCACCAGTCGTCGACGAGCCAGTGTTGAGAAAGGTGTGGTGTGCGCCTGCTCTCCGCAGTGGTGAACTGCCGATCAGCTGATTAGAGCTCTTTGTTTGGAGAGAAAACTTAATTGATTTGTTATCAGCCGGCTAATTATTTACATTTATAGAGTGCAGCATGAGTACCGCCAAGTGGGAGAACAACGAGGAGATTAAGATCTTCCGCGAATACCTTCGCATACCAACGGTGCATCCAAATGTGGATTACAGTGAGTTCCAATAGTCTATATCTTTATGAGGCTGCGATAAGAGCGCCCTGATCTTTATGATCGTGCCATAAACTGTGTCTGCTATTTATAGCCGCCTGCACGGAATTCTTGAAGCGTCAGGCTGCCAGCTTGGACCTGCCCGTGGAGGTTATCTATCCGGTGAACGAGCAGAATCCCGTGGTGGTGCTGAAATGGCTGGGTTCCCAGCCGGAGCTGCCCTCCATCATTCTCAATTCGCACACGGATGTGGTGCCCGTGTTTGAGGAGAAGTGGACACACGGTCCCTTCAGTGCCGATCTGGATGCAGAGGGTCGCATCTTCGCCCGGGGATCGCAGGACATGAAGTGCGTGGGCACCCAATATCTGGGTGCAGTGCGAGCGCTTAAGGCCAGTGGCTATCAACCCAAGAGGACCATCTATCTTACATATGTTCCGGACGAGGAGGTCGGCGGCCACCTGGGCATGCGGGAACTGGTGAAGAGCGACTACTTCAAGAAACTCAACGTGGGATTCAGCTTCGACGAGGGAATCTCCAGTGCCGATGAAACCTACGCTCTGTACTACGCCGAACGGACTCTTTGGCGTTAGTTGGCTTTAGACTGCCCTATTATACAAGTAATTTAATCGCTTTGTTTTCCAACAGATCTGCGTTTCAAGTTCAGTGGAACTGCTGGTCACGGATCGCTGTTACTCCCGAACACTGCTGGAGAGAAACTGGACTATGTTGTAGGCAAATTGATGGAGTTCCGCAAGTCGCAAGTGCAAAAACTGGCTGACGACTCATCCCTCGAAATTGGCGATGTGACCACTGTGAATCTCACCCAACTGCGGGGCGGAGTCCAGAGCAACGTGGTACCTCCACTGCTGGAAGCTGTGTTTGATATCCGCATTGCCGTCACCGTGGACATACCTGCCTTTGAGAAGCAGATTCGCGACTGGTGCGAGGAGGCTGGCGGCGGCATCGAGCTGGAGTTCGAGATGAAAAACCCCTTTGTGGAGCCAACAAAGATTGACTCGTCGAATGCCTACTGGCTGGCCTTCAAGAAGACTCTCGATGACCTGTAAGTATGAGAAGCTCTTACAAAAGGCATGGCTCTAATATCCTTCTTTGTTGGTTCTTTCAGTGGCCTCAAGACACGGGTTCGAGTTTTCCCCGGCGCCACGGACAGTCGTTATATTCGCTACGCAGGCATTCCAGCTCTAGGATTCTCGCCCATCAACAACACACCCATCCTGCTGCACGACCACGATGAATTCCTGAAAGCCGATACCTATTTGCACGGCATTGAGGTCTACAAGAAGCTCATTCCTGCCGTAGCTGATGCTTAGAGAACTTAATTCAATTATGAAATACATACTTAACTTCTTTGTCGATGTTTGTTGAAATAGCTTTACATAAGCAGGCTTATAAAAACCCACTTTAATAATCAATGTATGAATAAATAAGCCATTTCCATTAGTAGTGAGCAAAAAAGGGCGTTTCATTAACATGAAAAGGTGTGCGGTTTACTATCTTGGCTTTGCTAGATAAAATAAAGCTCTTACCGCAAACTTTAAAATCCGTGCTTCTAATCAAGTGGCCCAAAGTCAACAACTGATAATGCCATTAAGTCAATCCACACTCAGACTTCAAACCAAACAACACGCTGGATTACAAGTCAGTCTCTTCACAACCGCGGGGCATTCAACTCAAAATGTGCACTTGCCCGGAACAATGGAAGAACGACGAGGAAATACAAATTTTCCAGGAGTACTTGCGCATTCCCACGGTGCATCCAGATGTGGACTATAGTAAAGATTTGTTTTCAACTCCTTGCCTTTTTTTATCGCCATTTCCCTTGCAGCTGCATGCGTGGAGTTTCTAAAACGTCAGGCTAGCAACCTTAATCTCCCCGTGGATGTGGTGTATCCCGTTGTGCCTTCCAAGCCAGTGGTGATTATGAAGTGGCTGGGCCAGCAACCCGAGTTGAAATCCATTATATTGAACTCGCACATGGACGTGGTGCCCGTGTTTCCCGAAAAGTGGACCCATGAGCCGTTCGGTGCCCACATAGACGCCCAAGGCCGGATTTATGCACGCGGTGCCCAGGACATGAAGTCCGTGGGATGTCAGTACATGGCTGCAGTCCGCGCACTCAAAGCCAGTGGCTATCAGCCAAAAAGGACTGTATATTTGACCTTTGTGCCCGACGAGGAAACTGGCGGAGAGATGGGCATGGCTGAGTTTGTGCAAGGCGACTACTTCAAGGCCATGAATGTGGGTTTCAGCCTGGACGAGGGCATCGCCAGTGAGGATGACTCTTATCCTGTATTTTACGCCGAGCGTACATTGTGGCGTAAGTGCCCCATTTGCACGGTGGAGTAATAATTTCTGATTCCCTTTTCCATCTCCCTAGATCTTCGATTTAAATTCAGTGGCACTTCAGGTCATGGATCGCTGCTGCACAAAAGCACGGCTGGCGAAAAGTTTCACTATGTGATGGATAAGCTGATGCAGTTTCGAGAAACCCAGGTCAAGCTACTGACTGCCGACTCTTCCCTGCATATTGGTGATGTGACCACTTTGAATCTGACCCAACTCCACGGTGGCGTCCAAAGCAATGTGGTGCCCCCCGTACTAGAAGCCACTTTCGATATACGCATAGCCATCAACCAGGATGCCGATGCGCTGGAGAAGCAGATTCACGAGTGGTGTAACGAAGTCGGCGGTGGAGTGGCACTGGATTTCACGCTGAAGTGCCCCTCGGTGGTGACCAAGATAGACGCCTCCAATCCCTACTGGCTGGGCTTCCAACGGGGACTGGATGCACTGTAGGTACACAGAGATTGTGGAGTTTCGCTTTCTAAATTTGTTGAAATTGCAGTGGCTTGCGCACCCATACACGAGTTTTTCCCGGCGCCACCGATAGCTTCTACGTCCGGCAAGTGGGGATTCCCGCTCTGGGATTCTCGCCCATCAACAACACCCCGGTGCTGCTGCACAATCACGATGAATATTTGCGGGCGGACACCTATCTGCATGGAATTCAGGTGTACAGGAAGCTGATCCCCTCCATTGCTGATTCATAAAACGTTCAACCGAACGTTCCACTCATAAATGGAAATCAATATGCTACAATAAATATTGTTATACAAAAAACTAAAACAGGTCAACTAGACATAATTAATAAATATTTCAGATGAAAGCCTTAGCTAAACACTGTAAATACCTAATTATACCATTAGCTTTAATGAAATGTACATATATATATAAGGGATAAAGCACAAATAAAATAAAAATAAAAATATGCTACATTTGGTCTTATCTCTTATGAGTAATGTTTTGGGTCGATGAGTGTAAGACCGAAATTAAATGTTTAAATGGTGTGACTACTTCAAATCATATCTGCTTCTAACTAAATGAAAACCAATCACTGATAGCACGAAATTCAGAAAAGATGTATATGTCATGAACTTTGCCCCCGTATAATATCCAATAAATCGTCACTGTCATTGATATCGTTCTAAAAAACTAACATTCAAGTTAGGGTGTTGTATTTTATACATACTCGTACATAGTTATTACGAATAATTACATATATTTGTCACACCAAATAAATATTATAATAAACTACCGTAGTCCACAGACTATAAACATCAGTGGCAAAAGTTTATTGGTATTATGTGAACTTTATCGAATTAGGCTACCGTTTGCTATCAGACGTTTGTTTTGGAAGAGGTATGTACAAGAATATGCGCTGTTATCATTTTTATAACAACCGTGTTTGATAACGAGCTCATTATTTGATAATAATTCGAAGCCAAGGCCATAAAACCAAAATAACAGAACCCAAAAATGTCTGTATAAGTTCATTTTTTGCCAACTTTTGCACAGTCGAGTTTGCTAACTGGCAGCGAAAACATATCCGCAAAATGAGCGCCGAAAAGTGGGAAGACAACGAGGAAATCAAAATATTCCGCGAATATTTGCGCATAGCTACGGTGCAGCCCAATGTGGATTACAGTAAGGATTCCCCAAGGAATTCCTGGCAGCACCACACTCACGTACCATATATCTTAACTTCTAGCCGAATGCGTGGAGTTCCTGAAGAGGCAGGCACACAGCCTGGATCTTCCAGTGGATGTCATCTATCCAGTGGAGAAGAAGCCCGTGGTGATCATCAAGTGGTTGGGCACCGAACCGGAACTGCCCTCCGTCATTCTGAACTCGCACATGGATGTGGTGCCAGTGTTCCGCGACAAGTGGACCCACGATCCCTTCGCTGCCGACATCGATGAGGAGGGCAGGATCTTTGCGCGTGGTACGCAGGACATGAAGTCGGTGGGCACAGGATATCTGGGTGCCATTCGCCTGCTCAAGGCCAGTGGTGTCCAGCCTAAGCGCAACTTCTTCGTGACCTTTGTGCCCGATGAGGAGATCGGCGGTGAGCTGGGCATGCAGGAGTTCGTGAAAACGGAATACTACAGCAACATGAATGTGGGCTTCAGTCTGGACGAGGGCGGCACCAGTGAAATAGATCTCTTCTATGTCTTCTATGCCGAACGCATGCGATGGGGTGAGTAGTCCTTCAGCCTTAATTAAGACTTGCACGTAAATTATATCCCCTCTTTAATAGGTCTTAAGCTGAACTTCAGTGGAACCTCGGGACACGGTTCGATGTTGCTGCCCAGCACTGCCGGCGTGAAACTGAACTATGTGCTCAACAAGCTGACGGAGTTCCGCGAATCACAGGTTCAGCGGCTGGCCACGGATCAAACCATTAACATCGGTGATGTGACAACCATCAATCTCACCCAGCTGAGCGGCGGAGTCCAGAGCAACGTGGTGCCTCCTCACTTCGAGGCTGTCTTTGACATGCGCCTGTCCATCACCCTGGATGTGGTTGCCTTTGAGAAACAGATCCACGACTGGTGCGAGGAGGCTGGTGGCGGCATCGAGATCTCCTTCGACGAGAAGGAACCCTACGTAGCACCCACTAAGATCGACGACTCCAACCCATTCTGGCTGGCCTTCAAGGCGGCCACCGATGAGCTGTAAGTCTGAATCGAATGCTCCACAATACCCACTTCTAATTCGATCTTTTTTTTGTTTATAGTGGCCTTAAGATCTACCCCATCGTCTGTCCTGGGGCCACCGACAGCCGGAACATTCGAGCTCAGGGCATTCCGGCCTTGGGATTCTCCCCGATCAAAAACACCACGATGCGCATCCACGATCACGATGAGTTCTTGGGAGCCGAAACTTACTTGAAGGGCATTCAAATATACAAGAAAATTCTGGGCAACCTAGCCAATGTCTAAAAACTAAATCGAAATAATACATGAAAACCTTATCAAAATAAAGATTGATGATTTTGTTATAAGTTAGTAGAAAACTTCCTGGCTTTTTATCTTATCTTCTCTGATTTAAACGAATACTTTAATAAACCTGTATCTGAAAACTACAAGTTGCTATCCTTGCGACAGCAGGTTGATAATGCATGTATCTATATTTTGCTATATCATCATAGATAGCAGGCTGAAAGGCGCCGAAGCCCATTAAAGCCAAAATAATCACTTGATTAGTGAAACGCGAAGGTTATCAATCAAAGCTGTGTCATATGAATTGAATTTGTCACAAATTTGCAAATTACTGTTTTTGCGATTTATTTAGAACATAGAACATAGAACATAGTTTACCCAAAACTTGAGGTTTCAAAGGTTGAGGTTACAAAGATAATACATTATGAAATAATTTATATTTTTAATTAAGGTTACATAGATAAACACAACAAACTAATTTCTATTTAGTAAAGCTCCTAAAAATAAGGTTTCTATTCGGATAATAGGCGTGTGGGGTTTACAGATAAGGGCGTTACTATCGCAACAACACACACGTTTGATAAGCATTTAAATTTCTTGTCCATAAACATTAAAGCAAACAGTGCGATTATAAAAGCACGGACGATCTTTGTTGCAGCTCAGTTGCTGATGACAGAAGAGTGTGGAAATGAGCTCGGAAAAGTGGGAAAACAATGAGGAAATTAGGATTTTCCGGGAATACTTGCGTATACCAACGGTGCATCCTGATGTTGACTACAGTGAGGATTAGTTTTATTTTTTTTTTATGTAATTAAATAAATCTGTTTTAATTTTATTTGTTTAGCTGCCTGTGTGGAGTTCCTGAAGCGGCAGGCCAGCTCCTTAGATCTTCCTGTTGAGGTGGTTTATCCTGCTGTTCAAACGAAACCCGTTGTGATCATTAAATGGCAAGGAAGTCAGCCGGAACTCTCGTCCATTGTTCTCAACTCCCATACGGATGTGGTGCCCGTGTTTCGGGAAAAGTGGACTCACGATCCCTTCGCTGCCGATATCGATGAGGAGGGCAGGATCTTTGCGCGAGGTACGCAGGACATGAAATCGGTGGGCACACAATATCTAGGTGCGATTCGCCTGCTGAAAGCTAGTGGTTTCCAACCGAAAAGGACACTGTTTGTGACCTTTGTTCCCGATGAAGAGATCGGTGGCCAGCTGGGCATGGCGGAGTTTGTGAAGACGGATTACTACAGGAAAATGAATGTGGGTTTCAGCCTAGATGAAGGCGCCACTAGTGAAAGTGACGTGCATCATTTGTTCTACGCCGAACGTTTGCGTTGGGGTAAGTTACTCTACGATGATGATGATGATGGATTGAGAACATTAGCATTTCGCTTTATGCAGGACTCAAGCTGAAAGCCAGTGGAACTTCTGGCCATGGCTCGCTTTTGCTGCCCAACACTGCAGGAGTCAAGCTGAACTATGTGGTCAACAAACTGACTGAATTCCGCACATCGCAAGTTGAGAACCTTGCCAGAGATTCCAGCCTCAGCAAGGGCGATGTGACCACCGTGAATCTCACCCAATTGAGTGGCGGAGTGCAGAGCAATGTGGTTCCGCCGCTTTTTGAGGCGGTCTTCGACATACGCGTTGCCATTACTGTGGATGTGGTTGCCTTTGAGAAACAGATACGCGACTGGTGTGAGGAAGCTGGTGGCGGCATTGAAATTGATTTCTTCCAGAAGGAGCCTTATGTGGCGCCCACCAAGCTGGATAATTCGAATCCCTACTGGCTAGCTGTCAAAGCCGCCATCGATGAACTGTAAGTGCCAGTTTACTAGTCACTATAATAGTTAATCGAAATCCCTCGGTATTTTAGTGGATTGAAGGTTCATCCCATCGTTTGTCCCGGCGCCACCGACAGTCGTTTCATTCGGGAGAAGGGCACCCCGGCCATTGGATTCTCACCCATTATAAACACCACCTTGCGGATCCATGACCACGACGAGTTTCTGCAGGCTGATATCTATCTTAATGGCATTGATGTGTACAAGAAGATTATTCGCAATCTGGCAGAGGTATAAAACAAAATGTATGAACTGTATGGATCGTTGTTATAATAAAGATGGGCTGATTACTAAAGTGTGCTTCGTATCTTAATTTTAGAGAGTAATCTTATCAGAGGAAATAAGTTCTAGGGTGAATTTTTCCTTATATGTGTTATGTGTGTAGGTTTGGTAATCTGAAGGGCAAAGTTAAACAAAACACCTGGGAGCTGAAGAGCTATCTCAACTGTTAGGATTTCATCCAAAACTAATAGGTGATTCAAAACAGTTACCGGGTGATTTTTCGGCTTTCGCTTCCCTGTTGTCTTGATCAAGATATAAATCATTCTGATCGGTTTACTGTGGCAGATTATCAGTTACGAATAATGCACATGTTGTCACTACGTTGACTGTCATCCACAGTGACGAGCATTGTAAACAGAATTCGAAAAGAAATGCCGCTGTTTGATAATGTTTTTGTTATCATATATGCATAATGACTTTTGTGATATGATCCAACAGCATATAAAGCCAGCGGATGTCTTTAGCAGCTTATTCCCGCTTTATCACTCTAACGTTTCATATTCAAGATGAGTGCCGAAAAATGGGAAAAGAACGAAGAAATTCAAATATTCCGGGAGTACTTGCGAATTCCATCTGTGCACCCCAATATTGATTACAGTAAGGTCCTTATTCTATTATTTCCATTGAAAGCATTAGCACTTTTCATTTTTAGCCGCTTGTGTGGAGTTTATTCGTCGTCAGGCTGATTCCCTCAATCTCCCGGTGGACGTAGTTTATCCAGCAGTTAAATCCAAACCTGTGGTGATCATTAAATGGGAAGGAAGCCAGCCAAAGCTGCCATCAATCATTCTAAACTCGCACATGGATGTGGTGCCTGTATTCCCCGAGAAGTGGACCCATGAACCCTTCTCCGCTGACATTGATGAGGAGGGCAGGATCTTTGCACGAGGTGCGCAGGACATGAAATCGGTGGGCACTCAGTATCTAGGAGCTATTCGCCTCTTGAAGGCTGATGGCTTTCAGCCGAAAAGGACGCTTTATGTGACCTTTGTGCCCGACGAGGAGATTGGAGGCATCCATGGTATGGCAGCGTTCGTTGAAACTGACTTTTACAAGCAAATGAATGTGGGATTCAGCTTGGACGAGGGTGGCACTAGTGCTTCCGATGTTCATCACTTGTTCTACGCCGAGCGTATACGATGGAGTGAGTAGAGTGATACAGCGTTCACATCAGTTGATTGAAACTTCCCATTCCCTTCAGTACTCAAATTGAAAGTTGGTGGAACTGCCGGTCATGGTTCTTTATTGTTGCCCGATACTGCCGGAGTTAAGTTCAACTATGTGTTGAACAAGCTGACGGAGTTCCGTGAATCGCAAATCCAGCTACTGAAAAACGACCAAAGCCTCAGCATCGGTGATGTGACCACGGTGAATCTCACCCAGTTGAGTGGCGGAGTGCAGAGCAATGTGGTTCCACCGCTTTTAGAGGCCATTTTTGACATGCGTCTATCCATAACCCTGGATTTGGTTGCCTTCGAGCGGCAAATTCGGAACTGGTGCGAGGAGGCAGGTGGAGGTATTGATATTGAGTTCCCCCTGAAAGAGGCCTATGTGGCACCCACCAAACTGGATGATTCGAATCCCTATTGGTTGGCTTTGAAAGCCGCACTGGATGAACTGTGAGTGTTTGTCAAATGTGTGTCAAATAGAGAATCTCTAATACTTGTATCCTTTTCAGTGGACTGAAAGTTAAGCCGATAGTGTGTTTTGCAGTCACCGATTGTCGTTTTATTCGCCAGCAGGGAACACCTGCAATTGGTTTCTCACCCATCGTAAATACTGCTGTGCTAATCCATGATCATGATGAGTTTTTGAGGGCTGATAACTATTTGAATGGCATTCAGGTGTACAAGAAGATTATTCCCAGTCTCGCTGAAGTCTAGCCAAGTAAAACTATGTGGATATACCGAAAGTTTTATGTTCGTATTTTAACATTTAATAGTCATGCCATTTAGTTAATGATGAGTATACATAAAGATAAGTCTGTCAGAGCAATACACCTTGTTGAACCAAACACTTGTCTTGATAAGCATTTCGAGGTACCAGATAAAAATATAAAACCAAGTACGAAACCATCTAAAGCTCCATAAAATTTTTACTTTACCTTAGGGAAATTGCATCAGGAAAATGAACGTTGAGTTTTGTCTAGACGAAGGTGTGGTTGGTGCCAATAAAATCCACCTAAATGAGTGAGGTAATGTCTACTTAGTGCATAGATTGGAATTTCATCCTGAATGGCAAACCAGACTTGTTCTCTACTTCACAAAGGACTAAAAGTTCAAGCCTGTGTTTATCCTGTCATGTGACTACTTTGGATCCCTGCCCCCGCATTCTCTTCCATCAACCATGTACTGATACTGGCGCTCGACCACAACGAGTGAGTTCAGGCGGTCTCCTAAAACGAACTCATTTCGGCTCCATCCAGTGGCGGCGCATCGCGCATACGCCCCGTTGCCCTCTCCAACATTTGGCAGTTTGCGCGCTGAACTAAGGGCTGTCATCGATGTGACAGCATCGTAGAGCGAGTTTGCGAGACACGACTGCCAAGCGGACGAGACAGGTGGTAGTGAGTTTTGTCAGTTAGTCAAACAAAATAAATTTTAAGGCCCCCACCATTTGGGTGCGGAGCGAGGGGGTCAGGGGTTAGGGGTTAAGTTAAACTGCTGCATGTCAGTCTCTGCAAATTGTCAGTTGGGCAGCACTTCGGAATGTCTGACATGTGAGTGGTGCCAAGGGCAATAAATTATGCTGGGGCCGCAGAATGAATAATGACAACATGCTCTCCAAAGGACCCTTTCGTCTCCCCCGGCCCCACGTCCTTGTTGCACCCCTCCATTTTGGCCATTTGTGTCCTGGCTGCAACTGTGACCCGTGCGTGCCGATTAGACATGTTAATGCATGTGTCAGGGCAATGAAATATGTATTGATGGCAGTCCAGGGAGAGATCCCACCATCTCTCCATTCGTGTCCTTTGTGTGAGCAGCGCCCGGAATTATGACAATTTATCAGGCGAATGCCAGTTTTCGGGGGGGGGGGGAGTTTGGTGGGGGGAATGGTGTGCATTCCAAATGCTTTCCACGCAATTAACACTGACCATTAGTGGCGCCAGTTTGGCATAATGAGTGCAGTCGACGATGTCCAGCCCTTTAACGCTCGCGTTACCGCTGGCAACTTAATGCATATCATTTTTACTTTTAATGAGCCGGTGGCAGTTGGCAGCACAGTCCACCTCACCTTCGTCCTCCAACCTTCGTCCTTCGTTCCTCGTACTTCGTCCTTTCAACTTTTGTACTTTCTATTTCGGTCCTCCATCGCCTGCTGTCTGGTCCTTGCCGAGTGCACTTAATGCAGCAAGTTTTCGCAGCCCACCTGCCACGGACCCACTTGAAAGCAAGTTCTGGGTTCCTGGTTCTGGTTTTTTGGGTTCTGTGTTCTGGGTGCTGGGTGCTGGGCTTGGAGTTCTGGGCTCTGGGCTTACTCTCTTTTTCGCCGCGTTCTACTTTGCATTTTAAATTTCCGCCAACTTCCATGATGTTTGTGCGGCAGGGCGGGGGGAAAGCGGAAAGTTTGGCAACTTTTACATTTCAATTTTAATTTCTTTGGCCCACACTCGATGCCAAACCTTAAGCCGAACCTGAGCGAAATTCTTAATGGCCCACTCACACTAATTAGGGGAACGCAGAAGTTTCGAAGCCTTTAAAGATTTCTTGCTCCTTATTCCTTTTTTCCCAGCAAGGGCTTCACATTTGCATTTATTTCGACAGCAGCCTCGATTTTTTATTGCCATCCGAAGTTTATGACGAATAAAATCCAACAATCACAATGAAAAACTCGTTCCTAATTAAATTCAATTTACTTGTGACTGCTGCGGCTCGATGTCCCGAAATGGCAGGATCTCAACATTATGGCCATGCAATTAAAATCCCAGACTAAACGAGCTAAGGCTGGTATCTGTAGCACAGCAGAGGCTACAATAATAACAATGGTTTATTATTCTAATCATCTAATATGCTACGAACTAGAAAATACATTTAAATGATATATCTCATATATTTATATAATATATCTCATCTTTATCACGTTTATGTCAGCTTTAAATTTCGGTTTAATTTCCAAGAAATTCGTGTGCCTATTTTTTTGGCCTCAGCTGTGTGGCCATATTCTCGGCGCAAGTATTATATGTACAACATATATTTAGCTGGGGACAGCAAAGTGTTCTAGTGCGACACAAAGGCAATTGCCGCCGCCTTGTTTTCTAATGTTGCCACGGCTGCACAGTGGGCCACACAAGTGACCAGGCGGCAGGTTCATCCGTTGCCGCGTGAAAATTAATTTTTAAGTGAAGAAAAAAAGAGTGGAGCATATATAAAGCGCTCCAAGTGGAGTTTAATATGCCGTAGATCAAAGTCAGGCCGTAAACGAGATGCCATTTACGACCACGCCACACACACACACACATCCTGCCATAGTGCCGCGCCAGAAGAGAGTGAGCATCCGCATCCTGTGGCTGGGATAATAAACGTGGGTTAGGAGCTAGGAGTTAGGAGGAGGACCACGTCCTGTGGCGGCTGTAGCAGCTGACTGAAAAGTGTCATTAAGGCGCAGGCACGCCCTCACGCACTCACACGCTTAATAAAGTCAATTGAAGTCTCCAAGGCATCTATGTGTGCGTGTGTGTGTGTGAGGCAAATAATTTATTTTGTCGTTAAGCTTAACTCCAGCCATTGCGGAAAAAAGAGAGGCAAACTAATTAACTTGTTTAGCGCCAAAGCTGCGCAATTTCTACGCTCGCAGCTTAAGCTTAAGCGCCACTGCCGCCCAACTAATGAGCTCCTGTGTGCCACACTGCCATCGCTATATACACTTTACTATACTATACTATACCATACTATACCATACTATACCCTACTCTACTATATACTAAAATGTATAGTACTTGGTTGTGCGGGTGCGACATTAGGAGAGAGCGGAATTGCCGGCAAAATTCTTCTAAAAAGTTGCGCCTGATTAAGCCCTTGCGGCTTCAGGGGTGAAAGTGGGTTTTGGCTGTGCAAATGGCTCTTGGGAGTCAAGCGTCTACTTTTGCCACAAAGTCTCTTTGGCAAAATTTCCACTTGCACTTGTGAAAATTTATTCAACTACTAGTAGTTGAAGGAACTGCAGTTCGGCGACTAATTGTTTATATGTAATTTGTCTTCACAGCGTAAAGTTTTCGAATATCAAGAGTAGTAACTCACAAAATATGGACCTTCTATGTTTCATAACTTGTATTTTTAAAAGAAAAGCAGAACAAAGGATTATGAAAGCGACTAAAAATTGTTAATACTTCAATTCCAACTGAGTGAAACTTAAGTGAAACTACGAAATAGTTCATAAATTATTAAAAACTAGTATTATTTAGCACTGAGTAAGGTATGCTGGTGCTCAGAAAGGTAATGCAAAGTAGTAACAATCGCTAGAGACGAGCAATGTGGTAAGTATTTGTATTTGTTCCTTGTCAAAGCTGGAATTTCGACAGCAGCATCTTTTCTTTTGCTGCTGCCGTTGCTGCTGTTGCATTCGCTGTGGCAGAGCAAACTTTATTGCATACGCCAGGGCGCAATATGAGCCCGTGGCGGAAATGGCGTTGCAAGTCAAGCCAAGGCAAGTCAAGGCAAAATAGGCAAACGGGGCCAAGTGAAGGGAAAAGAGGCAAGAGAAACAGATCCCGCAACTGAAACTGAACTGAAACAGAAACAGAAACAGCTCAGAGCATGCAAAAGCAGTGCAAACTTGGCTTTCTGCGTCCCTCGGCTGCGCTTCAACGCTTCGCGACTCGGCGTCGTCGTCATCGTCGTCTGTGCGGGCCAGCAATTGCAATTTCATTTCCGTTCCCTGGCATTTTATTCCCTTTTTTGGCCTGCTCGCTGTGTTTGCAGTCGCCGTTCCGTTTATTTTCGTTATTTTCGAGAAATAAGTATGTATGTATATTCGACTGCTGTTTCAGCCTCAGTCTCATTCTCAGTCTCAGCTTCAGTGTCTGTTTCTGTTTTTGTTTGGTCTTGTTTTTCCTTTTTGTATACTTGGCTGCTGCACAGACTTTCGTGCAGATACGGTGAAAATCTTGCATAAACTTTGTGCCGAGTCGCTATCTAATTGAAACGGAGCAAAGGAATGCATTCCCAGTTGCTGGGGCGGAGTTGCACTTGCCGCGGAGTAACAAAGTGCAACAGGAAGTGGGAGCGGCGCCAGCTGCAATTGAATTTGCCACGAATATGCAAAATGAAGCTAGAATAAAAATGTAATTTTCCCTTCCTGCGTGATTGGACTGAAGCAGTGTGTGCCAATGTTTTTCCAAAACAAAAAAAAAACTCATAAAATAGAAAATAGAAAAACAAAAAAATAAGTGCCTTCAGCTCGGCTTTTTGCCAACAGAAAGTCAATCAGCCAGGATTCTGTTCAGGCTGTCAAAGTTTTCAGACCCTGTTTTTCCACTTGTCATTGTCTGTTTCCGGTTTTCTAAGACTCCTCGGCCCAGCTAATTGCAAGTTGAATGGAAAACTTTTGGCCCGCCTGTGTGCCATTCAGAATGGGCTTTACTTTCATACCCGTTTCACTTACAGTGTTTGCTTTTTTATACCCCGAAGGCAGCAGTTCGTCATTGGCAAGCGCTGCGTATACGCAATATTATTTTTACAACTGTCAGCAGTTAGCCTGCAAAAACTTTGCCTGGAGCCAACTTTTTAGAGCGAGTACAAAACTTTCGTTGACAATTTGTCAGGGATTTTTGACTATTTCCTAGAGTGCTGAGTTCAGTCCTGGGGAAACTCAATGCTGAGTTGGCGGCGGCAGAGACAATTTTCTGAATTTGATAACTGGCGGAAAAACTTTGGGCTGAGCTTTTAGTTTTTAAGTATTTTAAGAACATAATAATATCCATCTTGGCCCCAATTTTTGCCGTTCACGTACCCCGCCTAATTGCATAATTTGTATGCGGCATTTTGCGGCCGACTGCAATTTCGTTGGAATAAAAAGTTTTATGCTCCTCCATGTCCTTAGTCAACGTTTCGTACGTATTTGGCATTGTGTTTTGCTTTTGTGCCGTAAATTATTATCGCCTGCATGTGGGCCGCTCCCCCTCTTCCTCCTTCGCCCAGCCTTTCAGTTGGGATCCAAAGGATGTAACATCCTGGCCAGCTCTTCGTTACCAACTTGCCAACTGTTATTATCTGTCTCCCTGCTCGTTCGTACATTCACGGCTCCTTACTCGCTCTGCCTCTCCCTCTCTCTCTCTCTCTCGTTCGCTGTGTCTTGCTCTCTCGCCAGGCTCCTAAATTCTCTGTGTGTGCGTGTGTGCTTGTGTGTGTGAGAGTTATCGCATACAAGCTATAAACTCACAGTCGAAGTAGCGAACGTTATAATTTATTTATGGTAATGCGTGCGCACACACACACTCACACTCGCACACACACACACACACGTACACACACACACACGCTGAAAATGTCTCTGGCAGAAAGTTTTATGTGAGCCATACCTCAGGACCTCGCACCACACCCAAAAAGTCGTTTCGTTTAACGTCCATGCCGAATCCCTTTATCTTGCTTTTAATTTTTCCATGGCACCTTGCAGCTGAAATATTAAATCAACCATTTTCCCTCACCGCGTTTTCTCGACGTTTTGGCACCGGAAAAATCCGACTGCGCGACGCGACATGAGCTTCATTTTGGCCATGTCAAATGCCAATCACAACATGAAGGGAAATTTAATATGGCAAATTGTAATGTCAGGAATGTTCGTCAACAAAGTCAATATCAAGATGAGTTCTTTTGGGCAAATTTGTGTAAGGGCAAGGGCAAACCAAAGCCAATGGACGTCGCGACGGCAGAAAGTCTGCGAGAAATAAGTGGAAAAACAAGGTCGCCACCATCACGCATTACGTATACGCTGTGTGGGCCCGCAGGATATCTTTTGACTTCGTTTTCGAGTGGAAAGCGTTTTCATTATAATACTTTTCGCTTCTCTTTTCCCATGCGAAGGCTAATGAAATCAACGACAAAGTGAATACTCCACTGTACACAAAAGGCCATGCTGTTTCTGTTTCTGTATATATATGTAAATATTTTTTAACTAAAAGAGCAGACACTAAAATGACATGCAATTTTTTTTACTGACGTACAACTTCATTATACCATTACGCATTCAGGGCATTTTTTGCTAGGCTTTTGTGTCAAACGCAGACAACCAATTAATATGCATAATTTGTTACGGTTTTCTTCGTGCCCGAAATCTCAGCGAGACGGCTGTCAGCAAACGCTCTACGAGTCCTTGAGTCGTTGAATCCTCGAATCCTGGGGCCATAAATAATGACAGCTTAACAGGCTGGCACTCAGCCGCCAGACCATGCGACATACCATTTGACATGTGCTTAGCTGCCATAAAGCCCCAATGCCCCATCTCCCCGATTGAAATGCTACCGAATATCTGGCCATTGTGTCGACTTGTAATTGATAGGCAAGGCGACAGGCTTGCATCTTTAGCTTGGTATGGGGGATCACCTCTCGAAAACTCATTAGTTGCAATATGTGGCCAGATATCGTAACTGGACCAACCAACCCGTTCGGCCATCATCCTGCAGCTATTAATTAAAATTGCACAATTCTGTCTCAGGCATCCTTGGCTCTATGGCTCCATGGCTATGAAAATTTAATATTTGCCCGGCAGTAAATACAGATGTTGCTGTAGCAAACAAGAACTGACAACCGCACATACACACGCCCACACACACACACACACATATGAGCAGAAAGCTCGTCTTACATAATCAGTTAAGTGGCACACACATATGTACGAGGATCTCAATGGCCGGTTGTAGGAGTAGCCTGCTTCAAATCCTCCAGCTGTTTGGAGCCTGCCACACAACAATATGAAAGTGAAAAATGAGTTTGCTCAAGTTTTGCTCGCCCTTCGGGGTAAAAATATTTTAGTTTCGCCTTAGCTGACATCGAAGTTTTGTTGCTTCAAAACCAATTTGTCTTATTGGTGGTTGGGTGGATTCGCAGTGCAAGATTTATGAAACATGGAGCGCCGCTGCAGGAAGAAACCATGTAAAGTGGCTCTTAGGCGGAACAAATACGTTTGCCCCGAATTCGAGTTAAGCGGTTAATTAGCGCTGATGATCAAAGGAAAAACCAGACTCGCATCCTGCGGCTGTTCTATCGCATTACGTGTTCATGATTGCTCATTACAGGCGCAGAAAAAAGAGGTGAGCTTTTAATTTAATGATTGGCTCGAAAACCTATTATTGAAGTTCCCAATTATGGGTCATTAAAAATGGCAAGATAAAAGTGGGGATTAATCAACTATAATTCTATCACAATTTTTAATTGCAGGACAGTAATTTTATGCTAATTCCTTCGGTGCATTCGGTTTGATATTTACTTTTTTTCTGTGTGCAAGCGATTGCAGTGGTTTTTAACCTTAGCTGCCAGCCATTTGCCATTCGCAGGCAGTCGGTGTATCCGTGTAGACATTGCTCAACTCTCGCACGCACACACACACACACATGCAGGCAATTTGCTAATGTGTACGTGCAGGACTCGACTTCTGCCACAAAGAAATTAAGGATGGGGTTGCGATTGGCAAGGACGCAGGCCACAGTGCGATTGGGGAGACCATAAAGCAGACGAAAGCGGAATGCACAACAAGCCTGATAAGTGGGCGTGGATGTGGGCGTAGATGTGGGCGTGTATGTGGGTGTGGGCGTGGGCCGGTGAATAAACGAGTAAAGTGAGTAAAGTTTGCAGCGGATTCATAAGTTTTCCTGCTCGTTTCGGTTTCTTATTTTTGTCGATTTTTTTGTTTTTTTTTTTTTGGCGAGGGAGAACAGAGAAATTGGTATGTCTAGTTCGAGTCATATTTTCTTCAGAGCAGGAGCTGTGTCACTCCTGGGAAATTTTGCATCGCACAAAAGGCAAGAAAATTGCTGGTTGCAGACATTTTAGCTCCCTTGCTGTTTTTTTTCGGTTTGCTGGCATGCAATATGCAAATCTCTTTAGCCGGGCAACCGTGGGAATGGTCCTATAGCTATAGCAATTGCAATGCTAATGAAAGCCCAACGAAACGAAGTGCCCACCGAATGAGAACTTGTTGTCCGCACCTGAACACCGAACTGAACTGTACCACTGAACTCCAGTAAGCTCCGGCTGAGTGCTGCACCATTTGGAACGATTCCGGGCATCCTAAATAGGTGCTAATGCCGGGCCCAAATAGCCAGACAGCCGAATACTTATGTCGTTAACTTTTACAGCCGTTTTTATAACTTCTCGGGCCATGATGTCCCTGCGGGTGAACACACACACACACACCCACACACACAACATCCCTACACACAAACAGACAAGCAGAGATCCTATTTAGCATGATGCAAAGTTTCGCCTGCGTGCTGGCAACTTATGCAACAGTTTGACAACATAAAAGTTTATTACATAACTTGCACTACACACGGAGGTCAAACGGATGCTGAGACTGAGACCAGACATTATCCATCTAGTGCCCATAAAAATGGACTTTAAGCCACTGGCCAAAACGGGGGAGGTGTTAGATCTACAAGTAAAGCTGTAATTTTGCCACATTCTGATTTAGTTCTTTTAGTTCCAGTTGCCCTGCTGGCTAAAATATGGAGGTGTGTCTGCGGATTATATGTAGTACAGTGTGTGCAGCACTAAGTGGCGCTTATACAAAATTATGCATATCAACTTTATGCGCCTGGCAGCTATTTCACACACACACACACACACACCCACATCTCAGCTGAGATGTTTGCACACAGCACTGCAAAGGGAGCTATGTTTTGCATACATTACGCATACGCAGTGTGTACGGCCATTGTGTGAGATACGGAGCCAAAGTCTGAGCCCCGGGCCTCAGCTTATTTCTAGTTTATTCCCCGTTTTATTGGCATTTTATTTTGTGCTGCAGACAACTTCAGAATTTCCCAGCGCTCAAATCGCAAAATGCACAATGCAAAGATTTATTTTGTGCTGACAAACACAGCATCATTTGTTCGTAATCGATGGATAAGAGCATCTGACTTTCAGACTTCAGAGCCAGTTCAGAGTGCCAGTTCCACTGAGTGCCAGTTTGTCTGGCTGATTATCCATATGGGGGATGGGGGAGTGGAAAACTATGAATGAGTGCGGATTATTGCATAGCTGACAGGCAGAGGAAAATGTCTGCAAATCAAGCGAATTCCTAGGCTGCTAAGCTAATTTATTATCATTTTTACGACTAATGCAAGGCTTACAAAACGAATCCAAATTGGACTGGGAAATGGAAATGGAAATGGAAATGTATACCATGCATAAATCATAACGAAATTCTATGGCATCCTACGCCCAATCTCCCAGTTTGGCGTGTGTACATATCTCTGAGCCATCGCCTTTTGTGCTTGATTAACGTCAACTGTTTATGGTTATTTATTTTGTGCGGCATACTTTCATACTTTTATACTTTCAGGTTTCAGGCCATTTCCTACTGACGGGGATTACTTCCGCCTTTCTGCCAGATAACCAAGCAAATTACCCTGGGATACACAAAATATGATTTCATTTATTTATGTACGCCTGTTTTGGGCAAGGCTTCCCCAAAGATGTTTGCCTAAATCTTAAGCCGAAAGCGATTCTGCCCCACAATTTGTTTTGAACTCGGTGGCAAGTAAACTCTGACTTTTGCCACAAACTTTTCAATTAAAAAGCAAATCGAGGGGGGCTAACAAAGTTCCAGTCGCGTGTGTGGAAGATGCAGTGTCACAGAAATTTGTGAAATTTTGCATTCCCCGTAAACTGCAGACAATTTGGTTATATAAACTTTTCAAATCATTTATTCCATTTTGCAAATACTTGAAAAGCCAAAAGTTGGTGAAATAAAATGTCAAATTTATTGCGATAAAATGAAAATGTGCGATTAGACCTTATAAAAAGTAAGCGCAAGGAGTAAAATAATGGCATCGAAAAGAGATTTTGAGGACATCAAAGTGAAATTTATGCAGAAACAAAAGCTGAGGCTGTAAATTATTTGGTTCTTTGTATGGGTGACACGCACGAAAAACACAAATACAAGGACACATGTGGATTCGTTTTGGAGACTGTTTAAAATTCTGCGTATGTGGTGCCTGCCAAAAATTTCAGATGCCTTGTTTCGTGTATTTTTTCCTCCTTTTGCTATGGAAACTTTTGCGATTCGCAATAATTTTGCTCGAAGGCCGCTAAACTGAGTGTTCGTATACGTGTGTGTGTGTGTGTGTCGAGAAACACACACTTGCTCAGCAGACTATTAGCACACACACTCACACACAAATGCTTTTGGTGGGGAGAAAAGGCATGGGAACGGAAACGCAGGAAAATAAAACCAAAATGGCAAACAAAACAAACACAGCACAACGCACAAAACGAAATAGAAGAAGCAATAATAAAGAAAAAAAAACAGAAAGGAAAAAAAAAGAAAGAAAAAAGAAGGAAGCCAGATTCTGGGCACCGAAAAATAGACACCCTAGTCGTGCTAGCTCAAATTTGTTCCAAGAAAAGTGAACATATTCAATTTCCTTCTGAAGAAGAAAACTCTTATTAAGATGCCTAAAAGTATGCAGCGAAGTGAAGATCATATTTGGTGTGTTAAATTATATTGCATACTTTAAGACAGCTTGAGTAGACAATTTCAACTTCAGTGATTGCAATTACCAACAAAATCACTCTACGGTCTGAAGAAAGTTGCAAACTTAGTTCTAATATTCAAATACCCCCTTGAAGTGTATGGGTGAAAGAAGGAAACTAGTCCAAAGCGAAGAAAAGCTGGAGAGAAAGCAAAGCGCCTGGCAAATAATACAGGCAAATGGGCGAGAAAACAAAGCGACGACGTTGCGTCTGTGACTAACAGTCATCGATGGGGAGGCGGATGGGGTGGTTTCTGGGTGGTTATCAGGTGGCTTTTGGGTGGTATTTGGGTGGTATTTGGGTGGCTTTCAGATGGGTTGGGGGTGGTGCGTGTGGGCAGAGCGACTGAAAGCAGCTTAGCGCTTACTTCATAGTTTACGCGCAGCCAAACGACAACAGAAATGCCAAATGCTATTGATTTTCTCCCATGTTTTGCCTGGCACTCGTACATGGTATCTTGCATTGGGCCTGCTTTTGGATCGGCTCCGATATCCGGGACAGGTGCGTGCTAAAGACCTGAACAAGAAGGGGAGTCAACGATAGCCCGGCTAAGCCGGGTCAGCTCCTCGGAGACGGGAGCTCAGGGAACTCTATGGCTACTGCAAATCGGATTTGCGTGAGTAATTGGCACGTCGCATTCGCTTTTTGGGGCCAGAAAACGTAGAGCCGTAAAAAACAAACAACACGACCGGAAGTTGTTGGTGGGAAACCTCAGCAACGACGGCCTGGGACAAAAAGTTGGGCAAATAAAAGCGCAATTGCGTTATATATGTCCTCGAACACATCGAAAAAATTGCCTTTTTTACGCCACATAATATCTATGATTTCATCCAATTATGGCGATCAGATTTAATTGTAAACAATTAAGCAATTTGTTTTAAAGCTTGCTGGTAAATTGTGATTTACTAGAGTTTTAAGATTATTTAGCTTTTCTTAAAAGATTTTGATGTACAGGAGATAAAGATCATATGAAAAAGTATGGAATAATCTTTAAAAAGCGACTTATATCAGTTGACATCAGATGGAGTGGATGAGTTTTTCTCTGTGCATTCCGCACACTTGCGCCTCGAAGCGTTGGCAAATGTCAGCAGTCAGCTTAAGGCGTATTAAGTAGGAGACAGACAGGAAGAGTGGCAAACTGGGAGGCGGAGACGAATCGGAGACTCAGACGGGGAATCCGAGTCTTTGGAAAACGGAGACAGTGAATGAATGGGGGGCTAGATAGCTTGGATAGCCATTTGGGACTTACCTCATCGATAAACTCGAAATCGCCGCCCGTCTCGCCGACGTACTTCTTCTTGTTTCTGGCCTCGGTGCTGCCAATCAGGCTGGATGACATCAACACCAGCGCCAGACAAGCGCTGGCAATCAGCGGCGAGTGCTTCATGCTCGACGTCCGGGAACGGGGAACAGGAACCGTAACGGGAACAGGAACAGGAGATGTCAGCGGTGGCTATGGAGGAAGTGCTTCAAGCGATGCGCCCTGTTGACGGGTTCCGCACTCGCTAGTCCAAAATGGCTGGTGCGATGTCCTGTGGAAAACTACAGACGCCTCCGGTTTTACGCACACTCACGCACACGCACTGCCGCTAACCACGCACACACACAATCACGCAGCAACTATGCTAAGCTATGAATGCCAATGAGTTGACTCTGGACTCCAGTTTCTGTTTTGTGAATCTGCTTCTGTGTGTTTGCTCTTGCAATCGCAGGCGCCTCCGCGGATGAAGTGCAGCCTGGTCACGAAACACTGTGGAACTGAAGGCGACGCGGCCGAAACGTAAACTGAGCGCCTTCGAGACGAGCTGCCAAGTGACAGCCACCATTGGAATTTTGCGACACCAGCTCCGAGGGCTAAGAGCGCAGAAGGATGCGCTAAGAGAGTCGCTGGAATGCCTGGACACCAGCAGGGTTGTCACAGCGCAGTTGACGAAAGTGAATCATTTGAATTAAGTTTCAATATATCATTTGAACTAAGTTTTAATGAATCAGTTGAATTAAGTTTTAAGATATCATTTGAATTAAGTTTCAAATAATCATTTGTATTAAGTTTTTAATGAATCATTTGTATTAAGTTTGAATGAATCATTTGAATTACGTTTTTAATGAATTATTTGAATTAAGTTGCAATAAATTATTTGTATAATGTTTTAATGAATCATTTGAATTAAGTTTAAATGAATTATTTAAATTAAGTTTTTAATGAATCATTTAAATTTTGTTTCAAAATATTTTGAGTTCCAAATAATTACACATATGAGAGTAGTTAGTTTTCATATTTTTAAACATAAGCGATAGCATCTGGAAGTATAACCCATAGTATGTAAACTTCTCCAGCCGTTTTTCCAGTGTACCCCACGGCGTATGCGCAATGTGTCCTTGCTCTCTCTTGCTCCCACATCACCACCAACCCCTTGCCGTTGGCGCAACAACTGCCCATCCCTTCCAGAATGCCACCACCAACAAGGCAGACAGCGACTAGAAATGGCTTAAAATCGATTTTTTGGACTCTCTTAGGGCCACCAGCATGGCCAGAGCTCTGGAATGCGGACTCGAAATGCTCTTACACGATAATTGTTGGAGCCAAGGCAGCGGGTCGTGAACCTGCCACTGGCGCCCAATGCGACTTCGCATCCCAAATGGACTTGAGTTCTCCTTTTTTTCGAGTGTCGCTGGCTGTTGATTTTTATGTATTGGCGCTTGGCACACTTGGACCGGGCCAGCGCCGCTGCTGTTGGCCGGGAAACCCCAAAACCATTTAACGCGTCAGCATCAGAGCGTCTCAAAGGCTGGCCAACGCTGGCCCCGTAGTTGCGGAGTCCCAGCCACGTTGTAGCCGGAATGAGGGCCCGTAGGCTCTGTCAGTTTCAAATTAATAGCCACGCACACACTCACTCTGTGCCGCTGTGCGGGGTGTGCATTTATTATGTGAGTGAGCCTATGCTTGCCTACTTTCGTCCTAGTCCTCGTACTCGTCCTCATCCTCATCCTCATCATCGTCCTCGTCGCCGTTTCCGCGCTGCTCCTCCGTCGTTTCTCTATTATAATGGCATCATTGACTTGTGCTTTGATGGCTGCTTTGGCCAGGACAGGGCATCAGTTGGCCTCCTTCCTTGCGGGTGTGCTGGTGTGTGTGAGTGTGTGTGTGTGGGGAACTGGCGTCCACCTCCACTTGATCCCCATTTGGGCACGGACGGCTGGCGCCGGTTGCGGCCTTTTTTGAATATTCGGCTCACACTTGCTGCTGCTACTACTACAGCTACTGCTACTGCTGCCGCCTTCAGGTCCGCCCTTTTGCACTAGGGGCGCGTTACTTGCCGAAATTTGTTGGCGACCATGGGGCCTTAAACTCCGCTTGGCTGGTCACAAAAAGAGGCGATTCGGTTGTAAAATGTTCATTTTATTGGATTTCCAAATGATTTTCAATCAACAAGTCCATGTTATGCAATATGTAGTATGTGCACAGTTATTGTTATTGTTTCGCAGGCATTGCAATTGCTAATCAAATTGATTTTCACACATTTGTTCAATGACTCGATAAAATGGCTTTCGACTACACGCTACTAGCAGGACCTGTGCTTCATGTTACGGCTTAAAAGCTAAACATTGTACAATAGATACATGACACCGCTTTTAACGTGACTGCATAAAGCACATGCTTTGATTATTAACATAAAACAAAAACTGTATGGTAATGTGGTGGATTAATAATTATTTTTTGGTTAGTTACAAGTCTTAAACGCTTTCTAAACGAATGGAAATGCCTGGAATTGATTGTTAGTTTCGGCTGGGAAGAATCGAACCCTAAACGTAATGTATATATGTATTTGCGACGTGCAGCAGCTGCTTTTTGTTCACTGGGCGCCTAATGTTGCTAGTTCGTAATTTTCTCTAGATCCTACATAAAAATATATATATATCTTGTATAAAAACGTGAATACTATTAGCTGCGCTGCTGCCGACACTTCTTTTTGGCCGCATTCATGTTATGGCTAATAAAAAATTGATCTTATGCCAGAGATTCCGTTTACGTTTTACAAATGCACTTTAAGAGATTCCATGCGGCTGACAATACGACGACGCAGCTCGGCGTATCTGCAGAAAAGTAGTAGATTCAATGCAAAGTCTTGAAATGCTAAATTGTTTCATATAACCCACCTTTCCTTTATTTTGGCCACTTCGCGGTCAACTTCTTGATCGTAGCGCTCGAGAATAGCACGGCACTCCGGCAAAGATAAATTCAAAAATTGAGCAACTTCATTACTGAAATGAAACAGGAAAACGTAAGCAAACTCCAATCGAAGAGCTTTGTTGTAACTTGCCTGATTTCATCAGTTTTGCGAGAGTCCACTAAAAATATGCGGGCCACATCCTCATGAGGTCCCAAAGTGACGCGCGTTATCAAAGGATACTCGTCGTCCTTGAGACGCTTCTGTTCACCATTGTCGCGAACAATGAAGAGGGAAAAGTTCCCCGGCGAACTGTCCACCTTGTATTTCTCCAGCACCAAGTTGATAACCTCTGTGGTGGTCACCATCGATGAGACCCACACTGACATTTGAGAACCGTAGGGCGGCGTGAAAAACGACGTCTCCCGATTGTAGTAGTGACCATTGATAGAGCACCGACGTTTCAGCTTGGTACGAGAGCTATTGATAAACAAGTTACAGTTACAACACAATTTCTGCATTACAAATTTGAGTAACTCACCGACGATTGCCACTGCGTCGCTTGATGGCAGAAGCTCCAGTGCGTGGGGGTCTTCTCAGCACGACTCCATCTTCCGTCACATGCAGCCCAGCCGATCCCTCTCCGTCTGGAGCATCAACGCCCTCGCTCGCAGTATACAAATCCTCGGTTTGTGTGAGCTCATCGCCGGCAGCTGCTCCACTGGTTATGGAAGGACCATCTGTCCGACTGGACTCACCTTCGCTGGCAGCAGCCACATTCTCTTTGGGATAACAGTCCATCTGGATTTGAATGTACCGGGGTGGTATGTCGCTGCGTCTAATGGTGGCCAAACGTTGGGGACGCAGCGTGGCCTCGTCGTCGTCATCGCTGTCGGAGTACACAAAACAGCTGGGTCCCGATTTAGAGCGGTTGATGCCCTTTTCGAACAACTGCCGCCCCTGCTGATATGGCTTTTTTTGATCCCTGCTGGTTACTGTGGCCGATCCACTCTTCTGTAAGGCGTACTGTCGTTGTGCAGAGTGAGGAGAGCCCACACTGCTGCGCAGATTCATGGTGTCGTTAATTAAAGTGGGATCTATTGAGCGCAACGCATGCTCACAATTAAAGCTTTTGCTCATTACTGAATTCTCGCCGTAGAGCTTAAGGGAGTCATGAATGCGAGAGGGATCAATTGGTTGATTACGCTTAAGGGTGCCCTCATTGGGCTCTGTAAACGAGTTGGCCCCATTCACATAGTCCTGGTGGACACTACGTTTGAAGTCCTCGAAATCAATGGGCTTCAGGGTAGCGTCATCGCAAGTCTCGTAGTTATCCAGGGAGGTCTCAGTAGTAGACACCGTTGTGGTATTCTGCGTATTGGTATTGGCGGTCAACGAGCCCGTGGCGGTCATAAAATCATCCGTGCTGCTGGTTTTTGTCGATGCGGATTGAGTCGAGCTTGATTCAGTGGTCGTAGTGGTCTCCGTGGATGTTTTACTGGGCGAACTGTCGCTGGAGGATTGCGACGATGGCAGCTTCACCGGCATGGTTTCGTAAATGCGATCCTTGTCGTTGTGACGTCTCTCTACCTGCAGCAGATCGTCTATGTCGTCCCAATCCAGTTTTTCCAGATGATCCAATTTGGAAGGCAGTGTGCTGGACACACAACTTGTGCTGGCAGTTGGAGCCTCCACCAGGGTGCCAGATGAGTCCGTCGTGGTCGTATCCTCGTCGTCGTTGCACACCTTACCATTGGTCTGCTCTTTGCTATTGGCTGTGGTGTTGGCCGAGGCATCTTCTGGAGTAGTGGGCAGCTCGGAGATCTCGTTCAGGCTACAGGAGTCGAAGGTCATGCTCTCGGAAAGGGATACATCCGTGGATAGTTGATCGACCTCGGCTGTGGTGGTGGTGGGCGGAGCCAGCGACTCGCTAGCTTCGTTTTCCTTATCCGAGCTGCTTTCCTGTGGGTAGAATTGCATTAATTGCGTTTTGTTATATTCTAAAATCAACTTACATTTGCAGCTTTGGATACACGGCAAGAGTTCCGCTTGCGCACTAAGATGCGCTGATCATCGTCCTCCTTGAGGTGAATCACTCCCTGCACGCCCCAGTAAACTCGAAGCGCACCTTCCAGCACCAACCGGTTGTTGACCTCGCGGCTGCGTATCTCCAGGCTTTTGTTGTCGTAGAATTGGTTGTAGACCTGCCCATTAAAAGGGAATTTAGTGAGTCATGAGATATGGGTTGCCTGCGTATTGCGTGTTGCACCTTAAGCTTGGACTCCAGGTGATCACGCGGGAGTGGCGGGCCATTGGCCTGAGCTCCGGTTGCTTTCTGGGCTCCCTTCACCCCGTAGCTTTTGTGGGATTCCACACGGGTGCCGTGGCCAAACAGCTGCGGTCCAAAAAGGGCGCCATAACAGGGCACATGGCAGTAGGGCACACTTTTGTGCTGAAAGGGAAACAAAGATGTATCAAGATCACATGATCGGCTGACTAACAGGTGATGCTCCTACCTCAGCATGCTGGCCGGGATTTAGGCGTTTGCCGCATTCCTCGCAGCGCAAACATTCCGGATGCCAATCGTAGCCGATCGATTGTTTACGTTCCGCTGGGCGGGGCATAAATAAATATAATTTACAAGTTATTTACGGATCGCTGTGCGTATGAGTGTGGGTGCATTACCAAAGTAAACGGGTTTGCCGCACTTGTGGCA
Source organism: Drosophila yakuba (assembly GCF_016746365.2). Taxonomy (NCBI): domain Eukaryota; kingdom Metazoa; phylum Arthropoda; class Insecta; order Diptera; family Drosophilidae; genus Drosophila; species Drosophila yakuba. The sequence goes on from NC_052530.2 coordinate 21,621,083, forward strand.
CTTCCACATTCTGGATTCCAAACAGGTCCGGGCTAATGATTCCTCCGGGAATGGGCGTGTTTCACTCCTCCTCCGATTTTAGAGAGTTGTGACGTAAAGTCGTCGAGTTGTATGCAAATGAGGCGATTTAAAGCGGACACGAAACGCAAATAGAACGCTGGGCAAGGGGTAAACACATGAGGGGGGCGTGAGACTCTGATCGGTCAGTCGGTTAGCGGCGTTGGTAGCCGTGCGAAACTCATAGTTTTATAAATGAAACTGGCACTGGGCACTCCCACACTTGGTGCACGGGGCAGGTGCATCGGGTTTCGGTGCGTTCTTGTGTGGATAATTGCACTTAAACCAAAACAGCACCAGCAGAAAGAGAACAGAACAATGAAATGAAAAATGGCACTTGTGCAGCACTGGCTTAGCATTCTTATCGCAAAAGGCGGGCACCCCGAAATCCAGCGGTGCTGTCAGATGATCTGTTTTGTAGCTAGATTTGGCCTGGCTAGCGGTAGCTTGAAAACGATTTGGTTAGTTTGGTTTTCTTAAAATGTATCAATTTATATTTCAAGCAGTATTTGGCCCAACTACATTTATTGAAGTTAGAAAACACATTTGTTGTTGTTTCTGTTCTGTTAGCAATTTGAAGTTGCTATTTGGCTACTTCTTAGCTACGAGAGTTCGCAACACTAACTATAAGTGCTGATAGAGTTATATGTTTTTACATTAAAATCTTTCTGATAAGCAGTATTTTAAGTGAAAAACGGCACAGACAAAGTCCTTAGTATCAAGTCTTATATCATGCGCTTAAATTTAACAATTTAAATTAAGAAATCAGCGAAAGCAAAAAAGCCCGCCAAAGTGTGTGACCATTCGTAGCAGCTAGATTTGTTTTCGCCTCGAGTGCGGTCACACCGATCTGCTCGAGTAGAAAGTGAGACGTTTTAATTTGTTGTCTCTGCGCGCTGTGTAAATTTGGTTAATTTGGCCCCAAATCGCGTAAATTGGCGAGTTTCGCTAATTAGGGCCAGTGCTCAACGTGTGTGGCCGTCGATTGCCAGGGATGCGATTCATTCCCATAGCTCCGGCTGCCCGCAATTAGGTTCTCACAGAGCCGCCCTCGAAAATCGCGTATCGAAATCCCCACTTCAGCCAGGAAAGCAAAGCAGAGCAGCAGCAGCAACAGGCCAACAAAGATTTACGGGCCTCAATTAGCGGAGCGAAATAGCCAACAGTGCAGTGCAGGTGCTGCGTGCGTGGTGGCCAAAATGCGCGCCACCATCGAGTTCGAGGAGTGCCTAAAGGATTCTCCCAGATTCAGGTGGATATAAGCTGCAGCCCCTCTCCCCCTCCCTCTGAATTCGCATTTCAAGTCGCTTTTGGACTGAGATTTGAATTGCTTCATGTAGCGTGACTGGTTACTATCTAAAACCAGATACAGCCGCACCACCACCACCCAGAACCCACCTCCTATACCTCCTACACCTCCCCAGCAGCGGCACCTGAAAACGCGGCTTAATCATCCATCGAACAAACTTTGTCCCGTCAGCAGTGTGGAATGTGCCTGCCCCTTAATTTCCGCACTTAAATTGCCGATGCTCTCGTCTCCGTCCACAAACGCTGCTTCAATGCTTTGCCGCTGATTGATAAGATTTCACCCAAATTGCCGCTTCTCCACTAATCGTGTCCAAAGACAAAAGCTTTCCCTCGTAAAACGGTGCACAAAAGCGGCTATAACTTGTTTGCCCAGCAGCCCCATCCCAACTTCTCCACTTTTTAGCACCTGCTGCTGCAGCTTCACTTGTAGGAAAACAGGAAATGAAGACTATCTTGGGTTCGTCTGCACTTCTTTTATCAAGTGTAGAAGTACAAACTTGACCTTGGCTGTTTGAATTCGAAGTACACTACAATAAATTATGTGAATCATCTTGCGAACATTTCTGCCTTGCAAATAACAAATAGGGAATCAGGAATATCAGAGATATGGCCCAAGATTTGTAAAGTAATGCTAAACTAGGCAGATATTTTGGTTGTATATACACCACGTTTCAGTTAAATATTCTCCAAAAGTACAGAAGTTTTATACATATGTGCATTTTAGAGATTAAACTAGTTTCTAGTTTTCTGTAGAATTAAACCATATAATTTTTATCAAAAACATTAGTCTATTGCGCATAGCGCCTAATCTTTTAAATGACACATACTTAAAGATACAGCTTTCGAAATCAATTTGTTTAAAATAAAAACAGTATGTGATAGAAATATTATCTTAGAAAATACTTATCATAACGCTCAGAAAGAAAACACAGCTGCAATAGAGAGACTTACATTTGAAATTAGCATGTAGCCTCGGAAAAGTACGACCAAGAAAATAAATACAAAGTTAAAACAAAAGCAGTGCCCGACAAATCGATGGATGGATGACACAGGGGAAAAGACGAGAAAAGCCCGAGGAAGACGCAACAGAGTGATACAAAAACTTGTCCCGGGGATGGGGGGTATTCCCTATTTTGTGGCGACTCGTCTTCAATTGGAAGAGCAAACAGCGCTTTAATAAGTCCACATAAATTAAAAGTGTCAACATAAACAGAGGCAGAGTAAGAGTGGAGGAGCTCCAGCGATAACTTCTTTGATTAAGCGAGCAGATTATATTTACCCTGCTCAGCCAGTCAAAGGCAATTTTAATCATCAGCTTACCCAAGCCGATGCCCATCTTTTGTTTACATCTCGACGATATTGTGCTAACGTCTTCGATTTGTTTTTTTTGATTTCGTCCTCCCCCGCAGACAATTTGTGTCCAAGGAGGAAAGCGACATCGAGCACTTGGAGCAGCGTTTGGAGAAAATCATCAAGCTGTGCAATGTGGCCGTGGACTCGGGCAAGGAGTATGTCAAGAACCAGAGGTAAACAACCCACTGCGCCATTATCCTACCTCATTCATATTCATTGGCATCGATTCGCCATATTTTCGTCTTTTTAGCGCCTTCGCCATGTCCTTGTGGGATCTACAGCAGCACTTTCTCGACAACAAGAACGCGCACAATGCGCTGGGCAAGCTGATTCACTGCTTCCAGGTTAGCACTTCAGTGTCGTCCTAATAGGCTATATAAACCCTGTGTCCTGTTTGTTTTTCCAGGAGATGAACAAGTTCCACACCATCCTGTTGGATCAGGCTAGTCGCACGGTGCTTAAAAATCTCAGTGTGTTCGTGAAGGACGACATCAACCAGGTGAAGGACTACAAGGGACACTTTCTCAAGGTCTCCGAAGGCTATGACAATGCGCTGATTAAAAACGCTCAGGTACGCTTGACTTGCAGTAAAGTAGATGATGATTCCTGTAGCTTTATCCTTGATTTCTGCATTGCAGGCCAGCAAAAACCGACCGCAGGAGATGCAGGAGGCTGCCAATATACTTTCTGCCTCCAAATCGTGCTTCCAACACACCGCTCTGGATTATGTCAACTATATAACGCTGGCGCAGGCTCGCAAGGTCCCCTCAATACTATCCACGGTAAGAAAAGGGCTAGGTGCCAATCATAATATTGCTTATCGGCTTTCGACTGCCATGAATGAAGTGCCCCACATGCACTAAGTATATAACTTGCTGTGGTTTGTTATTGCTATGACGTCACTGTTGTGATATCGATGTGAGCATGTATGGGTCTCATATCTAAAACCAATGATCAGCATGTTGAGTCAGTCGGTGCGCTGGCCAATTCGCTCAGTTGTCTATCGGGAGTGCGTGGAGCTGGTGTGCCGCTATCGGAGAAGGGTGGAGAACAATAGCTGCTATTCTTTGCATTTGGCACGTTTTCATAGTGGTCTCCTCTGCTCTCTTTTCTATTTCGGCAGCTGTTGGATTACTATCAGGCGTGCGTGACCTATTACCACCAGGGCTTCGACCTGTGCAACGACTTTGACGAGTTCTTCAAGAATATCAGCGAGGATTTAAACGCTCTGCGCGGGGACTATCAGCAGCTGGAGAAGGCCATGCAAAATCGCCATATGAGCGTGAATCGCTACTGCGACTCGAATACCAACAGCACATCCAACAAGATCGAGGGCTATCTATTCAAGAAGAAGTCCAAGGGCTTTAAGACCTGGTGCCGACGATGGTTCTACCTCAGCGACAACCAGCTCGTTTATAGGTGGGTGCACGCTCCCTTACTACTGCTATTCATTTAGTTCATTGAGATACATACGTATGCCATCCCATCTGCTTGCTTAGTTAATCAATCGTCTTCTTTTCGTTTGCAACTTTTGATTTTTGTGATGTTTTTGTTGTGGTGTGTAATGTGATGTGTTGTGGCCGTACGCTGAAGTGATTTGGATTCGCATTGCAGAAAACGCAGCAACGAGGACTCCTTCTCGGTCATGGAGGAGGATTTGCGCATCTGCAGCGTGCGCCCGGTGAACGAGGGCGACCGCCGTTTCTGCTTCGAGGTCATCTCGCCGACCAAGTGAGTATTTCATGTTTTACTTACTCATAGAAAAAGGATAATAATTGTTTTCTTTTTATTTGCAGATCTCACATCCTGCAGGCTGACTCCGCCGACATGCTTTCCCTGTGGATTTCCGCGCTACAGCACAGCATAGGTGCAGCCATACAGCATGACTCCACGCATCACTCGCGACCACAATCGACGAACACACCCAACAACTCTCTGCCCGCAAAGCGTAGAATGTATGTTTGAATCACTCGTATTATCCAGTTTAATCATAACGAAAATGTTCCCACTTCGCAGCCACTGGGAAGAGTTTCTAAAGATACCGGGAAACGCTTACTGCTGCGATTGTAGGAGTCCCGAACCACGCTGGGCCTCCATTAACCTGGGCATCACACTGTGCATCGAGTGCTCCGGTGTGCATAGGAGCCTGGGCGTGCACTACAGCAAGGTGCGTTCCCTGACGCTGGATGCCTGGGAGTCGGAGAACGTGAAGGTGATGATGGAGCTCGGTAACGAGGTGGTTAACCGCATCTATGAGGCACGCATCGGCGATGATTGTGCGCTGAAAAAACCCACGGAGCAGTGCGAGATCGGAGTGCGCGAGGCTTGGATCAAGGCTAAGTACGTGGAGCGGCGGTTCGTTTGCGGTATGCCCAAACCGCAGGAGCTGCTGGCCAGCGAGACAGCCGAAGTGCTCAGCATAGACAGTGGTGGCGTGGTAGAGGACGGAGAAAGTGGAGGCAGTGGAGTCGCAAAGCGGGCCACTCTGTCGCTGGGCGGCACTCGAAAGTGGGCGGTAAAGAAACTTCGACGAAGGCAGAAGCAGCGCCCGATCCCAAAAACGCTGAGCGATGATCCGAGCATCTATAACACAGCAAAGACCGGCGACGAGTTGGAAGATGACGATGATGATGAATCCATCAACATTCCCTCGATGTCACTAAGCATTTCGCGCGATGATTTGCTTGTGATCGGCGATGATCTGGCTCTTGACAGATTAGAGACTCCCGGCATTCTAGGCAGCGATCAAGAGAGCACCGATGGCGAGTCGGATGTGGAGTCGCCTTTGGAACTGCCCTTCTCGCAGCTGGACGCCAACCAATTGCTGTACATGGCTTCGGTGGTGCACAATCTGCCAGTGATGTGCATGGCCTTCGCCCTGGGGGCCGACAAGATGTGGAAAAATCCCCAGGACCGGCAACGATCGTTCCTGCACCAGGCCGTGATCTCCGGCTCCGTGATGGCCTGCGAGTTTTTGCTACTTAACGGAGCCGCCATCGATGCTGTGGACGAAATGGGTTACAGCGCCCTGCACATATCCACGGCCAAGGGCCACATCGCCCAGGTTTATTTGCTGTTGAAGCATAAGGCTGCATATGACCTCTCCTCCAGTGACGGCAAGAAGGCTCTGGACATTGCGGTGGACCAGGAAAACGCCGACATTGTAACACTGTGAGTAGCATAACCGAGCTTCAATTCTGAGGATACATAACCATCCTTTTTTCAGACTCCGATTGACACAACTGAATGACGAGATTGGACCCAACGACGAGTATAATGGGGAAGATGAGACGTACAAGAACGTGATGAAGGACTTCTCCAAGTTACCAGCCAGTCAGACGCGAGTTCTGCGCCAGCGGCATGACTCAAATACACTCGAATCGCAGCGCAGCTCGCTTACAAACTCCGACTAGCAGTGGCACAAGGGCCGCCAGAGTTAGGAACTTACTGGATATTATGGGAATAGTTCCGATTATTAGGCTAGCGTGATATTGGATTGTTATTGGCTTTATAACGCATTAACCAGGAATGTTAAACGGTTTCGACCTCTATGGATGTCGTTGCGGGCTTGTTTCCCTTGGTAATCTCATTTGAAAAGCGCTTCCGATTATACAAGAAAATATTATTCATTGCATTTTGCATTCGAATGGCAGGCAAGACCATTCGTTTTCTCTTAGGCGCATTTTGAGTCCCGTTTTTTTGGCGATTAGCTTAAGTTTAAAGTATTCGTAGAGCAGTTGAGTTTATTAAAAATACGTATATTTGCCTATCAAATTGTACATCGTCTTATGTGGTATTTATTAAACGATATTGTAAAATGTACGTCTAGCTATATGGTATCCTGTTACAGAGCTGATCCAAATGTTCCGATTTGTATTTGTTTGCTAAACTGTTTAACGCTGCATGTTTCTAAATGTTTTAACACTATCATGTTGATGATATTTGGTGCCAACTGTTGTGAGCACTCTAAGTTCGCGAATAAAGTTGTAAAATATTCAGATCAAAGTTGATCTATTCAGGTGTAACATTGTGGTCCAAACTCCGGTGGTGTAATGGCTAAACATGTCCAGTAGTTTTAAGACACAGCTTGAAACTCGTTCGTCTCGGAAATGTAGTCTGTGAGCTTGTTCTTCACCTTGTGCATTGTGGTCACATGTCGCTGGACAGCGCTGCGATCATTGAACTGTCGCCCGCACTGTTTGCAGGAGAACATGACGCCAGCGTGGGTGACCAGATGGCGGCTTAGGCCCGACACATGGTTAAAGCTACGATGACACAGATGGCACTTGTGCGTCCGAGAGTTGCCCATGTGCACGCGACCAATGTGCTGCTGCAGGTTGGACTTCTGGGCGAAGCAACTGGAGCACTGTGGGCACTGATGGCGCTTTACGCCCGTGTGGGTGTCCATGTGACGCTTAAGCACCTCGCGCTGGGAGAAGGACAGTTCGCACTCGCTGCACTTGAACGGTTTCAGGCCCGTGTGGATAATCATGTGGCGTTTGAGGGAGCTGGCGCATGAGAGTTGCAGTGCGCAGCTGGGACACTTAAGCGTGCCGCCCTTTCCACTTTTCAGCCCCTTAATATGGGTATTGTGGTGGCGCGTCAGAAGTTTCTGCGTAGGAAAGGCCACCGGGCACAAATGGCACTGGAACGACTTCACCGTGTCCGTTATGCGTCCGGTTTTCGGTTGAGGGCAACTGGACTCCTGCTTGAACACCAACTCACTCGACCTTTTTCGCTTGAGAGGCGACTGCTCATGTCCATCGTTCTGTTCCTTTTCCTTTAAATAACAGGATTGAAGTTACATTTGAGCTTAATTTTAAATCATATGCTTAGTTACCACTATAATGACATTTTCGTGGAAGCTGAAGACCTGTTGCTCCTGAGATATCTCCTCGCCCAGGTTAAACACCACCACGTCTTCGATTTCCTCTGGCTTTTCGCCACTGAACTGAATCTCGCCATCTTCCTTGACTAAGCAAAGAGTTTAATGAAGTATGAATTTATTTATTCTTTTTCTTAAAATATACCCACTTACTGTTATAGGAGGTTATTCCGTTGTCCTGGTCAAATTCGGGAGTGGAGTCCTGGTTTTGATCCTCCGAGCTAGCGGAGTTTATGATGTAAATCTCTCCATTATCTGTGTGCACTACATCCCCCGATCCAACCATGTTGATATCCCTGAAATCTTCACCACTATCCGCGGGTACTTCCTCCTCCAGTTCGAGGCCATCTATGTTTACATCGCTCGTACTTACGGGTTCGGAATTGCACCCCAATATAAATTCTTCCTCTTTTGCATCCTTCGTGGGCTGTATCACCTTTTGATTGGCGACGACCAAGCTGGGGCGTCGCTTTGGAAGAGATTTAAGTTTTGGCCTGGGGGTGGAGGCGTCTTCATTGGCTTGCGTCTTGGACTCCGGCTCGGACCCATCCAAGGACTCCCAGCGACCGGCCTTCTTCTCGGTGAGATACACCTCCAATTCGCCTAACAGCATGGCCAGCTGCTCCTTTCTAATGTCCTCGCTAACCTCGTTTCGCAGGTCGTCTCTAACCTGGTTGCGCACCTCCTCGGCCAGTTCCTTGCGCACCTCACTGCGCACTTCCTCCGCCAGTTCCTTTCGCAGCTCGGTGGTCAACTTGGTTCGAAGTTCTAGACGAGATTTGACCAACCGCTTGTGCATTTCCGCTGTCTGTTCTTCCTTGAACTCGTCTCGCCACTTTTCGTCCTCCAACTTGCGCACTTTGTCCTGCGCCTCGATGAAGGCTATCGAATCCTCAAACTCCAGCTCGTCCTCGTCATAGTCGTCCGGATCCTTGGAGAAGACGCGGCTTCGCTTCCCGAGCCCCAGAAGCCGGACATGCTTGCGAAGCTTCTTCTCCGCCCACTGGCAGCGCTGCCGGAAGAGGAATGACTTTTCCAGCTGGTAGCGGCACTCCTGACAGATCCTCTTCGGCAGAGTATCCGTCGCCTTGGCGTCCAGTGAGACGCAGGCCATCAGGCGCACGGGAATCGAGAGCTGGGCGTCGTCCTCGTCGAAGATGGCGTACGCATCCTGGTGCTCCTTGAGGCACAGGCGGCACAGGGTCGCCAAATCGGGATACGACGGCAGCGCGTCCATAGAGTCGTCTATTTTTGGTAAATCAACGTATTTACTCGGTGGCGTCTCTGCATCGCAAGCAATGTGACCGCAGACTGGGCGGCAAAAAATACCTACTTTCGTAGCAAAGACTATACAGTCACACTATTCATAAACAAACAAAATTTTAAATAAAATTTAAAACGCTTTTATTTTGGTTACAAATCGATACATAAGACTATTCCTGTTTTATTTATTCAGTTTAAAGGTATATTTATTGATATACATGCTTAAATTAATATGCAATAATAATAAATATTGGATGAAATGGCATAGGAAATGCATATTTGAAAATTTCAAGAATACGGTGACAATTAAAAACGGTAATGGCTTAGCTTAGTGCACAAAAAAAAATATTATGCTTATAATATAACTTAAATAACTACCGTAGTAATACATAGAACACTTTCAATACATAATGCATGTAAGTTCATTGGCGGACTTTTACTGGCTACGTGACGGTGTTATTTAACTTATCCGCTCCTCTGAGACGACAGCGCACACAATTATTAAAATCTGCATACGACTTGGGGCTTCCATTCTTGATGGAGCTGTGCTTACGGCAGAGGTTCTCGCTCATCTTCTTGGAGTTCACAAAGCGGCCTCTTTTGCGACAGGGCAATTGGGTTTGAACATCCTTTAAAGGAGATTGGTAGGCATTCAGAAAGGTGTCCTTGTTGAAGTCGGCGCGCAGATGACTCAGCTGGGGATCGTTCATGTTGATTTCAACCATGGGCACGGCAACTAGTGGCGTTGCAGCTGGCTGTCTGCTGGCCTCCGGTTCATCGTCTATTCAATAAGTGTACCAATGATAATCATATAAGTTGTCGTTGTGAAAGAAGGGGTGGTCTTACCCAGTAATTCTACCACGCTGTCATCGTTCTGCTCCATTAGCTCTTCGCCTAACTCTTCTTCGTAGAAACCACCAGCAGGCAGCTGACTGCTGGAGCTCAACTTTATCTCGTAGGACGCCTCGTTGCGCTTGCGCACAAAGTAGCGTTCCAGTTCGTCGAACACGTCGTCCAGGACGCTGAGACGCAACTGCTGCTTCGCCTCGGCTATGACGACCTCCTCGAGTTCCGCCCGCAGCTCCAGCTCGATATCCGCCCGCACCGCTTGCTTGCAAGTGCTGAGCAGCTCCTTCTTATAGGCGTCGATCTCGCTGCGAATGAGCTGTGCCGCCTGCTGGCGCCACTGGGCATTGTTCTCGGAGCAGGCAGTGGGCGTGCATCCTTCCACATCTCGAAGCGCACCTCGATCTTCCTCCAATTCGCTCAGCTTCGTTTTGACGCCCTGTCGTTGCAACGCCTTGTGGCGCCTCAATCGGCGATCGGCTGCAAGGCAGCGCCGTCGGAAGCAGTGCATCTCCTCCAGTCGCAGGCGGCACATGGTGCATATGTGCTGTGACAGCCCGTCTCCGGCCTCGATCTCCAGTGATGTGCAGACCATTATCCGCAACGCAGTCGTTCCATTTGTGCCGAAAACTGGAAAGTTGGCGTCTTTTGCCAAGCACAGGCGACAAACATTCATGTTGGATTCGCAGGAAATTCGGAGAGTGGCAGCCGGACACCAGGTACTATTAGGTACTATTCCGTATGATTAATACTTCGGCAATCTTTCCAAGAGCCAATTTAGAACATGAAACATAAAACCATTTAAATACAAACAAACACAAATTAGGGACGTAGCAACCATCAACAGACTTAGCCGATATCTTATCGATAGTCTTAGTGTGGCCTTGCGCTCAGCTGTGTTTTGCAGCTTAGTAATTTAATGCTGGCAACTCTGCCCTTGATGTGACCGTATTTCAGCTAGACAACTGGCGGGAGAAGTTCAAATATTTGAAAAGTTACAACAGTACCATCGAGTGTAAGTCACATTTGATTAACTTCAAATAGAATTAAAAACACACATTCATATATCAAACAATTTCATTATATTTCATTAAATATTAAGTATAAATACGCAGTTAACTATTAAGTATTATATACACAATTACAATAAAATATTCAGTCACTATAATGCTTCTTCTATATACAAAGTACGATATATATTATATCAAAGGGCATGAACTCGCCGCCGCACCTCAATAAATTATGCAATTCAATTCCATGATAATATACAGTAACAGTCGTCTGTGTTCTCCGGGAGTTTGCCGATTGATCTTCTCACGTTGATTTAGGATCTGCGCCGAGGATTGCCTACTTACAGCTAAAATGTTTGCAAAAACAATAAGTCAAGGACATTTAACAGTGTTTTCGTTTTGTTTCGTTTCGTTTCGCATCGTTTTGATTTCATACTCATTTGCTCTTTGCTTTATCGCTTGGGTGGGGTGTTTTGTGTGTGTGTGGAATTTTGATTTGTTGTGGTAAATAAATAGTATCGATCGATTATTAACGATATTCAACATTGAAATACATCAATCATTAGGCATATACATAACTACAGGATATAATACAATACAGGATCGTTGGGATCAGGATCGCTCTGCCAGCATTGCTTCTCAATCGTGGCGCCAGCTCTGCGGCAATACGTAGTCCTTCACCTTGTATAGCGCATTGGCATACCAATGGATGCCATTCTGCTGCTCCGCTGAGGACACCACCTTTGGCGAACTGTGCAACTGCTCCTTGGCGGGCAGCCACGCCTCCAGCGTGGACAGGAGGCGCATGGGTGCCAGTCCCCAGTGGGCCAGTGACTGGCTGTTGATCACTGCATAGCAACTGGCGGCCACCGAGTTGACCACAATGGTACCCTCCCGAGTCAATGGCGCCACCACGCCCTTACTGCGCACACTGCCCACCTTGATGACTCGCTGGGGCCTCAGTTCGCCTGTTTCCGAGTCCCGGACAAGCACCTGGTTCTTCTCCTCGATGCGATCCGCAAACACAAAGGTGAGCTTCTGGCTCTCCGGCTGCCAAACGCTAATCAAGTGAGCCGGAGTCACGGTGAGCACAGCTCCACCGTCCGTGTGCAGCTGCACAAAGTTCTGCATCTGCTCAAGGTTGCGGTCCATGAAGAGGATCACTTCGCTGTAGACGGCCTGTCCGTTGGCGGTCATGCTCAGGACACGGTCTCCGATGGAGAGCTCGCCGAGCGGCTTCCGGACTCCACTTTCCAGCAGCGCAGTGCTTTCCGGCGTGAAGCAGCCGTGCACGTGGGAACTGATCGAAGAATCTGCAAGTAAAAAAGAAAAGAGTTCGGTTAGAAAATCGGAATTCAAAGAAATTATTAGATACTATTGTAATATAGCTCAAATTCATCTAATAAATATTTAGCACCAGAGTTTCATATTTAATTTCAAGTTTTTTAATCTCATTGCAAGGGTGTTCATGTACTTTACACAATCTAAAATCAAAAACACTATTGCTGATCTGCAGATTGCTTGTTTGGTTACTGAGGGCCGCCCAGGTAATGGCATTAGTTTGCTAATCTAATTTGGCGTTAAGCATCCAATTGCCAAGCCCAACAAGTCAAAAAGGTTTTCACAGATCCGGGGCTGGCCCGTTGCAGCCCAATGTGAAACAATGGGCCCGAAAGGACTGAAAGGACTGAAAGGACTGCCTTTTGCGGCTCGCCAACAAGCCAGGAACATAATGCGATCGTGGAACAGAGCACCGAGATCCGAGATCCGAGATCGGAGATCAGCAATCTGCGATCTGCCAGGCATATCAATAACAAGCGGTCGGCGTGTTTTTGTTTCGGCTTGCACAAAAATTGTGATCTTGTTTTCCCTACAAGATTAGCCGTGGGATCAGCATCAGCATCAGCAACATCCGAAGCCGAAGCCGAACTCGAGCCAAAGCCGCTTAGAAATCCCAAGGAGAAAAAAAAATGCAAAGAAATAATATGAAATAAAAAGGGGATGGGCCAGGTAGCAGCTTGTGGTTTGTTTTCCCAACCTTTTTGGCAACCTGTTGGCAATTACCGAACATGCTGCAACCCACCTAAACAATAATCGAAGTGCAGGCCACATTAATCATCATTAATGGGTATCGGATTGCAGGGACAAGGGGCCAGGGGCCCACCCAGATGCATCTGGAAAATGCACGGCATGCACTTTGTAGAACTTTCTCTGGGGGCCTTCACACTCGAAGCGCCGATGCTGCTTGTAAAATTCAAATTAAAAATTCCAGACCAAATGCGACCACTAACCGTGCGCTTTATTATAATGAGCGGCCATAAAGTGGCCTTGTTGCGGCTGCCGATGCCGATGCCGCTGCCCATGGAATTCCAAAGAAAATGCACCTTCCCAGTGGCCAGGCCGAAATTCCCATTGATGCATTTTGGTAAACAGAGACAGGCGGACACACAAAAGTGTAGAAACAATAAAAATCGGATTAAATACATATGGCTGGCGGTCTATAAAACCCATAATCGATGGGGTAATGGGCAAGGGGAATGTGGCTGGGGGATCGGAGTAGGAATCGGAGTAGGAATCGGAATCGGGAACCGAAAAGAACAGACGAAATGGACAAAAGATTCAGAAGGGGGGGAGATGGAGAGGAAGCGCGGTAGTAACAAGAAAAATTGGTGTGAAATCTACCTTCTACCAAAAACAGGCACTGGCACCGAAACAGAAACGGAGACCAAAAATAAAAACGAGGGACAAGAAAAATCTCAGGCCGTCTTCGTTGTTGGCGGTGAGTGGAAAGTGAAGAACTTGAAGGGTCATAAATTAATAAACCATTAAAGTGGTTAAAATTATCGTTATTTTATCTTTGTTGTGAAGACTAAACTGATAAATTATTACAAAACAGAGGACAGCCAAGCTGGTGCTGTTGCTCTTGTTGTTGTTCTTCTTGTTGTTATTGTTGTTGTTGGCTTGGTGACTGATCGTTTGGACAGCATTAACATGAACATGCAACAGCAACAACAACAACACGCGCTTGGGGCCTTTAATGCGCGCGCGCGACACACCAGCAACAACAAAAGACAGCAGCAACATTGGTAAGAGCGAAACAAAAATAAAACGAAAAAAAAAATTAGTGTCGACAAAAAGGTTTACAGCCATTACTCTTCGTCGTCGTGCCGATGCTGTTGTTGTTGTTGTTGTCGTTGCTTTTGCTGTTGCTGTTGCTGCTGCTGTTGCTGCTGCCGTTTAGGCCCCACAAACGAAAGACTTAGGCAGCGAACTCGAGGCGCAGCGAATGCTGTGCCAAAACTGTCATAAGCCCGTGGTTTATGTGCAGCCGGCTATCAGCAATCAATCGCCCCGTAATTTATTGATAGCTAGCAGCAGCACCAACAACCAGCAACCAGCAAACACATGGCTTTCAGGACCCGCTGGACCACACGCACACACATGTTGCAGGATGGGCATTGGATGATGACCTGCTTGCCACTTGTTCCTCGTCCGTCGGCTGACCTTTTGATATTGCCCAACGAGAGAGTGAGAGAGAGCTGGAGTGGGATGGGGGAGGATGACAGCAGGATGCAGGTTCAAAGCCTGGCGGCTCCTTTTATAAGCAATTAGAATCAATGAGCAAGGACACTCGGCTCCGTTTCCTTTCCCTCGCCCTTTTGTCCTGCCGCAATCTTTATGGGCCGCCACCAAAAGTCACAATATTGTGACTCGACTGCGTGTGTGGGAAAGAGGCGTGGCATCTTGTAATTGTAGATGGAAATTAAATGAACAACTGACAGCCGGTCGCACCCAAAGTGTCTATCTGTCTGTACGAGTGTGTGTGTGTGTGTGGGAAACTTGAAAGGGAAAATCCCTCTAGAGCCGCTAAAGAAATGCAAAAAACCAAAAAGAAAAAAAAAATGAAGAAAATGAAATATATAAAAAAGGAAGCGAAGAGAGAGAGCAAATCTTGGCAAGAAAACTTAATTGTCTTGGCCCGTTTTGGTTGGCTGAACGGGCCAAAAGCATTTTCTTCTCGGCCTTTGGGGCAGTTTCGTTATGTTTCGGGGAAAACTGGTTGCTGGCCATAATGGCAGCTCACGGATACACACTTTGACGGCCAGGCTTGTCTTAACTGATGATGCTAACTTGCTGGCCGTTTGGTGTATTTTTGTTTTTTTCTTCTCTTTTTTTCAATTAGGCCCGCGCTCAGGTTTTAGCCCGGCATTTAATTCATCTTTGCCTCTTTGCCAGTTTGCCAGTTGCCAGTTGCCAGTTTGCCTGTTGCCTGTTGCCCGTTTTGCCTGCTTCTGCCCAACAATCTTGGCCAGTTTGTGCTGCCTGAGAAACGCTTTGGGTGTCGTATCATCAATTCGTTTAATTTGACAGGCGCAAACCTAAACATGTCAAAACAACAGCCATGCGGTTAGTAGTGGTGGTTGCCGCCTCTGGAGCCGACTTTTCGGGTTCAGTCCGCAGTCCTCAGTCCGCAGTCCTCAGTCCCCAGTCCTCGTACCCCAGACCATCCACTTGGCCAGTCCGGTTTTCGTACTTTGTTGCCGTTTTCTTCCTCTTTCGGATCTTGAAAGTCGAGTCTTTTTAACTGGCACTGGACACTGGCACTGCAGCCGTGGCCAATGCGATGTGCAGGGCGAGTTGTAAGCTGCGAGCGGCTGAAATTTGCCAACGCCTGTCAGCTTAGCGATCGCCAGTACGAAACATGCGAAATTACGCTTGTTAGTGTCACTTCTGGCTAACTGACCAGGCCCACCCATCACCCATCACCCAGCACCCATTACCCAGCACCTCGGACACGGCTTTCTGCATCCTACGGATTGCACTTACTTCAAGCAGTGTAAGGTAAGGTGGTGAGTATGCGTCTCTATCGAACCGGAAATATACTTATGAACTTATTAACTTAATATTATCTTAACATTATGAGTCAACGTTTCTTAATATTTATGATTATTAATATTAACAACGGCTCAACTGTTACCTAACGTAACCGCAAAACTATTCAACGTAACTATGAAAACTATGCACTTTGAAAAATGAGCATTTAATGAATATAAAAACAGCGATTAAGTAAGCGATGTGGACAATTACCTGACTTGACGGAGCAGTAGATGTGGCGCCTGCTGACGTAGGAGACCCAATCGAATCCGGCCTCGACGGCCAGGCGGGCGAGCATGCCGTACTTGGACTGGTCGCGATCGGAGGTGGCAATGGTCACCGCTCGGCCCTCGTAGTGGAGCGACTCCTGGCCGTGGTGGTAGTCCTCGTCCCAGCTCTCGGTGACCAGCAGCCGGATGCCGGGCCATTCGTTCATCACCGAGTAGGCGAGCAGATTCAGTTTCTCCCTGCAGCGCTGGAAAGGAAGGGGCAGAGAACAGAGAGATCGATTAGGTATTGTTAATAGCCAGACGCCATGTTTGAGTCACAGCACGCAGCACGCACGAGGGAGCGGGATGGCACGACAGTGCTGTCGAGGGGGGCGTGGCATCCGGGCGTTCATTTCGGTGGCCCAAAGGGCACAACGCGTTCATTTTGCCCACTTAGTGCACTGAAGAAAATTATTGCGCATTTTGACAGTGAGATGATTACATTTTTTAGACAATAAACTTTGTAAATAACAAGAATATACCCTATGCCTACTTCGCATCAAACTATTTGGTACAAATATAACCAGCTAAAGGAGGTAGGATTTTTTCCGAGTGCACTCGTACCTTTTCGGCTCTGTGAGTCTGCCCTTTTTGGCCGCATCCTTTGAACCTGTTGCTGCAACCTCAACAAACAGGCGATCTTGTTTGCCCAGTTCCCTTTTGGCCAAAGGCTTATTTGCCCATGCTTACGCGCAGTTCAAACACTGACCCTCGATGATGTGGATGTGGATGTGGATGTGGATGGTGACCCTAACCCACGCTCGCAGATAGACCTTTTATTTTCTCCCTTTTCACTCTTTGTTTTTCCTGTCGATAATATGAAAATGCTTACGCTTTGTTTGCCAATGTGGTGGGTGCTCATCCGTTTGTCGGCTCGTTTTCATTTGATTTCCTTTAGTGGATACAACTCCGGCCGGGTGAAATGCCAGCCAAGCAGCAAAAGGATTCGAACAAGTCTATGCAAATATTTGAGATCCCAAAAATTCAAAAATTCGAAAACGAAAAAAAAATAATATGAGACTCAACTCAGAGCGGCAACAGAGTGTCTTAAAGATTGAGCCAGCCACAAAATCAATTATCAACGGACTGAGTCCGGGTGACAGGATGTTGCCTTTGTGGGCAAACAGAATGCGAGCCGTAAAATCAATTTGCGACACGGAGATCCTTTTCTTCTTTTTTTTTTTTTGTACTTTATGGCAAACCACAGCGATCAGTTTTTGCCTTTGCGGACTTATGTTTTGATGAGGTGTGGATCTGTAGCGGTAACTGTTTGCTATTATTTGGCCAAAACAGGGCGGCCAAATTTGTCACACAGTTTGTGGCCCTGTGGCAAATTGAGGATTGTGGGATTGAGGTGGCAGCGGCAGTGGCAGGCCGCATTCCGAGAAGAGTTCAATGATATTTGCCCAACGCGCTGCAACTTTGCTTTATTAAAAGGCTTAACCAGTCGAGAGTTGAGACTTAAGAGGCGAGAGCCAAGCCGTGCTAATGAGCACAAAAGCGTAACGACAAACAGCGGATCGCTGGATATATCCATATATCCGTGCAGCCATGGTGCCATGGTGCCATGGAGTCATGGTTGGGGTAAAGACAAACGCTTTTGTCTTAAGCACTGCCAACGATGTTTACCCAACATGCTAATGCATTGAGCTCGAATTCGAATCGATGCGCGCTGGACGCGCAATGTACAAACAACGGGCGTCTCAGATCTCAGAGATCTCAGAGATCTCGGATCTGGGTTCGGGGATCTCGAAACTGGGATCTCTCCGCAGATCCCATATTCCACATACGACGACGAACTCCCAGCAACTCCGCCGTCCAAGTTCGTTTGCCGACGGGTGCGTAAGGTAAACATTTACGGATACACGGCGTCGGCGGCCCAAAAAGATGGCTAAATAATGTGTGTGCCTTGTAAGTGGCCGTTAGACAACAGCGTCAAGTGTAAATAAGCCCCGTGCCCCGGCAACTCGGTGTATCGGAAAATCCCAATCCCAATTCCTATACCCATACTGATACCTATATCCATACCCATACCATCTCCCCCTAGAAAAGCTGCATTAATTAGACATTCAACAAGGTGTGAATTTTGCCTTTTCTTCAGCCATTACGCCGAAAAAAAAGGGGGAAAATCTGAGATCCCCGAAAATCCAACCACGCCCCATTGTGTGTTTTTTTTGTTTATATGCGGCAGGGTGGAGGAGTAACTGCATTTGATTTTGGCTATTTCGGTTTCTGGTTTTTTATTTTTTTTTTTATATTATCTCGCCCATTTTATTCGCCTCTGATGCGTTTTTAATGGACGCGCGACTGCAGTTTTATTGATTTAAATTGTCTGGCTGGCTGGCTGCCAATTTGACGCTCTTAATGGTCAGGCGAAATTATTATGGCACGAAGATTATTAGGCACTCATCATCATTAGGCCGCGTCCACGTCAAGACGCGAGTTCTCCGAGTTGGCCAAGTCAGGCCGAGTTAATAGCCCGCTCTCGAGCGGAGACAAGTTCGGGGGCTTTGTTTGTTTTGCCCATCCCAAAGCCCATGTCCACCATGCCACACCATACCATAACATACCATATACCATATACCATCTCCCATATGTGGGCTTTTTTGCGAGGGTCTCGGATTACTTGGGTACCCCAGGGAAACCGACGATTAGGAAACGACACAATTTAACGACATAATTCAAGTGCGCATTAAGTTACGGCTGCCAGGGGAGTCACCCCTTTTTTTTTATATATACAGCATATATGTGAATATATTCAGATGCACGTGCTCTATGGTGTAAGCAGATATGGCATATCCTTTGATTCCCGGCACTGATTGAGATCGCAGAGGAAGCGAAAACTTACAACTGAGGAAGCGACACAGGATATAGTCGAAAAAATACAAGTTGAAACTCTGAAGAAATCACGTCACCCACCTATATGCACACACACACACACATTCTATATGTGATATGTGTGTCAACGGGGTCTGAGGTGGGCCACTTGAGGGCCGCCACTTAGGTGGCAACTTAGGGTTTCTCGCATTCTGGAGTTTGGTGTTTGGAGTCTCTTGTCTCGTGTCTTGAATCTTGAGTCTCAATATCTCAGTATCTCAGTATCTTAGTATCTCAGTATCCCACAATCCCTTGCCATCAGTCAGCGGGCCTTTTAGCGCCCTGTGTGGCCCACTCGAGCGCACAGTTTTCCTCACTTAATTGGCAAACTGTTATGGTGTTATGGATCCCCTGATGGATTCAAGTGCAATGCCAATCCGCAGCTCCAGCGCATTCTGTTTATTTGTGTTGCCAATCTATTCACAGCTCGTCATCTCTTCATTAGAATTAGCGGCGGTCTTTGATTTGTTTACGATGCGCGCTGGCAGCGCAATTATTACAGCGCAAAAATCCAATCCAATATCGGAAATCGGGAAAAGCAAAAAGCAAAAAAGCCAGCAAAAGTCTGAAGTTTTAATTAATTGGAAGCGAATGGTACTGTGTTTACGGAATCTGGACAGATCATCTGGGGTCCGAAGTCTGCTCCTGTCCTGTCTGTTTGTTTGTCGCTTTTTGTTTCCTTTTATAAATGGCAGAGCATTAAAAAGTTGAAACCTTTATTGGATTAATGGGGGATTAAGGGTTTCGGTATCGCTGCTAATTGAATTTTTACCACTCTGGCAGAAGTTCAAGTCAATTGGTAGATAAGCACAAGTTTCCTAAGTAATTGAATTTCCCACTTAAAAAATGCAAATTACGAATTTCCATTTACTACTCGTAGATCTTAAAACCGCTTACCACAAAAACCAAAAAAAAAAAAAAAAAAACCCAAACGCATTACAAATGCTCGTAAATCACGCGTCAAATAAATGTCCATAAGGGGAAGGCGTCATTTTATTGTTATTAATTAAATGCTATTAATTTGCAGAAATCGTAAATTAAATCTCAGTTGTGGCCTATTGCCCGTTGCCCCACCTGCCTGCCACATTTAATGTCCCCCCCCGGCGATCAGCAAAAGTCATTTGGAGCTCAAGCTTGGAGCTTGGAGCTGGCAGTTGGAAGTTGGCAGTTGGAAGTTGGCAGTTGGAGAGGCCAAGAGTCAGGTAAGAGTTGAGTTCGGGCCGGGTCTTAAATGATAAGCGCCATAATCCCTGATGTGTGATTAACTTTGATGATGAGTTATGAGCCGCACATTGGCACTGATGGGCCAGCGAGGGATTGTAAGGGGCTGCAGGGTGCCTTTCCAAGATCCCCGATCTCCGCATGCCCCGCTCCAAAATGACTTGCAGGAATGGAAGCGGAGCAGCAGAGGAGCCATGTGAAATGTGAGTCACTCGCCCAGCAGTAATGTGATAGCCGCGACGCGATCTCTGAACGCGATCTTCTTCTCTCTCGCGGCGCAAGTTCATAAAAGTTTTATGCAAATAAAGCAAAAAGCCAAGAGATCCAAAAGGCAAATATCGATGGCATTTTTTGGGGCAACAAATCCTTGAACATTCGCGCCTGAGTGCCCTCGTAAAAGTATCAAATTGATTAATAATAATAATATAAAAGCATCTCGCACAAAAGCAAAACAAACAAACCAACAGTGCGAATCCACAAAGTCTACTTGTATATATGTATGATGATATATGGGGACTCTTCGCGGAGAGACGACGATTTGTCCACTTTGGCTGACTGATGTTTGTTTGATAAGTTTGATTACTTTGTTTGGCCGCAGGAATGTTCCCACGAAATTGGCTGATGTTTGCTTATCGCAGCATTTGACGTGATTTGATTTGAGTTCCTTTTTTTTGGTTTATTTTGGTTTTTTTGGTTTTTTTAGTTTATTTTTTGGCAAAGGGTAAATGAAACTGAAGCTCTGACATCATCCCACCCAGCGATTTCTTAGGTCTTTTATCATTTTGTCATAATAGGATCAATTTTGAGTCATAATGCTCTATTAGAATGGCTCGGCTGAGGGCTTACTTTGATTTGATTTGAGTGGAGTTGATTTGATGGTGAATGGTGATGTTGCTGGTGATGTTGATGTGCATGTCTGGAAGATCAGGGAGTGAGGAACTGGGGTTTGGACTTTGAGGCACTGCTGCATGCATGTCAATAATCATATCGGATTACCCATTGGCTTTGCCCTCAGCCCCATTGTTGCTACAATTTATGAAATTTTAGAACTTATGCTGCGGCTTTTGACGCATTCTTTTGTCCACATCCATATCCATCTGTCCGCTGCGGTTTCTGCTGCTCTGCTGCTCTGCTGCTCCGCTGCTCGTCTAATCCCGTGGCATTCAAGATTCAACTTCAGATACCACAGATACAGATACAGATACAGATGCAGATACATTGGTTCAGCGCTGAAAAGGCTGAAAAGTGTTGCCCTAGACACATTCGCCCGTAATTACCTGAGCCAATGACTTGTCATAAGCTCCAGCACTTTACGATGCATTTGTTCGTTTCGGTTAGGCGCTGCATTGTATAGCGACTGCTGAAATTTCGCAATTTGTTTATGCAACAACTGAGAGGGTGTAGTACAATGTACAACAAACACGCAGACACAGTCAGGGCCACGCAGTTAGCAGTCCGTCTTGCGAGCGTTTTAAATGGCCACAACGAATTGTTTAGCAGCTGAAATTCACGCACAGCGGCCAGTAAAGTCACTCGGTCTGATAGCCAGATCCAAATCCACATAAAATGCGTTTTAGTCGCGCTCTGCTGGTACTCCATGGTACTGCCTTGCTCTGCTCCTTGTGAAATTTGGGAAAAAAAAATCTCAATGTCACTGGACATACTCAGCATACGACTTCGGTAGCGGAACAGTTGCCGTTGTAAATATTTGTGCCGTGAACAACAGGATTTTTATGTGCGCCGAGTGTCCTTGGCCCTTTAGTCAATCGCTCGAAGGACCTTGGCCTTCGGTGTCACTGCGATTGTGCTGCCGTGCGAGCAACTGTTAATTGTTCGCCAGTTTCTGGAAAGGCTGCGATACCCATTGATTGCATATCAAATTCAAGGTAACATCTGAAATGCCTGCAACCATTTAGAATCCCCCGATGGGCGCGTGGCAGTTGCCAAATGCAATTTTGCTTTAAGTTTCCAGGTGAAACTCTAGCCGGCGAGCAACTGTTTCGAATAATGCGATTACACTTCACAGTACAGTAAAATCAGATTTGATAGATCCAAAACGATTCGGCGAAAACACCAACAACTCTGACTAATAAATCAACGAATTGAAAGTCATTGTAACACTTGTGTGCGCTATCCTATAGTCTTAAATCAACTTTATTTGTCGGTGGTGGCAGGGGTAATCTGTCTTCCCACAATTTTGATTATTGGTCTGTTGTTCAATAGAAGTAGAACCAAATCGGCCAAGGAAAATGGAAGTCCGCCATAAATGCCTAATAGCTCGTTTATGGCGCTAATCAATAACAAGGCTATTTTTACACCGCGGCACTTAAAATTTCATTAAAGTAACACGCAGATAAGCTGCTGCGTCCATGGGAAGCGTGCCGATTATATACGACTATATCAGCAACTTCAATGTCGACCCTCTTAGGGGGGCATGACTGTATTGCAACCACCCCACACACACAGTTGGCTAATTGGAAATGCTGTCGCCACTTGTTTTTAGCTGTTTCGCACTTTGAAACCCAACCACCGCTCCCCACCCAACTGGGTGGTCATCCCACCGCCACCCACTCCACTTTCACTGCCCCTGCCCCTTTTTGTGGCGATAAGATACCGCTATTCATCGCCATAGCTGGTGTCTTAGCACACATTTTTCTGCCACCGATGTAGCGCAACTAGCAACCTATAAGTGCCTGCACCTAAAGTAATTTCTACATCTAAAGACAAATTGTATTATAATAAATAAGTAAGAGATGACTTTAGAGTTAAGGCAACTGGCAAGCAAGAGAACCCATTTTCTTTCAGTGTCAACATGTAGCTACACATGTTGGCAAATACACAGAGTCACTATCATAGCAGATAGTATCCGTGTATTGGCGAACGGGCTACTTGGCTGCAGTCCGCTTATCAGCAAATCGCCGGCGATAAGCGGCAAATGCTCGCGTGCCTCCACTTTTGGGGCGTGGACAGGTGGGCGGGTTGAGCGGTGTGGTTGAGTAAAACCTGATAAATACCTGGGCTCGTAATCCCCCGCATTCGATACCCTGTTCGTTGGGCAGCGCGAAAAGGGAAAACGCATTTGTGGGGAGCGTACACAATGTTGTTTAAACTATGTTTTTGCAATGATGATCCGGGGATCGATTGGGCTCGAGGTTGTTGAACGCGTTCAGTTTGTTTGGATTTCGGTCAGCTTTGCGGCTTTATGTTCGATGGCTTAGTTCGATGGAATTCAGTCGCTATCTGGGATTCGTCGAGTATCGGGCTTCCTGTTTTTTTGCACTTGCGAAGTAAGTGCAATGCGGCGATAAGATGCATAATTAATCAAATAAATGGCCAATGCTCAAAACTAATGCGATATTTTGGGCCCTGGTTTATGGCCCATCGCCACCATAAATTTGGTGAAATAACCAATGCTCGCCAAAGTGAATGATTGGGCACTTTTACGCCACGTAGCGTTTATCAATGGGAACTGAGTGGCACAATCTCGTGCCATCGGGCGATCGCTTGATAGGCCCTATGGAGCACAGTGCCAGCGATAAGCGATCGCTAATTTGACAATTGAATTTGCGGCCACAGGTGGCAAAATGTGAGTGCAGTGCGCAATGAGCACGGAATTAGCCTAGCCGCAAATCGGAAACCAGCTAACTGATATTGAAGACGAA
The DNA here is from genome assembly GCF_016746365.2 of Drosophila yakuba. Taxonomy (NCBI): domain Eukaryota; kingdom Metazoa; phylum Arthropoda; class Insecta; order Diptera; family Drosophilidae; genus Drosophila; species Drosophila yakuba. The sequence goes on from NC_052530.2 coordinate 21,644,709, forward strand.
TTCGGAACAATGTCTGCCATAATATGCCAGCTAATTTATGTTTGACTTCACTGCCGCAGATTTAACACACATTTTATTGGGTTCCTATATCACAGTAGGCTTAGTTCTATCACAAAGTAATACCTATATCAAATAATGGTTTACTATTCAAGCAATATATATTGCAAATGATTTTTCATAGAATTAGTCATCTATTTTGCTCAAGCCTGTGGGTTTTCACTTAATGGACGTTGGTAACAATGTTTAATGTTGAACATTTTGTAAGTAATTTTTGATTAATCACGACTAGATTACTCAGTCAATATTTTGGTTTTCCCTTATGATTCTCAAACTCACTTTGTCACAATGATTTCGATAAGCGAAAATTTCTCAATGATGTATTATAAAAATATTGTCTGTATAGTATAGGACTTTTGCTTACCTTGCTCATCAAGCGATCCGCTCCGGTGCCTTCCTCGTCGCGGAAAAGGATGTCCCTGTTGTAGTTGGGCACGAGGTCCTTGAATTTGGGCGAGTCCCGACGGATCACACCCTCCAGTGGTCCGGAGGCGCTGTTCGTGTACTCGGATAGATTGGGTATGGTCTGCTTGAGGACCAGCGGGTACAGGTTGCGCGCCCTATGACGACCCAGTCCTCGGCCAGGACCGCAGCTGTGGGCCGGGCTGAAGTTCATCGGCAAGACGATCAGCAGCAGGGCCACCAGAGAGGTGAGCCTGCTGAGGCAACGCTGCGTATGCGCAATGTGGCGCATCGTTTGCGATTCTGGCGTTGCGGAAATGGAGCTCGCTGTGGATTTGGCGCTGGAACTGTGGCATTTGGCGTCCAGGGAGAGACAGGTGACACTGGCGGCACTGGCCCAGGGCACTGAGCTGGTGTTATCCATGATTTAGCTAAGACTCGCTGTTTGCTGTTTCTCTTGATTGGATTTTGTATTTTCTTTATTTATTTTTTTTTTTGGTTATTTAGCACTTCACTTTTGGCACACTGACACGCTTTTTTGGCGACACGTTTGTTGTGTAGATTTATGATATTATTTAGATTTAACCTGGCTAAATCGAAATACTTGGTATTGAGGCGGTAACGCAGAAGGTCCTAACTGACTTAACTGACTTAACGGCCTTACGGTCTTAACTGTTCCGCTGTTAACTCCGCTGAACTGGCAGTTAGCTCTCGGATCGGACAACCGTTGCGCTCGCACTGTGATTGACAAATGACATTTCCGAGCGGAGTATCGTGCGCGCAGAGTGTTCGAGTGCGAGTACGAGTACGAGTGCGGCGGCGAATACGAATGCGAGTATGAGTATGAGTATGAGTACGAGTACGAGGGTGCTTTCAAGAACCCTAGGCCTTTCAGCGCACACACACACACACACACACACACTACTCCGTTCCGAGTTCATTCCGAGTGTTGATGGTGTGCGTGTGCCACTCGACGACGATCGCTCGTCGCTGGTGTTCATTTTTATGCTGCCTTGCCGCGCGGCAAGTGCGAGCGGGACAACTAGAGGAGGTAGCACACTCACACAAGCCTCGCTTGCAAGTGTTAGTGTGGCTGGCTGGGTCTTCGGCTCTTATGTACTAGCGATGTTGGCAACAGATGTTGGATGGCAGGGTATGGAGTGGAGTGGTCCATGGTCCATTGTGGCCATGGATGAAAGTGTGTGCCTGTTGCCAATTGGATGTGCTGGTGTGCGTCTGTGTGTCTCTGTGTGGAGAAGAGCTGCAGCATCCTCGACTGCAACTGCAACTGCAACTGCAATTTCTCTTAACACTTGCACTACTCCTCACTCGACTCTTGTGGCTTGTTAGCCGTTTCTTGCCCTGCAAACTCCTCCATTTCAGCCATCTCCGGCACTCATTGTTCACTTTTTTCCGTTGCCTTTCTTCGTTTTGTTGTTCGTTTCGCTTTATTGCTTGTAAATTAATAATGTTCCGGTTTTTTGTGTATTGTGTGACTCCTGGGCAGCCTTATATATATACACACTATATACTATGGTATATATTATGGTATGTGGAGTACATTTAATGCTGCTTCCGTTTGGCAATCTTCGCTGAGCGGAAAAGGTGCTTCAACTAAAGAGTAGTGTATGATCACCAAAGGCACCGAGCTTACTGTATGTCACTCAGTGAGTCATTGATATTATGGCCACCCTCAGGAAGTGACCATGTTCCGATTAGATATCGCCATAGGACCTACAAATTACTGCTTAATTTTACGAAGGAAATTAATCTTCGCCAGCGGTTCCGTTCAACGCCATGTCAATAATCGCAAATATGTCTATATATATTGCAAAAAACACCGATAACGTTTTTGGCAAATACAATTTGCAATTAGTTACCTTGTATTTGTGCACAGCAAATAACTAAGTTGCGATTTGATGCCGCTCTCTGGAGATCAATAAATTTCCAGTTCTATCTCTGTTGACTTTGGCTAATACAAAATTCCCCCGAACTGGGAAATCTCCAATTTGAGTATAGCCTTTTCGCACATCCAGAACGTGGATCTGTGGCAAGCGCTAATCTTTTGTTTTGGGTCTTTTCCAGATATTTTATTTTCCTTTTTTGTGCGGTTGCACCAGGTCTATTTGCACTGTCACTTGGCAAGCGCGAATCGTGGAATACGCCCGTCAATGTGTGCCCAAGAAATTGTCACTTTCCAAGCGGCTAGAACCAAGGGCCAAGGTGCACCTGCCCATTTAACGGATTCCAAGGGGGTGGGCATATCATTATTCCTTTTGGGTAACGCGCTGGAATGCAAAGCATAGCATAATTTCGACAAAAACTGAAATGAATCGAACGAAATAAAACCAAAAAAAAAAAAACAACGAATCGAATGAGGAGAAATACAGAAGAAATACATTCAATAGCTGGTCGTGGCGGCAAAAGATATAAGAGAAGGCAAAACGCCATCAACAAGATACACGGAACCAAATTAAAGATGAAGAAGCTGAAGTAGCGGGGGTATTCGATATACGAGGCTTGGATGCTGGGGCATCCACACACAAAGTGTGTATGTGTGTGTGTATGAGAGTCTATGTGGCTGCCACATAAATTTCTGACTTCTTTGTGTGCGCTGCGAACTCATTACGTTTGCTGCTGTGTGTATCCGTGTGAGTTTGGGCCTCTGCATTTGTATCTGTATCTGTATCTGTGGGGCGGAGCTGCTTAAGGCGCTCATTTGTGAATGAATACACAACACACCGTGAACAAGCCACAGCCACAGCCACAGATGCGAAGACCGATGCGAGCCATCCCGGGCCCATGGGCAGACAACAATCGCTCCAGCACTTAATGAGCATGAATAAATGGCATCGCAGACCGTGGAGCAAGCGAGACGGCCAGCGGGCCTCATAATCACGATCATATAGATCGCGCTCTTAGCTCTTAGCCGAAACTGCTCACAAAAAAAAATACAGAAAACAGCTAAAAAGCAAAAAAAAATAAAGCACTAAATAAATAAACTAACAAAAATGCCTTTCCAGGCCCTTCGAGATAAAAAGCCGCAGATTACTTTCTGTAATTAGATTTCGTTCAGCATTGATTTATGTGAATATTGATGGGAAGACAGTTCTAAGCTGAAATTGAATTTTAATGGCAACTTACAGGTTGCTGCATGGGAAAAATGTGAAATAGATACATATAAAATATTGCCCTTAAACAGTGCAATAATTTGGTTTTTATATAAGTATTTAACGATTTAATTTAAAATCAGCCCTTTATAAAACAATATTCTAAAATGAATTTTCATAGTACTCACACCACTTATTTCTAAGATCTTTACAAAGAACCTCATATACGACTTCTGGAGAACTTTGGAGAAGTTTCATGAAGTTTCAGAAAGTATCATCAACGCAAAGAGGTAGCACTCGAATTACTCATCTACCAAGTTAAGATAAATACTTTTCCCGTGGGCCAGAGCCTCCGAATAGACGTACCGGAAATATCCAGACCATTCGCTGGCCAACTGGATGCTCGAGAGCCCAGCAAGCTGCTCCTTTGCTCCAGCGCGGCATGGAATCCATGGTCAGATGCCAAAGAGCAGATGGAACGCCATTTTCTGTGCGCCATGGCGCGTCCGCATCCAACGGCGTCTTCGTCTGCTTTTAATTTCTTTTAATGGAAGTTGTTAACATGGCTGCTGCTGCCTCGCCCGGATCGTCTCCATCTCCACCTTCACCTCCACCTCCACCTCTACGTCCTCGTCGATCCCTTCCTGCTGGTCTGCGGATGATTTTCGGCTTGGATCCCACCATTCCCACCAACGCCATGGGTTGCGGCTGATTTGCTCTTTTTGTTTCTCTTACTTTTCGTTGGTGTTTCGATCATAAAACTTCGATATGAAACTTGAATTTTTGTTTCTTTTTTTTTTAATGCGCTTTCCCGGGGTGCGGGTATGTGGCTTATGTAATGTGATTTCAGGTGGGTGAGGGGGGAAAAGCCATTCTGTTACTTTTTAATTTAAAATATACAAAGATCAGCTTGATTAAAAGTATTTTAAGGCAGTAAGGAAAGTATAAGGAATTCAGTTTCTTTACTGAATTTTTCTCATATAGAGTATCTAATAGCCAATTTCGATTGTGAGTCCACAACTATGCCGCTCTCGCTTGGGGTTCATTGAATTTTGGAAGTGCTTTATGATCACTGAGCTAGCTGTGGCTGCTGCTGGCAAGTTTGTTGCCAAAGTCTTTTGTTTTGGCTGCACAAGTCGCGCGGCTCTGGCATTAGAGAGAACCATGAGCGGCCACATAATTAACAAATAATAATGGCCATAACGCGTGCTTTGGCCCGTCGCACCGGTTTGCTCGGTTATCTCCTGTGAAGGTCGCGGTAATTTAATAACTGATACCAACTAATATTTACGAGAATATTAATATTGTTTATGGCCCGATGTTAATGGCAGCTAAAATCGTAGCTCGTAGCATCAGCAGCAAACTAACAACGATCGAAACAGGCACAGTTCAGTTCTCTTATATCAAAGTCAATGCTGATTTCGATATTTCGATTTGATTCCGAGAATCAGGCACTCAATCATGCTGCGAGTTGTGGGACTCTTGTGTTGTGACTGCGGCGGTTGCTTTCGGCCTGCCTCATAGCGTGCGACAAATGCCACTAACGGTTTGAGGTCTCTAATGGATGTTGACATTTACGGCTACCAGGGATTCGGATTGGGAAGGGAAAGGAAGGAAGGGGAGGGGAAGTGTCTGTGTCCAAGCTGTTTAATTCACATAAATCTAAGTGAAATGCCATTGGGGAATTGCTGCCGAGATAGAAATTAGGCAAATGGATGGATGTGCCTCCGGTATTCCCAAGAATTTGCCACCACAAAGGCACGAACAGCCACTGAATGGTTTCAGTTCAGGGGCAAAACAGAGAGGGGCTTGTAACATAAACATTCACAGCCAGAGTCCAAGTAACTGGACATAAAAAGGGTCTCATCCCAAGTGTCTTAGTGTCTTTGTCAACCGGGCTCCTTTTGATCCTGACCGGCACGAGAGTCAAAAAGTCGTAAGCGGCATAGTTATCATTGTGCAGTGGGTCCATTGTGCTATCAGCTGGCAGCGATCGATGCGGTTTAAACAGCAGTCGAACGGCCGAGCAGCAGTCGAGCAGCAGCAGAACACGGTGAGTAAGCAGTGCCCATTGGCCCAAAAGGAGGCTGGAACAGGAAAGGCATTTTGGCCACATGCGGCGCGTATTTGGTCAACAGTTTTTGCACGAGACAAACCGCAAAAATGCAGCTAAATGTGCGGAATGTTACTCCTGCCAAATCAGTACACAAATCAAATGTCGGCAGATATGGAAACATATGCCAGTTATTCGGTGGAAAAGCATTAAACTAGATAACTGACATCATTTTCTGGGAATAAGATTTAGGATATTCATAAAAGTACAGAAACATTATAACTTATTTTAACTCTTGCAACAAATAAATAAAGTCCTAGTCCAGTTTTTGTATATTTCCCAGGACTACTTAATAGAAAGTAAAGTATTTGTTGTTCAAAGGTTATAACCCACTTCGAGCCAAGGGCCCGCACTCCTGATACGTTGTTAACAAATTGGACTGCATCTTAGAAGGAATAGCAATCCCATCGAGCTTCATCCATGCTCACCACAAGCCAAGCGGCAGCACTTACTTAAAATATTAAACAACGTTGAGCCTCTCGACCATCGAGCATCGAGCAGTGCGCATCTGGAGATCCACATTCGAGGAGTGCGGAGAGTTGGAGGAGCTGCATAGATTCAGTCCAGACGCAGACGAGTCACATGGATGCCCTCTCAAGTGGCCGTGCAGGCGACAGGCGAACAGTTCAAGGGGGATTTTCTTGAGGGGAATGGGCTCTCGTATTTAAATGTGTATCATGGCGGTGGTCAAGTGAAGCGCATGCGTTGATGGACTTGAATTATATGCGACTTAAGCTCTGCGGCTGCTGTTGCTCTGTTGCTGTTTGCTGCATCGGCATCGGCATCCTCGGCAGCCAGTGCCATAAAAATTAAAAGTCATTATGGTCTGGAACAGCATTTAAGCCGTGGCAAGGCGAGTGTGTGTCTTTCTGAATGTGGGGAAACGAAGGCGACGCAGGCCGTGGCACATTCCCACAGTCCGAGAGTCCCAGAGTCCAAGAGTCCCAGAGTCTCAGTGAAAGATCCCGGGATCGGTTCGGTCTTGGCTCGGATCGGATCGGATCGGAACGGCTCGAGTGTCGCTGGGCTGTCAGAAAGTGCCATGAGACGGCAGCCACATGCGTCCACTTGGAGTGGGTTAATATTTGTTTGCTTTATCATTTTGAATTGACAGCAAAGTGGCGCTTGTTGCTCTTGTTGTTATTGTTGTTGTTGCTGTTGTTGTTGCTGATGCCGCTGCTAGTATCGTTGTTGTTGTGGACGGTACCCAGCGGGCGGCCAGCGTCGAAGGCTCAAGTTGTTTGTTGTCTGCGCGCCGATTATGGAAAGTTGATGACCAGCAACAGCACGTAAAACACCATCATAGGTGAAACATCGGAAAGCTGTTCCTACTCAAGTGCTTTTAGGGTCTTAGAAAATTGCACATTTTTATCTTCGCAGGGTTTTCAATTTCGAAATGCCAATACAGTCAGCCAACCAGCCAGTACTCCCTTTTTGTTATGCGCCGCTCGTGGCCAAATGCCGCCCGGCCGCAAAAACCGCACGCGGAATGCAGAGACCGCCGGCAGCCAGGGGTTAAGGGGAGGGCCGGAGGGCGGGGACCGTCGAGCAACACTTCGTTAAGTTGGGGCCAACATCAACGTCAACGCCTGTGCCGGTTAAATAGATTTTCGATACTCTATTCCAGTGGCATGTACACTTTGATGTGTTGGTTTGTAAGCTAGTGCTAACTACTTTATATAAAAAATTTATAATCCTTTATATCCCGCCTTATTACTCCAGGATATGTATAATAAATATAAATAATATTCATTAAAGACACGAACTAGAATTTCTAAGGGTATCCATTGCTTCGTTGTCCCACTAACAAGCCAGTAGTCTCCTTGTCATTCGATTTTGGGGTCGCCTTGCGCACTCCATCGCTTGGCTTTGATCTGCGGATGTTGCAGGCAGGACGGCAGGCAGTCAGTCAGTCAGTCAGTCAGTTAGTCCGGGTCCAGAGGTAGTCACACGAGCCCCATTCCGTCTCGTCCGGTGCCTTTTCCCCTCGCACCAACACACACACCAACCCGACCAACTGCAGCAAATTGAAAATTGATTTTTGAGCAGAGCTCAAGTCGCGCCAAGTTCGCTGCCTAAGTCTTTCGTTTCGTTTCGTTGCGACTCTTTTGAGATGAGTCAAAGTACACGCCGTGAAATTCCCACATAAATTGCGCGCGATGTCAAATTAAAAATGCCTAATGAGCTGATCTCGGACCCAGTCGCGATGCAAAAGAGCTGAAAAATGCATTAGAAGCAGCAGGGATCGTTTCGGATTGGATCGGATCGGATCGGATCGTAGGTCCTATATATACACCCTTACTTCTCCGGTCGGCGGCGGCGGCGAAATGTATCGTGTTACAAATCACGGCGGGGGAAGCGATGGCAGCGGGCGCAGAGAACAAGTTTCGAGTGGAAATGCGTGTAGCGTGCAGCGTGCGAAACACTGCAGAACATGGACACGAATCGAGATCGAGGCGAAAGCCTGACGCTGATGCAGATCTCCTCCTCCGCCGGGCCGCCCTTGTAAATGTCCATCTAAAAATAGTTGGTTTAATGGTGGCGGCGGGTTTTGGAGGCATAGATTTTGCCAGCATGAAAAATGGCAACACTTTTGCGCTCATAAAACCTATTTATAAGCCAGCCAGCGAGCTACCAGCCAAGTTGGCTAACCATCTCCACAATCACCGATATGCCCGCCAGTTTGCACTGCAGTGTGCTCCTTCACAATGCTTCTCGGCGCAGGCGCAAGCGCGTGAGATCGCCACGCAAGATCAGAAGGCAGAGGAAGGAGATGGAGGTGGTTGGAATGGTAAGGATGGCAGGCAGCAGGCAGCAGGAGCCCATGGAGCCACGGTCCAGTCCAGTTTGAGGCCGGGACCACACAAATACAGGCACGCGTTCGCTGACAGAATAAAAATTGTTGCGCTTGTGTTTAACGCGCGAACGCGGCGATATCGCAGCAACAGCAACAGCAACACAACGGCAGCATCCTACCTTGTTTCAAACTGGCTCCCTGGACCTCGGTGGCTCAGGTTAAAGTGGCAGTGGCAGAGATGAGATGATGCACTGACAAAATAAATCTGCAGGGGGAGACCACCCAGAATGCATGGATTAACTAGTGTGCTGACAAAATAATATGTATTTAGTAAATGTATTAAAATTTAAAAAACATCTGAAGATATCTGCGCAAATAGTTTATATAGTTTTTTAGAAAAGCTGAATGCATTTAAATGGGGAAGTGATTTTTGATCAGTGCAAGGGCAGGGCAGGCAGGCAGCCGGGGCATTGTCGGCTTGCTTAGCTATCACTGAACGATTATCGTGCATTTTAAAATTCTTACGAGTTTTGTGCTGCTGATGCCGATGTTGCGCTGCCTTTACCTTTTATATTGCCCTTTTCTCTGCTGCTTCTCTGCTGCTCTTTGTTGTGGTTGTGTGGCTGGGCCAGATTGAAATCACGCATGGGAACCAAGCGCCTTGGCTTTGTCTTGTCTGCAGACTGCAAAATAAAAAAAAAATCGAAAAAAAAAAACAAAAAAATTGGAAAGAGAACTGGGCAAAAATTGCGGCATTCTCATCAGCAAATTAGGAAAGGAAGTCGCTAAAGGGGGAAGGAAAACTGGCTTGCTTTAAACACGGTTTTATTAATCTTTCTTTTAAATAGTAATTTGTATTTATCAATTTGTTAATTGCATAGTTTACATAGTAGTAACTCTCCATAGCAAATGCCTATATAGAAACTCCTGCTGTCCGCTCGATTATTGCCAACACTTAGGTTCGTAAATACAAGTATGTATATAGAGGTGTGTATATTCGGATTGAGGCAGATGCTTTTGTTGCTTTGTGTGGTCGCCTTGGACAAACATTTGTTCTCGTTTTCGAAATACATAACTAAATTGCTACACAATTTGCTTGATAATAATTTGATAATGCTATCCATAGGTAATACGTAATATGTGTATATAAATATTCAAATATTTGTATTCATTCATATCCACTGTGGGCATAACTAGTTCAATAATTGATTTGTTAAGGTTCTATTCTCTACAATGTGGAAGGGTGTTTTTGAATCCGAGTCTATTGTTTGTATTTTGTTTTCCATTTTAAACATTACAATTACTAATTTCTTGATTCTGTCTCTCTCTAAATATATATAATTATTCACTCTTGACAATAACTTTAGCAATAACACACAACATTGCCCGTTGAGGCGAGGAAATAAAGCGAGTCACTACAAAAAGGAAATAATAAAGCAAATTAACATCGTTAAGCAAATATTGTTTTTGGTCTTTAGGTTTTATAATATCAAGGGATGTACTTTAATGTATACTGCAAGTGATAAATTTAATTGCTATGACCGCGTTTCCGCGCCAATAAATCCCCGATAAGAAACTGTATAAGTTAAGAGCTTTATTGCATCCGACCAATATCGGTGCATCGATATTAATATCATTCGACGATCCCCATATAAACGGGGGTCAACAAAGAAAAGATACATAATTTAAAACTGATATAACTGAAGTGAGATTTAGCCGAGACATGAACCGCAAATTAGATATAAAATTTTTTATAGATATTCTATATAGATTAATATATTTGTCATATTTCCTATAGCCTAGGCTAGTTGTAAGTTAACTTATAGAGAGCTGTTGAATTTGTTCGAATCTAGTTCAGCGGTTATTTCTAGTAAAAGTTTCAAATTCTGCTTAATTCATTTAGGTCTTGACACACATTTGTAGTATTCTAGAAAAAAAATAAAATCTTTTTATATTGATTCCACTTAGTTCGTCGTGTTTCACTTATTGTGTGTTTCTGTGTGGGCTTGGTTCGCACAAAACTGCATATATCCATTTGATTCATAATTGTTGTAGACAAGTTTAAAATACTAGACAGTACTTTCGATTGCAAATTGCTCGGTCTCCGCGATTTCATATTTAAAATTCCTGTTCGGTGTTCAGAGTTGTCATGTTTTTTTTGTTGGTTTTGCTATGCTTGTTAAACCTTCAGTTACAGTTTTCTACAATTTGTTAATTTATTATAGATTAACTAGTTGAAACAATTGGTAGCAAACATTTGTTCTTAGTTCTAGAGCTAGAGAAGTAATTGCCTTTGCTTTTGTTACTCGTTTTGTATTTCCTCTGGTAAATTTTCACTTGAGAACCCTATAAGCTAGCTACTAATTCAATTTGATATTTTAGACATTTATTTGCTTGTTCTTTTTTTGGTTTGTCATTACAATTTGATGTTTTTTTCTGGTCTACGTGTTCATTTGACAATTTGTTTAGTATTCTACGTGTGTCCATATCTCTTCAACTACCAAAATCCTTCTTCGCTTGCCTTTTGTTTTCTAAATGGAGCTGGAGCTGTACAACATATTTGCTTGTCGTCATTGTTGTTGTACATAAAGTCAAGTTGGTTTACAATTTGATTTGTTTTATTGCTGTTTGCTGTCGCGAGCTTGCATTTAATATATATAAATATTTGTATTTTTTTGTTCTTTTTTGTTTTTTATATATTTTTCTGGATCACATATTCAAGTAGTTTCAAAATCACATAAAAATCACTCTTACAGTAGCGTATACAAAATACATGTGTCATCTATAAATATATATGTATGTAACGTACATATACTTTTCGATCTGGTTTCTGTTTGATTCTTCACAGTTTAGATGGCGTGAAATGGATTTCTTGACATGTTGTAAAATTGCTTTGCTTTGCATTGGTTGGTTTGGAATGAATGGGGTTGAAGAACGTGTAGGTCGATAGACATCCCATGTATATCGTGGAGATTTATAAAGTAAATTAGCAAATCTTTAAACTGTGCCCGTTGATGAGAGTCAAGGATATTCTGAGAGAGGTATGCATTTAGTTTAGTTTTGGTATTACACACAATAGATTTGCGACTCAACAGCTCCATTATAAAACCAATTTTCTCATCATTTGTTCTCGTGATTTTTAGTTTTTTTGTGTACACTTGTATCATAAACTATTAAAGCATTTATAAGTTAACACACATTTGTTTATTGTTATATTTATTAATTATTTGTATTTCTTGCTGATTTGGCTTCTACAAAACACAGTACAAACACACACAGAGATAAGAGCCTTTGCGCTGCCTTTCCTAGTTAGCTTTGTAATAATATATTTCAGTTTTTCATTTGTATATATTCATAGTGTTGCTTTTGTTTCCAATAAATGCCTATGTTCATTACATATTCATGTTCATATTCAATTCATTTCCAGAACAGTTTCATTTTGATTACATCTTTATCAATTCAACTCAACTAGCTAACAACACGTTTCAGTTTCATTCAACATTGTCCAATTGATTACATTTCATAATTTGATTTTTCCAGAAAAATACAATGGTTTTTGAAGACGGTTTTACATTAACTCTGGTTAACATTTTCATTAAACTCTGTTCATTTCGCTGTATCGAGTTACTTTTATTGTTTATGCTTTCTACATCACACTCATCGAATCTGCGTTCAAATTTTCCATAAATATATATCTATTCATATTCGTTCTTGTACCATCAGCCAAATGCTTGATTTTATATGACTTAAATATTACGTTTTGACATTGACGATTCATTTTTTGCTTTTACTAAATTGGAAGCGTCCAGTTGAGACTATGAAAGTAAAATGAAGATTGAAGTCAACTGCAAAGTAAGTACTTAAAGCACTATACAAATCACAAAGTAACCTAATAGAGTATATACGTGAGTTTGTAATTTTGTGACTGGTTAATGGCATTGGTTTACACACGCTGCACCCACCAAAACCTAAATAAAAGTAAAGTGTCTTAATACATTCAACTTGGTTTTCAGAAAACAACATTTACTTTCGATAAGGAAAAGCGTTGTCGCATTTAGTTACTTTTCGTTTCAACGTCTATAATTACTTTTGTGCATTTGGAAAAAGAAAAATAAAAGCTGAGTACTGACTAAGATTGATTACCCGTCAGTTACATTGATTTTATGACCATTGTCTTGGCTTTTAGTTGTAGTTTGCTTTCACAAGTTTGAAACACATACATAAAAAATACAGTTTGAAAATCGGCTTATATAAAATCACTGGTGGTATTTGTTTGTTTGTGGTTGTTTTCTGCCCTTCTATGCGACAATATATTGTTAAATTTGTTGGTTTCTATAAATTTGTTAATAGTCAATTGCTAAAAGTGTCTAGAAAAATTAATATATTTTATATTTATCATATCCTTCGACCAATTACATCTTGTAATGGTTTAGTTCTCATAATTTCTTATGTAATACTAGTGAAAAGTACAATATGACTGAAAGTGTAGCATATTTAAATACAAATATAGAGATACACAAATATGTGGGTAAAAAAAATAAATGAGACATTGCAAATTCGTGCAGTAAATTAGAAAATATGTATGCCTAAACACTGAATATTAAACAAAATTAAAAGAGTTGGTTACATAAAGCATAGTAAAAAAATCAATTTAAAATGTTTTTTCCTGTATTCGATTTGAGAATAGATAAACAAAAATAAAATTATATACTTATTTGCTTAGAGTTGCTATCTAATTCAATTAATAGTTTGTGCCTAGTAGTTGCTAATATTCATGACGATAATTTGCATATTTAGCGTAGATTGAAAATATAAATTATATATTCCTTGCCACTTGCACAAGTAGTAGGCTTGTGTCAAATCCTAAGTGATCAAAAGTTTCAACGTTTTGCTTATGACTAAAGTTTGCTTTGTGAGTACCACATTGTCATGCTGTTCGCGGTCTTGATCCCCATGATCCATTCATATCCTATCGGAATCCCCTTTCCTATCCGATTTTCAGCCAAAGGGCCACTTGTGGTCCTGTTGCTGATAAAACATGTTCTAGGTGTGTGTGGTTATTACCGGCACCTGACAGTAGGGACACTCGGTGACCGATTCAGCGCATGTATTGCAGATAGACAGGTGGTTGCACGGCTCCAGAGTTACCGTGCGATTGTTCTCCTCGCACTTCATGCACTTCTTGGCATTTTCTAAATATAATACTTTGTCGACCTCCTCCAAATCGGTGCGCAGCTTTGACTAAAATGGCAGCATGTTAAATCGATTAAATTGGGAAAATAATATAGCGACTAACCTGCAATTGCTTCAATTTCTGTATGGACAAGTCCCGAAGTTCTGCTGGCAAATTGAGCTGTATCTGTGCTAAGTCATAGCGCTCTTTCCACTCCTGCGCCTCCTGCTTGGCCTTATCCCGATGGAGCTCCGCGATCTTTAGCTTGCATGCCATGTCCTCGTAGCGTCCGTTCAACTTATGGATTTGAGCATTCTTTGTGAGCAGCTCATTGGTGATGCGGCCCAGGTCGCTGTTGTTTTGCGACTGCAGAGATTGCAGGCTGAACGCGTTCTTGCCCGTATTAAGAGTGTTCTCAAACAGACTATTTCCCACCGAGCTGCTGTTGATGTCGTCGCGTATGGTATTTAATTCGGATATCCTTACCGAAGGACTAATCGACAAGCCATCCCCAAAGCCAGGCGATATAATGCGCGACGGAAAGAAGAGACTGCTATCGTTCTGGGTGGCCGAAAGGGAATTGCTGAGTTTGTTTGAGCCGCCATAGTTGAAGGCGTCCACGTTAAAGATATTGGCATGGTTGGTGGGACTGTAGGGGAGCGAGCTGCTGGGAATGTTGACGGCGAAGCCACCTGAGTTAAAATCTGTGCAAATGGAATGAGTATTAGCTTTAGCAATTATTGACACTCGTGGGCCGTTGATAACTTACCGTTAATTGAGTTATTTAGAGTCGTATTAGGAATGTTAATTGGCGCCGAGGAACGTGTTAATAAGCTAGTATTGGCCAGACTCGCCGACAATGAGTTCTCGCGCGGATCGTCCAGTGAGCAAGCTGCTTGCAAAGAGTGAAGACAAAAAATTATTGAGTTTCAGTTAGGCGAGGCATTTGCTATTTAAGCGCTTGATATTCTTCGTCCACAACCAACACGGAGAACGAAATTCTAGTGCATAACTTAGGCGTACGCATGTCAGGACTCTTGGATACTCACAACGACTGTCCAGGGGTCGTGAGAAACTTAAAAATTTGCTGAAATTTGTTGTATTTTCCAAAGCGTCTACCAACATTTTATTGGTGCTATTACCATCAATGTTCAACAACTAAGAGAACGAAACGAAAAGAAAAATCGAGGAGAGCAGGACAAATGATTAAATGGCTTATTGACGATGTTAAGCAGTTAGTTGATGATGGTTAGCTGGATTAGAGCGGCAAACGATGTGTGGTAGTATGTTTGGGTTTAGGCGATGCGAATCGATGGCGTTATTTTGGGTGAGTGTTATTGGTTCGGTAATACGTACATTATCGCCCCTTTGAAACGCATCCTGGGCTTTTAAATCAGGATACGCATTGGAAATAAGCTCGCTTAGGGATACCGTGTGATCCCGCGCCTTCTCGTCAATTGAGCATGCTTTATTTGGATTGGGAGTTGTTACATGGACAAGCAACACCGAGCAAACATTGATTGATGCATATGGATTCAAAGGATTCGATAGGTAGTTTGAAACAGATTTGCGGGTTGATTGATGAGGCGAGTAGAAGACAAACATAGAGTTAGAACTGGTAAAACGAAACGTGGCCCTAACGAAATCCCTACAACTGGTTGTGGAGCACAGCGAATCCTTTATACTTACGTTCCACATGCGCAAAGGCGCAGAAGACGCTGCGCGGACAGTAACCGGCCTGTTGGACATCGTTGCACTTGGTCGACTTGTAGATCTCCGGGTGGAACTGCTGCTCGGTGCGTGTGTGGCAGTACTGGCAGTTATCGCCGGCCTCGCAGTTTCCCGGTTCTCCCCATTCCTCACCGTGCTTAACATTGGGGCAAGGAGTGGACCTGAAACAGTAGTACATTGTCGTTTAAAACTGACTTTAAGATGAATTCAAGGGTAAAGCTCACCTGTATTTGTATTTCCTGGGCGAGCGACGTTTGTCCTTGCTATTGTGGTACTGTGGACAAGCGTATCCTTGGCGGCACAGGCGCGGTGGGCGCTTGCAGGGCTCTGTCTTGTAGTTGGCCAGCACGTAGTTGGTGTCCTGCCACTTGGGATCCTCGTTCATCAAATTGCGCTCCTTGTCCAGGGCATTTAGAGCATTAGTGCTGTCCAGTGTGCTCTCCGCGTTCTGCAGGGTCTCCAGCTCTTTGATGTCATAAACCGGTGGGCGCTGGTCCTGCATGCCGTGGGCGAAGGCGCAGTGTAGTCCATTCTTGACGCAGTATCCACGGCTGTCGGTGTCGTGGACGCACATGCATGTCTTGTAGTAGCGCAGATGGTATCGCCTTTCGGTGTCTCCAGCAGTGCGGTGTAAGTAGGGGCATCTAAAAGAGGAGAAAGGGAGTTTTAGTGACGTCAAATCATGCGCTAAGTCTAAGTGAACGGACTGTGTGATACCCTTTAATTCCAAACAGGACTAAAATAAAAAAAAACATTTTATATCTAGAATCGAAAGCCTTTTGAATATTACACAAATTTTGTTCTAGTTTATAAGCACCCCAGTTATTAACGTTATTTTTATAGTTAATAGTGATTAGAGATGAATGAATTGATATTAATAGTTTTAGCCTTAGTATTTTCCCTTTCTAAACTAAAACAGCTTTTTTTCCACTTTCAACTCAGGTGTATACCCGTTTATACCCTGTAGACTGAAGACTACAATAATAAATAGATCGAACAGGGGTCGGGGTCAGAGGTCGGGCCTCGAGTCTGGGTCATAAACTCAGACTTTGTTGTTGTTTCTCGCAGAGCGTAATTGCGTTTTACTTTTAGCCCGTTCTTGCGCTTCGCCGAGCTTTTCTCCAAAGCTCGCCAGCCACAATAACTGTACATTTCGAAGCTGCCGGGGGAAAATCAAAATAAACGAAGAAGAAAACACGCAAAAGCGAAACGCAATAAAAACAATGACGCACACACTTGTAGCGATGCCGTTCGTCTGTGCCTCGCTGTGTTTGTGTGCGTATGTTCGTGTGCGCGTCTGTGCATGTATACATACATGCGACAAGAGAGCAACAACCACCACAAAACGGATGCTGATAAGAATTTGCTAGCCCAATAGAGCTGGAATCACTTTCACTTTTGCACGGTGGTGACCTCGCCTACAAACCGATACACAGATACAGCCAAAACAACCACCACCCCAATCAGCACGCCCACATACGCACTTACAATTTCACTTTTAGCTTTACAGACAACGCCAAGCCCCCCTTGTCGCTGCCCCGCTCAGCCCCTTGCACACACTCGCACCTTGGTTTTTGTTTGTAAACACGAAGACAAGAGATACACACACATCGCGAAGGAAGGAGAGCGCAAAGAGGAAACAAAAAAAAAATACTACGTCGTTCGCTATTGCTGTCTCATCCTCTTTCTCCTCCACTACTGACTACTGCTGCAATCGTTCAGCGATTTCACGGGGAATTGGTAGCCTACGGATTTCACATTATTTTCTACTCACTCATCGCCCTCGGGACAAATGCCAGTGGTTTCGTCGTATTTGGTGCAATAGTTATCCGCACTGTAGTTGAATGTGCCATCGCGTTTTCGCACTGGACGACGCCGACGCTGGTTTTGAAAATGCCAATTGAAACAGACGAAGGGGCGATGCTGGTTGCACTTGTGCTGCAAAAACGACTGGCACTGCTCCACGCGGAACTCCTTCAGGTAGCTGAAACGGTACGCAGAGAGGTTGCACGTCACTTCAAACATTGTTTGCATTAGTTTTCAGCTATTTACGTGTAGTGATTTGGCTTTTCCTGCTGCGAGGAAAGCAGCAGCTTGTTCGTTTCATTTGCCAACATCGTTGTTAGTGATGTGCAACAAGCATCGCTGCGTCTGGCATCGATGGCCTTAAGTCGATTATTATCGATATGTTTCGATAATGTCGTTGATATCGATTGGTTAGCAAATGCACACACCTCTGGTGGCGGGTTAGCTGGGACGCAAATCAAACGAAATAAATTTGGCGCCAATATTCAAATGGACTACAACGAACTTGAAATAAGTGCTAACAGATCAATGCCTAATTGTTATGCTTGTGTTTTATTTATAACACTTCAAAACCTGAACTTAAACTGTTTTATTTATAACACTTCAAAACCTGAACTTAAACTATCATTTAAGATTTAAAACCAAAAGGAACGAGAAACATTTCACAGCGAAGAAGGAACGAAAAAAAGTTCTTAGTCCAAGGGTATGGGAATGTAGGCATAGATTCTGTCCGTCTGGCGCTGCGCTATGCACTCGCTGATCCACACGATATTGCGGCACTCCAACAGCTTAAGTTTGATGAACGAGTAGAAGATGCCGAAGTGGTACTGCTGCAGAAAGGTCTGCACATTCTTCTTGGCCTCCATCATGAGAAAGCGGTCCTCCAGCGTGATCATGCCGTCCGTGTCCCGCTCCAAGTTGTCGAACATTTTGCCATAGCCGTCGAACACATTGCACACATCCCTTATCTTTTCCGCGTCATTCAAAGAAGACATGGCGTCCAAGGCTATCTTGGGCAGGTAGCCACAGGTGGGGAACATCTTGAGACGATCCTTCGCACTGAGTGTTTGATGCAATTGTGAGTGAAAGAATTTCATAATTGCTACAATATATATACCTGATATCACTGCCAATAGCGTTCACTGCTATAGTGATTGTCCGACGATCCGCTTCGAAGGACAACAGATTGGTCATCACGCCGGCGGTGTTGCCGCCCAGTTGGCTGCAATAGTCGTAGAAGGTCTCCAGATAGGAGCGGTACAGATGGGCTCGCACAATCTCCACGTCGAGGTAACGCAGTGATTCCATGGGCAGATCGGGTGGCACAAACCGAGCAATGGGCGTGTCAATCAGGACGGCATCGAAGAGCTCCGCGGAATTAGTGGCCACTTCGATGGCGCCCAGTTGATCGAATTCGCCCAGCGGATGGCACATTCTTAGCAGACGCTTCATGGATCGCCGGTTGTTCAGGCCAGCGACCAAAAGCGCCACGTTATCGATCATGAACGGGTAACGTATGAACTCCATGAAGGTGGTCAGCGGCTCCGTCGAATGGCTGCGTATGTACGAGTACTGCTGAAGCAGGCGATCCCTGAGGCACTGCTCGATCACCTCCACACATGGCTCTGATTTTTCGCCGCCAAAGATGAGGCCGTAGTCGGTGCCCTGGATGCTGATCATTACGTCCTCGAGGGACTCGCACTGGGTTAGATTTAGATAGTCCGAGTGCTTCAACATGCCGTTCTTGAAGCCACGCGTTAGGGCCTCCAGGTAGCCCCACTCCGCATTGAACATCATCGACATTTTGGCTTACTGTTTTTCGAGCTATTACTATGAGGAATTCACACCAGGCAACTTGTAAGTGGGCAGATATCGATCGATTGAACATTCAGTGATATGAATTTCTCTGAAGAAGTGATTTAAATTACAGATATTTTTTGAAAAAAACCGCCTGCAACCTTTTTTGGTGTATTTTTATCAGAACATTCGAAATATTGGTCCGAATATGGAATGTCATACCTCGTCGAGTTCGTAATTAAATTTCCAATCGAACTGTGTTTTCAAAAAAAATGAAATTTTTGTCATATTTTTTGCAATTTTTGATAATGTTACCCCTTACAAAAAATGCGAAAATTTGGCAAAAAATTATTTTAACAGAATCGGTCAAAACGGGATTGTGTTGGTTAGTATTGGTAATTAGAAGTACAAAAATTTTATTCTTTTAACATTCTGACCATTTTTTCCGAAAATAATAAAAATAGTGATTGGGATAGTTAGCTATATTTATTGGCAGTTTAAAAACTCTTCCACCTTTTTTGGTCAAATTATGGCGAAGACCCCGATTGAAAATATGTATGTATAAGTAACGATTATATTTAAATTTGCGGTGGCGACATCTACTGGATTATGCAGCGCAGCTCGCTAGATGGCGCAACTGATGATGTAATGCTGCCATTCGCTTATCCTTTTTTATCCCTTACGGCAGCCCACTAACGGTTTTTCAGTTTTAACTTTGAATTTGAAAGTATATTATTTGTTTAGTTATTGGTTTTAAAGTGCTTCTAATCAATTTTGGATATGAGTGAATACACTTACTTAAAGACTGTTTTCTGAATTTTAGTTAGCGATTAATCGGTCTTTTTTTCCGCAATTTCCGCACATGCGCCTGGCAAGATGCTGGACGGCAGCGGACCTGTTGCTCTGGGCCATTTGTTTACTTGCTGCCAACTGTTTGTTTACTCAGTCCACTAGCTGCGCTCGGGCCAACAGCATTCTAACAGCAAGTTGTTACAATATACGCGGCCATTCATCTAGAACAAATAAATATGCGAATTTCTCGGCGGGCCTTTGTTTTTGATATTTCTTTGGCTTGTTGGTGTCGCCGCGTGTGCATCGCATAAATGTGGCAATAAAGCGACATTTCTTATTGGCGCCCAAGCATTTAATTGCCCCTCACAGGGGTGTCAATGCGAGTAAAGACTCAGCTTCACGTTGTATTAGGATCAAACTACACTAATTCCTGCTGGCAGATGGATAATGGAACTGTCACTACAGAAATGCTGCCTTCTCATGTCGTAAATCTGCTAGGAAAAATGGTAAGAGTAATAGACATGTTTTAATTTAACTCTCGCTTGTGCAAGTATTGCACCTTAACCACCTGCAACTTTTCAATGTCGTCAAAGACTTTAAAAATATTTAGACCATGACATGGCAGCTGACAAAAATCGTCTGATATGGGCAATAAATAAGATCACGTTGTGCAGTTTAAACTTGGCATTGGCCATGTCGCGTAAACTTTCCACGCGGAAAGTCTTAGGCTGCAGTCGTTCTTTGTCCACCAAGAAATCGCTGGACATGTGCCCGTCAAGAAGTCCAAATCGCGGGATGGACGAGTGACAGCTGAAATGCGCTTCCAACTCATATTGCTTTCAACCCAAACAGAAATCATTGCGTGGGTAGTATTTTTGCATTGGCGAATACCATTTTCACGGAAATATGTCAGCCAGATGATGAAAGCAGGAAGTGTTTGAGTTATATACACAGAATCATTGTGCAAGAAGAAAGTATTGAGATGTATATTTGCTATATTGAAGATAGTCAAAATGTAGAGATACAATTTGTTTACAGCGATATTTTGGTGCTCTTGACGGTGGCACTCTTTGCATAGATAGCTCGGTAAATGAAGAAGCCAACTGCTGCATGAACGGCAACCACGGTGCAAATGGCCGAAATAATATCGGCATCGATGTGGGCAAAACTTTTGAGCACCACAAACTTTAGGGCAAAGAAGGTGGCAATGGGAAAGCCAATGATCAGGAAGCAGTAGGACATCAGCAGCAGGACAATGAACACTGGCCCATGAATCTGGATGGGCGGTGGCACCTGCACCTCCCACTCGGCCCACACCTCCAGCTTCTCCATGCTCGAGAACTCCTGGATGAAGATCAGGCGCAGGATATAGCCCGTCACCAGGACATGCATCACTATCACCGTGGCCATGCCAGATCCAATTGTCACATTGTTATCCCTGATCCCGTACAGCGGCTCCATTATCAGGAACTTGAAGACGGTGAAGATCACCACGGCAAAAAGGAGAAAGACGGTCAGGAAGAGCAGAAGCCGCTGCATTCGCTCTATGAGATATTCGGCTCGCATTTTCTGGGGGGGAATTTAGTGGACTTGGTATAAGGATGTTAGTTAGCTAACCTTGACATTGGAATCCTTTTCCGCATTGTTCAGGTCCTTTGAGCAGCATTGTTCGCTGGAAAGTCGAACCGCCTTTCCACTGGGATAAATCTTGCGCAGCTTGGCAAACATCTTGTTTCAATTATATTTCACTGGGGATGGTCAACTCAGTGCCTACTCTAATACGTTTGGGATAAGAAAGCAGCTGACAATGCTTTCCAAAATTACAGTTTCTAATAGTCAGCTAATAATAGCACTTTAGTTCAATAAACTTTAATCCCTTTTTTAAATAATACGTTTCCCATAAAACTTGACATACAAAAACAAGCCGTAAGCCGTGTCATTTGGGGGTATTAAGTGATCAGCAAACATCCAATTTTAGCTGGACATAAAGATTGCCACCACGCGAGGCAGAAATATCTGGTCGCATGACTGGGGCGACATGAGTATATGACTATATAGTAATAAGTCTAAAGCTAAACACATCAGTAGCTAGAAAAAGAACTCCGTCAGATTAGATATGTGTAATTAGCCAGACGGTGGAATTCGGGGAGAGCTATCTGACCGATAAAGTCCTCCAATCAACGTCGTGATTTTTATAGACACACTTGACTCAAAAACCGCGCCCTCGATTTACAGCCAAAGATTATTTGCGGGTCAGCTGACTTCGAGGGGAATTCATAAATTTAGAATACTACAAATCAATCCCTTTGGAGTTTCATTGACATTCACGATTTGCTTGTCAATTTTTCACAATTATATTGCGCATTTGGTCAGGTGTATTTTAATTTAGAGGTCATCGAAAATTGTGGGGAAGTACTTTCCTTAAAATTCCATTTATATCTCACTTATTCATAAGAAAAGCGTTTAGTACCCATAAAGATTTAACAAGAACTCAGATTACCATGCAGCTTTGACGTTACATTCGCTTTAAATTAATAATCTTATCTAACGTTACTCATACGCAACGTTGTCCCACAGCAGACTTGCTACCTAAAAATAAAGCAATAAAAAGGGAATTTTTACACTTATCCAATATTTTAAACTGTGAATCATGCAAATTTGTGATCAGCCTCTGTTATCAGTCAAAACCAACTGGTCTATAAATAATGGCGAGCGATAAAGAAGACGCCATATTTGTGTTTTGGTCATTTCTGCATTTGTTTGGTTATTCGATCAGTTTGGCTAGATGCTGTTGCCAAGGGCTTTTCACGCGGCATCCCAAAATAGCCAGCTTGGGTCTTGTTCTAGCCAAAGTTTCTGGTCTGCCAGAGAACTGGCCCCCATCCAAATGGCCAACAGCTGCGCGAGCAGCGGGAAACACGGGAAAGGCGTGAAAATAATGAACATAATGCTGAAATAATGAGAATTATGCCAAGTTTGTTTGGGAATCGGGTCAATATACCACAAACACTTCGACAGGTTGACATGTGGGTCTCGTCGTATAGCTCATTAGGTCATGCAAATTGCATGACAACTAATGGCCAAACTATTTGCAATTCAACTCCCAGTCGCAATCCCAATCCTTTCGGTGCCATTGGAAGAGTGTCCTTGAACCAAAGCTGCTGAACTTATGTATGCATGCATATCATCGGTTTTGCAGCCAACTTGTACGCACATGTGTACGGCAATTATGGTAATTGCCTTGTCGTCGCATCCGCTTCCCATTGGCGACCGTTTTGTTTGCTTGGCTCCAAAGCCATCCAACCTCACCCCAAGCCACCCAACCACCCAACCACCCAAACCACCCCCACCCTGCCTGACCTTGACTGCAGTTTCCCCCATCATTTGGTCGTTCGAGGAGCAATAGGACTCGCTTTAACCTTGACAAACACGTTGATCGTCACTTGAGAGTTGACCAAGTTTTATTGGCTTTCTTTGAGTGCAGCTGCGGAAAGTTTTCCCCCTCGATTCATTTCCAGGAAAATGCTCGAGCACTCGAGGCTTTTGTGGCCATCGATTCCCAATTATAAGTCGCTGGCCAGGGGGACTTTTATGAGAAATGCCTCGGCGCATCTCTTAAATGCGGTGCATACTGTTTATATTGTAATTCAGTTGTTAGTGTGGTGCCATTAGCCATTATCCATTTTTCCGATTTGCATACAAGGGAATCGTTTGTATGGGCGCTGTAAAGGGATTTAAGTGGATTTCAGTGGATTTAAGTGGATTTAAATTCACATCCATCAGCCAGGAGTGGCGGTCAAAGACACGAGGTGGGTTTAACGCACTGTCTGCCGCTCAAATCACGGGTATCCTTCGCTGTATCCTTCGGTGTATCCTTCGGATGTTGCGGCAGGTCGGTTACATCAGTTTCGGGCAATCAACGCCGATTTATTTTCACTCCCTGGGCGCACTCAACTTTGAACCGAATCCAAATCCGACTCTAAACTATTGCTGACCTCTGCTCCTGACCCTGGAAAATCTCGCTATTTTCCCCTAGAATATGCCGGTCACCAGACGAACTCGAAATAACTTTGGTGACATGTGATGGATTATTGCTCCTGTCCCCAGGATTTGATTGCCATTGTTCTCCGTCCGGGGTCAAAGTGGGCCGTAAAACAACAGGATGGCCGCCCTGATGAGTGTGTGTTAATGAGCTGAAGAGGACAATAGATGGCTGGAATTGCTGCCGGGTTCAACTTCCTACGAGGGAAATAAAACAGCCATAAATAAGCGAAACTAACTTAATTAAAGATACTAACAGCTAACAAATGGCTAGCCATTAAGCTAGCAACGCTGTTATATTATCTTCAGTTTGTGAGCAGTCACTTTAATCTCTTTATTTATTTCTAAATTATTTAAATATTTTTATAAGGTTTTTATAGCAAATATGTGGTTGTGCTTCATATGTCATGATCTAATATTGCCTTTTCCTGGCTAATAGAACCTCATTTTAGATAAACTGTCGCAGTTTAATGTCTAGAGTCTAGACCTGGCCAAACACATCCAGTTTACCCCCAGTCACAGCGATGGTCAGGCCACATAGTAGCCATAGTTCTAGATAACCCCCATTCTGGAGGAGATAAGTCAATGTCAACTGTCGTAAATAATATTTGCGCACGAATCCGCCAGCGAAAGTCGCGCTGAGTCAACAGGAGTCATGCGCCAGCAAAGATCCAGATTCGAATACAGCTACAGAAACAGGTGAAGCTACAGATACAGATACATTTACAGATACTGCTCCAGATACGGATACAAGATACTGATAGGAATGTGACAGCGTAAAATCCCCGGTACGGTCGCGAGGCAGAATTTATGGATAGCTTTGTTGACCAGCGTGACAGGAAAGCCATCAGATGTCTCCCTACTGAAATTTACCATAAGCTAAAACACCGGCGATGTCATAAGCGTTTAAACATTTTCCGAGGATAAACCTCCCATTTCAGCTGATAATATTCATTCGTGAATGGAACTCTGGGTGAACTGGCTGCCTTCTCGCTACTAACATTTCAAAGTCAGCTATAGTAGATTCTCAGATCATAAAAGTGCACTGAGATCTTAATCCCCACCACTAGATTCTCAGCTATAATAGATTCTCAGATCATAAAAGTGCACTGAGATCTTAATCCCAACACTTGATGGCCCATTAACATTAAAGTGACCGCTAAGTCACAAGGGGAAATAGCACACTCCAGATAAGTTTGGATTAGGGCGCTTGGGATTTGGTCGTTCTTTCGCACATTGGCAGCTAATTAGGCACAGTTCGTCGACTTATACAGACTGGCCATTAACGTCACACAATATCAGGTAATATCAGCTGATAGCAGTCCAAAGGACTTGAGATTCGAAGCAACAGGGCTAATAAACGAAAGTACCTTCGCCGGAAGTTGCTAATCGGACACCATACTTTGTCTTAACTTTGTAGAGCGGTAATAAACGTATAGTGATTAATTTCCCATTAGTGCATAGAGATTATCGATTCATTATGGAAAATTATATTTTCAAAAACTATTGCCTACTTCAAGGCGAACTCCTCTTTTAAATTCATAGTATGATTTCATCTCCTACTTCACTAATTTGTATATAGTGTTTGGTAATTCTTAAGAATATTTCTCTTCTCTTATGTTAAGATACAATATTAAGATGTACGGATTCTGCACTTAATAAATAATAAATAAAGAAATAACTTGATGCACAATGAGAATGCGGAGTTCAACATAAGACACCATTTCTTCTGCGCAATTAATTGTGATGGCTTAGTATTTTGTTTGGCCAATAAATCCTCCGACTTCTCAGGTAGAACGACGTCTTCTAAAAGCGCACGCTATTTATATCCTTTACTTATTTCTGGACGAGGTGAGCCTTGTGTGGTTTCCTTGCAGCTGCGGCACGTAGCGACTGCAGAAGGATTTCCTTTCGAGCTCCAAACGCATCCTAGGTCACTGCTGGCCAGGTTGGCATGCAAATGGCGGTTAGCCCAGTTTTGTGCTTTTGTGTGTCATGCAACCTGCAGTTCATTGGCCGGCCGGAGGTCATCGAAGGACGTCAGCAGGTTGACCCCCGGCCCCCAAAAACCCATTTTCCATGCTGGGCACGCAATGACATTGACATGCGTTGGGCTTCGCACAACTTAACCCACCCAATGCCATCACACCACCCCACCACCCACTTCATCAAGCAGATCCGCTGTACGTGCCCGTAATTATTTATTGGCCAGCGGCAAATGCAGTTAGCCAAGGCCTGAATGCACCTGCAACTTGGCTAAAAATAACCACAATTGGTCCTCGCAACTGGGTCGGCGTCCATTAAAGGGAAACTACAGCAGAAACCCACACGAAATCGAGGGGAACGTGTGGGGATCGTGGGATTACTTCAAAATCGAAGGACCAAAGGCAGGACTCCCATGCTCACTCATCACTCACATTATCCCCACGCACAGCCACGTGTGCCAGCCACGTGTGTCTGTCTCTGCTCATGCAAATAATTCAATTTGGCTGATGGTTTCGCTCAAGAGCGACTTACCAAAACAACAGCTCATGAATTTCTCCGCCCTTTAATCGTGACCTTGAGAGGGAAGATGATAGATCTGCTACATTTACACAGTAAATATTAGTGGTTAAAATGGTAAATCAACAAAAATGAGTTTAAAATGTATTAAAATGTTAAAAAACTAAAGAATGCTATTCTTATTTGCTAAGTATGCTATAGTGATGCAACATTCGAATATGATTTCCTCTGACTTGTAAGTGCTATTTAAATCACACTTCTAGATAACTTTTAAAATATAATTCTTTGCACAATGGAATTAAATGGAATTAAATGCACAGTGTACACAAGTGGTGCTCAACTTTAGCACATGTCACAGAGTCTCGTATACTTGGAATACCTAGTTCTTGGGGGAGTCGAGACTTAAGATGGAATACCTAATTGGCACACTTGAAACTGGTTCGTGTGCTCTACCCTCCCACGCACACAGAGGCACATGAAACACTGATTTTCCGGCTGTAAGTGTGTTCCCTTTTCTCGCAATTATATAACAAGATTTATATCTAAGGCAATTGAGCATTTATTCACCGCAATGTGCCAGTTATTAGACAGGGCACTTTCAGTGGCATTCCAAAAAAATATATATCTACATAATCTTGTGTGTGGGATTCGTTTCTATATACGCACATGCAGGAACAATTTGGGGTAAATATATCAAGCCATTGACGTCATCAGAGGTCAACTATGCATTAAGATGCGTTTATGTGCTTACTCGAAAATGGATTTTTGTGGTTTAGTAACAGAATATTAAGAAAGCCGCTTTCAAGGAATTATAACATGTACATTCGTGAAGGAGTAGAATCAAAAAATGCACAGAGACAAAATGTGTTATACACAATCCCTTGACAATTGCAAGTTGTGTTGTAATGGGTAAATATTATCTATAGTGTTGCGTTTTATTTGTTTTCATTGCACTCGCCGTAAGAAAAAGTCATTATTCTGTTTAACTTGCCATTTGTTTTTCGAAAATTTCATTTTGTTTACAGCAAAACTTTAATGATCTCCGAGCGCCACGTGCTGTGCAAGCTAAAATTAGTTATAAATCAAATACTATGGGGCTTACAAGTACCATTCCATGATTCTATGGGTCTAAATTAGGCACGGTTAACTTATTACATTATACTTACCCGAAACCGAAACAGAAACAGAAATTGCAAACGTGATGCTCCGAACACCTATTCAATTACCCATTTATCGTAATGGCCGCTTTACATGTACAGTGAGCACTTTGAATAGATAGTGAGCCAAAGTGAATACACAATGATTCACTGGCTATTTCCATTTCTATTCATACCCATTGTGGGCATGTGACACCGTGCACTTTGCACTGATTGTGTTTGCATTCGCTCAGCTTGGAGCACAATTGCACAGGTGTAAAGTGTGTTCAGATACATTCACAGCTACGGATGCTCACTTGAGGAAAGCTGAGAAAATGGGGGAAACCCCAAGCGTTTTTACAAGAAAATGCAATATATAATAGTTGCGTAAATATTATTGTGGTGCTTCTAAAAGTAATAATAAGTATAACAATCTTTATAAGTATGTAGATAATGTTGATTTTGAAGATGATTCATTAAACTAGTTAAGTATACTATCTATTCCTCCTTCAAATGACGAATCAGATGATAAACCACAGAAGAAGGTGCTGACAAAAGCGATGGATTTATGATGCAAATTGTGGGCGACACCATCAGCTGACATTGTCTTATCACTGGGCCATAAATCACGGTGAACTTTTCCAGGGGGGTGGGGGATGTTACTATGGTCGCAACCATTGTTGTCAATTTACGATACTGCTACTGCTGCCATTTGATTGATTGGCAGCAGGCAGGGGCGCGCGAAAGGGGATTCAACAGGCTTGCAGCTCCTAGTTTACTTCTAACAGTATTAGAATTCTAAAAGTATTGAAAATGGAAAATATTCAAAATATAAACATACCTCATCTACGAACCCCCTTGAAGAAATTCTCACCACGTCTCTGGCACAGATAGGAATCTCCTTTAACGTGCTTTAAAGGATTCCCCACCTGTTGCGCCCACCCTTTCACCACCCCCCACCCCCCTTTTTCCCGCTTTCTCTGTGGAACTTCTGCCGGCAATCACATGGCGCCAACATCTGTTCGCCAGCAGCGCAGCGGCAGCGCAGTCGGCGACCTTATGACAGATTTGGCAATGCTGTAAAGCAAAGCAAAAGCACGGCGGCAGCGCAAAAAGCAAAAGCAACAAGCAGGCAAGCGGCGACGCAGCAGCGACGCCTCGTTTGGCCAACTCGATAAAACACAACAGCAGAAAAAAACAAAAAAAAAAACAGAATTGTGTGTGCTAGATGACGCTACCGGTTGCTCGTGCTTGTTGTAGTTGTAGTTGTTCCTGCTGCTGCTGCTGCTGCGAGTGTTACTGCTGCTGCTGCGTCGGCGGCTGCTGCTGCTGCTGCTGCGGCGTCTGTTGTTGCTGCTCGCCTTTGGATAATAAAACGGGCAACGCGCACTCGAGCGCCAAGTCAATTTGCGAACGCCGCTCGCTCACAACGGTGGCGCAAAAAACAAAAGCAAAGTAATAATAATTTAAATAAAAACAAACGGTAATAGCTCTTCTTCAGTTACCAACCCCTACGCTCCCCCCTCACCCCATCCCGCTCGCACTTTTGTTCCCACGTTGTGCGCGTGCGTGCGCGAGCAGAGCAGCAAACGAGACGAGTCCAAAATCAGAAATCCGACAACAGAAATCCGACATCCAAATCCAAAACCAAAACCAAAATAAGTCGCCAGTCTCCAACGCGTCTCGTCCACAGCAGGTCCACTTCGAAAATCGCGCGTTTCGCGTTTGGCAGTTCGAAATTTCCAAAGTTTCGAACGAAAGTCGCGAACGAAAATCGTGGATGCTCAAGAATTCGCGTGAATTCCCAATAATTGTGTGGGTTTAGTTTTGAAACAAAACAAAAAAAAAATAGAAAGAAAATTAGAAAAGAAATCAAATTTTCTGGGGAAACTCTCGAGTGAAAACGGTTTGTGTTGTCATTGTTATTATTTTATGTGTGTTTCCCGTTTATGGTCGCTCGCACCAGAGAACCCCAAAATAAAATGTTGACTTCATATAATTTGCATAAAAAAACCAAAAAACAAAAAAAATAACAAGCTTAGCGCTGAAATATGAAATTATGGAAATATTCCAACAAAAACATACAACAAATTATCGCTCATACATTTTATGAGCATAAGCTCCGGTCGCCATCTCATTTGGCTGAAAATTTATAAACAATACGAGACAGTATACTTTGCAATTGTTTATTAAATTCCATATACTGCAAGCCAAAATTGTTCTAAAATTATTTGAGCGCAATGGGAAAAACAGCGGGATAATCAGTGTGCAAAAAATATGAAATGAAAATATATAGAAACATAAAGGTATAAATTACTTGAAATGAACTGAATGATTCAGAATTTGTGCTTAGAGATTCAATAAATATTTATGCTGATTTTGAGTGTGTCATGAGCTCAAGCTGTTTAAACAAAACCTAACTAATTGATTGAATATTATTTCTTTTAAATTTTATTTGAAGCTTTTCAAAAACACACACGAAATGTGTGATGTATTTTATGTGGTTTAATAACTAGTTAGCAGTAGTAATAATGCAATAAAATATATATTTTCTTCTAGACAGTCTCTGTTTACATAGTAAAATATGTGAATATTTTTATGTTGTTTCAAACTCATAAACTTATTATGACCGTCTGCAAAAAGTCGCACACCAAAAATATTCCGTTGAAAACTTGATTGATTTAGATAGCTAATTCCGTAGGGCCGTAGAACACCAAATCGCCAGTTGGTCCCGTTCGAGACGAGCACCCCAACACGATATGATAATAATGATAACGATAATGAACCAAAACCGCAGTTCGTACAATTCACGAATTGTCTAACCACAAATCGAAATAAACTTTAGGAGTTTGTTAAGTGTATTAAAGCCTTTAAAGCGGAAAGCGAGATGAAAACGCTGAAAAGTGTGAACTTTATAATAAGATGTGGGCGGTGTGACAATACCCAATACCCATATAGCACCCAGATGTTTAAACCCCATATATGTGCACTGTAACTGAAGTCTAATCCGCATTCGTGTTCCATTTCGGTTGCAGAGAACAACGTGGCCGCCAGCAAAGAACCATCCATGATTGGCTCGCACTTTTCCAGACTGCAAAAGAAACGCGCCCTCAACAGCTATTCAAATTTTCCCTTATAACGAATAATTTCACCCAAATCGGCGACCAATCGAGATATATACCAAAGATATCGCAGTGCAGTACCAGTTAGTTAGTCCGTAACTATTAGCCGTAACTAGTCAATGCCAAAAATGATAGTGGATAAATCGGAATTGGTGGGCGAGAATGCCTGGGCCAAACTACTGCCCGAGGAGAAGGAGAAAGAAAAGGCCGTCATAGTCAAGATGAACAGCAGCAGTAGCAATAACAACGACTCCAAGGAGACGACACCCCTCAATGTGGATCAACTGGTGGCCGCCACCAGTCCTGCAGCTCAGGGCGAGCAGAGTGCCGTCTGCCTGGAGGACACCTACAAGCGCACCTCAACCTATGCCTCCAACATCAATTCCACGGGCGGCGAGTCCAGCGGCAGTGGCACTCAACTTTCCCGCAAGGAGTCCATCCTGGGCAGCTTCCATCGGCAAATCCGGCGATCCATTAAAGCGGTCAGCGAATCGCCCGGCCCACTTACGAGGTGAGTGCGATAAGACTATTGAAGTTGCGGCCAACATGACGTATGAGTAATATTGCATTACTCATACGCCCTGTTGAGAGCTGTGTTATAAGACAACGGGGTGTCTTTCATATGCTCTTGGTAACCATAGCTACGCTAATTTTAGGTTAATATTAAGTGGTATTGTAGTAGCTAACTTTATTAGCGAAAGGAATTTGCTATGTAGAAATTTTCTGCCGTTCAGGTGCCACATTATTCGCAATATTTATGTGCATCCCAAACTATTTTGAACTCAAGCTGGCTAACAATCAAATTGAATGTTTTTGAGCATTTCAGCGTGAGTTATTTGTAGTTATCCTTTGTGGCTTAAATGGCCAAATGCTCGTTCCTCGGTGTAAATTGGTTGTGTAACTGATTCCAAGAGGCTCTTTGTAATGATGCAAGATCAAAGCAATGCTCTACATGAGTAAACTATTAGCAATATTTTGAATTTTACTGGAAATTTCCAAGAACTTGCAGTCATGCAATCACCACAAATACGAATATATCCACTCAATCGATGCCCACACACACACCTCAATGGCAATGTGTTGTCGGTAAACAAACAGCATTTGCTGCACTTCCCCCTGACTGGATTTTGTGGCCTTTTTCTCAAGACTCTTGTTTTTAACATGTGACTTTGCTATGCAAATGGAGGTGACGTCTGTTGGTCAGTTGTGAATGGAGAACTGAGAACTGAGAACCGAGAACTGAGAATCGAGTCACTAGAGCGAGATAAACCTTTTGACTTGATTGCCTGAAATGACAAAATTGAATTATTTTGATTTGAGCACCGACAGTGGGTGGACAATTAAATATTATTTCCGCCTGTTGATTCTGGCTCAGCGTGCGATTTAGATACATATGATATATACACACATGTGTGGAGATACTGATTCAGATGCTGGCTGCCTTAATTGGGAATAGAGACTGACTCGGTATCTGTGTACTGTGTACCTCCCGTGCCGAAATGAACGCCCCTGACATTACGCATGTGTCTGTTTACCGAGCTGCTTAATGCCGTGGCAAACTCCACGCTGTTTATAAGAACGTTCTCCCAGAGAACCAGCCGTTGATAACCGCGTGCCCAGAGTCAACGACTTGCACCTGCCCCTGCCTTGACATAAATTTGCATAATGCGCCGCCGCGGAGCCTCGAATTCTCGATGTCGATTTGGCAATCCACTAATTCACTTGCCCATAAGTTAATTACAAACGTGTTAACTGCTCGGCGGCCGGCCGCTGAGGCTTACACTCATTTTTTTTTTTCTGAAAATTCTGGCCAAATGCCAGAAGCGAGAATCCGCGGGAATTTCCTATGTGGATGCCAGAGAATTATGCTTGCCACTCACGGACACACCCTCTATAAATAGATATTGAGTGCTTTCGATGCTGATATTAATGCCCTGCGGCAAAATTCGACACACTTTCTTTTGACGAGCGCAATCTTTGCTTCTGCGGCGCACGGTGCGTATGATTGATTTTTGCCTCATTTCCGCCAACAATTGATTTGGCCAATACTTTGCCAATAGTCGCCGATCGTGCGCCACTCGAACCTGTCCGAGATCGTGAGTACAGCCGATTGCTCACGATTCAGCGAAATTAATTATTTTTATGATGATAGATCCATTCGATAAGGCGCCGCGGAATCACCGCTCAACGACCCGATGATTGTGACCACTTGGCAGTGGGTTGGGCAAGATTCGAACGGTCAATTATCGCCAATACTATACGCTGTAAATTGATCTGCGGAAAGAACTGGAATTATTTAATCGTTTTACAAGCAGTTCTAAGTACTCACATTTAACATTTAGGTGTTCGCTAGCCACTACAATTAGCAAAATGAGGGGTAACATGAGCATTCATTATTTCACCTAATACTCAGACTGTACCTAAAGAATATTACTGGCATTTTAAGTTACCCTACAGAAGGTAATATTTTCATATATTTTATAGAATTTAAGGATCCTATCTGATTTCTTGAATAAGTATTGCTACCTTGTGCCACGTGCAATTCACTATCGTAGATTACTATTTCAACTTATCATGATCAATCAATGTAAGGCAAAAAAGTCACGTTGTTAATACCTTACAGCAAACTATTTAAATTGTAAAGGAAGTGAAATGATGGGTTGACTGATGAATTGATCTATATTCGACTTTTTCATCAACATTTAGTAAGTTTTAACTGAAACTTCAAGAGGTAACTTCTGTCTGCAAGGGAATGCTATGCAATGACATCTGCTCAAAGGATTACCATTCACAATCAGCACCACTTGATCCTTGAGCTTAATGGCAGAGAGCAGGACGGTGTGCTTGATGGCTTGATCCATCTGTTGACTTGTTCATGAGTCCACCAGGTGATTAGAAAGACTACAAGTTGGTCGTGTGCAAAGTCGTAGCGCTGATATCAAATATCAGTTCAATCGAGAGCCACCAATAAATTAGTCGCAATGCAAACGTAACTTTTTTTTTCAATGGGATGTTCGTCAGGAGTCACATGCATCGCATGCGGAATCTATTTGTGGTCACCAGAGATACGGAGTCTTCGGCCGAGGGCCGCTAATCACCTAACGAATTGTGATTGAATAAGCAGGCGTGCTCGATTTGATTATCGCATATCGTAGCTAATATACACATATTTATACAGACGTGCAGATATTAGTATTTCACTGTCTGATGGTGGATGGTATGCATAAATATTTACACACATGTCCACACACTGATGGCACTAATGAAACTGCAGTTATAAATTGAGCTTTATGCGCGCTAATTGGCGAAAATCTTTAAACTTGATTGTCACTCGTACTCGCACTCGACTTAGCCTGCCCGCCAGTTTCCGACTTATGAATATTTTTTTATTGTTTAAGTGTCTTTTGTCTCTGGCGATTTATGCAAACGATCGGCTGTCAGGCGATGTAACTGTTTATGGACACGCGGCGAATTCGGGACGTTAATTGCCTGATTTAAGGGCGAATTAAGTGGTACAGAGAGAGAAAAGTTTAATACTAGCTTTTAATAAATACAAAGTAGCACATATTTTTGCTTTACCATATCCAATGCAACAGCTATAGTTGCAACTTAATGGTGAATAAAGAAATATAGTTTATAGCTAGAGTGTTCTTCTTCTCTCTTTCCTTCTTGTTGTTCTTGTTTCTCTCCGTGCACAAGGAGAGTTCTTCCTGTTGTGCGCTCCTCTCCCTCTCCCTCTCTCGCGCGCTCCTGCCGTTAATCTCTCGCAACAAAAGAAGTGAGCTGAATTTATCAGCTGTTGTATTTCATGCTTGAGAGTGCTTGCCAACCGGGCGTATGTGTGATTTTAGCAACACGCTGTTGTCACTCTGTGTGTGTTTTTGTTTGCTTTGCCATTGCTTTTGCCGCTGCTTTTGCCGCTGCTTTTGCTCTGCTGCGGCTGTGCTTGTGCTTGTGCTGCCGCATTGCTGTGTTGCTGCTATCGCGTCTTCCACTTTAAACTCAAAATAATAAAAAGCAACAAAGATGTCAACCGAACGTTTCAGTTTGAGTTCAGCCGTCTTCGCAGAAAGTTATACACCTGCGCCGCGCTCTCGTCTCGCTCGCACTCCTCTCCTCTCGTTCGCTCTCTCTCTCTCGTTGCAAGATCCCCAAAAAGAGAGGCAGCACGGGGAGCTACTTAAAACGCATTTCGTGCCACAATTGGCGCAGTGGTAGAAAAGACACCGTTAGAAACAGTTCTGTCATCGCTAACCGTTTACCGTTAGTTACAAAGTGTCACTTTTAACTCGAAACTAACTGTGCAACCGCTCTCTGCAGCGATTTGTTTCGAAAACGAATTATGCTCGCCTTTGTTTACTTCAAAATAAAAACCATATTCGCCTTTCCCACCACAAAAAGAACGCATTTGTAATAATACAAAAATAAGGGAGAGAAGCAGCTCATAAATATCGAAAATACATAAAACAAAAAAGTTCGCAAAAATAAAAAAAAACCCGCAACCGAAACCTGCCTCACACACGAGTTTATCCAACGATAACGTCATCCGCTTTGCCAACAGTATTAAAGTTAATCTGAAAAGTGCTCGAATCTTTTGTTTTCAATCGTCATAATTGTAATAAACACAACAACTACAAAACTAAATTATAAATAATAACAACAACAGCAATTTGTTGCCAAGGCTGCCGTGCACAGTTTCGCTTCGTTGTTGTTTCTGCTCAATGGTGGAGGAGCTGTCAACTGAACATCGCTGCCGACGTCGCTGTTGCCGTTACATTTCAGTTGCTGCCATCGCATAAAAACCAAACAGAGATCCCCGAACCGCGACAGAAACAGCAAATTTACATAGCATTATACACGTTACACAACGCAGCAGCGCGTGCCAGTGCAAAGGCCCCAAAAGCCCCAAAAACCCATATAGCCAGAATCGGAATAGGAATCCTCACGTCCAAACAACACCACGAAATTCCTTTTGGCCACCATGAAGCGTCTGATGACCTGGGAGCGCGATCTCGTGGATGCCATGTATGAGTAAGTTGGTAGTGCCACCAGTACACTCACCAAAAATACACCTAAGTACTAGAATAGCTGGGAAAAAGCTTTTGATTTGATCATATTTTGTATACCAATTAAATAATATTATTGTAGTAAATCTTAAATGGTGAGCAATTACCATAAATAGTTTTAAATGACTAAGCGATTAGTCACTGAACTATTGCCACATATCTGTTTGAAGTAAACAACACTCTGTTTTGGCACCGTGTAAAAGCCTGGCTTAAATGCCCCCCAGCTAAACGATTTCGTTTATCACATGCGGCTATTGAGTTTATGGACGGGTTTCCAAATGCATTGTTTGAAAGCGAGAAGAAGCAGCACGTGCTAGCCGCCACAAGAGAAAAACATAACAAATGGCAGCAAAACTAGTTTGCTTGCATTGAACTCGCGAGCAAAGTGAACTTGTGACAGAGAGCAAGGCGACGCATCGGGAGATGAGATATATCAGTGTATCGAATGGTATGTGGTGTGTGTGGTGTGTGTGGCATATAGGGTACAGTACGGCCAACAGAAACCAAAACAAAACAAAACAAGACAAAGCGTATGTGGTGAGCACGGCATGGCAACCGAACTCTTATAATGAACTGCTGCATCAGCTGCTGCTGTCTGCGTATAAGAGTGGCACATGTGTTTGGGATCCACCTCCCCCCCAACCGCCAACCTCCAATCCCAAGGGAGCTCTCTCTCTCCGGCGCCCTCTGTCTCACTCTCACACAGGAAGCCGGGTGACGTGACCCTGTCTCCCTCACATCCATCTGCACAGAGAAAAAAAATATATTAAACTACTTGCTTTTCTGTGTTGAAAGGTTACTAGTAATCTTATATACAGGTATATATTGTTAAAATGTATCTTTAAAGTTTCAATTAAACTATCTGTTTATATATTCTACACAGCTTAGTTTAGCATTCAGTAGATCATCTTATCAAATTTATTTTCTTCCTGTGTAAGTGCTGCCTGTGGAATTTAAATGCCGGCACTTACCTTTATGAATAAAATGGAGGCCGGGTGAGAAATGCTTAACGTGCATTTACTTACCAATTTGGCGATATGCCACAAACACAGACCCAAACCAAAAATAAAAAACAAATTGGGGCTTGCCAAAGGATTTCTACCTGTTTAAAGCCTTAAGATATTCGAGTTCGCTGCACGCTTCTGTGTTTGCACAATTTATAAAGCTTCAAGTCTATTTGTGTTGGCCGAAATTTATAACTATTAGGGCTCAACCGCCAAAGATAAACAACATTTAAAAAAGATATCAGGAAATTGCTTATCTGGGGATTTTAGGGTGTTACCGCAAAGAAGGTCAAGACTTAAGGCGTTATGCAAACTATATTTAAATAAATATTTGACTCTAGATTTCATTTAATGAGCAAGAGCTGTACCCAATTGTCACAAAGTTTTCAAGGTACATGCAAGATACACCCTTTGAATAGACTGTACTTGAGAGATGCATGTTAATACTGGTAAGCCATTCATATTGGAGTAAAAGTAAAAGCCGACAGCCTTGCGATTTAATTCCCTGCCATAAATTGGCAGTAAATGTTCCACCGATTTCGGAACTTTCAACAATAAAAGCCACTTTCCAGTGCCATAACTGATGATCGCGTCGCACCTTTTGCGCAGACTGTACGTCGAGCATTTTTGGGATGCAGAAAGCGTGTAATCATTAGCTTAACAAGCGGCGCATGCTGATGGTTTCTAGCAATTTTTTTATTTTTTTTTTTTTTGATGTCTTGGGCAACTTTTGTCGAAATAAACTGCTGACAAGAGCGGTCCGTTTGTCACATGGCCATAATATTTACCCAGTTTATTTCTTGTGTACTCTTCTTGGCATTATTTACAAGTGTGCCGCCACAGGCCACGATTACGGCAGATAAACGAAACTGCGAATGATAAGGCCAATTAGCACCTGGAATCGAGGTTGTATCTTCGAGTTGGGCTCGGAATTTTTACACAATTCGCGCTGTGCCAAATGACTCACTTGAGACACGCTTGCCGTCCATGTCAGAGAGACAGCGGATACTTTTCCAGCTAATGATGAATATTTCACCGATAACTTCATATGCAAATATCCGCAGTTTCATATTTTCGCATTTTCGGGCTAATATTTACACTGAGACATCTGTTTGGTATTTACTGCGAGCGGAGGAGTAGGGAAAGGAGTGCTTAATTTCTTTATTTGCACACTAATTGAGATCGCAATTCAAGGTGGAAACTTACTAGACGCCATCGGCACAAAATATATCCTAACAAAATGCGGTTGATAAATTGACTTGCTAATTGGTTGCTCAATTTATTTGCTCTGGTTTACCAGAGACACACGATCCCGGCGTGACTACAAAGCTAATAATATCCCCCTGTGGGTGCTAAAATTAATGTTTTCTTTTAAGATTTAGCCGGGGAAATTCTGCGGATAATGAGGCTTATAAACGTTTAGCGATCGATTGCGAGCCACGAGTTTATTATTGGTATTTCATATCAAAATGCGGCGTGACTGATCGCAAAACATTTTATCATATTAAAAAGTAAAAAGTTTTTTGACCAGACTTTGCATAGATTATGTTTATCTCGTCAGTTTAGTTTTCTAGTTTTAAGGCATCATAAACTCAAGAAAGCCTTTCGAGGCTAAGTCAGTGAACTTTAGAGCCACACAAGGTTTTTGGCCTATCTCAACTCACAACTAAGTCACTTGGCTCACTAAGTCACCTTTTATGATCTTTCCATAAGTTTATGAAATCTTCTGCTGACTACTTGCTACCAAAAATAGCCGCACTTTCTTTGGACAGTCAAACGTTTAGTCATAGTTATGGTCGCCACTAAATAAGTCCGGCCATGTTTATAAGATTGTATATCTTTACACCGATATCAACACTTGACTACAAATGTGGCGATTACCGGCTAGATGCGTCACAGCCTAGACGTCACTGGTTACTGGTTGAAAAGCAGTGGAAGTTGTTTTTGGGAAATCTTAGTTCACTGTAAGAAATTACTCATGGGTCTTATTGGCTCAGACGGCGGGTTCTTTCCATTTCGGTCAGCAATCTTTTACTTTTGCCTTGGCGTATTTTTCGGCTGAGATTAGATACAGTGTGGATGACAGTGGGCACTCGCGTTAGCAGACCAACTACGAGGAGAGCGAGCCACTCCAACCCAAAATTGGTTCATTCAACTTGCGAACGATCTGTATTGGTATTTCCCATGCGGGAAATTCTGGCTATTTTCGAACGAGCAAAGTGCGAGGCGTTGGCAGAACGAACCGGTTCATGGGGGATAAGTCGGAGCATATTCTATATATATATATATTCCATATACATACATACATATATCTGGCACTGGCGATCCTTTTCTGTTTTCTGCGTTTCCAAATTAAATCGCCAACTAAGAAAAGCAAAAATTTCACATTATTGAATTGACGCACAATATTAGAATCATTTTATATTATATGTGGTATATGGGCATAATGCAAATATGTGATCAATTGGGTTCCATCAGGTGTGGCATGTGTCAATCGCGGGCAAACACGGTTAATGAGGCAAACAGATAGCCCACGTGCGGCTGTATTTGTGCGGGGTATCTGATAAATAGGAACTGGCATTCCAATTGTTTATAGCTACCAGACACACGAGTACGAGTACGAGTACGAGTACATGCATGTGTAATTAGGTGAAATGAGTAAATGAGGCGGCAGTCCAACAACAACAAAACTGTACAATCCGCTGTCAGTGAGCGTAGAACATGTATATTGATGATTGGATGGGGGGGGAGGGGATTGGCAAGGGGGTGCGGGCAGCGGTACTAATATCAACAGTGAATTTTGTTTGCAGCGCGACGAGGGCGAATTTCAATTTGCTCGTCGAGCAGTTGGCAAAAAGTTGTTCGATCGCACAGTTCACACAACCGATACAAAACGTTAACAAAAAACAGAAACAAAAAAAAACAAAAAAAGTAAAGAAAAGAACTATTAAATAAATAGGACAAAAGGCGTGAAATTCTACGCGGCATACAAGTTAATTAACCGGCTGAAAAGTGGCGCAATTTGAAAGTTTTGGCAACTCAACTCCCTCGAAATGCTGAGAACTCGCTTCTGTGATTTACTGACCTGTTCGGCACGTCGTCGCCTTCTGCTGAAACACTGCCTGTGCTTTATTTTTATAACAATGACAAACTAGAGCAAGAGAAGACTCTTGAATGTGTTTTTTATAAATTCGCTTAAAACAAGCTAAGCAAAGAACAGCACTCAATTGATCGCAACCAACAGTATTGCCTTGTCTCATAGTCTCGTGATCCCAGGGCAATCCCATACATACTTGTACATCATCCATCAAAGGCACCAAGATGTCTGAGCTGCGTCGCAGTTTGAGTCGCCTCTCGATGATCGTCTACAGAGCCACCCATTCCAGCGAGCAGTCGTGGCGGGAGGAGCTTCTCAGGTAAAAGCCAGCTGGACAAGATCGATCATCGATATCGATCGGGGTATCTATGGGAAGATGATCACTTAGGTGCTTTAGAGTGTTTATCAAAGTGAGCGTGAAATTGGGCAACTCTTGTAGAACATTGCTTTTCAATAAGTGATTGGCTCTTTCAAGTTGACAGTACACCCTGTAAAGTGGCTTGTTCTACTGCTTATAGCTAGCATTTGATTAATGGTAAAAAAGTACTTATACTATATCTATATTCTGGTACAATCCAGTAAGCAGCACACCGGTTCTACAGATCACATTCCATAACTTTACTTGGTTTTATAATGGCTTACGTAGTCACCCTTGAAGGTTATTTAAACAGCTGAAACTCGCCACGATCTCGGTACTATACATAAGTTCATGTGTACAGCTGTACATAATTTCTATACTATACTATACTATATATGCATCTGCGCAATCGGATCTATAATGTTTAATCAAAGGCGGCATAAATATTTGCCCGAAAGGCATTTCCATTTGCTTCTTGGCAATACAGCAACCTCTGCTAATGTATGCACACAATATCCGTTCTATATATAATGCTTTCTGATCAAAGTTCACTTGAGATGCACGAAAGGATGTTTTCTTTGCCACAATCCTTTGTTTTTTTTCCACTTTGGTAAGCAATGTGCACGAACTCGTTGAGTGGCCAAATTTGTATGTTGACATCTTAAATATTCTAATATATATGCAAATTCATAATTATTCTTTTCACTTTTGCCATTTGCAATTTGGCAAAGCAAAAGAAGCCAGCAAAAGTGCAGGTACAGTACGTTTTGTAAACGTAAATCATTGTTAAATAAATGTATCCATGTTATCGCAGCGTAAAGCATTAAATAGATTAGGTGGAAAATTGAATCATCATTAGTTAAGGTTACTGGGGCTTCCGGAATTGGTTTGTTTTCAACACGCCTTTTTATTACGAAACGTGTTGTAAATTTGTCTGGCTGTCTCAGTATGATTTATGGATGGCAATTGCAGCCAGTTGTATGTATGCACTTTATAGTATAGTATAGTATACATATATAGCACAGCTCCACAGAATGCATTTCCTCTGGGCCATAAAACACCAGATCAATGACGTCAGTTGCTGTTGCTATACGAGCTGAGCACACAGATCGGTTTCGATTATGATCATGACCATGGTCAACTTATTTGCACCTTCGATATATAAACTTGCATTAGCAGATGGCCCAATTGCAATGCGCTCGTCCATCAATTTGTTGGCCATTCGCCAGGTGATTGAACAACTATTTGAAATGCTATTGAAGCAACTTAAAAGAGGGGGCATCACCTCCAGCCCAACGCACCTTTCGCCAGAGTTCATCTTGACCAAGGTTAGTTCTGTTTTGACGTTTGCTGCTTCAATTGCCTCGATTAGCTCACAGGCTCACAGCTGTAATTGCAGGCCATAACCCGAGGAGCGCTTATCTGGCCTCCGGCTGCTTAGAGTTCCCCTGAATATAAATATAATGCGACTTTGTATCGTTTGCTCGTCATTTTCCCACTCACTTCCCTATCTATCTCACTTCCAAATCTTAAATATGAGCTGATATCATGAGAGAGTTGACGCATTAGTTTATATACATACATACGAGTATAGATATGTGTCGCCTGTTCCATTGAACTTGTTTTACACTTCACCCCTTTGTCGTCAACCGGTTATTGCATTTGGCAAACCAAAATAAAAATCACAAAAAAAAAGGTGATTATAAACAAAATAATAACAATAACAATGGAGCCGGTTTATTTGCATGAGCGAAACATCAGATTTAAACTAACGAACTCTAATGGCACTGCTGTCGCCCGGAGATTTCTACGAATTTCGGCTGAGTTTCACCTGGCAGATATCATTGTTCTCAGAATTTCTCTCACATTTATGTTTTATCGATTTCATTTATTTTTAATGAGTTTGTACATGTACATGTTAAATCACTCACATTTCGATGACGCATAGCGACAACGTTTTTTTTTACCTCGATAGGAACTTTTAAGCAATCTAAAACATTCAAAACAACAAGTATTAATAATGTTGTTACTCTTGTTCAGAGATAATGTTTGTTATTGGTTAACAACAGTGGATATTTAAATGATTCAGTTCGATTTCTTATCAGCAAAGAGTAAACACTTTCCTAAACAAACAATAAGTCAATAAAATAATGTACTTGGAAATATTTACAAGTCTTGTTTATTAAATTAAACTTTTGTCAAGATATTTCTAAAAAGTTTTTAGTTTGTAACTTAAGATCATATATCTCAAGAATATAACCACTGTTTAAGTACTTATATTTTCGAATAAAAATGCGATTTAAATGCAATTATAGTTCATACCCAATGGTAATGATCGATGGCAAACAAATAGCCATTTCGAAACCATTCGTCGCAAGCAGCTCCATTAGTTTTCGATTCCATCGTGCCATTAGTGCCTCCTTATCGCCACCTTGAATGGATTTCACCTCCTCCGATCTGCTCAAGCTCCACTGGGAACAATTGATAATCGCTGTAAAGCTCAGTTCCCCAAAGAGTGTGGCGACTTTTGCATATGTCTATATGTATGTACATACAATACTCTAGTGGAT
This sequence comes from Drosophila yakuba, assembly GCF_016746365.2. Taxonomy (NCBI): domain Eukaryota; kingdom Metazoa; phylum Arthropoda; class Insecta; order Diptera; family Drosophilidae; genus Drosophila; species Drosophila yakuba. Next base: position 21,687,383 of record NC_052530.2, read on the forward strand.
TTCAGTGCACAAAGCAGAGCGGGCTGATAAACCGAGTAAATGAAATGAATACGAAATATAAATGGACATGTAAATATCAAAGTAAAGCAAAGTGAAACGCAAACTGCAAAAGTCAGCTGCTTGGGGAAGAGTGTGCCTTATACAGTTAGCGATTAATACAAATTACAGTTACTGCCGATCCGATCCGATCCGCTCCAGATGTTCCACTCAGTGCTTATTCGACTACGGTCTCTTCATAATCTTTGCATGCGGCGGATCCAGTGGATCCGGATCCCTGGTACTCGTAGTATCAGTATCAACTTATAAACCGAAAGTGCTCTGTCAAGTGATCTTGCGCATACCTGGTACTCGTAGTATCAGCAACTGATAATCCCCAAACTTTCCATGCTTACAACTAAAGCACTGCCCAAATTCCAGGGTATTCAAAGTGATTGTGGCTAATGTGTGACCCTGCGGTATCCGAAATCTCATCAATTGATAATCGCCAAATGCTCCTCTTGCTGTTTTTTATCGCTCTCGTGTTTGTAGTGTGCTTCTCGAGCATATTGCTCCAGGCTATGATTTGGTAAATAAATCAGATACTCATCTAACTATATCATCTGACTATATAATACGCACTACTGATAACTACATATATTGGTATTATCAGTCAGTGGTTTTTGTCTTCCGACTTCCTGTTGTTGCCCATCCTTTATCAATCCGAACAAAGGCCGGCTATAATCATTCGATATACATATGTGTGTGTGTGCATTGTGCCCAGTTCAGTTCTCCTTCTTATTGTTATGCCACAATCAACCATTCAAGGTTTTTAGTATTGATATTCCTTTTTATTATCGAATTGTGGGTGGAAATCTGTAGTTACTCAGTTAAAAATAACTGCTATTAACTATATATAGAATGCCTTGCAACAAACCAAGCTCTGCTAAGTTTCCAATTGTATATTAAAGCCTAAAAACTAGTGCCAGATAAGGATTTCTTTTTAAGACACAAATGAGTGGACTCTTATCAGAAATGCAAATAGACTAGGTACGCGAATATTCATAGCTTTTGTGAGCCCCTTGAAGATTGTGAATAGATAAGAGCCATCCGCTGCACTTGAAAGTGAAATCCCCAATCCGAGGGCTTACCCAATAAATCGCTGGCATCTATTTCTGTGCCACACCACTAATGTGTCAATCTAAATGTTTCGTTGTTGTTCCGTTTCAGGTACCGGCAGACACGCTTCAGTTCGCGGCGTGTTCGGAAACGTGTGGTCTTCAAGCACGGCGAGTGCAACGTTGTGCAGGGAAATGTGGCCAAGAGGCGGCGTCGCTATCTGCAGGTGAGTTACGGGGGCGTGGCAGTGCGTGGCTATATCTACGTTCGATTTGCGGGGTATATATTTAGACCTCCTTGGCGGTTGGTTTGCATAACGCCTGTCGCCGCGCGACTTTGGCGGCAATTATGTAAATTGATTTGTACGCCTCACGCGGAATTCCAAAATAAAATGTGTGTCGAAAGTATTTTAAGAATTTATAGGAATATACCTATTCCACGAATATTGGCAAATGTGTTAAGCTTTGCATACTAACCTTTAACCTCTTTTTTCCCCTTCCAGGACATCTTCACCACATTGGTGGACGCCCAGTGGCGCTGGACGCTGCTCGTCTTCGCCGCCAGCTTCGTATTCTCGTGGGCCTTCTTTGGTTTCATCTGGTGGATCATCGCCTATGCGCACAATGATCTGGAGTACACCAATCTCAAGAACCAGTCACCCGATCTGGTGGCCAACATGACGCACACGGTCTGCGTCACACAGGTCTCCAATATGATGTCCGCCTTCCTCTACTCCGTGGAAACGCAGACGACGATAGGCTATGGTAATCGCTATGTGACGGAGGAGTGTCCAGAGGCGATATTCACCATGTGCATCCAGTGCATCACGGGTGTCTTCATCCAGGCCTTCATGGTGGGCATTGTGTTTGCCAAGCTGTCGCGTCCCAAGAAGCGTGCCCAGACGCTGCTCTTCTCCCGCAATGCTGTGATCTGCCACCGGGATGGTGTGCCATGTCTGATGTTCCGTGTGGGTGACATGCGCAAGTCGCACATCATCGAGGCCCATGTGCGGGCCCAGATCATCCGCAAGAAGGTGACGAAGGAGGGCGAGGTGCTGCCCTTCTACCAGCAGGAGTTGCACATCGGTGCCGATGGTGGCGAGGATCGGCTGATGTTCATCTGGCCCACGACCATTGTGCACAAGATCGATCGGAACAGTCCGCTGTACATGCTCTCCGCCTCGGATATGCTGAAGGAACGCTTCGAAGTGGTGGTTATGCTGGGTGAGTTTTCCTCATATTCCCAAGATTCTAGAAATGTAAACTAATAGCGGTGCATTTTCAGAGGGTGTCATCGAGTCCACTGGCATGACCACGCAGGCGAGGAGCAGCTACTTGCCCTCCGAGGTGCTGTGGGGCCATCGCTTCGTGAATGTGGTGTCCTTCCGCAAGGAGACGGGCGAGTACGAGGTGGACTATACGCTATTCAACAACACCTACGACGTGGACACACCGCTGTGCAGCGCCAAGCAGCTGGACGAGCTCAAGTCGGAGTACACGAAGAGCGCCAAGAGTGTTAACGCACCCTTTGCGGATCGCACGCTCTCGGCCAGCTTGTTCCAGCGCATTGCATCCGCCGCCTCGGTGGATCATCTGGATCCGGCGAGCGACGAATCGCTGGACTCTGGACGCCTGCAGATACGCTCCCATTCCATACCCAACGGCGTGATGGCCAGCGAGCTGGAGCCGCTGAATAACAACAAGCATGGCGCTTCGTTCACCATGGGCGGCCTGACCATCACGACGACGGCGCCCAGCATACCCAACCTATCCAGTATTAACGAGAAGACCAACTCCGGTAATTCCATAAACAGCAGCAACTACAGCAATAACAATAGCCTCAGCACGCTGACCGGAGGAGGAAGTGCTGCCAGCGGCGGAACCGGTGGAGGCATCACCATTGTGGCAGGTTCTGGGAACCATGGCGGCGGTGGTGGTGGTGGCGGCAGACACAAGTCGAATCCCCGCCGTTTGAGCATCAAGCAGGATCAGCTGCCCATCGATTCCATTTGTTGATATTATTAACTGAGTGGCTGACTTAACTGGCTACCCTGCCGTGTGCGTCAGTTAGCTGATGTGTTGTATTCTAGTTAAGCATAGGCTCCCAATATAATTCTAACTCAAACTAAGCTAAGCGAAATTCCATGGAGAGCTCATCTGTCATAGCCATAGAGCTGCTGCAGCTGTGAACACCCCACAAAAATCCCCCTTTCCTGCTGAAGTGGAGGCAATCTGATTGTTAACCCACCTACCACCTACTTACTACTAACCCTGAAACGATTGTATATGTCTAGGCTAAGCTGATGAATGATTCACGTTGTTAGCTTTACTTGTGTTGAATTTACTATAGTTAAGTTACAAATTGATATTAACGCAAAGTAAGATGTGAGACCCAGAAACCAAAATGCTGCAACTTAGGCAACTAGAGAAATCATTAAACGGCTCACTTGATCATGAAATTTATGCGAAGACGCAGCGGAATTGAAAATTCCCTTTAACCCGATTATTGTTTAAACATTACTCAACTTCAATGAGATAGAAAATGTACATTTTATTCGATACACTGTTTCAAAAACAAAGAGCTTCAATTATCATAATGAGTGGACAATAAAATTGTATGCGTATGTGAGTGATTGATATATGAATTTTATTTTTAAGCTTCGCCCAGATTGTGAAAATGAAAGACGGTGAATATACCATAAGATGGAAAGAACAGAAACTAACCGCTGAGTTTTATTTGGGATACTGCGGTTACTGGATGAAATGAATCACTTTAAGATTATAGTTCCATGATCTTAGGAATAATAATTCCAGAAGAAGAGAATAATAAAAGTCAGTTGATATATTTTTGTAGTGTTTTTTCTTTAATTTTGACGTTCTTTGTTTAGCTGAGGAAAAGTTTATCATTTTTAAAGCATACAAATTTCTCATATGAAACATACACAAATATATAGCGACATACAAGTACAGGGATTGGTCAAAGGTGCTCAGAGATCCTTGGAAGCTCTCGATGGCGCATCAAGGACATTGTTGGTGTCCAAGCACTTCTCGTACCAAAATTTATGTTAATAGAATATGCGAAGGGGGTTTCTTGTTATGTGTTTGTTATGAAGTAGTACACTAGTAGGTAATTAGTTCAATTTCCATTTACAACAAATAATCTTTTTATTAAAGTTGCGCATTTTTATTGAATTTCGTAGTTTTCGATTTCGACTTGCAACAATCGACTTTCAAATGTGCGCGAAATTCATTACAACAATTAAAATACATATGCCTATATTAACAATAGATCTACGTTTTGTTTTCGTATCGGATTTGTTTAAGTTGATATCGTATCTGTTTATGTAGCTGTAGCTTAGTTTAAAGTTAAACTCTTTATGCTGTAGGACATGTTTAAGAATATTAAATATTAATATCTCTTAATCGCTTATCTACTAAACCGCTTCAAAGACAGTTAACGGTATGCTCTAGCACGAGCCATTATTTTTGTTTAAATTTTTCGTTTCTTTCCTTTTTTTTTCTGTTTTTAGTATTATTTTTAGTTTCTTTGAGGTGTGTTAGCACACTCTTAGTTTCCGTAGCCTAGCGCTGGTTGATTAAATGTTAGCTAAGTTTAAGTTATGTATTTACAGATGCTATGGGCTAGCTCGAAGTGATAGGCTAATTTGTGTTATTTTTTGTGTATGGGATTTTGATAAATGCCTTATGAGTTTAGAACGATTTACAACTATTTACCGCTGTGGTAGATCCCTCACTAGATGATAGCTTACATGTAAGTGTCTTACGCCCGTAATTCATGAAATGTCCAGCAATATTTCCAACCTTTACAATCGATTTGTGTTTTTGTGTGTGATTTCCTATCGTCTATTTTTTACATTTTTTTCTCTTTATCCATCTGTGTGTTTTCATATTTTACAAGCTAATATTATAGAGATGTAAGCGGTTTCACCATCAAATATTGTTGGACGACGCGTTGATGAGAGATGGATGTGTGCGATTGGTTGTGAATGTGATTTGTTTACTGATTTACAAATTCATCTGAAGCATATTTAATTACATACTTTTCGGATCTGTTTCTGGTTATTTTTCTGTCAGCTAGCGCTTCGCAGCGCTTTAGATTTCGGAGTTAAAGAGCTTTTTTATCACAAGTATGGTTTTTAGTAATTGCAATTAAGTAAAAGGCTTCGCATGCGCTGTCCAGAAGGGACAACAGCGCGCAATAAGGACTTGGACGAGTCCAAATAATCAATTAATTAAAAAATAAATAACAATCATGCTGACTAAATGAGTAAACCATTAAAATGGGAGGATTGGTGCGATAAATGAAAGAGCTCCAATGGGCCGAAAGCAGCAGGTGCATCGAGTGTTGCCAGCAACATGTGGCATCTAATGCAGGAAGAAGAATATCCAAATCGCCGCTCAGTAGTACAGATAACTGTTGTTCAACATGTCGTAGCGGTAATCAAACTGTTGCTGTTGCTGCTGCTGCTGCTCGGATCGATGCTGCTGCCCGCGCTGGAAACTAGTGAACCAACTCTTAGTTGCGGCAATTCGCAACAGGTACTTTCATTCCTTGCGGTGCTGCTGCTGCTGCTGTCCTCCCGGCTGCTGTTGCTGCGACTGCAGATGATGTTGCTGCTGCTGTTGCAGGTGTGGAGGCAGCCTCGACTGCTGCTGTTGCTGCTGCTGCGACATCCCACCGACCACATGTTGCGCCTGCATTCCGTGGCTCTGATGGCTGTGCATGGGCGCCTGTGTGGGCACATGGCCATTCAGACTTCCTCCACTGGCCGATGAAACAGCATTGGAGGCAGCCGTAGCCGTGTTATTGCCCTCGGACTTTTCCCGGGGTAGCAAGTAGACGGAGCCATCGGCAGCCTGCTGCAAACTGTAGTCCGCCGGCGAGCAGGGATTTCCCTCGGGATCCCGTAAGTACTGCAAGATAAAGAATTTGATTAGTTTATTTAAATCAAATCTATGCAGTTCTGCATTTGAGTGACACCTACCTGGAAGACATGACGATGCAACATGGCAAACTTGTTCGAGATGCGCTTGCGTTCGCCCTCCAAATGATCCCGGTCCTGATTGAGTTGGGTCTTGCGCTTCACCACCGCGTTCACCTCATCCTCGAGGGTCAGGATCTGGTCCAGTTTGCGTTTCCTGCAGTTCTGCGCAGCAACCTTATTCTTTCCACGGCGACGAATATCGCGAATCAACGACAACTGGTTCTCGCTTAAGTCGTACTTGGACAAGCGCTCGTTGAACTCGTCCATGGGCAGGTTGATGATGTCCGGCACCGAAATGGGTATGTTCAAGGATCGGGCGCGCTTTTCATCGCGTGTCAGATGCTCCTCCTCCAAGCTGCTGCTGTTGCCGCCGACACTGCTGCTATTGCCGGCACTCGATCCCTTTGAAGCGGTTTTAGTGGCCACCAGAGGCTTCTTATCGCGAGCCTGGGGTCTGGGAAGGGATCCACTTCCCTGGGGTAGCGAGTAGGTATGATTTAGTTGCACCAAATCCTGCGAAGTCCTGGGCGATGGTCGTACGGTATAATCGCCGGAAAAGGCGCTTCCACTGGCTCCCATGCCGTAAGCCTGGTGATGATGATAGTCCTTGGATAGAGCGGGTCCCATTGCTCCGGGCTCACTAATTCCACCGCTGGCCATTCCCGAGGAGGCGTAGCCAGCATCGTACTCGTACTTGATGCTGTGCGATTGGGCTGCAGTTGCGGCTGCTGGTGGAGCTGTTGGTGGCAGAGCCGAGGGCGTCTGCTTATGGGGATCCCGCTTGCCGTACAGCTGATGTTTCTTCTGCGCCACCGGCGGCTGACGTGTGGCGGTGCTAAGCCGCGAATTGTTGTTGTAGCTAAAGTCGTAGGGGCCGCCATATTTGCCCTGATGGTAATCCTGGGCGGAGTCACTGCCCTCACCCCACTCGCCGTCGGAGAGGGACGGCACTCGCTCGGAACCCATCGAACTGACAGCACTGTCGCTGGACGCGTCCAAGCGATCCGCACCGCCTTGTGCTCCTGCACCGCCGCTGGCCAAGAGATCGGCGGTCATTCCCGTTGCTCCAGCGCCCACAGCTGAGCCACTCATTGGGCCCACGCCGCCGGTCGCTCCGTTGGCCTGGTTACCGTGCGGATTTCCCGCCCCAAGTTGTGCCGAGCTACCGGAGCCGTTGCTAACATGTCCACTGCTGGGCAAGCCCAGAACCGAGGAGTTGTTGCTGGTGCTGTTGTCAACCATGCGACAGAAGCCTGCAATGAAAGATAGTGGATTAGTTAATAGAGCACCTTATAGAAGCAGCAGTTACTTCATTGCAATCTTATGCCCTAATCACTTAAGCGAGCCAAAGGGCTCTGATCCTACTAACTCAAAGTAATCTACCTAAGCTCCAAATCAAAGTACCCACTTTAGGTGTTATCACCAAACTTAACAACTTTTCCATTGAACTAAATACATATCTGTTTGTTGCTACAATCGTGAGATGGAAATATTTGCACTACGAGTGCAATATTCATTTAGGCTATCCTCTCAATTGATCGAAATCGAACTAGTTTCCCAACTGGTAGTGCTGCTGCTTTTGGCCTGACCCACTTCAAGTAGACGGGGTTTGATTAGGGATCGCCCTTATCGCAAGACACGTCGTCTTGAGTCACTCGCAGCTTCGATTATTCAGCACAAATTTACGACTAGCATTCAGTACTCAGCATTCAGTTTCGCCGCTCGGAATGAGGAGAAGTACTAAAAAACTGTGCAGTCATTTTCCATATTTCACTGGACTTATCTTATCGCGCGATAAGGAATAAGCGTATGCGTGTGCGTGTGTGGGGAAGAGCTGTTTTTGCTGTTTCGCAAATACCTGGCCACTTTTCCACATCTTGCTGATAAGAGGCAGTCAGATCTGCTGCCCCCGAGTTTATCTAATCACAGTCTAAAAGGAGAATATGCGACACGCCCAAGGGGCATATATGTACATATAAGCATATTTATTTTTAATTTTTTGTTTTCTGATCCAACCAAAAACACATAATCTCCATGTGCAATCTGGCATCAGTGCGCGCCTGCAGCTAATTAGACAAATCAATTCGTAAGCTGATTGTATTTATACCCTCGGTGAGCAAGGTCAAAGCTTAAACCATAAACATTGATGACTTGACAAAATGCGATACTTTGTATGAGCACGTACCAGATTACGGCGCACTCTGCCTATAACGAAAGCTCCGTTTTATGAACCTTTAACAATTATAAGCGGTATTTTTAATCATGATGTTTATAACGCTATTACTTTCAAGTTTCCCAGATGCATTATCAACTTGATCAAAATAATAACAGTAAAGAGTAAGGGTTCCCTTTAGCGATAGTGCACTGTAACTGTGCAGGAGAGTTATCAGCGACAAACTGAACGCAAGACATAACGGAAACCATAAAGATAACCGTTAAAGCCAGTGACACGTTTCATGATGTGCAGAAAATAAAGAGCTTAATAATAATATGAAAATCCAAATTGGGAACGTCTTTGTTTCGTTAGGACGTAACCCACTTACGTTACGTACATACGTTGCGTACATACATACATACGTTAGCAACTCCTTTGGAATTCTGCGTCTAGATATTAGCACTATTCTCCTACTCTCCTATGCTCTTCAGAGCTTTTTTTAACGTTATTGTTTCGAATAGCGATGACTCAGCAGTTTAAAAATAGTAAACAGCAAACAGGCGGGCAAATAATAAAATGAACGAAATGAAAAAAAAAAAATGAAAAAAAACTTGCTGAGCGGGCATTAGGCAGCGACAGCAACAGCGGGAGTAGGAGCGGTAGAGAAACCGCTCGAGAGAGAGAAAGAGAGAGAGAGAGAGAGAGCGAGAGCTAAGAACGTTCCGCTGATATCAGAAACGGAATCAGAAAACAGCAACAAAGATCGCCGTGCGGCATGACTAATGAAAAAATTGTTACGCGGTCACAAGTAAAATATATTTGAGGGCTTTCGCTCTTCTTTCGTTTTTGGCAACACCGAAAATAACACCACCCCCTCACCGCCCAACCACCCACCACCTCCGATTCAGAGCATTTTCCGATCCATTTCCATTTCCCCGATATCACTCACTCTCACCTGTTGAATGGCCCGTTCACCGTTTTTGGGATGCTGCTGCTACAGAATTTCAAAAAAACACACTGAGCTAAATTATATAGCTACATATATGTGCATAGGTAGCTGATATATCTGCTACACTTAATCGAAATGCGTCATTATTTTTATCAAATTGGTTATGCTAATTTCATTAATTTTACGGCACGTTGCGCGTTGCGATATTTACTGCATATGTATATATCTACATATATATTTGTACATATGTAGGGCTAAATGGATTTTCGAGTCGCGTCGGTTCTAATATTTACTTTACTATCGTATTCGATTGTTCGTGTTCGACTGATTTGCCTCTGCCTCGCGCTCTGTTCTTTTCGCTTTGCTTTCCGCCCTGCCTCTTGAGTGAGTGCTTTTTTGTTGTTGTTTTACTATTGTTGTTGTTATTATTTGCGCTGGTTGTCGTCTGAATCGCAAGTGAGTGGCAATAGCGAAACCTGAGCGCCCGCTCCGCTCCCTTCCACTATAAACACTCAACTGTGAACTAATTGTACAAAATTTTGTATGCTAATCGCGCAAGAATGATAAACTGTAAAAAAAGCTCATGGGCCGAGTGAAACTGATCTGTGCTTGAGTCGCTTTCGCACGCGCTTTACGCTCTTCGCTCTTCCGCTTGTTCTGAGTGAAAGCTCGCGGTAAGTGGGTGGGGAATTCGGCAACGATGCGCAATCCACTTAACGGACCCAAAGCTCGTTCATCATTCAAGAGAACTTTTTGGCAAGCAGAAAGCTCAGCACTGAGAGAAACTTAGGGATAGCTTACATGCTATCTAGAATATTTGGTCAAAACTAAATAACTTGTTATAATTTGTTGAAATTTTAAGTTTTTCGTAATTTTGAAGCTATATAAACTGAGTACTCACTCTCATTCATGTCCATCAAGTGCAGATCCTCGTCGGTGAAAATCGAGTTGATGAAGCCATCCGTCTGGTTAATGTCCGATGAGGTGTTCTAAAGGGAATCGACGTTTATAGACTAACTGCCACTGCGAGTTGAGGTGTATCCCACTTACCCCGTAGTACATCAGATCGTGCTCCACCTTGTAGGCGGCCGCAGCAGCGGCAGCTCCATCGGCCTCGTGACTGGAGTTGGTCAGATGCATGCTGGAGGTCACAGCCGAGCCCAGATTGTGCCCGTAATGCGGCTGCCCGGTGGGGCAGATGTCGCCCAACGCGGCATTCGGGTGGTGCAACATGGCCGCGTGGTGCGGCGGTGGTGGTGGCGGTGGCTGCAAGGTAGCAGTGGCGCCACTGCCATACTGGCCATGCTGGCCCGCAGTGCCGGGTGCTCCATTGGAGGGACTCGCCTGGTAGGAGTAGCCGGGATAGTGGTGCGGATATGGCGACATATCGGATACCCCGCCCACCATGCTGGGAATGGGACTGAAGTAGGTGGCAAAGTCCTGAAGACGCTCCATCGAAACGCTGCGATTCAGACGCGGCATGCGGCTCTGCAAGTGGAGATGAGATAAAGGGGGAGAGGTTATGGTTAAAGACATTGATTAATACGGCGCTCGTCGCTTAGCCGCGTTGATGTATTAACAAGGTGAGAAGGGTTCGGAATTACGAAACTTATAACTCAATAACCGATCAATCATCCGCCAGGGGAATTCTCTAGAAACGCGCCAAGCCAGACAATAAACCGAATTCAAATTGCGCTACAAGTAACAATCTCCTGGCTGTCAGAGTCTCCAACTCCAAACTCCGACTTTGACTTCAACTCCAGCTCGAAATCAGAGTCGAGACTCTCTGTGGTGTGTAAAGCCAAAAAACGTGCACAATGTATCGTTGTGGCGATTTGACTGCCAGATCGATCAATGTGGAATTGAAATGAAATTCGTATCTTTCAAATTGACAAGTGCTCGGGGTTCGCAGCTCAGCTCAGCCAGCGGTCTTTGCCAGTTGTATTTTTGTTTCAGTTTCAGTTTTTTTTATTTCTTATTTTTATCCCCCTGCCCCTTTTATATTTCTGTTTTCCTAAGACTCCTCTGTAAAAAGCTGGCTCTGTAAGTCTGGGCATCTGACTGATGGCCGGAGATCGTGAGACTACCACTACGACTTCATTAGGCCGCCTTTTGTTATTGTTAATTACCGGTGCGCTTATTTATTTGTTCAACTAATTCCGCAGCCACCGCATGGCGTGGGCGAATGGGCAAGGGTATTATTATTATTTCATATTTGACTCTCTTCTGAATCACTCACATTCACACTCACACTCACACTCGAATAATAATAATCAATATTCCTCGAACTGCGATCCTTTATCGACGCGACTCGAATCTTCCCTTCTTTTTTTGGCGGCACCAATTTGTTCTTAATGCTAAATGCCGCCGCGTGCAATTAAGATCTTTCAGATGCGATGGACACCTATATCTGGCTGACGTTGATGCTGATGCACTTTGACACTGACATTGCAGATACGGATCGAAAATCGAGAAACGAAACGATTATTCCGACAAAAGAATCAAAAATTCTGGATTCGGATCGAACTCCTTTGCGCGTTGACGTTGAGTTGTCGTTTGACCAGCATCAACTGACTGACTGACGGAATGACAGTAGCCAAGGCAACTCACACAGATACTCCGAGGAGATGCAACCATGTATGTATATATGTATGTGTGTGTGTGTTAGCGAGGGCTGAGCAAACAACCTGTATGCACGAGTATCTCACCATCATTCCACCACTCGCATGTGTATCTAATGAATGCCTCAACACGCTCCTGAACGCAAACAGGTATATATGTGTGGAAGACCAAAATTGGAGGTGGCAGGTAGGTAGGAGCCATTGGGCGTTCACTTCAGCCAGTTGCAGTCGCTTGTATCGCTTGTATGTATGGGTCGCATCTTTGTATCTTTGTATCTGTGAGTGCGCAACGCGCATCGCGCGCATGTGTAATTTGAATTGTCACTGTCTTGTCATTAACTTCTGGTGTTGGCCATTGTTTGTTACGCTTCACACGCAAACAAATCCAACCGCCGACTTAGACACGGTAGCCGAGATCTCCTTCCTTCTTCCCTACTGCACACATCCATCGATCTGGATGCATCTAGAGTGAGTTCGTCTAGGTGCTTTTGTGGGCAGAAGAATCGATTCTTCGGAACCTTTAATTCAAACTCAACCGTTACGGCGTTACGGCGTAGAAATGGGAGGTAGGTGCATTAGATTGCATATTTGATAGGGGGAATTACTATCATTTAAGAGTTTTTCATTACTGTCGATCCCATTAAGGGGGGGGTAGGGTTTTGAGGGTTCAAAAAAAGTGATTTTTTTTAATTGCATATTATGAAAGTATAGTAACTCAAGATTGTTGTCTGTAAATAGGAAGTCAATCGGAGCAAAACTCACAAAGATATAGCTTTGGAAGTAGGCGGGTCTCGAACGACAACCTGAGTAATCCCCCAGCAGGGAAGACAGCAACAAAAACTTTAAACACGTTTTTCTCAAATCGATGTTTTTTGAGTCGGTGCACTCTGTATCTCAAAATCTATTCAACCGATCGTTCTCAAATTTTTTACAGTATTTCCTTACATAATTTATGAGGTAACCCTGTCGAGATTTTTTCGTTTTTGATTTTAATTTTTTTATTATTAACAACAATAGTCATGAACTTTGGCCAAAAATCGGTATTTTCACTTTCAAGTTTTGTAAAAAGTTCAAAAATTATAATAAATGGAAAAACTCGACAGGGATACCTAGAGGGACATAAAAATTGATGGAAAAACGTTGGGTATTTCATATCAGATTATCCAGTGCTGAGGTATGACGTGCACCGCAAAATGTATTTTTTCTGAGGCGCCTACGAAGAATTGCTGCCATTCGGTCAATTTTCAATATTTTTCAACCAATATTTCACAGAATATAGTTCAAATACTACTCTTTAATGTACAATAATCAGAAATAAATTTACTTTTACCGTACGCCCAAAAAAAAATCTGTAAAAACCTGTTTTTTTCTCCCTTTAAAACCCTACCCCCCCCTTAACGGTTGTCATGCGGGCTTCGCTAGATTAAGATTATAATCTGAAGCGGCTTTCTTTTTTTTTAGATTCAAGAAAGTACATTTTCTAGTTCTTTACATTCAAGAAGGTACATTCCTTGGTTCTCTGAATTGAAGAAGCTAAATTTTCTAGTTCTCTAAATACCAGAAGCTGCCTTTTCTAGTTCTCTTAATCAAGAAGCTGCATTTTTTAGTTATCTAAATTCAAGAAGGTGCATTTTCCAGTTCTCCTTTAATGTTAAAATAATCCATTGCATTTTGTACACCTCCCTATTATAAAAATAACTATTTTTAAATGAAGCGTAAATTACCTAAAAGCTCATTGATCATTTTTGCTCAATTTACACAAAACATGCTGCACATTTATACACAATTATTATTAATGGCAAGCAATTCTTATTAAACATTGATGCTCAAAATAAAGTTGAAATCGAAATTTAACGCAAATAGCTACAAGTACATTTAGTAAGAAAAACCTATTTTTAATTAAACGACTTCCCAAAATGGCTGTTTAATCTTCAAAACAAACACATTGTTTTTGATATCTGCTGAACATATTTCCGCGAAATTGCCAATACATCAATGGCCAGCCGGGATTCACCGACTTGAACTACTATATTCTATGGATTCCACTTGCTCCCTGTTGCCAACGACCAGCAAATCCCCGCCAGACTTCAGTCATCACACCTGAGCGGTAGTTTCGTGTGTTTTTTTTTTCAGTTTTTTGTCATTAACTTGATTTATGTGTGTGCACAAATCGAGTCCCATGACAGCCGCAGTCTGAGTTTCGCAGTTCGCGGCGCAACTTAAGCCTCCGCAGCCATCAAACTGTTTACATAAATTGAATTAATATCGTACAGCAATAAAAAAAAATACAAAAAAGTTGGGCAGGGAAAAAACTACAGCCAAGAAAAACAGCGCAGCAAAACAGAGATGCTGTAAAATAATTAATAAAGTTTTTTTTTGTTTTTTCACTTTGCGCTGATTTTGCAGCGCTAAGCTTTTTGCAAATATTTAAAATTCACATAATTAAAGCCGTGCAAAGGGGCGATTGGGGGGCAAGGGGGGCAGCGGCAAGGGACGGACATTAAGAGATAAATTTTTTTTGTTGTAATTCGCGCGCGCTAAATGGGGATTTAATTGCAGGGGCTACCGCCGAGCGGAGCTCAAAAGATGCAATCAAGCTGCAGCGAGGGGGAAGGGGGGAAGGGGGGGGGGTGGAGCAGCAAATTGGAGGGCAGGCGAGGCGGCAAAGTGCCACCGAATTCAATAAACACTTCGGTCCGATGCGGAAAAGTCAAGTGGCACATTGCAAGCCAAGAGACAAGAGACGAGATGCCAAAAGATACAATGCAAATATTCAGGCCCCAAGCAAAAAGTCCACGTAACGAAACACACAGCACCCAAGAGTTTAGCTTAGTGAATGCAATTAGCAATTAGTATTATTTATTAGTATTAGTTATTAGTATTAGATATATAATGCAAATATTATTTGGAGAGAATTCCCAAATATCATAGCTGTAGTTCACTGTCCATCATGTAACTTTCTATGCAGCAGTCTGTTGCTTTTCTTACGAAATTTCTCGCAGTGCAGAGATAGCTAGCCACCTTAGGAGACAGGTAGCCACTGCACCGAGGCACATCATCAATGAATGCAAATGCAAATGGCAAATGGCAAATTGAGTGCGGCGATCAGGAAGTTGCATAATGATTATTCGCGCTAGGATCAAGTGCTGCAAGAAGTGCTGGAATAACAAAGCTCAAAGCCGCCTAATGACACTTTCCGTTGAACGGAATCTTCCAAATGGTAAATGGCAATGGGTAAATCTCCCCAGAGAGTCGGCAAAGGATTTTGGGCCGACTGCAGTTCTCCAGAATCCTGCGAATAACCGATCATCTGGCTCATTAAATGGCTTTGCCCAAGTGCCGAGAGCCGACAACCCGCTGGCATTCACAAAACTGAACGGCATAGGGATAACTGAACGGACCACATCAAACACGCCGGACTAAGCCTAATCCACCAACTCGGGGTGACCACTGTGGTTTTCCCTTTATGTGAGCTGGTGTTTGAGTTTATGAGTTTGCTACCGGCGAAATGGCTTTACAGTAATTGCCGCTGACTTCGTGACTGCTTTCTGCTGTCTCTTTTCACCAACTCTATGTCTATCTCTTTCGTGAAAAGAGCAGGCAGGTCAAAGGTTGTGCACAGGTTCAGGAAGCACTTCATTGAGGAAGCACCTGTGCGTCTCAGACTTGCGGTGGATTAGTTTTATTATTACAACAATATTATTACAACAATATTATTTTTAACATATATTATAACATTCTATCCATTCAAAGCAAGGGATCTCTTACGGAAAATATGTATCTCAAATTTGTAGAATCCAAAGCTACCTAATCAAGATCAGTACTCAATGAGATTAAAAAAGAAACGTGTTAGGAAAAATCTTTAGAAAACTTAACAAATTTGAAGAGAATTTAAAACCAAGATGGAAGACAGTGTATGTACGATACAAATATGTATATATTATCTCAACATTGCTCGCATTCGCCTCACTGCCATGATTTTGTAGCTGTTGCCGTACATTTTTGATGAGCGTTTACAACAAAAGCCAAAAAATAATAATACAAGAATTCGTCCGACAAGAAGCGGCTAAAAAGCTGGCGAAGATTGAAGAGTTCAGGGGAGAGAGGGAACACAGAGACTGAGACTGAAGACTGGGAACTTGATTGACGAACTTGTGGTTGGAAACGGAACAAAAGCGTTTGACTTTCGGGCCAGGAGGGAGAGACATTGGTGGCAAGTTGGGGGGAGGGAGCATATGTACAACCAGATTTGAAGCTTTGTACAAACAGCAACAACACGGCTCCTCTTGAGGAGAGCAGCCCCAAGATCAAGTGCCTCAGAACACCACGGAACGCGGGGAAGGAGGTCGGCGGACGAGGCCAAACCACGTGAAGAGTCAGAAGAAATGGAAGGCAGATCACGAAGAACGTAAAAAAAGAAAAAAGCAAAAACCAAATAATAAAACCGAACAGTGAAAAGAGCCACTCCAGAACGAGAAGCGGCCCAAGAATAACGAAAGCGACGTGCAAATGATCCTTAAATGAATACATATGTATACAGCAACAGCATATACAACTGAGGTCGATATATGAGTCATATGGTTAAAGTTTAGTTTTTAAATCAAGGCAAAAATAATAATTTAAACTTCTCTTTGAACTTTTGGTTAAGTTTAATAAATTTTCAAGTGAAATAAAACGAAATTTCTACAGAATTCATCTTTTGAACAAATACATTATCTAATATGTTTGTCTTAAAACCCAAGTATTGATTTAAAGTCCCTATTATTTCGACCGCAGCTGTACATACACTCACGTTCGGCTCGCTATGCACATACATGTGTATGCATGTAAGTATGTGGAGCGCTCGACGGATGGCAGCACTTGAACCGAGCATCCGCATCAAATTATAAATAAATATACCTTCTTTTTGTCTGTGTATCAGAGGATTACGATCGATGCACACATACCTGATGATGGCCATGATGGAATCCGCCGGCAGCTGGCTGCCTCTGGAAGGCGCTGCCCGTGCCGCTGCCCACGCCCACTCCAACGCCAACGCCCACACCGACACCGACTCCACCACCATAGTTGGCCTGCTGCACAGCACGCTGGTGGGCGGCAGCTGCAGCGGCAGCATGGTGGGCATGGGCATGGTGCATCGACGCATGGTGGTGGCTATGGGGATGAGCGTGAGGGTGGTGGCCGTGGTGCGGATGAGGGTGGTGGTATGGCGGAGCCGTTGATTGCAACATCTCGTCTAGTTCCTTCTTGGCGTCCTCATCTAAGTCAAACAGGGGCGAGCCCACAGAGTTTTGAAGATCCTCGAAGTCGCTCACAGAGAAGCTATCGCCGTCCGCCTTCTCCGGTTCGTTGTCCTTGTTGCTCTCCGCTCCGATCCTGCGCTGCTTGCTGGGTACTCCGTCGCCACTGAGGAAATCCTCACCGGTCTCCGAAACAATCCGCTGTGCTTGGTTCTCGTTGAATGCGGCAGCTGCCTGCGAAGTGGAGGCCACCGGATCGTCGGATAACTAGTTGGTTGGAGTAAGAAGTCGGTGAGGAATTTTGGAAGACATACATAGATGGGGTGCATTGAACTTACCTCGTCTTCGAGCGGAAATTCAGAGAGCTTGAGTACGTCGTTCAACAACTCATCCAGGGGCAAGCGAATGTATTCACCTGAATAATGAATAATAACATTTTAAGGTATAATTCAACTCACGATTTGCTTTTAGTTCTGGTCAAAATGGTCTGTGTCTTTTGGTTTTATTGTTTTCAAAACTATCCCTACTACTACCAAGAATTGGAAGAATCCAATCTTTTGATCGCCCACAATATTTGTAATAAATAAACTGTATTCCCCTTGGAGTTTCAATTTCCCCAGAGCTAATATCATTGTGAGCATATCATAGCATGGAAAATATAGGAAAATATTTTGATCATTTGAATGGAGTAGCTGTATTCCTTATTACACTCGCCCACTTTGCCTCGCAACTCCCCAGAGAGTGATCAATTTTCTGCTACAAAAACAGTAAGGTAAAGTAAACAGGAAAGTAGGTAAATAAGGAGCGTTCCAAACAGTAGCACATTCCTGTGGGAGACTGAGACTGAGTTCGCCAGATCAGCGGAGAGATCACAGAGTGGACAGTAACTAGAGTCTCGATCATTAATCATAATCATAAAAACGTGATCTTTGAGAGATCTGCTTCACTCACAAGCCGTCTGACGGAAGCAGCTGAAAAATATTGAAATATTGCAATAAATGAACGATTTCCCAAGCTCCCTGCGGTCTCACCCCCATCTCTTTCCACTTAATTGATGATCAGTTTTGACAGCTCACAGATATCGCAAAACTAAACACAAACTAAACTCGAGACACAACAATGGGAAAGCTTCCCTCAAGTGTATCGCTTACAATTGACTCGGAGACAATTGATTCCTGTTCAAATATTGATGGCAGCCAAATATTTGCATTGGAAATGCTGAAATTCTCGGGAAAAGCGAAGTCAAGAACTGAGTGGGGGTATTGGATATTATCAGAAAATTACTACTTAACATCGCATCGAGTTCCACGAAGAGGGAAAACAACGCAGAGAGCCCAAGGTGGGCAAACACATCTAGATAAAGCCAAAATGAAAACCCGAAAAAATAAAGGCTCAAATGAGGGCGCAACTTGGTCGAAAAAGACAGGAGAGAGAAAAGAGTAGAGACTCAAGTGGTGTGACGACGACGACGACCTTTACCGGAGCACTTGAGTCGGGTCAAAAAATTAGAATAAACATCAGAGATGGAACAGTTTGGTGGTTCTGTGGGCCCGGCCAACACAATTCTAGCAACTGCTTTGTTATTCTTACGATTGGTTACAAAACAACTCATTCCCCCGCCGCCAGCTTTTCCCAATTTCCAACGCAACCATTTTGGGCCCGTTCTGTTCTGGCCATGTTTTTTTTTCGGCTTGCTGGCTTATAGCCTGTTATTTTAGGGTTCTCCCTTCTTTGCTTAACTTCTATTTTCCTTCTTTTTTTTTTTGGTAACAATTCGTGGTCCGTTAATTTTGGAATGCGTTCGTGTGGGTTTCGAATTGTTTACTTATCGTTTTTGGTCTTTGGGCTGATTGTTTGCCTCTCGTTTCGTGGGTTTCCACCTCGCAGCATTGTGGCCGAAACGACAACGAAAATATTGGTAGATTCATAGGGTTCGTGTGCTGGTCTTTGTTTAGTTGTCCGGTTTGGTCAGGAGCAACTGTCAACTGTCACCAGCAATTAGGCGACAAGGCGCACAGAAGGCGTTGATGGGGCCAAGCATTGTTTGACCATATTGCCATATAGATATGGGAGTGGGTACTTCAATTTTTGGTTACCTTTCAGGAAGTTCGCTCGGAAGGAAGTGAGGGAGGAATACTGTGGGAGCGTTCCGTAATGGAGCCGCTAATGGGGTTGATTGAGCACTAAGCACCGACGGCTACTTGATATTGTCACAGGGGTGATTGTAGTTTTTGGGGTGGTATTGGGCGGTACCCTTACCCTTGTCTATGTTTGTACAGATTATAAGCCTAATCGAAGAGGTAAATACGGCTTGACTTGTTTCAATAATGGTGGTTATAGCAGAGATTGAAAACAAACAGAAAAACAGTTTATGTGTAATTGTTGTTTGAAATAGAACGAAATAGAAGAGAATAATTCATATCTACCCAACAACTTCCACCCCATTCTAACAACTGTGCCCCACGTTGGGCGCCAATACTAATGCTCTACATTCGGTAATATGAATCGAACACCATTACGAACCTTTATGCGTTCAAGGGATGCTGCAATGATGACGCCGTTGATATTTGTGAACTATTCGTGTTTATAATCCAAGAAACACAAACGTCTGTAGAGCCAAAGTCAAATAGGTCTTGACTGTTTTAGTTGTTTTTTTCCGACGTTGATTGTCGCAAAGATCGTTGTAGTTGGCTTTTGTGAGCAGATTGAATACAAATCGTTGCAATAAAGCGCTGATTGTTGTTGATATTTGGCCAAACACTTTGACAATTATGTAACGTTTTGACAGCCAAAATGTTGCAGAATCAACAATGGCGTGCCGACTAAAAGCAGCCAAAGCAAAAGCAATCCAATCACAACTTCGATATTGCCGTTTCCGTTGCAGACAGACTTTGTATTGTGTTGTCTTTATTTTTGATTTTTTTTTGAGCTTTGCACAATTCGATTGTATGTGTGGAAAATGGGTTTAAGTTATTTTGCAATGCCTTTGATTATTGTAAGGGGCTTTTTTTAGAATCGCACAATGGTCACTTGAGTATGGGTAGCTTGGTATGTATTTTTTTTTTGGATTTGGTAACTTTCACTTTTTTGTTATGTTTTTTGTGTTGTATATCTTTTGCACAAATGCAGACGCGTAATAGTTTACAAAATTTATGTTAATGTTTGACACAGTTTGATGATTAGTTGTACGTGTACAGTCGAACAAGAATATGTTCAAATCATCTAATTGGCATAGCATAAAAAGAGAGCCGAAACACTTGACTTGGCCAGAACGAGCGATGCGAACTGTCGATTGGGAATGCCGCGTCACCTTGCCGGGCTCACAGAGTTGTTAACGAATTTTACGCCGGAGCAGAGTAGAGTCCTTTTTGCCTTGTCCACGCCCACGAAGTTTTATATATAGTTTTACCCTTATGCGATTTTCTGCGCGCGCGTCAAGCGTCCAGCGTTTCTCGAGCGTTTATAAAAATTCAAATACGATTCTAAAACGCTGCTCAAGCCTCTGCCGCGGTCGCTGCTCCGCCATTCGCTGTCGACGTCGACGTCGGCAGTGGCGCAAGAGAAATGGCGCTCTCAGTTCGCACCCAGCGCATGAGTGCGAGCGTGACAACCGTATGCACTTCCTCCCCGTTTTGAGCTGTCTTTGTTCATGCGCACTCGCACTCGCACTGCTTGGGTGTATATGTGTGTGTGTGTGTGTGTGTGTGAGCAAGGGGCGGAGCTTAGAGTTCAGCTTGGCCTGTTTGTATCTGTTGTACTTTTGCTTTTGGCCGCTTCAACATGGACGCTTTGTTTAAGCCCGATGTTTTCTACAATACAAAAAAAAGAGCCAAAACTGGTTCTCTCGTTCTTATTCCCAGCATGTGCATGTTGCTCAGTGAGAAAGTGTGCGTGTGTGTGTGTGTGAGCCATTAGGAGGAAGGTAAAACAATCTAATCAAGTAATTTAAACAGTCAACAGCAGTAAAAACTGCTTAAATTTGCATGGCCAAGATTCTTGCGATACGAAGTAACTTTAAAGTGGCACAGATCAAACGTTTAATGTTGTAAAATAACCAAACAAGAACATATAAATTTTAAAGTAAAAGAACGGAAGTACAATTAATAATTAACCAAAGAAAATTGAAACTTTTTGAAAACCTTAAGAATTTGCTATAACCCTCTCATAATTTGCAGCCCTTGCTCAAGTAGGTCTCTTGAAAGTCCGCCAATCGACTGGCCAGCAGCTGTCCCTCGTCCCGAAACTTCTTCAGTTTCAGCTGCAACACCTCCATCGATTTTATTTGCTTGGTCAGCTCCGAGGTCCTCACTTCCAGGTCACTCAGCGTTTCACTGGACTTGGCCTCCCAGCAATTTCGGACTTTGGCCAGGTGCTGTCGCAACTGGAACTCAAACCCGTTGACGGTTTGCTGCACATCCGCCCGCAGACGTTGTTGCAACAGCCTGACGTACTGCCTCTTGAAACTGCGCTCTTGGGCGGCTGTCGTCCAGGCGGCGTACTCGTAGAGGTAAAAGGATCCGACGAGGCCGCCAAGGATCAACACGATTGGCCAGCTGAACGAACGGATGGCCAGGGCACTCAGCAATACGGTTCCCAGGCTACCTTTGGACTTGACCAACGATTCCAGCATCTGCCAGTGGTTGCCGTGCATCAAAGGTGGCAGTGGCAAGCATTTCTTGTGGCCATTGTGTAACTTTGGCATTCGGAATGCACTTGCCTGCAGTGGTATATTTCCTTCGAGACGATGCCACAGTGCGGTAAAGCCCAGGGAAAACATAAACCTAAGATCTGGCTGAAAGTCCACCATATAGGATTGGCAATCCACGTTGTAGATGAACTGCCAGTTGTAGGATTTGTCCGTGATCTGCAGCTCCAGTTCATTCTCCATTTGGAAAAGTTTTTCCTGCAGTGGCATGGACAGACATTGCAACACTCGATCCTCAAGAAGCTCATCCAAATGGGCACTTAAAGAGCGTTGATAGAGACCAATTTGTGCTGGAAACTCTGGGTGAAATGGGTGCGCGAAGGATAAGACAGCCGAGGGTATTAACGTGTTGATCTGTTCGTTTAAAACACTCTGACCCACACGTTGTGTCATTTCAGTTAGTTGCTCGAACCAAATCTGCAGCTCTTCTCTGTCATCTTGCATTAGTATTACCCAGTCGTCCATTTCCGCATTTAAGTTTGCTCTCCGCTCCTTATTCTCCTCTATTAGACGACTTACTTTTTCTATGAAAGGACCTATCAGCGTGGATTTCAACTGGTTTAAAATCTTCTGTGCACTCTGCAGGTGTGGCCCAAACTTGGTTTTCAACGCAGACTCGGCGAGGCAATTGGAAAAATCATTTTCGAAACGCAGAAACTCCTGGTATCGCTCTTGTGTTTGTGCCGTGGGATTCTGATTGTGACCATTTCGTATGTGCAAGGCTTCCAAGGCCGAGACATGATAGATCCTTTCCCAGGCTTCTTGCGCATTGGCATAAACACCCAACTCATCCACCAGCAGGTTAACGCAGCGTTCCATGTGCTGATCCTTGACCTGCTGCTCCATTTCCGGCTCCAGACTGCTGGCCTTGTCCCAGCGATTGTTAAGTATGAAGAGATTGGGACGCGAGAGTTTGGATGCCACATCCTTGAAGAACTGCCTTTCCACGCGCGAAACAGTGGACTCTGCGTTCAAAACCAAGATGAATACATCCGCATCCATGCAGTAGCTATCCAGGCAGTCGTCCAGTTGCGCGGTTACATCCACGCCAGGTGTATCCATCAGAACCACGTCGTAGTCCAAGATCGAGCAGCGGTTCTTGGCCATATTCACCTGCAGCAGCGTCGAGGGTTTCAGGGCCCTTGGCGAATGTGCACTGGCCAGCTCCTTGAGGGCACTCAGCTCCATGTGCTGCTCCTCCTGCTCGACCTTCACGTGCTCGGTTGTTTCGTCAGAGCCATTGGCCTGCACTTGGCAAAAACAACTGGTGGTGTGGCCCATGGCGCTGGGCAGGATCTTCTCATGCAACAGGGCATTGATCACGGCACTCTTGCCGTTTGAGGTGCGTCCAAAAAATGCCACCTTCATTCGATCGCGCGAAAGTACCTTTGCAATGGCCTCCACTCTGCTGGAGAAGGCGCACAGGTGCTCCAGCATTTGTCGATCTCTCAAGAGGACACTCTCCTCCAAAATAGTTAGAAAACTCGACAGATAGCTACTCAAATCGTGGTATATATCCTGCAGCTCCGTCTTGGCGTCCACAAACTCACTCAATCGCGAGGACGCCGACGAGCGGGATATGTATGAGGACACCGACGAAGTACTTTCTCCCGAGTCGGATTCCGCCATTTTTCTCAGATATTACAAAGGATGTTTACAATTTATAAAATATAGGAAGGAAAATGTAGACGATGTTGTTTTACTCGCTTTTTGAGGGGTTGTGACATGCCAAATGATAAACGGCTTTGATACAAGGAGCTTGGGTAAATTTCTACTTTCTGTCTTCAAAATTCCATTTTATAAGTACACATTAAAGATATTACTTTAGCTGCATGAACATGCAAATGTTGTTAAAACACGTATTCAATTCCTGATTCCATAATATGACACAATTTAGCTGCAATTTTAAACTGACCCCAATACCTTTCAACTAAATACACAGCCTTTAAAGCCGCACGATTTCCAGCTGGCCGCCCAATGAAAACACACACACTTATTTACCAAAAAAAAAAAAAAATTAACACAATTACCGCAATCATGGAATCACCCAAAAGAGAGTCGGTAAAAGAGCAGGCAATATGCACATTAATGGGCCACTGAACTAATAGACCGGGCCAAGAGCATAGAGCCCAAAAAAACGCTTTTGGTGAACTTCAAACTTCAAAAATACCAAAAATCCAGCAAACAGAGGGAAAAAAGTCAAATGCTCGGGGTTCGGTCTTAAAAAATTAGCAGCATCATCAACAAGGTGAGGAGGGGGCATTTCGATTGGATGCTTGTATAATTTTTTTCCATCGCTGCTAGAAAACAGTAGGAAAAAGAGCACAGATATATTGAACAAGCAAAACTCGCCTGGTTAATCATTTTTTTTTTTATTTCTCTTCAATGGTTTTTTTGAGCGTTTTCTTGAGTGCTTTATTACAACTTAATTAGTTTAAATTGTTGCCGGCGCAAAAAAAAAAAAGAAGAAACAATCATAAAGAAGCCGATGCTGATTGAGAAAATAATGATGGCAGATTAGAGGGGGTTTAGAGAGAAGCAGGGTTGTATCCGGTGAAAGACAATCAAAAGCTGTTTTAAAACATTTTCGGCAACAAAGCATATTTAAATTTAACATTCAATTTGCTTTCCCAAGACAGAAAGTTTGATATCAAAACTTAGAAACTCGGATATTGCTTTACAAACCGTTTTCCAACACTTTAAAGGCCAGCACAGGTACAGTTGCACCGCGACAATGAAAATAAATGTATTTGTGCAGTTTTCGCTGGTATTGAATTCAAATTCACCAATGACTTTTCACTATCCTCGGAAGAGGAGCAGTCGCTGTTACAGAAAACCAGTGAGCAACAATTATGACAGGACAGATCTGCGGCAGCGGATAGTGTCAACAATGAAGTTGCTAAAAGAAGCCAAGTCAGATTTTGGGCCAGATGGGGGGCAGCACACCACTATTGTTAACAGACATGTGTGTAGATGGCGGCGGTGGGCAACATTATCTGTACTTTACGCCACTTTTTCTTGTTGTTAATGAGTTGCCACAAAATCACAAAATCCGAAGAAGCTGAATGAAGCTTATGAATGAGTTCGCTGCTGGCTACCCATTTTGAATAGCCTCATTTGAATAGCACAGCATTGGAAAATCAACTGGAGTAACTGAGTAACAAGCGTTGAAAATGAGTAACTTTCATCATCCTTAAAGTCACATGCGTACTCAATGGGTCAAGTATAGTTTAAGCACTACACAACACTGGCTAATTAAACATCGAAGTTATGTACATATGTCGGTCTGTTGTTATTATGCAATTCTCAGTTAGTTTTGGCCATACTGAGACTGATAGAAAGGTGCCGGCTGAGGTTGCGCAATGCGAAAACACTTGAAAGTGATACGATTATGCAGCACAAAAAAAATATCGTTGACCAGGCCAAGTCATACTAGACCAGACCAGACCAAAAATAAAGCCGGTCAGGACTGCAGCCCCTTGCACCTATGCCCCCTCTTCCCTGTCTGTTTGTTATTTTGTCAGCATGTAAATTTTCCCTTTTTTTTTCTTCTCTTTTCTCATTTTGTAAATTTGTAGCGTAATGCTGACCACGTAGAATTTGAACAATTTCCACGGTCCGCACCATCTCCTTCACCATCCTTACTCTTCACCAGAGCACTCCCTCGCTTTTCCAGACAACAGCAGGGTGTAGAGTGGAAGAGGCGGGTCAAGGAAGGCCACCAGACAGATGAGAAAGATGAGGAATAGGGATCCTCAATAGGTGCACCGCCACTGCACCAGATGTGCCCATCGATGGGCGGGAAATTAAAGAACAACTCCACTTTTCATATCTGATGAACACAGCTAACTTCAATTAAATGATCCGTTTCTAGCAGATTCTCTTAGTTTTCTAACATTGAGAATCTTAACTATTCACTTTAGATCGATCATTTTTTAAGCCCAGTTCCTTAACGGTTTCCTAACAATCTATAAAACTATCTACCCAAGAATTCGTCGAATGTGTCCGTACAGCCTTTCAAAAACTTAATAGAATTTAGTTTCAAGTTCCCACCAAAAATCCCCTCTCCATAAACTAGTGGTCAATAAACTTGCGTAGCTTGGCAGCAAACAGAGCGGCCTAACTGATTGCATAATGGAATTTAAGCCACCGAAAACAGAAATCAAAACTGAAATATCTATAGCATAATTGAGAATAAGAGCATTTCTCGGCGACCAAACTTCTGGCCAAGTCATGCTGCTCCAAAAGTTGTCAACGATCTGAGAAGCTAAATAAAAAAAATAAATAATAAAAAAAGAGCAAACAACAAAAAGGTGGAAAAAGAACAAACCCAATCGAATTGAAAGGCAACGAATGTAATCAGATTTGTGATTCATTGCGAGATGTATATGTATATATAACAAACAGAGAGACAGATAGATATAGAAAATGAAAAATCAGAAATCAGAACTGTCGAAAACAAACGAAGCTGATTGGAGGGACAGGCGACAAAAAGCGAGACGAAAGAGTAACCGATGGCT
This sequence comes from Drosophila yakuba, assembly GCF_016746365.2. Taxonomy (NCBI): domain Eukaryota; kingdom Metazoa; phylum Arthropoda; class Insecta; order Diptera; family Drosophilidae; genus Drosophila; species Drosophila yakuba. Next base: position 21,713,673 of record NC_052530.2, read on the forward strand.
ACTTGCAACTTAATTGCCATGATTTCAGATCCTAGAAGGGCAATGAGTAACACACATGCCCCTCATGACAAGGCAACCTTGACAGGACAATGCCCGGAAAATGTCTCTCCCATCGAATGGTTACAACTTCATTTTCAAGGCTCGTAATTAACGATGAATAACTTGTGAAAAGTGAGGAACTCACCTGAACGTGCAAACGATGGAATTTCGGAGTTTTTCCTTTAAAACTCTGTTCAATAGTTTAGGCAATGAAATACCATTTACCGAAACAGCAACCGAAAAATGACTTTCATTTTGCTCGTTTATATTTTCGAAGGGCGAACAATGGTAGATTATGCCGCCAAAGGCTGTGGACTTTAGAAAATCGTTGGGTTCGATCCGTGGGGAATTTGGATACGCACAAATCCGAGATCGAGGCCCAAAAACTCCGGGCTCAAACAAACAATGGCGAGTGTGCGTGTGAATGCGATATGAATCTATCTAGCGGACTTTTGGTGCGCATCAATGGATTTTTAATAAATGGCCAAACGAAGCAATCAATATGAGCTGCTGCTTAATGCTCGTGAATAGGAAACATATCCAATATGGTGGCTGCTGTGCTGCTGCTGCTGCTGCTGCTGCTGCCCCTTCTATCCCTTATTCCAATGGCACACAAAATGGTGGCCAGCGATTTGCGACTTTCCGTTCTCGAGGGGCAGCAGAGAAGCTACTTTTCCTCCTCCTCCTCCTGCTGCTTCGTTTTCCCAGCCCAATGAGCCAGTTCCACAGGGGATGAGGCAGGAAATGCACAGGAGGAGGAGGAGGACGGTAAACACAGTGGCTCAGCCGGAAGGGGATAGCAATCTAGAGACCCAAACTTTAAAAATGCATCATTATAGTCAATTGCATCGACATGAAGGTAACTTACTACTTGAGATTCTGATTTTGAGTGTTCGAGAGCATTCGTGAAGTTCCATAACCACACGTCTTAGATACCAGTTAGTTACGTTTAAGGTTTCCAAAAGCGCACTTTTGAAATGTATTTTTTAAAATATTAACAGGGCTCCCTATTTAATGGCATGCAGTTGCTCCGCAAAACTTTTTACTTTAACGCAGTTGACAGCTTTTTGTTGCGAATCAGAAAAGTAGGTATCGATACCAAATACTATTTTTGATTAGTCATTTTAGTATGGCCGTCTCAAATATTAGCTCAAATATGGTATTCCCCATTTCAAGGGCAGTTGTAAATATCGATATTTTATTGAGTTTAAAAACGTTGTTTTTTTTTCAAAAATAATTTAGACATATACATAATCCCTCTTTGAACTCCTTCACTGTTTTTTTTTTGCTTCGCAAAAAGGCTCTTCGATCAGCGTATGTACAGCTGATAGGCCAAAGTTGAGACCTTGCGGCACGTACCTCCCCGTTTGCTGCCCCACCGGAACTCAAGTTCCATACCATATGGTGTATATGGTGTACATAGCACTTCTTTCTCTATACAAATATTTTTTATATATATATACATATTTATTTCTGTGAGTTCGTGTGTTTGGCTCTTGCTTTGCTATTTTGGCGAATCATGTTTCGTTCATTTTTCAAAAGAAAAATGTTGCATGCGAGGCGACGCGACGCGCGGTGGCAGCTACTTTTACTGCCACTGCCACTGCCTTTGCCTTTGCCTCGGATTTGGATTTGGATTCGGTATCGTATCTGCTCTGCCCTGCCTCCCCTTTTCGACCCAAAGGCTCTGTAGTCGTGGTCTCATTCCGTCCAGAAAAGGCGGCACGACCCAGTCTCAGAGGCCCAGACGAGTTTGGAATCCCCTTCCTTAAAGTCATGAGTTCTCCAGCTCCCCCACGGTTAATAATAAAAGTTCGTGTGCGTGTCAAAGTTTGTTTGAAAGGCAGCCGCTTGCTTATGCCTGGGAAATGGGAAACGGAAAGGGGGAGGAGAAGGGAGGCGCGGTTTGTGGCAGATTAGCAGCAGCCATCGGTTCTGGCCTTTGTGGTGGTGATGGTGGAAGTGGGTGGCTTTGGCTGCCACACAACTCGAGCGAAAAAAAAGCTCATTTTTCTTTTAATTTTCGTGCCTGTCAACTCAAAATGCCTACATTCATTTATAAACGTCTCGAAAATACACGCACACCAATGCCAACCAAACAATATGTTTTAGTATGCCACCCCCATCCCCTCGATAAGAAAACTCCAACCCCAACAAAGCCAGGATAATCAATTTTCGTTTATATTAGAGCAGCCGCCATCTTTTTGGCAGGCCATTTTCTTTTTACTTATTTCGTTACTTGCTTTTGTTAACAGCTAAGTTTTTTATATTATTGGAAACAATATCTTTTGAATATTATAATAAATAAGTTTATGCTTACTTCTGGCTAGAAACCAATTCATTTTAATCACTTTCAATCGTGTGGATAAGTTGAAGAATTAGGCGACCAGACATCTAAAAGTGCGCCAACTTAATACCCCCAAATTCATTTCATCTAACTACGAAACGTGCAATTTGATATATATCCATAACTACTTCTTGTCCCAGCTTATCTGGTGTTATTTTTGAAAGTGAAATTATATTATCCTAGATAAGATACGCACGGACCAAATGTAACCAGAAGAAGATCGCAGATGTACTAGGTAATTGTAGCTGCTACTCACCAGTTTCGTTATCGATGGTAAAGGGTATTCCGTTCCATTCATTGGTAATGTCCTCCAGTGGGTTCTCATTATCCTTGTCCTGTTTGCAGGGGAAAAAACACAATTAGTTTGGATAAAATGGATGGAGTGAAGGGTTAGAGCTACCGCCCACTTTTGATAGCTGTTAGATAAGCATCAGCGATTCGACTTTGGCTTTATCTCTTTGTAAATATTGTGAAATTCCGTATGTAAATCGTGGTCGAAACTTTGCTTTACTTTACCTTATCTTGCTGAAGCTCCTCCAGAGCTTTCAACTTCTCAATATCGTCGGCAGAGGCGGCAGTGGCCTCGTTCTCGGCGCTAACATTGGTGTCCTTGTAGCCGCTGGACTCCGACATCGAGGGATCCGAGGACTTGGCCTCATCCTCCAGCTTCGACTTGGCATTGGTGGCGCCGCTATTGCCGCTGGCATAGGAGGCATTGATGACAGCCTCCTGATCCAAGCTGAAGCCCAAGTCCACATCCTGTTTGTAGAGCACCTCAGCGATCTCACTCTCCTGCAAGGGGAAAATTCCAATCAGTAAGCTAGCACATTTATATATCCCGATAAATATAGATAAAAGTTTAATCAATTGCTAGCACAAATGCCTGACCATAAAGTTGCTGTGTATAAACACTCTCATATCCACTGTTCCTTTTCCAAGGATCACTATGCAGTTCATCAACTGTTTTTCTAGTTCTAACTGGTTTATCGCAGTTGCACTTTCAGTCTATGTGGTGTTTATATTATATTGTTTATATTATTCACGATCCCGATCACGACGTCATCCGCATTTGCTAGTTTCCAAAGAGAGACTGAAGGCTCCAAGAGCCCCACGAGTCACAGTCCATAAGGGGGACCACCTCGCCTGCTCTTCTTTGCTCTTCCCCACTTTACTTAATGTGATAATGTCGATTTACATTTCGCCCCTGCTGATAAAGTCGTTTCTGCATAGATAAAACTACGTCAGCGCTTTATGGACAGCGATGAACCGTGGATACTCTACGAATTTAACTTATCACAAGCACTTAGTTATAGACTTATATTACTGCCAGTTTGTAATTATATCAACAAATGATTTAGTGTAAGATTAATGCTTATAGTAATTTTGTTAGCAACTTTGCATCAAAGTTTAAGAACTATTATAGAACATATATTACCCCGAAGGAAAGCTAGTTCCCTAAGAGTTATAATCAAATTTGTACTGAGCTCTCTTAAGCTATCACCTTTGGACAACTGTAAGACATAACTTAACCACTTTAGAGATTATATCCGACTGGCTGTCACGTTTGAATTGATAGTGCTGTAAACTTGGGCACTAAACATAAGACGAGGTGTACTATAGTGGCAGCTACATATAGATTCTCTTATTTCACAATTTCTTATCGGCTCCGTGCCATAACTCACAGTCCATCGAGCGCTCCCTTAACCCGCAGAAACCTCGCGAAGAGTGCTCGCTCTGTGGCCAACGTCGATCGATAGTGGCGAATCTTATCAATGGAACAGCACAGAGAACCACCCAGTTCTCGGGTTCATATAGTATTTATAACGCTAATTTCAGGGGGGGGCCGGTGGTCCGGAGCATTCTCTTACGGCGTGCTTTGTGGCCCGAAACTTGTTTACGCCGTAGCGAACGAACGCCAGACCGGATCTCTTATCAACCGCCGCCTGCCGCACAGCCACACTGTAAACAATATTCGTAGGCTATAAATTTGCCAGCTAAGAGCGGGCCATACACTTGCCCAAAAACATTCGAAAGAGCATTGGAAATCACAAGTCGAAGACGTATTGCGGATCGCTTGTTCGCCAATGAAGATGTTTTTTGGTCGAATTCTGCCAATTCATGCGCTGGAAGAGAGTGACTAAGAAGAGGAATTCGAGCTCAAATTATAGCGTTAATGATGCATTATTAACGCTGCTGGCCGAAACCACTTTAATCCTTTTTTTTTTTTTTTTTTTTGGCCAAGTCAAGTCTTGGTCGTGGGCGTTGTCGCCCACATTTAAGCCACGGGCAAAACCGTTTTTCGGCTTTTCAAAACAGGTAAAATTCAGAGGCATAATATCCATTGGACTGTAGGGATAATCACAGGATAATGGTCGACATTAGCAGCAAGCAATACAATTGCAGTGCGGCCATAGAACTAGCTGATGTTTTAATTGAAATCTTTTTGCCCTTCTACGTTTTCATTCTTTTTTTTCGAGGTTTTTGTTTCGTGTGACATTTTCCCGTAGCGTGCATTTTCTTTGCCCGCTTTCCTCGTGTTTGGTGTCGGCCCTTCGTGAGGCTTTCTTGGACTTTTCCACAGTGGCAACACACAAAAAGCAATCAATCATTGTGGCCACGCCTATCTCCTGGATTAGTCAGCAGAATATGGCGGCGGCATCATTGGTCTCCGCTCCACCGCTCCACCGCTCTGCCGCTCTACCGCTCGCCATCTGCCATCTCCCTTGCACTCCCGACCCCTGAGAACCGACGGGGAAAATTAAGGGCCACTGGGTTGAGCCCAATCAATTGCTGCCGCGCCAACGCTGACAGCGACGCCGACTGCGCAGCTGGCGGAGCGGCGGCAGAGCCAATTCCCCAGGGACCAAGTGCGCGTAAATACAGTGAAGCCTCTATAAATCGAATCAGCCGATTCAGAATTATTAGATATACAAAGTCAAGGGAATTGAAACAAAGATTAAAGAAAGTAAATGGCGAGCAATCACGTTTTGAAAAAGTTATATCTTCATAAGCAACTGCTTAATACAATATTAACAAAGTACTAAGTATTTTATGATTTAAAGTTTTTGGGTTGTATTAACAATTTGATGTTCATAGTTCCACCATTAGGAGCTCCACTGTAGCTGAAAGTGTGCTGCTGTGCGTTGCGCATGTTCGGTAGAAATGAGCAATTAAATTGAGCGGAGCAAAGAAGAAGGTCTCGGGATCCCAACTGAAACCCAAAAAAACCGAATCCTCCCCTGCTGGCATTTCATTATTACAATTTTTTCTCCATTTCGGAGGGTTGTTTGAAACACACACATATGTATGTATATATGTGTGTGGGTATATAGCTATTTATGGCTGTTGATTGGAAACTTGGTTTTTAATTAAACTTTAGAGCAAAGTTGAATGGAGTTTTCACCGTTAAAGTTTTCTTTACTTTCCCAGGGCGGCTAAAACAAAGGGTAACGAAATATTTATAGATTTGTGCAACATATATCTGACTTCTTACAGTGTAGCCAGTTACAGTTCTTATCGGTTAGGGTCGAAAATACAACCTTATCTTATAGAATACTTATAGAATTTCGCGCAATACGTGACATATTAACAGTTCGAGCAGCTCAAACGAAAATAAAGATATATAACTTGGAAATTCCGAAAAAGAGATAATAGGGAAAAAGGGCGACTCAGATGAGAATTAGATGAAAACTAAGTAGCATGATCGCAGGGTTCAATGAACTACAATGCTCTTCAAACGCGAAACCCTTTTCATAGCTTTCAGAACTAGTCCAATGCCTTGATCCACATATGAACATCCAATGACATATTTATGGGCCAATTCTTATCGCTAGGGCCGGGAAAACTCTCACCACGACCTTGTGGTGTTCGCTGAACCTTTAAGTTCCGCCAGCGACACGTGGGCCGCTCTCGAGACAGCCATTTGAATGAGCGGCCAAAATGGGGAGACTGACGAATTCAAGCATTGATAAGTGGCAGATAAGAGGCGGGAATTCTAAGCACACATATACCTAAGCTATTTAGTTCTCTATAAAACTGAGTAATGCTAGAATGCGAGACAGCAACCACCAGTGATCGGTGACAATCAATCAAGTTGCTGTTGCTCTGCCCCCCCAAGTAGCATCAAAATATTGACACTTGTGTAACCGCTTGTGGCGGCAATTAGTCCGCTTAACTGAGCCGATTTTGAACCATTAAGTTGACCACAGAACTTGACCGACGCATAATGGACAAAATGCTATAGCAAGATAAATGAGTTTCTGATCCTGCAGGGGCGGCAAATGATGAAAGTCGAGTGAAAGCAAAAGAAAGTAAGCGAGCGAAAAGAACAGAGGCCTCAAAAGGAAGCCACCATGAAGGGAGGAGAAGGGAAGGGAAGGGAAGGAAGGGGAAAGGAAAGGAAGGCTCAGGTTAGCAAGAGTCATTAATAAAGCCTCGGCGAAAAGATTTTTCTGATGACACCTGAACTGACAGCGCAGCACGAACGGAGCGATCACTTCAGCATCGCATCTGTGGGATACAATCGCAGATACAAGATACAACATACAAGATACAAGATACGAGAGAAGTAAGTAGATTTGAGATCCCAATGCGGCCGGCAAGTGTGGCGCATATTAATCATGAGCTCGTCAAGCCCTCAGAAGACTTGGCCAGCTTGTGGATTGTGGATGGTGTACCACCAACAATGCCGACTTGTATCTACTCGTGCATGTGCTCACTTGTATCTGACGGATTGCTCAAGCCCTGTTTCAAGTGAAGTGTCCTGTTTTGCGGTTTGCGTTTTCAACAACCCCACAATGGCGAGCTATTAGGCCTTAATAACAGTTCATTTGTGTCATCCAAACGGTTTTCCCTGCAATTATCGATTTCGATTCAAACTATTCACCTTATAATCAATTTGACATCTGAACTCTTTGCACACTCGAATAAACCACAGACAAAAATAAACTTGTTTTTAGAGTTTCTTAGTGTTTCTTTCATTGGTTTCTAGGTCGTTCTTTTTGAAAAGTGTATGGCACCGGCACTTGTCAGAAGTTTGCGAACCATAATTAACTGTATTTAATGAAGGCAGTTAAACAACAAAATTTGTGGGAAATAAAATTTTAGGCAAAAATAATAGAAGTACAAAATGTATATGTAGAAACTCTTGTATCCAAGTGAATGCTTCTTCATTGCTTCTTTGGCTCAGGGTAATTAAGTGGGAAAATGCAACGTAATTACAGGCAAATTATTTTTCAATTTGCAGCCTTTACATATATTTGCTTTTTTCTTTATAACTTTTTTTTTTCTTATTCGCCAACACTTTGCACTGCGGCCATGTGAATAGAAAGTTTGTTCGCAGTAAACACAGATTAATGGATATGAAAGATATAGGAAGTTGGAGACGGACCGCTAGGTAAATGTGCATATATTTGTACTCCTCGTTGAGACACATTTTGGTAGACGATTGAAAATTGATTTCCGCTCGATACGATTTTGTTAGTAGGGCGATACAGACGATTCGGGTAAAAGGTATTCACTGTAAATCGGCATAACGCAGACTGAAAGTTGCGTTTGGTTGCGCTCGAGAATGTCTGCTGATTAGCAGTTTGGAGGGGCTCATAAAGTATATATATTTTTTTTTCTTTTGATTAATTTCAATTGATAAAGTTTGTTTTGCACAAATTTCGAAAAGTTCGAACCAGCAACCAGCGACTGATAAGTCCTAAGCAACCGAAACCAAGTGGTCAGACAACAAGTACAACCTTAAAAGTAGATTACCTACTCGACCTTATCAGCAATTTAAATGTTCAGTATTCAGCCTACTATTACGTTATCAATTTTTAAATTTCGATTTTAATAGGTGTTAATAATTCTCGATTGCAGCATTAGTTGATATCGGTGTGCAAAGCACTTGGTTCGCAACTCAGCTAGTGATGGGTTGAGTTCTCCACTACGTAGCTTTTGAGTCAGTGGTGAATTTTTCTTTCGGTGAATTTCGCTGACTGAAATGAGGTGAAGAGCGCACGAGCTGAATGTAAAGTGAAATGCAAAAAGTGTGGTGTGTAAAAAATGCCGGCAAATCAGCTGTTTTTCCTCTTTGCTTTTGTTTTCAAGTTTTCCTTGCCCACCCCCTTTTTACACACACACAAATACACTGAGATTAGAAATGCATTACCGAATGATAGTGGAGCTATTATTAAGTGACTTAATAAGGGAAAATGGTTAATAGAGAGCGAAAGGGATGGCGAGAGTCGGAGGCACGACAACTGAGATGCCGTGACTCAATCGAAAAAGTTACATATTTCATATGGGTACAGTCGATAAGTCTATGCACCTGCATTAGTATATTTAGATTATTGTATGATCTATGTTGAATTTCAATTGATTAACATGAGTAATATAATATATTGATTTTAGTAATATAAAAGATCATCATTACGCTTCAACTTATAACGCAGATTGCACTTATTGGGAATAAATAGTAGACTATAAAGTTTATAGGATCGGAAATGCATATACTGCACCATAACTCCACGACATCCACTGGCAGGGCAACAGAGACGAAGTTCAACGAATCTTTGTGCTCGCTTTTGGCGAGTTTTATTTCATTGCTCTGAATCTCAATCAAAATGCGAGACCGAGACCCCAAAAATAACACCCAACCAAAGCAACAACAACAACAGCAAAAAAATCGCTGACCGAGTGTATACATGCATACATACATACAAACATACATATACTATAAGCGAATGAGTTAAAGCGAAACGTAAAAAGCTACAAAGCTCGGTAGACTTGCAATTAATGGAAAGACGTCGAGGTAGACGACATTCAACAAAGTGGAGTTTAGTGTTGTGAGCTTCATTTCTGATTTTTTTTTTTGCTTTTTTGCCAGTCTGCGTGTTGAGGTCACACACATATGTACGCAATGTGGCGACCTCACTCACCCGAGAGAACAGTAAAACCAGGTAGACATCAACTAGCTGATCTCTGCGGAGAGAAAAAGGTGACACATCAAGTGATACACCTGTGTCCAAGTTGGAGGGTTCGTTCTTTGTGGGGGGTTAAGAAAACCACCGAGCTGGTTACCATATACGTTGATGGCATAATGGCGAGCAGCTGGAACTATAGTTGCAATTACCAAACAAGAAATGCTGCGATGGAGATCTTAAGTCCAAGATACTTTTCTTTGGTGTATAATACAAGATATAACATCATATATAACCATATATCAAAGTCAGTTGCAAAAAACTTTCAAAGGCATTTAAAGCAAAATGAGAAGAGAAACTTTCCTGATTTGAGATTAAAGTATCTCTCAACACCTGATCATCACACCCCTTAATAAATTATAAAATGACGGAAGTTTCGCACTCCATCGTTTTCATCACAGCTAAAAAACAAAGAACAAAAGTGAAGCACTTATTGCGATGATTATGCAATGCGAATGCCGAGTGCAGCTAATTAGATCATATCAAAAGCACATACTTATGTCTTCTATATGCTGTTGCCTCCGCTCAAGAACATACAGTCAGTCAGTCAGTCAGTTGGAGTGAAAAAATAAAACCGTCATCGTTCGAAATGGAAAACATTCGTGACATGTTGGAAACAAGCAAAAACACAAAAAAAAACCAAAGAAAAAAAAAACATAAAAATCGCGAAAATGAATTGCAGGCAACTCGAGTGTGTGTGTTGCTGCACAACAAAGAGCTCTGGCTGAATAAATCGAAAATAACACCGAGTTAGTCATCTCGCTCCTGTCTCGGCCATATCTCCCCCGATCTGTCGCTTTTGGCCAGGCCAAGTATAAATATTTATGCATATTTAAATTGCAATTTGCAAAACGCAAACGAAAACGCACAACCAGCAGCAGGAGTGCAAAATAAAAAAACAAGAACAAATAATGAAATCGCCGCACACTTGTCGCCGACATTCAATTCGATTTTTATAAATAAATACAAATCGAGCGCACACAATCTGAGATTCATATCTATATCTATATCATGCACATAGATGGCAATTGGTATGCCATTAAAGCGATTTAACAAATGTATAATTCCCTATATGGAAAGTGCGTTTGCATTCGCCAAAAGTATATCCAATTTTAAGTATGATTTATCAAATGCTCGTTAATATGCAGTCTCATTTAATAAATTGCCCATTAACTCCTTGCTTAATTGAATATTCACAAAAATCCCTTTACAATTTATACGAATTTATCATCTTTGTTGTTTTTTTTCCCGCCAGTTAAAATGGTTTTTGCGCATTCGAAGCGTTTAATGACCTAATTGCCGCGCTGGTTTTGTGTGTTTGCATATAATATGTAAACTTTGGGAACGAATGACGGTGAAAGTTGTTGCGCACGGTTCCAAAAATGTAAGCCGAACAAAAGATAAGTATTGTCTTGTGAAGAAATACTTCTTGAAGATGAACCCACGTTATCAGAACGACTTGGGATTTGTGCAGCATATATATCAGATATCAAACAACCTATCATTCTGTATCGATTTCTATTCATCTGCCAATTAGATGAATCAACCCATATAGAAAACCTGCACAGATAGCAATTACAACAGTGTATGAGTGGATAACCGTGGCAATAGTCATGCTGATGTGTAAACAAAGTTGAAACCCTTATCTGCTGATAAGGCGATGAAGTGCCAGACTCGCACGCAAGGTGACCAATCAAAACAGAAAGCCACATTTGAATATCGATTTCCTGGGGGGAAATCTACAAACTATAATTATAAAGAAAGCTGAACGGTTAGAAATGGAGAGGGGGCAGCCAAGGGGAGAACTCTGGCGCTGGACTGGAATGGGTCAAGCGAACCCATCGCAAATCTTCATTAGCAATGCAAAATGCTTTTTTTTAGCAACACTGCTTGCTTGATAATGGGCACAAACACACACCGAAGCACAGGTCTGCTGGTGGTGCCATTTGAGTGCCTTCTAATCAGTCAAATCAAAGTCATTTACAACTACACTCGAAGAAAACGACAGTCAACTAAATCCATTAACAAAAAGTAGAGCTTACATTTAACATACACCTTTGGTTTGGACACTGTTCGTATTTCGGCTTAAGATAAACATACCTTAATGCAATATACTATTCATTGTTTGATTTTTTCTAGTGTTTTTGGGGGTTACCTCCTCGTCATCTCCGATTTCCACCTCGTTGGCGAAGGAGGCACTGCCAAAGGGCTCGTCGGTGGTCAGACCCTCCACCTCGCAGGCATTGGCCACTCCGCCGGCCATCTCGCCCTCGTAATCGTCGTCCTCGTCCTCTCCAAACAGGCGACCCAAATAGAGGCTCTCCTCGCCATCATCGCTCCTGCCAGCCGAGTTATTTGTGACACTGCCCAGATTCCTGGGATGTGGTGTGCTGTCGTTGAGGGCGGCTGTGCTCAGGGGCGGGGCACTGCCGCCGGTGAATCCATGTAGCAGCGCCGCCAAGCTGAGATCCAGATGAGAGCTATTCGGTGGCTGTGGCTGGCCATCCTTAAGAGGTAGATTTGCATAGGGACTAGTCTGCAAATTCAGATCATTGTAGTCATAGAGATCCGCCAGATTCTGTTCCCAAATGGAACGCTGATCCTGCAGCGCATGTGGCGATAGGAAAGTGTCCAATTCAGGTGTTGGATGCAACAGCGAATGATTGGCATTTCCAGCGGCCAGCGAGGCGGTGTCAATGTGGATTTCTCCCAAAGCAGAACCACTAGTTGGACCACCAGACGTGGGTGCACCTCCTATTGCACCGCCAGTGGCTCCAGCACTGGTGCTCTGCACATCCTGCAGAGCTGCCGTCTGGACACTGCTATTCCCGGTGGTGTTGTGCAGATTCATTACAAAGGTGCTGCCATTGAATCTCGGTGGTAGTTTGTACTCGCCCATGCCATTGGCCAGGCCGCCCAAGGAGTCATCGTCGAAGTTCAGGAGATCCTCAATCCGAGGACTCAGTCCCTTGCGATTGCCATACGGATTCTGATCCATATCCAGGCGGTGTACCGTGCGCAGCATCTCCAGCTCCCATCCATCGCCGTGGGTGCCCAGTTCCAGCTGCGAGTCCCAGCGATGGAGCAGATAATCCGGATTGTAATGCAGCAGACTCAGGGCCAAAGCCAGCTGCAGCATTTTCATGGCGTACGACTTTTTGTTTGAGATCATTGTGTTGCATTAAGAGGTTTCGATACTTGAGAGAGAATAGGTGCGTGGGTGACTCTTGTAGTCCGTAGTCCGTCCTCCGCCCGCCTCCTCCTCCACCTCCTCCTTCGCTTGTTGTTGTTGTTGTTCTCCGTCCCGGACAACAGCTCTACGGCTGCGTCGTCCGGGATCTATGCGTTCAATGACGTCGCCTTGCCCCGCCTTCCGGCCTTCTGCTGCTCCTCCGCTTTGGCGTTCCGAAATCTGCGCAAAAAGCTGAAAATTCGCAGTTTCCACTGCCGTTCCTCGATTTTCCAATGCTCTTCGCTTTTAATTGATGGCTGTCCTCGGGTTCGTTCTGTAAGCAAATCAAGATGTGACAACAAATAGAATGGAATTAGTAAGCATAACGATTTGCTAAATATAAATATATGTATGTTCGTATGTAAATAGTGTAAAATGCATACATTGTATGTAGATACATATGTTTATATGCGTTTTTGCCGCATGGCCATATATGCAGTTTGAATGTTAAATGAAAATGCTTTTGTTTCGAGTGGTGCGGCCTTTGTTTTGTTTGCCAGTCGATTTTATAAATCGCTAAGCACGAGGAAGTGCACCAAAGAAAGTTCAACTTCCGGGTGCGTAACGTCTTTTATTAAAAACACATATTACTAATTAAGATTTCCCACATCGCGATTATACTAAGAATTTATTTAAGTTTAACCAACAGTTCACAAAGATCTTTTCTACTTACAAGGTGAGTATACATTTAATTTAAGTAATATGTTTAAGAGGTTTTAAAAGAAATGAAAGCTATTAGTTAGGGAACTCCCCTTATTTTTATTGTTTTAACTTGAAATTCTAAATTTGCGGGAATACTGACCTATTCTGTAGTTAGATAAAGAATGCTTTGGCTCAGAAATGATAAATGATTTGATAATCATTTAAAAAAAGATAAGATTCAGGAAACCAAAGTGGATAACCTAGAAAGTTTGATATGATGACGACCTTCGATATTTTGGCATTTGATGTTTAGCAATTTGATTTTCAGGGGCAATTAAGCAGGTCAAGAATCGAATTATCAGAAATATCTATGCATGTATCCTTCTTTGCTTGCTATTCTATCCAAATTCAGTTTGATATCTACAACGCATTAAATATGCCCATCCTGTCCTGCCCCCGTCCCCCCTTCGTCCGGGTTAACAGACAACCGCCCACACAAAAAATTGAGGGGAAGGGCGTGTGGGAAAAGGAATGACCCAGACCCAGACGAAATGGCTTTGAACTTGAACTTGTTCAAGGTCTTTCGCGAGCGTTTGAAATGTGCGCAATGCGAAGTGAAGCACCCAATTCAAGGACGGCCGAAAAAACTGTGTGCGAAATTCTTTCAAAGTACGATATAAACTTTCTTTGTTTAAAGCCATTTTAACAGAAATCCAAACTTTGCCTCAATTCTCAATGAAAAGGTGTGTGTGTGTGTGAGTGTGTGTGAGAAAGAGAGGGGTAGAGATGACGTGTGCATGTGCGTGCAAGAGAGGGTTCTTTTGTGGGTGTATTGCAGTGCACTCACCTCAAATTTTTTTGGATGATGAGAGCCGACTACAACGGTAAAAAAAGCTGCGGCGCAGTAAATGTTCTGCGTGTTGTTGTTTTTGTTGCTGCTGCTGTTGCTGCTCGATCTTCTTTTCCTCTTCTCTGCTTCTTCTTAACTGCTGCACACACAATGGTGAATGGTGGTTTATTGTTTACCGTTCACTTTTTTTTTTGCTGCGCAGCACCTTATTTGTTTATGTTTCACTTTCTACGATTTTTACTTTTAATTGCTGCAAAACACGCGTTTTATTTATTTAACAACTTAACTTAATTTAAAATATAGATTTTGCTTGTGTGCGTCCTTGAACTTTCTCTTTTGCAACCAATTTGCATTCAAGCGCCATTAATTATTTTTATACCAATTGCTTTTTGATTATATGACAGCTGCTGCTTCTTTCTCGGCGTCTGGTACGCACTTTTGTGTAAGTGTGCTTGTGTGTGTGTGTTTGCCATTTTACGTGGTGAAATCGTCACTTATGTATGTATTAACCCTATAATGGACCTAAGTAGTTATTTTATTTGATTACACTAATAAATTGTTTAGAAATTATTTATAACCGATAAGATAAGGGTCAGTTAAGTGTTTATTACTAAGAATGTGGCTTGTAAGCTCACTTTCTTTCAATAACAAAAAATAAACTCAAATTAGCATTTAAAGTGATTTTTATGTTAATAAGAGCTTTAAGTAAGCCACCGATGTAAAATTACTTAACTACGTTAGGGTAAACAAAATTTGCAAGTCCATCACGGGTTAACACAATAATATTTTCGCTTCGTTTGTTGTTCTTGCACTGCCTAATATTTTCATGTGTTTTGCCTGCACATCGCTTTTTATTCCTTTGTTTGCTTTTATCGCCCGATTCTCGTGCCTCTCTGACTCACACACCAAAAAAAAGAAAAAAATACACGCACACGTTGAAGCATAAAACTGCTGTTTTTTCTTGCCCATTCCAATTTCGCCTGTGCCCACAATTAATGCAATTAATTAAATGCAAAATGATTGAATTTTTGCTGAGAATCACGGAGAGCAAAACAAATAGAAAAAACGGAATATGGAAGCTTCGAGAATGACCGGAGAATAACCGGCAACGGCAGCATTTCAACCTTCGCTCTGCGTTTTGCATCAACAAATTATTTATCAAATTGCCAGTTCTTTTTCGTTTTTTTTTTTCCTACTCTTTTTAACTTGATGTTTTTCTCGATTGCATTCTGTCAGCTGAGCGGCGGAGAGTGAGTGAGAAAGGGAGACTGCGCGCGTGAGCAAGAGGGGGCGATTGCTGAATAACTGTTGTTGCTAGCCTGTTGGTCGTTGTTGTTTTGTTTGACTTTAACCCACCACCGATACCACCGCCAGCAGCACCACCCCGCAATGAGTTGCACTTATTTAGTGGGGCATGCAACATTTCGCAATTGTACTGCTTAACGCGCAAACGAAACTTTTTCATTTGTTGTTCCGGCACACAAACACACAAGCAGCCAGACACACGCACACACACACAAACACACTTTGGCGGCGTGTACTTCGCACCTTTACGCGTCTTCTTTCACTGTTATTTGGCAAATTATCGCCGCGTCCGCTTTGCTACTCTCTTTCGCCCACCGCCGTACCTACGTGGTGAGCTTCAAAAACGTGTTTTGTTTGTTACGCCGCGTTTGGCAATTTCTCCGCCGTCGAAATTGGTCGCGATTTTCGATTGCGGCCGCAAAAGATTTGAGGCAAAAAACGTCTGTTCAGCGCGGTGTTTTCATCAAGTGTGCCCAGTGGGGGCGCTTTGGAGCCCATTTTGTTGAGTTTTGTGCTTTTGTGGTATTTTTCGTGGCTAGCACGTACGGTCTCACCATAATCATTGTGCTTTTAACAGAAATGTTAAGTATAGCTTTAGCTAACAGAGGCAGAAAGAGCTTTTTTTGGAGTGCTAAAAATGTATAATTCAGGGACAAATGTATCTTTATTACCTACCTGTTATTTCTCATTTTCTTTTAGATAAAATAACTTAAAAATACCAAGAACAATTATTTACCTTAACAGTAACTTACTTATGCATATTATAAATATTAAGCCGCGCAGGCTACTTTATGTAGATATAGTGTAAGTTTACATGCTTTGCACACGTGTCCATGCAAATTTTTCAATTCATTTGCATACTAACTTTGCAACTAGTTGTAAATTACAAACACTTTTAGCTGTTTAAAAAATAATAATACTATATATATCTAGTTTTTAAGTTTCTTAGCATTATTTTTTTCAAATACATTTTATTTTATATCCAATTTTGACTTTTTATCAATTTTTCAACACCTGAAATTCCTACATCCACGCAAACATACAACAAATATTGTAAGAATACCTAATAGATTTCATTTCCATGAGCTATTAATTTAACAAATGGACACGAACATTTAATAAATTGCATAGAACTTACTAAACAAACAATATACATATGTACATACATTAACCGCAACGTGAATTGAAAAACATCAATCCGAAAACTATCAATCTATCCGAAAGACCTGCACATAAAAATTAATTTAGATTGATGGGGGCAATTTAGAGATATAAAGCGTCCTGAAAGATACTTCGAATTCGAATGCCCTGACCTGGGAGCATTTGTGCTGGCATTTGGTTAAAGTAATTAAGCCCAAGCCCTTGCAATACTTACCAGAGTGGTAAAATGGAAGCCACCGCGCCAAATGTTGCTCTTGGCATTGGCGTTACCTGGGTCCGTCGATTGCGGAGTGGGCGGGGTCTCCAGAGAGGCTGGCGTGGGCGTGGCCAGTACAGCGGGCGTGGAAGCCACCGTGGGCTTTATTAACTTGGCCAACTTCGAGGGTGGTCCAATGGGCACCCGCACGGTGACCTTCTTCTTGGGATTGGGCGTCTGCAATTGGATCTGGTGGTAGGTATCTTCGATGTCCTTTGCCGGGGACAAGGATTGCAGCCGGGGCAGGTCCTCTAAGTCGATCATGATTGCTTATCAGCTGGCACGAATGGCGATGAGTCAATATGTCAACTGGAATGAAAGCGAACGCACTCAGATAAGGATGGGTCACCAGGTCAACTAGGCTTTTTTTAGGATGGTGGCTTTGAACTCAATAAATCTGTTCCGTCTTGAAACATAAACAGTGCTTACCAAATGTATTTAACTTATCACAGGTATTCAGGGTAGATATTTATATCAAAAACAGTACGAAAACATGTCTTTCAATATAACAAATAGATATTTTATTAGTTGTTATCATTAATTAATTAATCATATCAAGCAATGTGCTTTTATTTATAATTTCCTCGAATTCTCAGCTAATTTCAGTCGCTTAATCGATTTTTCACTGTAAACGAGCTATAAATACTGATAAGCAAACTGCGACTAGTAGAATTCAAAAATGAGATATAGCAAACCTAAATGGTTTGTTTTATTTGCCATTTATTGGAAAGATAACACACATTGACAAAAATTCAAACGCAGATAAGTACAGTAGACGCCCGACAACAACACCAACACCCACGCGAATACAGAAAGATAACCATGTGGAAACGACATTCATTTTCTATCAGTTGATTTGGAAACAACGTATTACCTATCACTAAAGATAGAGAGATTTCTTAATGGTAGTTATCCCCGTACACGGTACAGTGTGCCCTGCCTTGGAAGCATGCAAATTACATCAGCCAATGTTTCACGTTGAATTTTCCGATTAGATTGCGACCACAAATGAATCATAAACTAAGTGAAATTGGTCGCACTTCTAAATTGTGCGGACACGAGTCCGTGCAATAAATTTGATAGATAGGTTCATTGTAGAAACTGTCAAAAGATTTATACTTATATTTTAATCTATAAAGCGGCTTTAAATATTACAAGCCTTGCAGTAGACAATCTGTAGATTGATTAATTAGTTTATCTAATTAATCTTTTTCACGGCACTTACGATTGTGACCTTTCTCTATATAAACATATTATATATTATCTATACAAACTATATCTATAATTTGATTTTTATTATCCAACCAGAAGTTTGCAACCCACCAAACCGCTTCTATAATTGTTTAAGCAAATCGTGATTGAAGGGCATTTTGGCTAAATTTAAGAATTTCTGGGAATCCCATTCCGTCGCTTTGAATAATGGTTAAAGGCAACAGTAAGGAAACGTGTGATCTTTGGTTTGGCGTCATGACTCAACCTGATGTGCGAATAAATAAACAAGTACAAAGGCAAGCAAAAAACAATTGAAGTCGAATTCGAATATTCGACGGTTCAGAGCACTACCTTTTTTGAAGATGAGGTTGAGATACTAAATGAAGTGGGAGAGAGAGAAAAAAGTGGTCAAAAGCAGTGAAAAACGATGTCTGGGTTGGTAACAAAAGCCGTCTGGCTAAAATAAAACTGGCGATGAAAGTTGTAAGTTACAAAGTGCGTTTTAGAACAGCTATTTTTTTTTGGGCATTCAAATGCTTAAAGAAAAGTTTTGGGAAGAGGTGATTGAGCTTATTAAAGCCAAGGCAATTAAGAACAATAAAGTGATCAATAAAATTGATTTATTATAACTACTTAATTGAGTTGTCAAGCGAGATCGTTATCGCTTATAGCCAATCAATAGAAACTAGATATTACGAGGCTACATTTCATTACATATTTTGCTAAATTTTCAATCCATGTAATCAAATGATGTACTTTGCACCTGTGCATAGATAAATGATATGGGTAGTACCTTAAGCAAACTTCATTATGCAAATCATCCTGGTCCAGGTATTCATATTTATAAACAGTGAAATCACAATACAAACTTTGTTAATATCGAACGGTTTTTTCCCCGAAACCAAGTCAACATTGCAAATCTGTTCGACTCGAGAAAAATAATAAAAACAAAACCAGTTTTTTTAGGTTTTTATAAGTGGCTATACTCTTGGCATGGAAATGATGCGCTTTACGAGACATTTTGTCAAAAAGATATCAAAAGAATACAAAAAGTGAATCAAAAAACTCGGATATATTTCAAGTAATATTATTAAAAATAATTCAAATTATATCAAAGTCTTTGTATTTGTAGCACATATTGCAGTCAGTTTAATTAAGATGTAATACATAATGCTAATAATTGGGTTTTGCCTACTGTTTATTTTCTAAAGTAAGATTTCACAATCCCTCAAGAGAACAAGTTTTCTTTGTCTGCGAGTACTTCTGTCTATCAAAGCTAGAGTATTGCCCATTTCACGTGTGTAAGTCGATTTCCTCGACTGGATTTTAATAAATACCCTCTGGTTGTTGTTTTCGCAGTCGCAGTCGTCGTCTGAGGCTGTCGTTTGATGCCTTGACGCAGTTTATAATTCGAATCAACGCTGGGCATAATTAAAACTCGGGAAAAAATGCGAGAAAAAATGTGAGAAAAAAGCTAAAAAACCAAGCAGGCAAAGTTCAAAACAAGCCTTGTTGTTCGGCCGATCTCGAGTATTCTTTGCCCCGAACAACACACGGTACATATTGATTTTAGCAATTACCTGACAATCTCGCATCAACAGGTGGATGCGGGAAAGAGAGAGAGTTCGAGGGGCGTGAAAGAGACAGGCAGTAAGTGGCTAGGGATCGTCATGCAGTTTGAGTTTATAATTCGCGTGGGGGGTTATACTTAATAATAAAGTAACGAAAATGTCGTGACAAAATCTTTAGAAGCAGCCGCACATAATAATAGATGAGGCGTCTCAATTGGGGGTTTGTTTTCCTAGTAGGTATATATTTTTGGTAAACACTTGTATATATCGCTTGGAATCTCTGAAGCGTAGCGCGGTCACTCGATTGTTTTCCATATTATTTAATTGCCAAGTGGAACTTTCGTTATCATTAGCAAAAAAACGCACACATCCAGGTAATTAATGTCAATAGACACATAAGGCACTCAGTGCATGGGTTTTAGGTTTTAGTTGTTCAAGAGTTGGGCGAAGAGAGCTTAAGAGAACGAGCACTGATGACCACATGCCGGTAAATTTATGCGAAATACTTTTCTGCGCAAAATTTCCGTAGAATTATTCTATATATATATGTGAACTATTATTTGCAATGTGCGCGAATGCGGAGGGAAAGCCAAAAGTTGACTATTAAATTGAACTTGTTGATTGGGTCGAATGCCTAGAGTGCCTAGAATGCCAAAACACAGATACACACGCAAACTCAGGCAAACACGCGCACTCACACTGTCACACTAACACACTACCAAACTCATTTCCACGGGGGGTGTGGTGGGGGAGGTGGGCTTAAATTAACTTGACGGGCTTAACGACGCAATTGTTGTGCCCCTTCAACTGTCCGGTATTAAGTGTAATTATTTTGCACCCGTAAATGTAATTTATTTAACTATTTCATTCTTTTTACCTAGGCTTCAAACCTGCAACTTTTTCAACTTTGCGTTTTTGTTTTGCTTTTTTAATGTGAATATTTTTTGTTTTCGGAAAAGCGCGCCACACTCGAAACACTTGCTCGATACAAAAAGAGAGCTTCGTCGAATATTACGTATACGACGTGTAGTACTACTAAGCACTTAAGAGCATCCACAATATCAGCTGGTTTGGCAGCAGAAACAAAGCGGTGGCGAGGGCGGTACGATAAGTGAGCGAGCGAGCGAATGGCTGGTCGATTGTTATTCACTGAACGGCTGTTCAAAAAACACTGACAAAAACGCTGAAAAGCCGATGGTCGCCGCTCGCCGTTTCAGCTGACGCGAACAGAGCGTAAAAGGGGAAGCGACAAAACAACAGGGAGCGTAAGAAAGAGAGATATATAAATAGAGAGAGAGAGAGCGAGAGAGAGGAAAGAGGGAAAAGGAGGGCAGACAGGCAATCGGAATGGGATGGGGCTAGAGGCCCCAACGAGCTGATAAAATAATCGCGAGCTGATAGCGCAGGGCAAGTGCTGCGCCTTCGTTGTTGTTGCTATTGTTGCGAGCGGCAGCTTCTTAATTGATCCGCTAACACACCTGCGGCATTCAAACGACTTCTTCCGCTCGACGGCGCCAATTCGTTGGGAGTCTGAATCACAGCTTTTGTCGCGATTTGCCTTTATTGATCTGCGCTTATCGCCACGATTGCTGTAACCAAATCGGTTGTACTTACTATTTCAATTGCTTTGCAGGGACAAAAGAAAGCACATAAGTGCGCCAACTTTTTGCCTTTATTTACCATTGAACTTAATTATCAAGATACGAGATCACAAACATGCGATTAACTTGTCTGGGGGCTCATTTATCCATTGGTTAGATAATCTGGGGTTATTAGTTGATTTGTATTGTGTTATTTTATCCGGTATATAGTTAATGTAAGGATTTATTTGCCTTGTGTAAGTTTATCTTTTGGCTGTTTCATCTGGTGGATAGTTCGTCTAAGCGTTTATATTGTCCGGAGCTTAATTAAATGGGGATTAGTTTGACTGGGGGTTGTTTTACCTGGAAGTTTGTTTGTCTGAAGGTTATTTTATTCAATGGTTATTTCGGCCTACCGGTTAAGCGCCAGATAAAGCTCAATTTGGTTATATCATCAGAAAATTATTTACGAGTAGTTCGGTCGCTGTTTGGTTGAATTTGTCTGGGCGTTAATTTGCCTGCCGGTTTATCTGGAGGTTTGTTTATCTGTAGGTTAGTTTATATGGGGTGTAGTTTATCTGGGGGTTATCTAGAGGTGGGCTTGGTTTAAATCTGGATGTTAATTTGCCTGCCGGTTAGTTGATCGGGGGTTAACTTGCCTGGCTGATATTATATCCGAGGTTTCTGTCGGGTATTTTATGTAGGTCATCTGTGGCAATTATTACCTAACAGATATTTTTTCTGGGTTTTAATTTTTGCGGTGCTAGTTAGTCTAAATCGTGGGCTTTTATATAGGTTAGTCTGGGTCTAGATTTTTGAGGGCTATTTTATGTGATAGCTTTTTTATCTAGGTGTTATCTGCACCACGCATCCCACGCCTCGGATCACGCACATTGAACCACGAACAAGTGGAATTATATTACCATGATATTTACAGATTAGTTATCGCTTTTATTAATATTCCCATTTGACTTAAACTATGTTATGTAAATATATATTTATATATAGATGTGTATATATCATTAGCATACAATTTGGTTTACGTCTTTAGAGTTGCTCTGCCTGCTCCTTCCATTGCATTCTACATACACTTTGTATTTTCCATACGCGAAGTTTCACATAAAACCTAATAGACAATGCATAATTACTTATAACTTTTATAAACTGATGCCGATTGCCAAAAAATTTCGTCTAATAAAATTAACTAGAATTGATATTTGATCCTTGAATTTCGAAAAGGCCATTCTTCAACTCCAGAACAAAGCGGGTTTAGGAGCCAGGAACGGATTGAGGAAGGTTGTGTGTTGGTTTTTAGAAAACTTAATGGAACCCAAATGAGATGTAAGTCAATCAAAGCTGTGGACGGATATGCATTGTACAATGCACTTAGACGATGAATGGGCTAAAAATGAAATAAAGAGCTGTTGTAACCAAAACAAACTATCTTAATCTTCTCGAATTTAGTTTTGTTTTTTCTCCTGGGCTTTTGAGTATCTCTGTTATTCTGTGTTCCTTTTGTATTATCTCTATTTCGGTTTGTTTTCGTTTCTCATTTTAAGTTGCTTGTTTGGCTTATACATTTGTCAAAAATCCGTAAAATCGCTCCAAAACTTGTTTTTGTGTTTTCTCTGTGATCTAACTTTGTCGCTAATAAATTTATTTTTGGTTTCATTTTGTATTTCCCTCTCTCTCTTTCTATCTCTCCCCCTCTCTCTGTTTCTCTCTTATTTTTCTGACCGTGTTTCTACAGTTTAAAATTTAATTCGGGGTATCTGAGCGATTGACTTCGAGTATCTTTGAGTTAGTCTTAGTGTGTCTTAGCCAAGCAAATCAACCTATTCCTCCCAAAAAACGAAATCAAAGATCTCAAATGGCCTAATGCAAATACACCTTTACAAATTAGCATAGTCAAATGCGGCTGAAGGTTTAACGCTGAACCTGCTTAACCATTTCCAACGATTGATACTTCATGTGTGGCTCACTGCGGATTGTTAGCTCTTAGTGATTTCAAAAGTATAGGTTCTTCTTCCTCGATAGCTTAATATTTCTTTCTGATGACTGAAAAAGGTTGCCCCTTGATAACTGACCCATCTACGCCCATGTCGCCCACTAAGCTAATCTAGTCGCATGGCACTTTCTTATCGCGTTCCGCTCAAATGGCTCAACTTTTACACGTTTCTTTGGTTTCTAATGACAAAACCGGCGTGCCATGGAACCGTAGCTATATAAGTGGCAGAAGTTGACGGATTCCCTCGGTTTGCACAAACACCTCGGCCTGTATAATCTGGCTATCTTTGGAACGCCGGTCTTTCAACGCCAATCAAATGATAAGCAGCGTTATGGTTAAGTAGTAAATTAGATGGTAAAATGTCTTTAATAAGACACTAGTCGGAACGTTGTAATCTGGTACACAGTTTAAGTGTCATAGGCATAGTGCGTAAATAAAAAGTGTTGAACATGTCTTGTCTGCTAGCAAACTACAGCATGTATGCCATGTATGTACATATGGGTTATGGTTATGTCGTATCTCGATTTCCTAAGTTATATCTGCCTGCCTGACCTTAGACCACACACTAGAGCTCGATAGACGCGAACTTTACATATATCCATGTATGTAGTTCATGGCACCATACTGATATTTTGACCAGTTAATTACTATGGCAGCCATACGATATCGTTAACAGATTTTAAGCTAATTGGCCTAGCGATAAATATTTCTATTCGCCGACATGTTTTTTATATTGCCAGAACGTATCTTTCTGATTAAAACTTGTTTTCAAACTGATTTCGATTCAAAATTTATGCATTATTTAAAGTTGAAATTATTACTAGCATTTCAAATATAAGAAAATATAAGTAATAAACATTCAGACAAAATTCTATTGATTTGACATAATATTTATATTAATTGATTGGAAGCTAACACTGATTTTCCAAATACATTTAGAAATCAAAAGATATTTAAAACTTGGTCTTGGTTATTTACTAATTGGTTTTTTTGGCCAGGCAGCATAGAGTATATATGTGGGTACTTAAGTACATTATCTTTGGGCAAAAGGAAGATTTCTGTGATATTTCGATGCGCACATACACGGACACACACACGAGCGCAATGCTCACTAATACTAATATACATATGCTATACAGTTACTAGAATGCATTCATAGGCGATTTAGTTTATCGATTCTGGGGATTCTTTTGTTACGTTTTAGATTTTATGAAAAAATATGTTGTTCTTTGTTCTTCGCTTACAATCTACAATTATCCATTGCTCTAAATATGTTTTGGTTTTGTTTTGTTTTGGTTTGGTTTGTAAAATATACATACATATACAATATACATATATAGATATATCCTTATGTTCAGTTGTAGATATACACGTTCGTATGTGCTAGAAAAGGTTTTCTCCACTTTTGGATAGATAGATATACACATATATAAGAGCTGCTTGCTTGATCATAGCAATCGTATTTTACAGTTTGAGTTGGCTAACATTAAGTATACTAAAATCATAGGTTAGCTACAGAGAAAACCAAGGAGATCGATCGAATTGGCAATGATATGGTAAAGAGTACATAGATCCATTGTGTTAGTTAACTTGGCGAAATCAAAGCTCACTTAAGATTCGTGTCTGAGAGAGGAACATAATTACAAATGAGTGTGTGAAGAGAGAACTGTGACCAGGACCTCCGTGTGTCCCCTATCTCCTCTATCGGTGCGAGTGCAGGTTGCCCTCCACCCACTTGTAGAGCGACGTCTGTGACCGGGCCACCCACTCCACGTTGGAGGCCACGCTGCTCAAGGTCATGTTCAGCACCGACATGCCATGACCTCTGCCAAATCGATGGACCAGCGATTTGAGCTGTAAAAGGGAAATTAAAGTTATCAAATTTTAATATTTATAATAAAATGTACAAACATACCTCATCGTAATCGAACTTGGTGGCCCCGTACTGGGTGATGGCCGATATGACCTTGGCGAAACTGATTGTTCCCGGTCCCAGGCGCTTCTCCAGCTCGAACCACTTGGCCTGCAGGAAGCGACAGGCCATAGCACCGCCCGTCGGCGTTCCTGCAATCGCCTTGAGCACCTGCACCACCTCCTCGGTGGGCAGCATGGTAACGTGGGATAACAGGCGATTCTGCAGCCAGGCATCCTTGGTTCTGCCCAAAGCACGGAGCAACTGCATCCGCTCCACGAATGTCTCCGATGTGCGCTGCAGGTTTACAAAGCGCTCCCAGCAATGCTGCCAGTAAATGTACTCGCCGGATAGAATGGAGCCCGTGTAAACCACCTGGTAAAACATTTAAAGTGTTATTAAATCATTTTCAAAAAGAGTGCTGTGTGGCGTTACAAACCTCTCTAAGATTGGGTGGTATGGCGGTGCCATTGTAGTATAGATACTGATTTAGCATGTTCTTCGCCTTGGTGATGCTATCGATGTCTTCCCACAGAACCGATGCCAACAGCACTTCGGGACGCAGTAATCTTGATTAAGAATAATACATTTTAAACATTATTCTACAACTTTATTGTTATTCATCTTACCTGGTGGCCACATCACCATCATCCGACCAGCCCACCTTCTCCATCACCGTGGATATCTTCATCTTGATGAACTCGCTGAGCATGAGGAAGCACTCCGAGTACTTGAGGATGCGTCGCCACTTTTCCAAATGCCGCAATGCCAATGCCATTGGACCGTAGTGTGTCTCACTGGGCAGATATTGAATCATGTTCATGGTGATCTCACAGGGCAGCAGATTGGCGTGACATAGCGTAAAGGCATCCGACAACATGCCCAGGCGATCCTTTAATACAAAGATGTAATTTCGTTATTAGTAGTTCCTTTTAGAGTGTTTTTGGCAGCTTACCTCGCTGGTAAAGCGGTTGGGATTGGCGGCCAACTCCTCGATCAGACTTGCCCAGTTATCATCATTGTAGACCACACGGTAATAGCCGTTTTGTATGGCATTCACTTTGATCCATTTCACGTTCTCCGGCACGTTGAAGGTTACTGTAGAATATCATTTAAATATAGTTTTGTCATATATATAGCGTTATTTGAACTCACCATCTACATTCTGCATCCAGAGCGTTTCGCTGACATTGTTGATATCTGTGACATAGGTGACTGGAAAGATCCACTTCATGTGCGGCGCCACCTTATGCTTGCTACCCTGTGTGGTGGGTGCCACTGTGCTGGGCATATCGGTGGCATTCAGCGTCGTTTTATTGTAGTTATTCCCATCGTAGGAGTCGTCATGGATGGCCAGAAATTCCGCGGGTCGAAAAGGTCTCTGCGAGATGGAAATGCTGTTGCCCATCTTGGTGACCGTGAGGAGGGGGAAGCCAGGCTGATGCGTCCACAGCGTCATCATGTCCTTGATATTCTTTGAGCCGTTGGCTTTCTTCGTGCAAATGGTCCACAGATCGGTGGGCTCAGCAGTGCGGAATCGATTCACCTTAAGGAACGAGCCCAGACAGCCCCTGAATCGATCCTCACCGATGGCCGTGTGCAGCATGGAGAATATGGCCGCTGTCTTTTGAACAAAGAACTCCTCATTGTTGCCATCGTGACTGGTGCCGTTCATGATGCTATCCCAACCTTGAATGGCATCGATATCCAACGCAGCGGTGGCCATCTTAAGCAGGTACATTTCCCTCAAGGGCCACGTTTCCTGGAGCGGAGCCAAGGCGTGAATGCCCAAATACTGGATTAATCCCTCCCACAACCACACATCCTTGAGCACCTTTCGCGACGTGATTCCTCCAAAGAACTGCCTTACCATCGCCTCGGCAATGCGAAGTGCACTGAACTGATATTGCTCAGAGGTTATCGAACTGGGATCCGTTAAGAACGAGGTCTTCAATGTGACCAATCCCAGCGAGGAGATCATGTTGCGATCCAGGGAAGGCAAAGCCACAAAGTCCACTTTCGTGAGCGGATAACTGATATCCAACCAGGTCTGCAAATACTCCAGCACGTCTCTTGAAGTGTGCAGAATGAATGAGGAGCGAATCAGCAGATCCCTGGGTGCATAGAATGTGTAGGATGGAGCTCTCTTTATCGACGATCCCGTGGACTGGGAAAGTGATGTTAGATTCGTTGGCTTTCCGTTCCCATTGAGATTCACTGGCCAAGCTGTCGTCGTCGTGGGTTGAACAACAGTCAGGTTTTGCCGTGGCGTCAGGTTGACATTCAGTGAATGAGTGAGGGCAGTGATGTTTCGTACCGGCGGGTTTTTGCCCTTAAGCTGCGTATAATTGTTCAGCTGGGCGGACTTTTTGCCACCCACTCCGGTGCCCGGTGGCGCTGGCGTCGTGGGGATATATGCCGCTGAGGGCTGCAGGGATTCGCGCTGGAAGTCACTCACCACCCAGGCCACCGCATCGGCGGGCAGTGGTGGAGTCTCTATAAAATCATCGCGCAGCTGTGTAAGGCACATAATTATATTAACTTAATATTAATACGCTTTTCGATTAGTACGCACCAATCCTGTGCCCATGTAGAAGCCTACGTCCTCGGTGGTGTGCACTATGGAGTTGGACAGTCCGATGTGGAAGCGATCGCGGAACACGGAGATCCGGAACGGTGCTCGTACATGCGGCTCATCGAAGCAGGGAAATGCTCTTCTTGCGCCATTCGGTCGGAAAACTGTGGCAGCCAATAATCTGGATTGATAAATGATATGAGTCAAATAAATTTATTACTTTTACTTTACGAAAGAAGCATTCAAGGGGGGGTGCCTTCTTACCGTTCAACGCCATTGGAGCTCTCGTACTGGTCGACATAGAAGCCCTCTGGCTCCGGATTGAGTTTGGAGTACCAGCGAAGATTGAGGGTGTAATTGGACTTCTTTTTGAGCCGCTCCTTCACCTCGATGTACAGCTGCTGTCGGGGCGGAAACTCCAGCACCTTAACAATCTTGAGGGCATAGCCTTTGGGGCCCGGGGTCACGATGGCCTGCAATCGAAGTGGGGATTGCAATCAATGGACGCACTCGAGCCAGACGCTAATTGGCTTAATTTGCATTGCAGCGGAACAGATCCGGTAATGACTTACCTTCTCGGTGACGTTGAGGTCCTGGATGTGCAGCACAATGAAGTTGGTCTCCTTCTCCACATGCAAATCGATGGTGACTTGGCCTGGCCAGACGGAATCATAAAAGTGGAAAGTATAAGAATTAAATGCCAGACAATCAAATTATAATCATCATCAACATCGAACGAAATGGGGGTTAAAAAGCACATTTAAAAATATTAAACTCAAAGAAAGAACATTTTACTGGATGTTTTGAGTGTGGACTCACCTTTGACATCCAGTGTCGTCAGATTGGGATGGATGGTGACCATGTAGCGCAGCGGTCGCACACTGGTGGGCAGCATCTTCTCCAGCCAGGGAAAGGGCTCCCCGTTGGTGGCAATCGGATTGAAGGGCTGCGTGTTGTTCTCTTCATCCGTTTCGTAACCGGACACCGTTTTCGATCCGCAGGAGCAGTCTGCAAGGATAGTCAATGTGCGTAATCAGTATCGGTTGCTTGGCAGGACTCGTTACTCTTCTTATTCGCGAACGACTCTTTCGGGGATTCGTAGCTAAGTTCGTTAAAGCAAATTGCATTATACACAATCAACAGAGAGAGAGAGAGAGAGAGTTAAGGGGTATATATCATCTAAGACGGGGTTGGGGGTTAGCATAAAGAAAAGCTAGCAGTAAATCGGTTTAATAATTGGATTCGGTTCAAGTCATTAGCACATCTAGTGGGGTGAACGGAACTCAAATGGGGTGGCTCACAAATGAGATATCTTACTAGCTGAATGTCGCGATTAATCGAATGTAGTCATATCAATAGCTGTGGAAGTGATGGAAGATCTAACAATTATAATCCATAAGCCATCAGGAATACAACTTAAAAATCTACCACATTATCAACTAATCCGGTAAATAATAGAAGTAAGTTAATATAACAAGAGAGAAAACAAAAATTAAAAACTTGACCCTACTATATGTTGTCTATTTATATAAAGTTTTTGGTGTGTATATAGATTGTACCTAAAATGTACATGTCCTTTAATAAAGTAGTATGAGTGCAATTTCCCGACGCATTTTTTATTAAAAGTATGTAGCTTAACCATCGGAAGGACGAATACCTAGTGATCAGTGATATTTCGTATTTACAATGGACACTATTATTCAAAAACAATCTAACCTTTTTGCCACAATCGAAATAAAGCCAATAAAATATCTAACATCTAGAGTTAGAAAAATAAACAGATAACGAAAAACAGAAAAGGATAAATAAGAAACAACGGATGATCAATGACATCAACATGCCGAAGGATTAAATAGAGTGTCATTGCTATTTACCAGTTCAGAAGTATTCAGGTTTTGGCATAATTGTTACTCACATTTTAACCAATCAATCAAACAAGCATTTAAGAGAAATATTTCATATTTTTTCAAAGATTCATATATATATATATATAATAAACATTTGGTATACAAAGTCGAAGGCAAAAAGGAAACGAAAATGGAAAACAAACAAACGATGATCAGGAAATCATTTAGATATATTAATGGATATATATATACTGTATAGAAGGGTCGGGTGGAAAATGTATAAAAGCTGATCAAACCGTCTAATTGGATCGGCGGAAGCAGAAGTTAAAGCTACATGGTGGACAATGTTGATTGATAATCGACCTCGCGGCGCTGGAAAATTAACTTTCCACCAGACATGTGTCCGTGCACATTTCCTCCACCAGTCCGCAAACACAAACACACTTTCGTGCGGCTTGTTTTCCCTTTCCCCATGACAGTTAATGCAATTATCCCCCAATGCATTTAGCCCCATTAAGTATGCAACAGAAACTTCCCGCGAGCATGTGAGTGTTTGCACTTTGCATAATTCTGCCATTCAATATACACAGTATACCAGGTCGAGGCCTATGGATCCATTGGGAACATCGCGGTGGGGTTAGGTGCTGCAGTTGCATCTATTTATACGCGAACTGCGGATGATTCCTTTATGCTCCCACTTAATATGGTTAAAAGCATATTACTCGGCTCTAAATGGATTGCCTTGCCCACGTGGTTTATGGCCCCGCTTCGAACGCCGCCGGTCAAGGAATTCAATTACCATTTATACGGATTTATTGGGCCGCCACTTTGAACCTTGAGGCGGCTTTAGTCATAGATACTTGGCTCGAACTGAGAAGGGGCTGCATTATTCATGATTCCCCACGACACGTTGATTTATGACTCAATCGTATGTGCACCCATTATACTTGGAACGAGTCGGTTTGAGGTAAATGCTTCTTATCTTTATAGATTCTCTTTTTAAAGATTTTAAAGAATTTTTTCTTTAATCTACAGAATTGCAAAGCTTGTGGCTTCGTTTATGCCGCATATGACTGATTACTTCTTCTATTTTACTCATCCATATTCTTTCAAAGCCATATTAACCCTTTTCCTATGCTAGACACATCTATTCAGGAAACTGAATTTCATTACTCTATTGTTCTATTCACGTCAAACTGAATACCCATTTTTAAGGCTGTCAAATTTCGTGAACCCTTTTATAGCCGCCTTTACTGTCCCGTCCAATTGACTACATATCCTGTCGCCCCCAATAAAGGCATAATCAAGTAACAGCAACAACAATCACAACAAACACAAAGGGTGAACCCAAACCACTCGATGTTCTGTTTCTGTACTGTTTCTGTTTCTGTGGGCGAAAAGGAAAAACGAACGAGGTGAACATGGTCGAAAAAAGTCTCGGTAAAAGGAAAGTAGAAAAGAAAAGAACGTAACGTAACGGTGTGAGAATGGCGCCGCCTTTTGGGGCACGAATCTGGTGGCATGGTGGCATGGTGGCATGGTGGCATGGTGGCATGGTGGCATGGTGGCATGGGTCATGGGGCACGGGGCAAACCTACCGTTCTGCGGTCCAGCGTAGGCGATGATGATGGCCGTCAGCAGCAGCGAGCCGAGCACGATTCCGGCCACAAGTAGAGCCCGGCGCTGTGAGCAGACGGCCACTCCGGTGCGCGTCTGCCGTCCGCCGCTCGATTCGCCACCTGTCGAAATGAAACCGAGAAAGAAAGGGGCAAAATGTAATTAAACTTCGCATAAAAGTCACAGTGGGGCTGTGCAAATAATTCATTCGGATGGGTTGCGTTGCAATTGCCACTGGAGTTGAGTGCAGCTCCATCAAAAAAAATAACACAAAATGGGGGTCAGTTTACGAGGAAAAAAATGACAGACTCAAGATTGAGTGCTTGGTTACCGCATGAAAAAGCAACGAAGTGCAGGGCTCACAAATATAATAAGAGGTTTTCTTATGAAAAATATTCTTTAATCAAAAGTTTCATCAACACCAAATTGTATATATTTGTGTTTGCCTATTGGTTTATATTAGCATATAAGTAATAGTCTTATTGGTGGCTATCAATTATCAGCTTCAGTTAAGTTTTTATGTAAATCGCACTTGTAGCTTGTCCAACATCTTAATAGTGTCAGGCACATCCTTGCCACATCCTTGACAGCCAACTTACCGGATAGAAAGGCACAGTCATCGAGGTCCGGATCATTTGTCATCTCGATGCGCTCGCGACGCCAAATCTTCGAGCCTCTCTGACCACCGCCGACGACCGAAATCTTAACGGGGCCGGTGTCTCTGTGTCTTCCGGCCAATACGTACGCTTGCTAACCCGTGGCCGTAAACGAATTTGGTTTCGAAATCGCAACTGAGACCGCAGCGAACCCGTTGAATCACACACACACTCGAGAATCTGGTGCACCGCAAATAATTGCCGGCTTATTTGCTCTAAAAGGGGGAAATCACAATCACTTTATGGCCAATACAGGTCGAACCCTTTCTGCCAGAACCCACATTCACTTTTTTTCCAGTCACGTGCTCTTCATAGTTTATGCACCACCAATGGCCGAAATCGGTTTTTGGATTTCTCTGCTTTCGGAATTTTCCGTGCTTACCCCTTTTAACAATAAATCTACTGCTAGAAAGTGATGCCACATTAATGAGTTCTTAATCGGACTGCCGAAAATATTAATAAATACTCTTTTTATGTTAAGGTATTAAGGCATTGAACCGAACGATGAATATTTCACCAGGCAGTGTACTTTTATGATCCAGTGCTCATGGAATTTTCATTTTGCACCCTTTAACCACTAAATCGACTGCCAAAAATTGAGACGCCTTGACGAGTTGATAATCGAGCGACCAGAAATATACATACATAATTTATGCAGATAGCACTTTCATTTGGCTTTTCCTCAGCCGGCTTTTCCTCTTGCCATCCTCCACCCCCCACCCCAAGTTGGCCAAAAGCCAGACGCTGACGCCCTTCCGGTTCCGTCTAGTCGAGACTACGGCTGTCCGCCCCCGCCTCCGCCCCCGCCCCCTTTCGTAATTCCATGTCCATGTCGATGGGTCCCTTTTCTGAGAGTCTGCACTTCTCGCATTCAAGCTCACTGTTTTCAATGTCGCATTGAATTAGTGAAAAGCGCTTTCAACGCCCGAAAATCAACCCCCCAAAAATATATGCTTTCGTCTCTTTCTCTCTGCCTATCTCCGTCTCTCTTGCTCTCTCTCTCGGCTCATCTGTGTAGCCGGCTTTTGTAAGGATGCCGTATGCTTGTATATGATGTCTAATGTCCGCGCTGCGTCTGCCTTCGAGGAGCTCTTGAATCTGAAGTTGGCCGCCTGTAGCATCATTCAGGCATAATTTGCGGCTACGGTTTGTTGGGCGTAGCAACGGTAATTTTGGCCAAAAACCGAAGCAAATTGGAAGGCCTTGCCAGTTTGTAAGATTTGGTTAAAGAACACATCTTTAAGGTGGCTTCCATCAAAATAACAACTAATATTACTGAGATTTCTATTAAGTATGGATTGGGCTGGACTATGTAAAAGAATTCAGCATTTTTTCAGTAAATATCTGAATGTTAATGAAAAATATTCTTATTTTTAAAGATCCCATTAGCTCACCCCTGAAGTAGGCTATATATTTCACATTGTAAGTGCATAAAATAGCGTATACGTAGATGTACAAAGGATGTATAAGCTTTTTTATTAGTGTCAGTGAAATTGAAATCGTTAAATCTGTCATAAAAAGTTATGAAATGTACACTAGTTTTTTGCTAACAAAATCGTCTAATAAAACAGGCAAAACTATGGCCATAAAAAGTGCCGTGGGTGTCAACAACATTTGCTAACTATTTAGTTCCCGTCAACCAGTTGTTGTTGTTGCCCAAATTGGTCTTTAATGAGGTTTCGCATTCTGTTTGCTTTTGGCTTTCCCCCTTTGTTTAATGTCAATGTCAAAACGAGACCTAATCCTAATTTCCAAGTAGAACGAATGCGATTGTTGTGCCTGCCGCTTTGTTTGTCTTCGTGACTGCACCTATGTATGTGTAGCTGCCCTCTCCTTGCCCTGCAGCCATTTCCAATTGTGTATTCCACATGCCACGCAAGAAACGTGTTAATGCATATATCACAATTCCATTTCATTTTTGTTTAACGCGGCCGCCATTTGGCATTTGTTTACATTCCCATTTGCTTAGCGAAAATAAAGAAAAAATACGAACAAAAAAAAAGACCTGAAGAATTCGGGTAGGAGAGAGGGAGAGCGAAATGGGAGTAAGAGAACAAGAGCTTGGAAGTGAGAGTGGAGAGAGTGAGTGTGAGTATGAGTGAGCGACTGGAGCGCTCTCACTGGAACCTGTGTTTTGAAATGAAATGTCAAAATGCAAAGCTCAACAGCGCGAATTTCCTTGGCTTGATGCGCGTGTATAAGTGAATTTCCTGTTTTGTCTTATGCGGCGATTTTCTTCTTCTCTTTCGCTCCAATCTGCGCGTATATATGTCAATAGTGCGCTTTCCAGCTGGCCCCGCTCTCCTTTTCTACACCATCCTCCCCTCCCCTCCCCACCCACACCTTTCTCCCTTTTTTTCGCACTTTTTCGTCTTCAGCTGCTCCCTTTTTCCCTTTTTTCGCTTTGTTGCCACTTGACTGAATTGCGGTTCTCAGCTGCAGTTGCATTTTACTTGGCGTCAGAGCATAACGGTTAATTATTTCATTTCAGTTAGCTAATTAATGAATAATGACAGGTTTGTTGCTATTTTTTTTCTTTTTTTTTGAAGTGGGTTCTGGGCAAAAAGGTCAATTTAGAGATCAATAAAGAAGTGCATACACTAATTACTCGGAGCTTTGACTCGAAATTAAACACTTTAATTGGCTGCTTTTTTTAAAGCCACCAATTGATTTCCTTCACTACACTTTCTTGCTTCTTTATATATGTATATATATAATTTTTTTTTTGGCAATTTCTGCTTTCTTTCACAGACACGCACAGCGGGTGGAGGAGGTGGGGGTTAAGGGGGGAGCACGCGACGCATTCGCCTGCGTATATGTGTGTGTATGAGTGTGTATGGCACTTTAGTCAACACCGAATCGCTAGTGTCCTTTCCTTTTGCGAACGCCGCCTTTTGTCACGCGCTTTTTGTTGCGTTTGAGTGCGCGTACATTTTCCAACTGGATGCTGCCGCAGCGAAACGGCGTGCAGCAACCCTGCGAGATGGGAGGTGGCAACCCCGAGAAAGTTCTGCGCATGTCTACCCGCTCTTAATTTGCTCTCTCGCTCTCCCTCTCTAAGCTTTGCTCACCTGCAAAAGTGAAAATGAAATTTCTTTGGAGAGCCCTTGTGTTTGATGTACCACCCAACCCCTCTCCTTCTCTCTATATCCTCCCGCTGATTGGATTTCTGTTTTGATACAACCAAAAACAAATACAAGTAGTAAAGCTACGGACCTACCAAATACCCTTTAGGTAAACAGGACTGTTTATATTTCAAAGCTTTTAAAAAGGATATGCAACAATTAGTTTTGTTTTGAATAAAATGTGGATAAACTATTCTAAAACTATAAACATCAAATTAAAGTATCCCCAAAACTATTTTCAAGAATTCGGCATACCCTTGAACTCCAAGGGGTACAAAAAGAAAAGCTTATAGTGAAGTGTTGCCAGGCGAATCAATAGCGCAGCAACCCTTAAAAGACCCCACAACCCCCCGGCAACACCCCCTCATTTCGCCCACATGCAATCATTTGTTGTTGTTCTTGTTAGTCTTGTTGTACCACTCCATGTTGTGTTGTTTATCATGTGTTGGCCAAATAGTTCAATCTGGCAGCGGCTCATCATTAGATGTTCCCGTTTAAGGGGTGAGTCCACTGCGCCTTAACATTTGATTTATGTATATAATTATAATTATTTCGTTGAGGCATTAAAGAATTTGTCATAAAAATCATTAGAGTTTACCACCTAGGGGGATGCGTTTTTTATGATTAAAATTTCGGCTTTTTGCCGAGCTGCGTTCCAATTGGAATTCAAGGATTCCGGATGCTGCGCTGTGTTGCCTACTTTTAGGCCGGCATGGCAACTGGGCAGGACAATCAACAAATGGAGCACAAAGCCGAAACGTAAATGGTAATTCGCTTTAGGAAGTTTGCCGGCAAATGAAATCTCATTTTTCCCTTTTTCGCCTCTTTGTTCCGGCAGTGCGACGAAAGTTTTTTTTTTGGGGGGGATATAAATACACATACAAAGAAAACGAAACACACCACCGGTTCGCGGTGACTTGCCGGAAAAATTGGGGATGCTCCCTGTGCCCGCATCCCTTCTTCCATTTTCCTTTGCAGTTTTTCCCAATTTCCCAAACCACTGACTGCGACGCTGGCAACGCGAACTGAACTCAATAAATTCACCGTCACGTTAGTGTAAAGTTTTCCCTTCGCGGCTTGTCGACCGAATCGAGCTGAATCGTGTTCATTAGGCGGTGCCACGCCTCGTCGAACGCCCTCTTTTCGCTTGTCGCATAGTTGGCTTAAAGCGTTCCAATTGCAGGGACAAACTTTCAATTCGATTATAACGAAGATAAATACTCTTTAAAATCAGTTTTTGGATTTAATTAAAACTCTTCATTCTGCTTGCAAATTATAAACGAAAGATAAGTACTCTTAAAAATAGATTTTTAATTTAATAAACACTCTTGATTCAGCTGATCTTAAGAAATATAAAATCTATTATATCTGGATATTTTTTAACTTTTCAGCAACAGCTTAAAGTTCAACTATTATGACAAAACTGGTATACCCTTGAGTAGTGTAAGGTGCAACCGAAAGTGCAACCGGTGCAGAATTGGACTTCTTTGAGACAAAAGTCGCTGCACCCACTGCCCGAGCATTCGGTTCGATTCTCCTGTTTTCCCTTTTCAACTTTGACCCCCACACAGCAACACACACCCCATGCTAACTGAGTTAGTCAACACCATACCCCCCCTCCTCGCTTCCCGCTTTCTGTGTCCGACCATTGAGTATTTGCTGTCGCATGCAAATTTACTGGCCGCACTTGTGACTTGTCATGTGCTACACAATCACAATCACCAACCCACCCACCCATCACCACCCACAATCACCACTCACCCCCCAGACAAACACGGGCACATATTGATTCCATTGAGCATCTAGGGGGAAGTGACCCCCTCCCCTCCCTTTCTATGGCACTAACTGGTTGAAGATGGCCACAAGTGTTAGCCAGACTGTGCCTTGGGGCAGGGTAATTGGGAAAAATGGGGGAGTGGGGCATGGTGCATGGGGCATGGGGTTGCTGGGTCATTGCAGCACGGATCGAAATGCGGTGGTTAAATAATCGCTGTTTATGAAGCAATCAATAAATTTAAGCTGTTACTGCCACTGCTGCAGAGCAAACACTTGGCCCAAAAGTCAGTGGAGGGTGGCACTTGTAATCGATGCTTGTGGGCTTGTTGACTTCGAATCAAAATATAAATGATCGCGTGCCAAGCTGCAGAGAAGGAGATAAGTTAGACTTATAAAAAACTTGACAATAACTGATAGTAGAAACCTCAAACTTGAATTAAACATTTAAATACAATGCAAGTAATGACGTAATGCAATGCGCAAAATCTTATCAGGCATAACTTTGAGTACACAGACATCCTTATCAATGTCACCTAATTTTCAATTAACAATCGTCATGGCGGCAGATGATAGAGGGGTCCACCTGGTGACCTCGACTATCAGTTAGCCCGAAATGCCTTTAAAAGAAGCGCACCAGCAGGCGGCTCCATTAGTTCGCGACTGAAGATGGTGCGATCGAAAGCAACCAAATGGATAACGTTCCTGGTGATTTTGGCCATCGCGGAGGCCATGGTAAATCCTCCTACACCAACGACATCAGATCCCAACGATGAGATCATGAACCGACTGCTGGGCTACATGGACAACGAGGTGGATCCCTGCCAGGACTTTCACAAATATGCCGGTGGCAAGTACGAGGAGAAGCACGAGAATGACACCTACAGCGAGGTGTTGAGCGAAATTCAGCAGAGGGTCGAAGAACGATACCTCGCAATCTTTGAAACGCTCAGTGCTCAGCAGAGCAGTCTGGATCCGAATAGCGTGGAGGCCAAGGTGCTGAGCTTCTATCAGACCTGTCGCATGGCCACCAACGAGTCCCGCTCGCTGAGGCACTACCTGGAGCTGGTGGAGCCGGATTATCTATACACCTGGCCGCAGTTCAACAAGTCGCGAAGTGTTTGGCCAAACAGTCTATTCAATTGGATGCTGACGCTGGCACAGCTGCGACGCTTTGGTTACGATAACCTGCTGGTCAAGATGAATGTGAAATTGGATTTTGTTGACAGCAGCAAGTACATGATTACGATAGAGAGACCCACATTTGACTACGCCACCGACAAGCTGCAGAACAACTTCAACACCAAGAAGCTGCTGATTCGCCTGGGCGTAGCCCGTGGACGAGCCATGTCGCTGGCCAGGAGCATCAAACGTTTGGAGTTTGCCATTAGGAAGTTGGCCGCAGTGGAGGAGGAGCACAACGATGATCTGACCCTCAGCGAGTTGGAGAGCCAGAACGGACTGCCGTGGCGGCGATACCTCTCCCGGGTTTTCGATCACACATTCGCCGAAAACCATGAGGTACAAATCAAGAATGTGGACTACTTTGTGAAGCTGAAGAATCTGCTGAAGTCGTACAATTCCGAGGTGATAGCGACGTACATGATGGCCAAGTTTGCACGCTTCATGAAGAGCACCGTGGAAAGCGACGAGGATAACGGAGCTCTTGATTGTGTCAAGGATGTGCGCGTCTACATGGGTTTCGGCACCAATTTCCTTTACGAGAGCAGTTACCCCACGAACCTTTATGAGCCAGCAGTCCAGGATGTTTTCAATGCGGTGCGTGGTACACTGCTGAACAGGATCGACGCGAACAAATTGAAACTGAGCCTGCGGCAGGCTGCAAAGGTATCGGAGAAGATCGAGGGCATGAAGCTCAATCTGGGCAACAAGCCTAGCAATCAAAATCATCGTACTTTTGTGACCAACTTCTACAGGGATTTAAGGCTGGCCAATGATCAGGACTTTGCAGCTGCACAGCTAAAGGTCTTAAGAGTCCACGCTCGTCGCAACTTGGAGCTATTGGATCAGCCTGCAGCCAAGGGTAATGCCTACTACTCGCTGGAGGACACCTTACCCACCAACAATCCGGAGCCATTTTATGTGAGGCGAGAAAACACCATTGTGCTGCCCACCGATGTCCTGCAGAGTCCTTACTTTGTGCCCCAAGGTCACGATGTGTTCAAGGTGAGCTTCCTGGGATTCATGATCGCCCAGAAGATGCTGGAAGCTCTGCTGCCCGAGGCACTGGTCTACGATGTCTTTGGCAATTCCAACTCGCAGTTCTTGGACTTCGCTGATAACAAGAATTATGTGGCGGCTCTTAGCTGCCTCAATGCAAACACCACGGACTATCTGGAGCAGCGAGTGGTCGATGTGTCGGCACTTCAACTAGCCTATGAGGCCTACTTCGGCATGGGCTCCAGGTTCAGCCAGTTGCAGCCCAGATTCACCAGGTTGCCTCTACAGCAACTGTTCTTCCTAAACTACGCCCAGAATCTGATTGGCGATGAGGAGTACGTCGACTTCGATGGCCAAGATACGGATAGGACTCGTCTTCATCAAACGCTTGCCAACCTGCGCGGTTTTGGACGCGCCTTTAATTGTCCCCAAACTACCAGGGGCTTGAATCCCATCAACATATGTAATGTCTGGTAATCCCAGTTTTATTAACAGGCTTTGAAATAAACGAATCTGAACAAATCAAACTTCCCATTCTATAGTCAGCGCTAAGAAGAATACAGACGTTTGGCTGGGGTTATTTGCACACTCAATTTGAGGCATTTGCCATGTTTTTTAATTAATTGGCAGACCGTGTTCGAGGACCACTTGCAGACTCATTGCCCAGTGCTCATTGCAAATAATGCCAATCGAAAGAGTTGCGCCCAAGTGCTGGACTCGTTAAGTGGGTCTTGGGATTGGCATGTGGTTTAGCGCTGCCATCGATTTGATTGGCATTGGGCTCAACTGAAGCGGATCAAACACGCTGGCGAACTAATTGTGCAGAAACGAGTGTGTCTCAGTCCAGCCAGCACACAAAAGATACTCTTCCACTTCTTTCTGGTTAATTTTTAAACATTTTCTTGATCTCCTTAGAGTATCAATGCATGCTTTAGCTTTGCAGACGCAAACATTCCCCATTTCCCATGTCATGCTCCATTTAAGTGCTCTATAAGTTTGCAACTGTGATAGGTTCCATGAATCCTAGATGTCGGTGCTCTCAGCTTGGTTTCCTCGCAGCGCAGGACTATAAATATAGAAACCCTTCTGGGCAAGGGTATGCTATATAGCACAAATGCAACCAAATGCACGCGGCTTGGCAGGACTTCAAGTGCCTCAACAAGTACCAGTGTTGTGTGTTGCAAGGGGGACCGCGGGCAATATTTTCCATTTCCATTTAATTACGCGCCCAGTGGGTGGTGGGAAAAACGGGGTGAAGTGGGTGAAAGTCGTCGGTTGCAAATGGGCGGGGGGAATCTGTATGCTTGTGTCCTTTGTAGTTGCATTTAATTGTGTTTCGCCTGCGCCATTTCGCTACAATAAATTGTTGCTCGCCCGGACGTTTTGACGGGTTGACTTGGCCCGCTCGCTTGTCAGTTACTCATATTTTTCCATTTTCCATTTTCCATTTGCCAGTCGCACTTCTCATCCGCTCCATCTTCCTTTTGGGTAGAGACCCTCTTCCTGTGCGCCTGCTAGTCGCTTCCACTTTTCTGGTTGAGTTTGAAGTTGCCTGACCCAAAAACACATTTCATTTCATATGTATCCTTTACTTTCACTCACCCACAAACATAAATGTTAGGAAAAGGGGTTGGGGGGATGCCATGCAGCGGCATGCAACGCAAGGCTCTTGCCGCTTCAATTGTTTCTTGTGGACCCATTTTATCTCGCTGATGCCGTCCAGGATAGGCAGGATTTCTTTATTTGAGTCAAGCCCCGGCCCCAAGTGCTCCTGTGTGTGTGCGTGTGTGTGTAAGCCCATTCAGCCTGCAATCAACACAACGCATCCTGCAATTATCAACATCAGCCGCCTTCGTGGGCTTGTGCCACCATTAACCCTTTGACGGCCATCCGTCTCAAATGACGCCACATCACAGAAGTGCCACAAATCGCTTGGGGTTAAAAGGTTTTCTGGCTGCCTTCGCAGTAAGCAAGTAATACATTTCTCTAGCTTTTAGATATATGCCATTTTCCTTGGGTTAAATGGAAATATAAACCACTAACTTTTGCTGATATTCCACCAAATACCAAGATCATTGGGATTACGTGAACCTGATGGCTGCAGGAGGTTAAGCTGGAATCCCCTTCAAGTAAACACAGTTGCTGGTGCTGGGAGTCAAGTGGTTACTCCACTTTGTGCATCCTTAATTGCTCGACTGGCTGCTGGGACACGAGCACACGTCCACGTCCTGTTCCCGTGACACTGATTTCAAAGTGACGACGAGGAGGGTATAGCATGGGAAAAATATCGTAGTCCCTTTTATGTATATATTTACTTGTTCTGCCTTAAGCAGTCATTAAATACAGGATAATTAGGAGTTTTCCTTTATTTATTTGTGTCTTGAGTCAAATGACCTCTACTTACTTTACATAGACAAAAATGATAGCATACTCTTTTGGTTAGCACACCAAGTAAAGCTTTCTAAGGTCTTAAATATCGCTTTTAAAGTTAAGCTAGTAAAAGTATTTGACTAACCCTATCAACTCCTGTTTTAACCACTGAATTCTAAATTCAGAATTGATTTCCCAGACAAATCCTGTATTGAAATCCCATAACCACAATCGATGGCCTCGGGGGATTAATGCTCCCATCATTGCCAAACTCCGGACGAGCGTAAAATGGTAGAAAATCGGCGACAGCTTAAGAAGCACTCGGGAACATTTGCGGCGCCTACCCATCCGCCATCCGCCAATCCGTCTGTCTCTACGTCCGGAGCAGCCCGCCGGAACCGGTGGACATCTGTCAGGGCGGAAAATTTCGCAAACTTGACTGCCGGCGGAAGGGAAATGCAAAAAAATATGTTGAATATGGAAGCGGGTGGCATGGTGGCAAGTAACGAAGGGGGTTGTATGCTGCTGCTGACATTCATTTACTTTGCCTCTGGCCAACGAGGCGTATGAGTAACGGCTGCAAGACGTGGCATTTTTAATGCCTTTGTTTTGCATTCGGCGTAATTAAGGCAACAACTTGATGCATAAATCCCAGAGGAGCGAATGGGTACCAAAATGGCCCAAAATTGGCAGGCAAGAGTTGTTTAAATTGCGTGAAGCGTCGAATTATGCACAAGTGCAATTATGCACTTCGTTTTTTTGTTCCCTTGATTATTTATGATGCTCCAGGCAATTGCAAGTGCAGGTGTTTAAGGATGCTTTGGTAGGATTTTTAAGAACGATACTCACCGAAAGTGACGCCATTCGTCTGCTTCTCCTTGTCCTTGTCCTTATCCTTGTCGCACTTTTCGCCGCCCAACGGCTCCAGCTCGATGCCATCCGTGGTGGCCACTTTGTAATCGCGCTTCGACATATTGCCACAGCAGAAGCCACAACATAACATTCGGCCAATTTTATAGGCTTGTGGTTTAAGTGGCGCCGTCTTGGATTCCTTTTGCCTCAGGGCACGCAACAATCTAAAGGGTATTTGTTTTTTGGGGTTACGACTGATCCTGTCGTGGATGGGGGGCAGCAGGATCGGGTGGTTAGGTGCGGGTTCTAGGGCACTATCTCCTCGTATTTCTTCTCCAGCGATATGTTTATCCAAAAAGGGTGTCGGTACAAAAGGTCCTTCGAGTGTAAATTGGGTATGTAGAAGACTAGAAAGGTCGGTGAGTAGAGTTGATTGTTGTGCTTGATTATTCGTATTTCGTTCTAAAATTGGTCCAGTTTCTGGTGTTAATGTCCTTCTGTAATTCACTGAAAGGAACGTAAAGTGAAAGAGAGAATTAAAGAGAAGAAAGTATCTTCAACTAAAAGCTATCTGTGTCAAGCAAACAATGCAATGCAAGTAGTTCTGTTGAGTTTTTGCCAGACAAAAGAAACC
The DNA here is from genome assembly GCF_016746365.2 of Drosophila yakuba. NCBI lineage: Eukaryota > Metazoa > Arthropoda > Insecta > Diptera > Drosophilidae > Drosophila > Drosophila yakuba. The sequence continues at coordinate 21,756,386 of NC_052530.2, forward strand.
ATCAGTCCCAGTTTCAGAAGATCTATTTGCAGACTCCACTTGGCTGCGCAGAAATTAATAAGAAATGGGCAGGAACTTATATATATTTGAAATGTTTCCAACATTTACAATTCTTCGACTTATTGTTAGACTGCAACTTCCCGTGCTGGTCGGAATAGGACAAAAAAACAAGAGAGAACGCTATAGTCGAGTTCCCCGACTATCTGATACCCGTTACTCAGCTAGTGTAAGTGCGAAGGACAGTTTTTGGCGGTTTGTGGGCGTTAGAGTGGGCGTGGCCAAAATTTTTTTTGGCGAATTGATAGAAATTTACAAGACTAATACAAAAATGAAAAAATATCAAAACATTTTTCAAAAGTGTGGGCGTGGCAGCTTTGGGCGGTTTGTGGGCGTTAGAGTGGGCGTGGCAAAAAGTTTTTTTGCAAATCGATAGAAATTTTCAAGACCAATACAAAAATGAAAAAATATTAAAACATTTTTCAAAAGTGTGGGCGTGGCAGTTTTGGGCGGTTTGTGGGCGTTAGAGTGGGCGTGGCAAAAAGTTTTTTTGCAAATCGATAGAAAATTACAAGACCAATACAAAAATGAAAAAATATTAAAACATTTTTTAAAAGTGTGGGCGTCGCAGTTTTGGGCGGTTTGTGGGCGTTAGAGTGGGCGTGGCAGCATGATTCGACAAACTTGCGCTGCGTCTATGTCCCTGGAGTCTGTATGCCTAATCTCAACTTTCTAGCTTTTGTAGTTCCTGAGATCTCGACGTTCATACGGACAGACGGACAGACGGACAGACGGACAGACGGACGGACAGACGGACATGGCCAAATCGACTCGGCTATTGATCCTGATCAAGAATATATATACTTTATATGGTCGGAAACGCTTCCTTCTGCCTGTTACATACTTTTCAACGAATCTAGTATACCCTTTTACTCTACGAGTAACGGGTATAAAAACAGGAGCAGTTGGAGCCTGCAACTGATGTCGCCACTTGTGGCGGCGAGTGTCGCTGCCAGGACATTGTTGTGCCAGTCAAACAAAACGAAACTTTAATAAAAGCCCTCGCACTCCAGCACTCCACCCCCCACGCCCTTTGTTGCACTCCAGTGTCCTTTGTGGCCCGGCAAAAAAAAAAAGGAGTAATAGAAGAAAAAGGCGAGCTGCAACAATGACAATGTCGTGGGCTAAAAAACATTCGATAGCCGGAGGGCCACGAATGCAAATGCACATCAAATGTGAACAGTGGCCCAGAGGTGGGTGGTGGGTGGTGGTTGGTACCTAGTTCGTTGCCTAGTCGACAGTAATTGCAAGAGGCATCCACGGGCACGAAGCAGCCAAGGGAGCCAAAGAAGCCAAAGGAGCCGCCTGGTCAGGGACTTCCCATCGCTCTCTTTTAGCGAGAAAGTATCGAAGAGGTGCGCCACAGCAGTTCAATGCACGAGCACACTGAGAAAAATGCTATGGCACTTAAATTCGAATTTATTTGACTACTTCAAATGCAAGGGATTTCAGCTGTTTCTAATTTGTAGGTGCAAACTTGTAGTAATATGCCATAAAAATATATGAATATAAATTTCTTCTCAAAGCAATCTAGAAATATAAACCATACTACAATTTTCTCTTTTTATTATTCCTAATTTTCGCCCAGTGCAGCTTACTTTTAAGAGCTCTGAGGATTAGGACCCAGCACTAGACCCAGTTAAATCGAGCAGGGAATACGCGGATGCGGATGCGGATGCGAATGCGGATCCAGAGACCGAGTGATGGCCACTCCATTTGATGGGGCGGCACTTGAAACAAAAGTCGAGGCGGGGCTGGGCAATTGTGTTTGCTGTTTGGCAAAACACACAACGTAATAAAGAACTATAGGAAGGGCGACCTGGTATAACCGGCTGAACCGGAGAACTCGGAACTGGACGGGCCATAAACCTTTCAGCCATTTGAAGCACTTGCAACCAGCGCTGGCCACAAAACGCTCCTGCCATTAGCAAATCCTACTCCATTCCGGAGGGGATGGGAGGGGAGGGGTGAGGTGGGGTCAGGAGCAACTCAAAAAATAAGCATGGCGCAACAAAAGTAAAGCACAAAGGACGAAAAAACAAAAGGCAAAAAAGTCAAAATGAATAGAACAAACAAAGAAATACATATGTAAGCTGAAGTCGAAAGTAAAGCAACATTCATGGTATACCCTGTATTTTGGTTTTTAAGGAGTAAATGGATGTGTTATTCGAGTTTAATTTTAAGTAACTTCTTTGAAAATGAAAATCTTTAAATCTTGAACACACACATTATTAAACAATAATCCAGGATACATTTTAATTAGAGCTCTTTATCAACAATGATCACTTGGAAAACTGATGATTTGATTTTAGCCCTATGCATATATACTCTTTTAATCAAAGCAACATCTCCCAAGTGTACCAAAGTATCCCGAAATTGATAGGGTATAACCGGAAAGGGGAAAGTTTGCTTGGTGGCCTGGCCATAAAGTGGTCGGGATTAATGGCAAAATGGCGTCAGTTTGTTTTTGTGATTTCTCATACTTTTTTTGTGCGCTTGTTGCGCCCGTTGCATACAAAGCAGCCGAAAAAGGAGCGGCCAGGACATACTGTGTACATAGCCAGGGCCAAAAGGACACTGCAGCCAAAAATAGCCATTGCGTGTGTGTGCGAGTGTGTGAGTGTATGAGTGTTGCGCATACGACACGTGTGCAAATTGTGCCCCAATGTGTCGTTTGTTACGTTTTACGTTACTTCCGGTCTGTCGCACGGCGCTAAATATAAATAAAAATGGCCAAGCGAATGTTTTATGATAGTACACAATCCCCCTTCCAACCCCTCACCTTCTTTGCTCATCAGCCAACTTTTTACGCAGCTGCATTTGTGCAGCTTTTGTGCAAAGCTTTTAGGTGAATCCTGGCATTATTAATTTCGAGCATATGCAAGCCAAATTGAAGGTCATTCGTTTGGATGGACGCTGCGAGTGGGTGTGCGTATGTGAGTGTGTGTGTGTGTGGGTGGGTGGGTGGCGCACAGTCGATTGCCGACTAAAGCAATCAGTGCCGAATCGAGAGCCCTCAGAGTCCCATTTGAAGCCAGTAACAGGCAGCGTCCACAGGCCACAGTTCCAGCTCAGTCCCAAGGCCATTAGGCTGGGTGGTTCACTGGATTCATTGGGTGGGTGCGTTGCTTGTACGCACAGCATTTTTGCAGGTGTCACGTTTTATTTTTAGCACCAGGTCATATGAACTGTATGTAAGTATGTATGTATGTAGCGTGATTGAGGAGTGTGCGATCTTCTAGCTCATAAGCAGGACATAGCTTCAATATTTAATGCTTCACAATCGGACTGAATAATTGATGGACACATGTACGAGTGGAGTCGGAGCCGGAAGGAGTTGGCTGATTCATGTGTACTGTTGGTTTTTGTGTCTGGCGCACGGCAATTAACTTGTTTAAGCCACAAGGTAAACATGACAAACACATTTGTCAGAGTCAGTCGTCACTGTCAATGCCAGCGGTTCTGATGGATGGATAGATGGTTGGATGGTCGGTTATCCTGGCTGGAGTGAGCAAATGCCTCCGAGGACACACAAAGCGGCTATGCAAACAACACGAGTAGCAGGATGTGTTCTTACCTAGAGCTGATGTTTAAAGCCACGAGTATCCTTCCGTTTTTTGGGCGCCAAATAGAGAAGCACTTTTGTATACCACTTATAAGATACGACGACGTTTCATTTGATTTTCACTGCATTCGTCACAAATAACACACACACAACGAGCGGCGGAATTGGGGTTAAACAAATTGGAAAACAAACGGAGTTCAATAACAATAAGTTTCATGCGATTGAAAATGACTTTTTGAGTTTTCTTTGTTTGATAGAAGAAGCGCGAATTAAATGTTGCGTCCATCAAGCACGAAGGATAAACTCTTTCTGATTGAAAAGCAAGCGAAGTAAGGAAATTCCCTTCAACTGGCGAGAGCTTTTCCCTACAGAGCTTTCCTCTCACAGTTGCTCTCAGTAGAGAGAGATTTTTATCCTGGTGTGTCAGAATTTGTGCACTGAAATTCCAAGGAAAACTGCACAAGGATGAGGAACCGAGAGCAACGAGAGAGCCACGGAGAGAGAGAGTGAGTGAGAGAGAGAGCGAAGCCGGTGGAAGGAGGCAACTACTGCCCGCCACCCCAAACCATCCCCCACAACAGCATCCGCTCTCCTCCTGTCAATATAAACAACCATTTGGGATCTGTTTCCAGCGCTGTGTGAGTGCGCTATATGCTAGATAAACAAAATATTAGGGGTGTATAATGAATGCTTGAGGGTTTTTGGAAGTTGCCCGCTGCTCCACTTGGTGACAAATTGCGTAGATCTAGTCGAAGTTTAAATACGCTTGCGTTTTCTTTAACTGCAATGTAATGGAATTTAAATAAATTCTTTCTTAGATTAAATAAAACAATTTTGTATGTTACACTAAATACAATCTATTGCGGATAAAGTAAATTTGAAGCATTCAATCATACATAGACACATTTAACAATAAAATACTTTAACTAGAAATCTTGCACAGCAATAAGCTTTTGGTTAATAAAATTATAATAATTGATTTTAAAAATATTGTGCGGGTTCATAGAAAAATTGCTAAAAATCTAAACCTTTATTTTAAGATCTATAACTTCGTTGCCCTCCATATCCTGGTTTATTGGCGTATCCTCCGGATCCAGCAAATCACCGTCAAAACTGAAAGCAACTCCAAGTCAGTGGATTGTTTTTACTTTTCGCAGCTTTTAATACTTACAATAACCTAATGAGTCGGGCATCACAGTTCAGCTCTTCAGCACACTTGATATATAACATTTTAAAAGTATCCTTTTTCTTCATGGGCATCACCAAAGGATTCTTCCATTTATCCGCCTGGACTTTGACTTGAAACTTTTTGGGTTTCCTAGTAAGAGCTTCCGGATTGTTGTCATTCTTGACAGCTACATGTTTGTTATTATGGGACTTGGTGGGATGGCCAGCTGTTAGAAAGGTGTGTAATTTACAAAATTTAATAAGAATATAGGACACCTACTGAGCGTGTGAAATGATTTGAGACCAATGCTGTGCGGCGTATCCTCGGGTCCCACGAAGTTGTAGTACATATCCACCGAAATATCATTCTCATCTACCCCATTGCGTGATGCCACTTCCTTGAACAGATGCTTAAACATTTGATGCTGCCGCAGTTTATACATCTGGATCTCGCCAAGCCTGTGTATAAATATTTATATTTAACGTGCAATAAGACCAGTTTATTATCACTTACCAAGACAAAGCTACTTCTATGGTGGGATTGGCATTGTCGAAAATATTTTCTTCCTCAACGGCCGCAGGAGGTACAGCCTCGTCTTCTGAGTCGAGATTAACCTAGGAGCAAAGTTTTTTATTAGCCTTATTGGGTAGCATTAACTTCTTTGTGAGGACTTACAAAGCCCTCTACTCGCGGCGCTACCGCTGATACCAGATCAATGCTGTCCACCACCTTGGAACGGGCTGCAACTTCGGCCACCGTCCGCCGTCTGCTGATGTTCTCGTTGTTCTTGTTTAAGCTCTACAAAGATATTTTGTAAATGACGAAGATCTCTATTGGAAATTTGCAACTTACAGCCACGATGTTTGCCAATGAGGACACCACCGAAGCGGACACAGTTTCCACGTTGATGGCTGTCGAAGATGCTCCCTTTTTTCTACCGCGCTTTTTCGGTTTCACCTGTGTGGGCACCTTTACAGTGGCGGGCACAGTTGGTGGCGCCATTTCCGCCTTATTCAGCGATGACCGTGTACGTCTGGCCACAGGACCAACATCGTTGTTTTTGGCATGCTTCTCCACATCCGCGATATCGTTGGCTTTCTTCTTTTCCATCTCTAATATCAACTGGGATACCGGTGACAGGGAGCGTTCGGATCTCTCGTCCTTTTCTGGCTCCACAGCCTCCTGCTTTTTCTGTTTTGGAGGCGAAGCACCATCATGAGTTTCCTGTGGCTTTTCCCGCGTCGCTGCAGCGGGCCTTCGTTTGCTGGTCTTATTTGATTTCTTGGGGATGTCTTCAATGAAATCGTAATCCACCTCCTTGGAGAAAGAATCATTGCTAAGGTTGTAGGATTCCTTGGGCAAAGCTGGCAAAGGAAAGGTATAAGTTAAAAGCTTGTATTTCTTTAGTGCAGAGCTTACCTTTTACGGGAACACGCTTGCGAGCAGCACTGAATATATCGCAATCGTCGTCGGACATCTTGGGCACTCAGTAACACTCACTGATTATCCTGGATTCTTAAAAGTAAAGGCGCCAAACCAATGATTATCTCAAACCAAAACCAAAAAGACGCCAAAAGAAATCAGCTGTTGCCAGGACAATCGATAACCGATAACAATGGTGGTAAGCACGATCAAAATAATTGTAAAGTAGTAAAACGTAAATAACAAGTAATTTAATTTTATATCTAGTTTGTAAAGATAATTTAAAAAAAAGTAAATTATTTGTATGATCAGGGTTGAATTCAGCAAATGTTTGTACAAGCCTACTGGCACGTAGAGCAACTCTGGCCGACAGCTGGTTGAGCCAGTGTTGACAAACGCCACGCCGTCAAAAGCAAATCTCATTTAGTTTCCAACGCTGCTGGCCTGGCAAAAGCAAAAGTCAAATAAATTGTTATAAAGGCCCGTAATGCTGTTGAAAATAACTTAAAACCAATTGCCTCACGACCGGAGGCTTCTACGCGTGTGTGTGTGTGTGCGCGCACTTGTGCCTGTGCGTGTGTGTGCCCGTGCGTGCGTGTGTTTACCTCGTATTCCCTGAAAATTGAAAGTGTAAAAGAAAACTGGAACAGACAACAAAGTCTGCCTGCGTGCCATTTTTTTTCTTCATTTCGTTGCGTGCGGAATTGTTTGAGACGACGCGATGGCCTCCACCAGCAATCTGGTGGACGTGGTGCGCCACTACCAGCGCAGCATTGAGAAGCACGGCGAGGACGAACAACGGGTGAGTTATTACTCTCCGTTTGCAACGCATTCGCATCCCTTTGATCCCCTGCTTACGGTCGTCTATTTCTTTAATTCCCTCATTTTCGTAGCCATGTACCCTCACTCCTATGTACCTGACCTGACCTGGCTTTCCCTTACTTAACCTTGTGAAATTTGCATACATATGTATGTACCTCCGCCAAGGTCACTTTTCGCGACTTTAAGTCGCTCTTCTTTCCGCTGACCTTTCACTCACTCACACGTTCTTTTGCTAATCGTTCTTAAACACCTCTTTCGCTACCTGCTCTAACGCCGAGCAGCTGCTGCACTGCATCACCAAGCTGTTCAACCTGCCGATCAAATTCGAGCACCTGCAGGAGACGGGAATTGGCAAGACGGTGAATGCCCTGCGCAAGATCAGCGGGGAAGTTGGCGTGGCGGCCAAGACGCTGGTAACCAAGTGGAAGGCCATGGTGGCGGAGGAGGATCCTTCCATTGCAACTACGCCCACAGCCAGCCACAACGAAGAGGACTCGGGCAAGTCCAAGTCCAGCGATGAGGATCCCGACCAGGAGAACAAGGGCAGCAACTCATCCAGTGGCGAGGATCTGAGCACCAGCAAGCACAAGTCAAAGCATGCCAAGAGCTCCAAGCATGAGCGTAGCGGCAGCAGCCGATCTCACTCCAAGAGCAAGTCTGACTCGGATAAGAAGCACAAGAGCAGTCGCCACGACAAGTCCAAGGATAGAGATAAGGACAGGGAGGGCCACAAGGAGGCCAAGGAGCACAGAGAGAAGAAGTCAAATGGCGAGCACAAGTCAAAGGATTCCAGCAAATCCAGTAGCAGTCACAAGAGCAGCAAATCCGAGAGCCACAAGAGCGACCACACCAAAAGCAAGCACGAAAAGGTGAGCTTTTCTCCTAATCAAAGCAAGGTGATCTCTTCATACGATATTTTTCAGGACAAGACTTTGCACAGCGAGTCAAAGCAAGACAAGGACAAGGACAAGTCGAGCAAACACAAGTCATCGTCCTCCAAGTCATCGAAGCGCTCCCATAGTCCCCAACGCCACGAGGACGAGTCCCAAAAGGCCAAGGTACCAAAAGTCAAATCGAAGTCTGAGGAAGATTCCGCTGATGGTTTTGACTCCAGCATGGGTGCCAACTTTGACGATGTTCTTGGTTTGCTCAACATGCCCATGAGCAGCAAGAAGAGCAGCAGCAACAGCAAGAGCAAGTTTGTCGCCAAGCCAACTACAGCCCCTTCCTCGTCAGTTTTGTCAGCACCCACGACTGCTGGATCATCCAGAGAGGCCTACTCCGCCAGCAGTCGACCGACTTCCACCAAAGTAATTAGTTGAAATTTAATTTTAAGAGTCGTGTTAACACCTGATCATTCTTTAGAAACCCGAACTGCTGGCATCCACGGCTAAGCTGGAGCCCTTGTATCCAAACATTGCACTAGAACTGCCCACCATATCCAACAACTACAAGCCCTTGCCGTTAAATCAGACAGTTATGGACGTCGTCTTTAACCAGGGTGGCTCACATAGGGCGCAAGCATCACGTTTTAATGAGTCAGAAGCTCTAGCGCAGGGCATCTCCTCCAAAACTATGCGGTTAGCTGGGATTTTATAATGCTTTGCACAAAGTATTTCAACTTTCCTTACTTTTAGCACCAAGATCTATTCGGGTGTGAGAACTGGTCAAATTCTGCAGGTACCTTCCCTCTTTGATCTCTGCACCCGCGTGCTGCAAAAGAATATTGATGGTAAGAGCTCACTGAAGAACATATCGAATGTAAATAACCATCTTAATCGTTTTGCAGCATTGGAGTACACGGGCGGCGTGCCGTTTGAGGTCCTTCGTCCCGTATTGGAGCGCGCCACTCCCCAGCAGCTGCTTAACTTCGAGGAGTACAATCCCTATTTGATGGATGACAGTGATGTCCTGTGGCAGCAGCATGTCCAACGTCACTGCCGCAGTCAGCGTCGTGAAGAGATGGAAACGTGGCGCGAAATGTTTCTGGTAGGGACGCAATGACCATAAGTTAATGCACCAACTAAACCGCTACAAAATGTTTCTTCTAGCGCTGCCAAGAGGAGAAGGATCGCAAACTAAGCATTCTGGCCGAGAGCATCAAGGCATCGCAAAAGATCAGCGAGGCGCCTGTACGCAAGACCCAATTGGCGTTTGTGGACTCAATGGTGAAGCCGCCGCGCAGTGTGCAACGCAAGCAAGAGCAATATGGAACCAAGGGCAAACTCATTGCCACTCCAGCCGCCCGAGTGGCCGCCCTGTCCAGCGTGACTCCAAATGCAGCCAAGGTGGGCGATGCCCGACTGCGTGTGCTGGCCGCTACCAGAGACACGGCCCAAGTGGGTAAGTAATGAATGTAATGAGAGTGGTTAAAATGGATATTTACGTATCATTCTTTATTGAAAAGGAGCTGGTCCAGCGCGATCCAAGAAGGCACCTCTAATGGCGAAGACCTTGCAGTTTATGCGCGGACGTCTTAAACGATAGATGCGTTTATACTTGTTAGCTACAATCTTATACTCAACTTATTCAGCGGCAACTTAAGCAGCAGCAGAAGCAACAACCTTGATCTATAAGGCATTCACGGTGGGATTATATCCCAACTTAATTGGCAAGAACTTTTGGTTCTGCATAACAAGACACTGTGATACTAGGCCTTCTGCTACCCAGTGTGCTGTGGAATGCGACTGCTGCTGTCGACATGCGTACCATATGCATGCTATTTATTATTTATTCATGTTTTGCTCACTTTCATTACGCTGTATAAGTAATTATATGTAAGCCAACTGGATAAAGATAACGTATTTGTAACATCCCGCTGGGTCGTAGACAAGCTCATTTAAATAAGTTATGAAATTTGATTATACATAGTTGTTCAATTGATTCATTGCATGTAACTCACGATCAGAAGGCTGCTGATGACTCCAACATTATTTAAAATTAAGTTCAATGTTCTTTTGTCCAAAAGGGCTGTGCGTATGTCCAAAATCATAGAGGTTCCAAGCTAAATAATTGTATATAAATGTATGTTACACAATCCTAAACCTATATGGAACTACCTAAATTATGGAAGAACAGTCAAATGTCTTTAAATGCATCGCTATTTAAATCCAATCTAAAAGTTATATATTTATTTTGATACTTATAGATTTATTTAGTTATGCAAATTTTTAGTTTTGGGTGAAATGTTCATATTATATTTAAAAAAATAACTTTAACTGCACCATCATATTTGTTATAATTCTAGAATATTAGGTAAAATACAAAATTGAAATTCGATTACTCTGAACTGTAATGCTCGTCTTATTTTTAGTATTTACAAATTTTTTACACTCAATAATTATGCCATGTCTTCGTTTTAAAAGAAATTCTTTAGCTGTGACCAGTAGGCGATGCAGTTAAAGGCATTACTCTGTAACCAACTCGTTGTATTCCACTCGAAAGCTAACAGAAACAAAACCACGTAGCTTTCAAAGATCAATCTTGTTTAACGACATCACGGATTGTTGTATCGAGAGAATTATTCATATAAAAGAGTTGTTTCACACGGTAGTAACAATAATATTATACAGACTTATTATAAATAAATTATTTTCAAACATAAGTCATTAGAAAGTCAAAATTCGGTCCGCATCCATATCAATTTTCTTCAGGTGCCGATGCAGTAAAGCGTCTTGCTGGTCCCGTAGAAAACATCGACCAAGCGCTGGCAGGAACTATTGAGAGTAAGCACACGATTCGCAGTAGCTGATGACGAGCTTCCAGCACTACTGTTGTCGCTGTGGAGCAACCAATATAGATCAACATAAATAAGTACAAATTGCAACGTTGTTTCCACAAATAGCTAACCTCATGGGAGATAGTTTCTTGATGTCCCACAATCGCAATGTACCATCGTTGCAGGCTGTGGCCAGGTGCGTATTGTGCGTGCTCCAGGAAAGAGAACTAATGCTCGCCGAGTGATCCTTGAGCTCAGCCAGCTGTGCTCCGGCGGCCAAGTCGAATATTCGCACCTTCGTTTCCTCTCCGGCGGCGGCCAACATCTTTCCATCTGGACTAAAGGCCAGCTGGGTCACCGCCTGACGGCAGTCGGCAAAGACACGCATCAGTTTTCCGCTTGTTGCACACCAAAGGCGGACGGAGTGATCTGCCGAACCGGTGGCTATATAGTTGCCATTCGGATGGAACGCAACGCACTGAAAATATATTATTTTTAACTAAAAGTTCTAACATATTTTAAGTTAAACGACCAACCTCAACATCCTGCGTGTGCCCGGCGTAAATTATGAGCGCATGTTCTTTCTCTAGCGACCAGAGGCGCGCACTCATATCCTTGGAGCCCGTTACCACGTACTGGCCCACTGGACTTTCGTCCAAGCACCAAATTGGATAGTTGTGACTTCTGTATATGGCAGCGCAATGCAGGTTGTGGGCACGCCAGCACCGCATGGTCGCGTCTTTGGACACACTGTACATGAGTGGGTAGTGGGCGGAGAAGCGCACACCGGTGACTCCTCTTGTGTGACCGCGCAGCTGCAAGCCGCCGTATTCGTTGCTAATTAAAAAGAAATTTAGTTAATTAAAAAGTGATAAACGAAACCAATACTGAACGTGGACGATTAACTTACTAGGAGTTGTCGGCATATTTGCAATGTCGCGCCCTGTTGCGTTCCCTTCTCTCCTCCTCAGAGCACTTGACATCCGCGTCACTGCTGCTGTCGTCTTCCGTCTCATCCTCCTGATTCACGCAGTTGTTCAGCTCCCAGGGACACTGCATTTGCGGATAGCGTCTGTATAGGCTCTTGCCGCGGCAGTTGCTCTGGTTAAGCTGCCACAGCTGTACGGCAGAATTGTCGAAGCCGCCCAACAGGTGGCACTCACTGGGATCCAGGTGGGCGGAGGTGAGGCCCCGCGAACGTTCACTGATTCTGAGAAATCGCGGCAACTCCACCTGCGACTTGAGTATCTGTTCAGTGGCCGATTTAAGGGTGTCCATGCAGGCGTCTATATTCAATTGCGATTTGCTGGGCTCCGCAGATTCATCCTGATCTATCTCCTGTTTGATGTCTGTTTCTAGCTTTATGTTTGGCTCCTCAGCGGGTCGTTTTCGGTTTGACTTCTCAGCGACTGATTTGCTTGGTTTTATGTCTCCGCGGGTATTTAGGGTTACTGCTGGTTTGGCAACCACATCGTCCTCGGCATCCTCACCTTCCAGGTCATCCGTCAAGCCAAGCAGGTGATCCTCTGTAAAGGCGCGCTGCTCATTCTCCACTATATGGACATGCAGCCAGGTGTAGAGTAGGTTCATAATTAAAACATGGCCCCGCCGCTGGAGATAAACGCATATCCTATCCACAACTAGAGCTGTAGTATGTAGTTCGTACTTTGATGATCGAAAATGAGCCACTGTGTCGTCCGACTCTGCTGCCTCCAGCCGTGTGTAGCCACTCAGGATCTGCACCAGGCGCATGAAGTAGTCCAGTTCTGTGTCCCCAGTGTCCTGGGCTTCCTTGGCGAAGCGTATGTTAAAAGTGGACTCATTGGCCGTTGTGGAGCAGCCGTTTATCTTGGTGGGCGGTGGTGCATCGTACATATCCACGGGGGCCACCAAGTGCGCGTATTTACGCAACAACTCCACAGCGCCACGCGGTTCGCGAGCCTTGAGCAGATCCAGATAGAAGTGGCACAGCATGGGTCCATAAAAGCGCTTCATCTCCAGGCGCAGCGACTCGGCCTGGGCCTCCACGAACTGTGAAAACCGGCCAAACTGCTGGTCCACGGTGTGCTGGTTGTTGGTGATGACCTGGACATTTGAAAAGGTGAAGCTATTGCCGCCGTGCAAATCCGTGTCCAGCATTTTGTTGACCGCAAACTGCTGCTTGTTCTGCAGCAACAGAAAATCCGAGCGCCGAAATCGTTCGTTGCTCTGCGGATTTAAATACTTTTACACTTTGTGGAATTTGATATTGTGGGGATCCTTCACTTACCACGTAGTTTTTCTGCTTCAGCAAAAGGCCCACGGCGCAGCGTAGCAAATCGTTTTTCGAGGAGGTCTTTTTGCTGCTCGCACTCGACTTGTTGTTATTGCTGTTACTGTAGACGGGCGAGGCAGCATGCGCGTGGCTGCTGGCGCTGGGCAGGCTCATCGTTGCGTCTTATCCTCGCTGAAACCCGTCTTTATATCCGTATCCTGATCCCGTCCTGCAGTGCGTCCGATATGCGTTCGATTATAGTGCTGACAGCGGAGTTGGGTTGTGCTATCGATATGCATTCATCGATTTTAGGCGGCTGCAACAGCTGTTTATATCAAGTTTGTTTTCTTCAGTGCTGGCAATATGGCTTTTTTTTCAGCTATTATTTTATAACACTTGTGTTATTTTCATGAACTAATTTTATATTTTTATTTATATATAAATTAGTTTACTTTTAAATAAGCTACAATACGTTCGCCTTACATGTACAATTTCTTTGGCTTTTTTTTAACTTAATTCTAAATCTTGAAAGAGATAGCTAGTTTATTTGGCTTTCGCCATCACTGATGAAAGTCAGCTGTTTGTGTTGTTGGATTCCCGACCGCGCTTCACAATTTCTTGTGTTTTCGCTGCGATATCTCAGTTGGAGTTTTTGCCTGATATAAAACAGTACCTGTTCTTGAAAAACGCGACATTATGGGCAGTACTACAAAGTTTGTGAACGAATTCTGTGATATTATCGATTCCTATGGCGGGCGAGATAAGGTAACTTAAAAGGGTGGAATCACACACCCGCACTGCCGAGTAAATTTCCAATTAATGGCCACACACCTGTGTTGTTTACGTTTCCAAGCGAGTGTTTTAGCAAATTTAAAAAATGCATCGTGGCACATTGACGGGTTTCCATGTATTTCCGTTTTGGGGACTGGTCCATTGAGGGGCTCGATTGAAATCGAAACTGAACCAACAGGTTTTCATGTTGTTGTTGTTGTGGCATCGATGTTGGCATTCGTCTGGGGGTCTTGAACAAGGAAATCACCGCCGTTTTGGACCTTGCCTCACTTCTTTCATATTCGCAATGGATTATGTATTTCGCTTTCCGCTTATCAGTCGCAGTTTGGCGGCGATCGCGTTAAGATAATGCTCAATACTATAGCCGGCAAACCCTTAACCCGCTGCCAGATAAAGCGGATAATTCGTTATGAGCGAAAGGTTTGTTTGGGCCACAACCCATCGGGAAACACGCGATCCACCCATTTCCACCACCGCCAGCTTGTATACCCTTTCAAGGAGTATAGAAGGCTCAGGGGAAACAGAGATCTTTATTGAAGTATACCTTCATATATTACTTTATCTAAAACAGAGATCGAACCTTTTTACCAATGGTAAAATATTCATTAATGGCTAAAATATTCAACAATCTAAAAATATATTTGTAAGGTATTAGAAGTTCTGAATAGTGACATTAGTATTCAAATTGTATAATTAATTCATTGATGGCAAAGCAAGCAAACTGAACCACTAATGGGTAAACAATGAAACTACCCATACCCATGCCCATGCGACAGGACGACCAGGAGCACTCCACTGGCGGCCATCGAACGAGATGATTGTGGCATTCGTTGTATTCCTTTTATCGCTGATAGTATTTTATCTGTTTGTCACAACCAAGCAATTCCACAAATTGCAGGGCTGACTGGCGATTGGGGTCAGGTAGACGCAAAAGGTAAACAGCGATGCCAACTCTCGTGATGAAGTAAACACACGGCTTAACAAAATGCGCAGAACAATTATTAAATATACGAAATTAACTACCCTTTTTGCAGGTGATGAAGGCATTGTGCTACAGTGCCAAACTGGTGGCCGGCTACCATGCCAAACGGAATCCGGATCTCGCCAAGCGATACGCCACCGCCAGCTCGAGGATCTCTGGTGCGAGAGCCACCCTGCGCCTCATCGACGACATACCCATGATCCAATATGCCTTGGAGTATGGATTGGGCGAAAATGAGCCTGATCGCGTGATGCAAGTACTGGGAGTGACGGCCAACATAGTGGATTTGCTCTACTATCCCATCGAGAAGGTGTGTTGGCTGGCCGAGCACAAGATTGTGGATGTCAAGAATGCGGATAACTGGGACAATGTCAACTCTATTTTCTGGGTTCTTTCGGTGTACCTTAACCTTATGAGGACAATGCGCAATTTTTCATTGAATCAGGACAAACTGAACCGAACGAAAAATGTAAACGAGTAAGTGGTCCCCTAATGAAAACTACCAATGAAAACTAATAAACCTTTCAAATCCATAGATTGGACGTGAAAACGTTGACCAAGCACCGCCTGGAAATGGTGTCCATCGTTCGGATCTCACTCGACTTTGTGCACGCCGTCAGTACGCTGCCCAAAGGATATTTGTGGGGCGGCAAGCTGTCCACGCTGCAGGTGGGCGCCATTGGCACCTTATCCGCTGGCCTGGGCATCTACCAGATCTTTGCCAAGAGAAGACTGAACAAGTAGTCGCTGCGCCATCGTATTTGCAATCCGTGTACTCGTATTTGTTGAACAGAATTTTTAAGCTAGTCGGTAATCGTTTTTGTACGTCACTCGCAAGTGTGTTTAGTCTGTAAGTTTTTTAAAGAAGCACAAAATACACGCTGAATAATGGTAGAACAAGAGTTTTTGGTCTGTGTGTCCTTTATTATCTGTTACTTCTTTTATTGTGTGTTGTTAGATTTCCATACATGTATGTCAGTTTGTGTATTGTTAATTTTCCATTCGTAGCCAGCAAAATGTTTAACTTAATGTACAGGCTCTCGCTCCTTTATATTGTCAGCCCTCTGGCGAGGGTTCATTACCAGAGTTATTCGTATTATTTGTCGTTCACGCGAACGATTTGTTTGTCGGTCTAGCAGTCATTGTATACAATGTGTCTTAGGCATATTTAAAATACTCATATGTCTGATATTATACTCGTTATGCATGGTTTCAGTTTAAATACTTGGATTCATAGATTACATGAGGGACCGGGGATCAGTTGCTTCGGGCTGGAGCCCAAGATCTGACCATTGGCTTTGGTTAAAAATAACATTCGTTAGTAAATATATTTTCATTGTACATAGTTTATTTGCTTGTTTTGTGTCGCAAGCGCATAAATATTAACAATTACTAGTTATTATCATTTTTAGTTTGCTCTTGCTTGACTGACTGCTTCCATTGGTAAGCTCTTTAGATGTACGAAGTATGAATGAAGTGATGTTTATCATTTTATTTTAGCCTTTATGTTTGCTCTTTATGTAACGGGGTTCATTAAAATTCTTTATTATTTTGATATAGATATTTTTTGGGATTTATTAATTTTCGATAATATACCTAGCTACATGAGTTTATATACTTTTTATACCTTTTGTTATTGTTATTAGAATCATTGGATATTCGATCGAAGTTCTTCGCTTCACTTACAAAAAAAAAGCCTCAAAAAGTTCCCAAAAAGAGTTCATGCACTCAAAATATGTTCAACTTTGTTCCATTTGCTTTTATAGTTGTGTATCTGTATCTTTCTTTATAACCATAATGCAATTTGAACTCTTGCTCATAACAATATATAATAATTATTTAGTACATAAATAGGTATATATTAATATTTGTATGTATTCTTATATTGCATGAACAGTGGCCAAAGTTAATTGGTTGTGCTCCCAAATGTTTGTGCCAATTCTTTTCTACAGTAAAACCGTACGATCTTCCAAGTTGAGGATACTGTATATGCGGTAATCCTTCAATATGGAGTACGGTTTTCCCATAGAGAAGAAGTGGGGACTTTTGTAGGCGCCTCCAAGGACTAAGGACCAACTGTATTAGGTATTTATGTACCAATTTACGTCTTGCATTATATATTTATGTATATATTTATTCTTATCGGAAGCTATTTAAAATGGCACTGCAGTAATTTTTGTTTATATTCCTATATAAGGTGGGAAAATCAATTAGTCGGACCAACGCCAAACCCCCTTATATTGGGGGTAAAGGACGACGGTCGTTACTAAATATTCTTCTAAATATCCTTTCCTCTCATCCTCTGCTATAACAGTATACGAATTCGGGGCTCTTAACTCAATTTGGTTGCCCCGCAAGTAATTATTAAAATATATTTATATGTACGTGTATGTATATAGTATATGTGGTATTTGATTATTGCATTAAAAGCTTAGTATTCCGTTTTGAATTATTATTATATATTCATTGGTGTATATATATATTTATATATATATATAGGTTGTATAATAGTCTTTTTAAAAACCGTTCTTATTGCATTCTTATCCTTACTCGCTAGGTTTGGTTTACGCTTAATTTTAACATATTTGCCGGGCAAATATTGTTGCTTTAAAATTCAATTTGCAAAGTTCTTGCTAATGTTCCCCCAAAATGTGTCTCACATGTTCGCTTGTGTCTTTGAATACAGTTGACAGTACATCAGTAATACGATAGTAAAAATATCTGGTATAGGGTTTCGAATACGAGTAGTATGATGGTTTAGAGTTTAGAGTACAGAATAGGTTAGTTAATGCGTGCTAGAGATATCGGCATAAGTAAAGATATTCTTCCATCGATAGAACTTCCTCATTGATTTGCACCTTAGCTGAGTTTAAAAATAATTACTCTGTATAGTGTAGAATGGCTTAAAAGTAGACGTATGGATATAATCGGATGACTTGCGTCAGTAAAATATGTTTTATTTTTGAAATATATGTATTTGGATTTGGATTGTTAATTATTTATATATATATATATTGTTACCTAAGTACGCTTTGCATATTTTTTCTTAATGTTCCATTTTTGTTTTTACTTTGCTAAAATTTAATATTATCGGTTTTGCGTGGGAAGCGTTCGATTTTGGTTCCTTTACATTTCGTTTAAACTTTATTTTCTTGTGTCTTCACATATTGGTTTTAATCTTTGATACATTTGTTTAAACTCCCTAATCTGCTCATTAGTTTTAGTTTATTTCGATAGGAAAAAAATGTAATTTTAAATAAAAATATATGGAAAAGCCAGTATGGAAAAGTTTAAAACTGTTTGCCTGACACATGCCTGTGTTAATTTAAAATTCACGTTATCTTTGGCTCTTAAGCTTGTAAAAGCGTTAAAAACGTTAAAGTAAAACTGTGTAACATACGATCGAGATTGGGTCGCCAATTAATTTTTTTTGCCGAAATAGCCTTAAAAAGTTCCATTTAAAAGTCGCCCTGTTTGGGCGTATCTTCATTTGTTCTTCCATTTGGTTAATAAAACTATGGTAAATTTTATAGTTATTTAAAATTGTTTCACGAATATGTACGCGTGTGTGTGTGTATATTTGTGTGCTAGTGTTGGTATGTTGGTGTGTATGTGTACTTGAAATGTGAGCATGATTTTTGCGAGCTAAAAACACTTTGTTTCCAATAGGCTTTGGCTTTAAACGTTTTGCTGGTTTTATCAATAAAATAATGTTACTGTTTTTTTTATTTTTTTATCAACACCCACCTAATAAACATTAAGGCTAAAAAATTTGAATTTATCCAATGAGTGAAGTGAAATAAGGTCTTTTCTTGCTGTTGCAGTTGGAGCATTTATGTTTCCCTATCAAGGTAAGTCTTACGATTACTAATAATTCAGCTAAAGCACCATTTTATCTGTATATTTATACAGCTTTTCTAGCTTAGGTTAAGGTATTTCCCATTCCCATTCATTCATTCATAACTTTCGTCTTTAAAATATATATATGTGGGTCATCCATATTCGGAGTCTGTGGAGTCTTAAATGTTGATCTTGTAATGCCACGCGACCCCTGATATCCATTTACAATCTATGATCTATACTTATTTCCAGGCTGGTTTCGCTGGTTAGGCAAAGGATGTGAAATATACAGTACATACATACATTGCGTTAAAAGTAGTCAATAAGCTTTTTGATTTGTGGTTGGCATTAAAGCGATTTAAGTGGGTGATTTGCTTGGGTTCCCCTCTCTCCTCGTCTCTCCTAATCGAAGGCAATATGTATGTGAGTATAGCTAGGTAAATGGTAAATGGTTAGTAACAATGCACTTGTCCAGCACTTGTGGGTTTTTGGCTTTGTGTTTATTGCTACTTATACACTGGCCAGCTGCTGGCCAGAATTTCCCGTGGATTCTCTGACCTGGCCAAAAAGAAAACTAAGCTAGGTAGGCGCTACAACAGAAACCGTTACACTAAGAGGCATCCATGTTTACCCTAGACCCGCAATCCGTCCACAGTTCTCGTATTGGTTAATTAAAAATTGCTTATTCCCGCAAATCTATACCATCAATAACTAAACAAATTCAACTAGTCTGCAGCTGTCTAGCACCCACTAGCCCTCTGCTAACACTCGTCCCACAATTATTGTTATAATTATTTGGTTTCATATTTGATTCTTTCGAAGACTACCATAAAATCCCTGTAGGTTCATCGTAATGCCTGTGTGAGTGAGTGTGTGATGTTTTGAGATAATGCTAAAAACAATTTATGCCTAGAGAGTAGTAATGCGTTAAAATGTCACTTAACACCCGCCGCGTTAGTTTCGTAAAGTCTGAACTACTCGATTACATTGGTTGCTTTTGGTTTTTGGAGTATTTCAGTTGCTTGGTAAAGTAATTTGATTGTTTTTTTGCTTAAATTCGTTTGAATTTAACTTTTGATATTCGACTAAGTATCTTAACGTTGTTTAATTCTTAAGATTAACAATTAGCATGGGAAGCGCAGGTTAGTGTTTAGTTGGGTTAAGCTTGGATTAAGAAATGCCAAATGAAACCAAGGCGAATTCAATAGCGATTTTGTATATTTGTTTGGTTGGTGAATACGTGGTTTGCGTTCTTTATCATTTAGTGATCAATTCGCGTTTAAGGTATAGACTTAGGTAATTTTTTCTCCTATTCTGTGTAGGTTTACAAACTTATAAAGATTTAAATTATATAAAGCCTTGTAATGTACAATATGTAATATTTTTGTATACATACATTTTGTGTGTTTCTTGTGTGAGTTTTCTATATAAGCGCTGGAGAGATCCTTTCTCAAAATACATGAAAAATAATGTAGACATAAATTATATGCTTATTGCCGATTAGCTCTAAAACTGGAACAGCCAAAAAAGCCAATGAATGATAAATGCTTAAAACAAAGTTCAACAATCAATCAGGCATTTACGCTTAAAGCTAATGCGAAACAAAAAGAAACTAAACAGTATATATATAATAACTCAGGTGTGTAACAATTCAATGTGTAACAAAAATGGGGGACTGGTGAGTTAAACGAATTTACAATTTTTAAAATGTTTTCTTAAAAATTGAAATTCCCTGATAAACGCTTAACGGACAATCCAAATAATATAATATCATATTAACTCGAGTCGGGGGCTTGGCTATGTAAAAAGAAACTACATAAAATTCCTCAGTACTAGCGCAAAACATAACAAAAATCGTGATTCTAAACTCGCAGCGCGGTAAATTGGTCGAGATACCTTCAAGTTCAATAGCCATTTGCCGCGCGGTTTCGTTCGCTTAAAATTAGACATATACAAATTAGAAATTAATAACTGCTTTCTTAGCCAAAAAGTAACTTGAGTAGTATTTGTATGAGGGGTGTGAGTAAATGAAATTGCTCATTTCATGTATCATTCGTATAGCATTCGAATGCCAGCTCCAAATGCTGATATGTAAGCATGATTATCAAAAAATAGTATGAATTAGGGTATTTTGTTTCGATTCGAGGGTGTTCGGTTTGGGAAAGTCGTCTAGAACTAATTACCTTAAAGGAAACTCGAAAGTGTAAGCTTCATATCGTACCGATCTAATATACACATCAATAAAACTGTGTTTACAATGATAATGACGATGATGAGCCCGGGTCTCCATTGGCTGCAAGAAAACTATCTCCGCCATATTTCTACATTGCCTAAAAGTCCAAAGTCTCGCACATTAGATTGCAGAAACATCCGTTAAAACGGTGCGGATAAAAGCCGTAGCAGTCTAGATCGCCTAATGCTGCTGCTGCTGCTGCCGCTCCTTGATAAGTTGTCGCTGCTGAAAAGTTAACGTTGGTGTGGCAGCGGCATTGGTAGCTCCTGAGTTTCCCATCTGGTTGAGATTGTGGGGCATCGACTGTTGTTGCAGCTGATGGTGCTTCTGCTGCAGGTGCTGATACTGCTGACCGTTCCCCATCTTGTTGTCACTGTTACTTCTGTGGCCAGAAACCACAGAGGAAGGTAAAGAAACTGTCGACGCGGATGGTCCGATGCCAACCAAGCTCTGCGACTTGGAGTTGCGCGTCAAGGGCTTGTGATTTTTGACGATGTCACAGCTGTGCTGCCACTGCCAGCAGCTGCGGCAGAAGTATCTGTAAATATATATTCGAATATATGAAAATAAAGTATTATAATATTAATTAATTAAACTTACCGGAAACACGATAATTCCCGACAGTAGTAGGGACCGTGCTGCACTCCGCATATGGAACACAAGGCATCCTCAAGGTAGGGATCAACCTGCACCTTTTTAGTAAACTTCGTGGTCCTAATTTCAATAAATGCGGCCGACACAGCTTTCATGTAGGAGCGAAAGTTGCTAAAAGTCACACGTCCCGATCCGATCGGGTACTTGTACTTGTCCGTATCAATACCAGCATACAGCACGCCGTCGAATAGATCGTCCATAATATTTCCCAAGCCCTCAGCAGTCAGTTTACCATGCAGGGCGCCCACAAACACGGTCTTCGTTGGGTCAAGTTTCTGTGAGCTGGATCGCACAAAATTGGAGTCAGCGATAATCCACGGAATGACCTCAACCTGGAAAAGGAAAAGTATTAAATGTGCCTCCCCTTGGTACTTTGGTGTGCACTTACATCCTTGGACTTAATACGCCGCGAAGAGATTTTGAAGAAGTAGTTGTTACCACTGTGAGAGTCGTCCACCTGAACCACGCATGCCGAGAGCAACGCCTTAACCTGCTTGTCCGATTCAAATATGATGTAAACGTAGCCCTTGGGCTGAGCCGCCTGCTGCTCCTTGCCGGGCCACTCCACTCTAAGAAAATACGTATTTTTAGTTACTGACATATAGGTCTTGTATATAGTCTTACTTAATAGATCCAAACGGTTTGAAGATCTGGATGAGCGACTGCTCACTAATATCCCAGGGAATCCCGCCGAGGAAAACCTTGGGAGAATAGTTGAGCATACGGTGCGAACGCGGCGGCAGCTGTCCACTCCATGTGCATGTGGCATCGCACAAGGCAGCCGAAGTCCTATGGAACTTGGCCACGCGATCCAGGTGGCCATCGTTGATGGTTCCTATGCCGCCAACGTATCCCGACATATCTGTCACTTGTGACGATCCTGAGCTCATCAGACTACTCAGATTGCTTCCAGCGACGTTGGTTATGGTGCTGCCGGCATAGCTCTGCAGGAGCTGATTGATCAGCGGCATTTGTTGCGTTTGGGCCTGCAGCAGCTTTAGCGTGTTGATGCGTTGCAAATTCTGCAGTTTGGCCAGCTCCATGTCCACACTGCCGATGCTTTCCACATTGTACTGGCTAAGGCAGTCACCTCTGGAAGCTCCGACACCCACGCCGTTGTGCTCATAGCCATTCTGTTGTTGGCCACCTAAATTGGCAGCTATCTGCTCGTAGTTCCTGTTTAGGTTGACGTACTGCTGCTGCAGCTGTTGTTGTTGCTGTAGCTGCATTTGCTGCTGATTCTGTTGTTGTTGTTGCTGCTGTTGTTGTTGCTGATGATGGTGTTGTTGATGCTGCACTTT
Organism: Drosophila yakuba; assembly: GCF_016746365.2. Classification (NCBI taxonomy): domain Eukaryota; kingdom Metazoa; phylum Arthropoda; class Insecta; order Diptera; family Drosophilidae; genus Drosophila; species Drosophila yakuba. Next base: position 21,779,194 of record NC_052530.2, read on the forward strand.
GTTGCTATTTACAGACAGCAAATTCTAAAAGATAGTAGGTAAGCAACATATTACTCATAAGCTAAAAAAGTTCGTCCTATAGAATGATTTAGAGAATGTCCTATGTATATGGTTACGAAATTGGCCTTACCACATGTAAAACTTTAGCCATAATACCTATTGTTAACTGCAATTTTGAAGAAAGAAAACTTTACAAATATAAATTGTAATAAAAACCTACGCCTTCGAATAATATTTTTAAAATGAATGAAAAATCTATGGTGGCTTCATTAATTTGGGTAATAAAAGTAAATTAATACTAATTTAAGAACGTAATAATCTTCATTGGCTAAAGAGCATTCTCACTAGTAAGATTTCCAACTCGATACATTTGAATCACTTACAATCATGTCCAGTAGGTTGGGTTCAGTGGTTGACTGGCTGCTGTTCTGACTCTCTGGCGAGTTGGAGCGTGTGGAAGCGTTGGCCAAACTAAGTCCCAATCCGCTGCCCATGGAGTTGCCCAGGCTGGAGTAACCTTGCTGCTGCGGCTGCTGTTGCTGCTGGTTGTGATAGAGCATGTTGATGGAGTCCATGGAGAGGCCAATGCCGCTGGACGAGTTGCTGCTGTCGCTGCAAGTGGGTGGGTCGAGTGGTAGACGATTAATTACAGTGTACACGTAATGGAGAGAGTGCCACATAATCATATTTCGGTTATTACCTGACTAAAGGTGAACTGTGAAAGGAGCGATTGTAAATAGATGTAGGCGTACTTGGCGATAAGGGTGCAGAGCAATCGAAGCTGATGTTTGTTCTTTGGAAAGCCTTAAGTGGGTTACTTTGTGCAACATTTTCAAACTAAGTTCGCCAATTCACCCAAAAAGAAAGAAAGAATGGAAACAAACGAATAAATTAAAATGAGGAAAGGAAACGGTAACGACAACAGATAACTTCGCTAAAAAACGAAGTTGGTATACCCATGAAGGACTCTTTTTTTTACGATTTTATTGTTGTTTATAGTAAAGGTATTTCACATGCTCAAGTCCTTGCAAGGTTGTTCATTTGACAAAAACACAGAGTGGGTCGATTAGTTTCACAAATATTTACAAATGCAGAGAGTGCTATTATGATTTACCATTTAAATAGTTTAATAACACATTACTATAAGTAGTGTCTAGTATTTTGCCTTAAATATCATTATTTTTGTAACTTGTATAACTACGACCTAAACTTGCCACATGTTGCTCTTAATTTAAATAAATTACTTGTTGTTCGACCCACCCATGAACACACAGAGACATAGACAGAGGGGAAAGTTAGAAAATCAAAAGACGGTTACGGCCACCGTGCGAGAAATACAGGTTGGGCTTTTCGGGGGATAGATACGAGTACAAGCAAAAAGTTAGGAGAATTCGGTGCAATTTGAGTGCAGTTAGAGAGAAGTTAAAGGTCACAGCCCGTGGGCCACAGCCATCAACCGGGCGGTCGGACTTCGCAAAGGCGACACCTGTCCTTACCTGGAAATAATCAAAACTGGACTTTGTGCCCGGCGAGGCCGACGACTGTGTGGAGCTGGGCGTCAGCGGAGCGTAGGCTGCCGCATTGGCGGACAATTGAACGCCATCACCGGCAGCCGCGGCGGCAGCGGCAGCGGCACTGGCGAGCAGCAGATTATTGACGTCGCTGCTGCTGCCGTTGCCACCGAAGCTGGCGGATGGGTTAGCCGCCGATGGGTTGCTCGAGGCATTGGTTTGTCCCAAGACTCCTCCTCCACCTACTCCTCCTCCTCCTGCTCCTCCTCCGCCACCCTGGCTCAATCCAACTCCGGACCCAGGTAATGTACCTCCAGCTCCAACTCCAACTCCCACTCCTGTAACTCCATTTGCTCTTCCACCACCTCCTGCACCCAGTATCGGCGCTGGTGTCGATGGGTTCTGGCCAATGCCGACCATTCCATTGGCAGTGCTGCCGCCGCACAGGCCGAGTAGATCGTTCAGTGTGATTGGATCTGCAGGCAGTGAAAGGATGGTAAAAAGATGGTGTGTGTTAGGGGGTAAGTACAATGTCAACAATTATCGCACAGTTTGCCCAGCCCTCAATAAATCAAAACTATTGCCCCTCAAGAACTTTGCAAATATTCGACAAAACTGCTAATAAATTAAGCGTACTGCAGTTGCTGTTTGTGTTCTCCGTGCTGTCCTGGTCATTGCTGTTGGCACTGCTGTGCTCTTCGGCCAAGTTCTGGTCTCCGTCGCCAGTAGTCAGTCTGCCAAGGTCCTTCGAGTTGGCGTTGCTGCTGCTGCTTGTGTGGCTGAGGCTACTGTCGCTGCTGGGCGGGCTGCCATCGGCGTTGCTCCCAAACTCAAACGAGTCCTGCGTTACTGCCATCGCTGGCTCAACCACATATGGCTTCTCGACTCCCAACATGGCTATGTACCATGTACTGTACTGATCCTGATGGAATCGTGGCCTTCGATTTTGGCCTTTTGTAAACGGACTGCTACTGCGTCTGCGCTTTCTTATTGGACGGTAACAATTTGGTGGGGCGAAGCCTATTTTATTTAAAATTTCGATTGGTACTGTAAAATTTAATTTGCGCTTCGTGCGGGCACAGTTGTGACAATTTGAAATGGAAATGTAAATGAAAATTTTTTGGCTGCAGACGACTGTGGTGCAGTCCGAATTGAAAAAAAGAGGTGTATGATTAAATTAAGTTAATAACAATTAATGACAGTGTCTACGAATTATGTGTGCCGACTTCTAAAAGTAAAAAACTATTGAAATATTTTCTTTTGTGTTTTGACATTCCTGCGTCCAACAATTTTGACAGCAAAGTAAAAGAATTCTCCACTGTTTTTCAGTAATTAAACCAAGTTGAAGATGTTGCAACTGTATAGTTCCCACAAGGATTTTATTTAGATATTCTTCTAGTCTAGAGCTCACCGTTTATGAAGGATATCAATCCATCGTCGCTGCATCTGTCCAGCAGATTGTGATGCAGTTGCTGCTGTTGGTGGTGCTGCAGTTGCAGCTGATGCTGATGCTGCTGTTGCTGCTGCTGGTGGTGGTCCAGGTAGGAGCTTATCGAGTGCTTCTGCAGCAGCTCCGTGGTGGAGCCTCCGCTCAGGGCACGCATGTTGCCACCAGAACCGGAGCAATCGGGGGTGTCGTACTGGAAATGAAACGATAGAGGTGCTTGTAGAAACGATGACATCAAGCAAGAGATTTGAAATGCAATCGCAATAAAAACGGACGACAGTTGCTGAAACTTTTATTGTCTCTCTGTCTACTTTTTTTTTTTTTGTAGGTGTGTCATGCGGATGGAAGGAGTTGCTGCTGTGCCACCCACCCAATGGAAGCAGCAGCAACTAATGAATCGTTTATCTTTCACATTTCTTGCCACACGCCGCCACGGCAATGGCGAGAGGAGGGCAACAACAATGTGGCAACCGCACGAGGCCAGCCACAAGGAGACAATGCCACTCCCTCTCCCTCTGACGCCCTCACAGTTTTGCCACCACCCACTTTTCAGCAGTTTGCAGCACCCACAGCACCCACACAGCACCCACAGCAGCCGACCCTTGTGTCGCACTTTCCTCCGAATCTTCCTCGCTCTCCTCTGAAGCACTCTCGAGCGCCAGGGCGCAATTAAAAGCGCATCAAGTGTCAGTGGAGCACACTTAAAAATGCCAAATTAGTGCAAATATTGTTATCAGGCACTCACCAAACAATTTAGCGCAAAATGGCGTACAACTCATTACGCCGGATTAATGCAGCCCACGAAACGGAACGAAAGCCAACGAATCGAGACGAGTGACAGCAATCGGAAACGGGAAAAGGAAGTGTGTCTATGTGGCATGGATGACGAGCACTGAGATGTGGATAAAGCAAAATGTGCCAAAGCCAAGGCAACAAGTCTCTTGTCGGAGGACGACGGTCAATGGTTGACGGTCAGCTGTTGAGTGGGTGCGAATGAGTTGTTCTAGTTACCTAAAAAAGGATTCGGACGAGTCCTTGATGGTCTAAGGCAGTTAGTAGGTTAGTAAAATGAATGTGGCAACTTTAGGAGGTAAGCATGGATCTGCATTATTTAAAATTATGAAGTCAAGGAATGTAATTTACACCGATCAGCAGCGACACAATGTTATCAGTTGATCTATGGCAGACAATAAATTCCATAAGAACTTAAATTAACTTGCGAAAACTCATTTGCTCATATGTTCAGCCAGTGGAAATGATGCGCTTTTCCTGGCCAAAATGGAACCAGTAAACAGTAAGGGGCACAAGTTAAAGATCTGTACCGCAACATAAAGGACTGACACAAGACAAGACACAAGTGGCGGGGGAACGAAAAGAACTTTCATCCGCTGGCAAGTTTTGAATGCCGGTAACGGAGCGACAGTCGACGGCTTCCTTAGTCTTTGTCAAGATGTCACAACTATGTTAAGTACAAAACTTGCTATGGATTTAAAAATTGAATGACAACTTGATGAAGGTACGTGCAAAGTCGGAAATGGCACGAACATCCGAACCCACGCACGCACGGCAATCACACATCCTCCCATCCACGATGAATGTAGAAGGATGCGGGGATGTGCCGGACAACTCGGCTCCGTTGAGAGGCGGCATTGTGGCCCATATGTGTGTGTTTTTGTGGGGGAGGGGAGGTGGAGATTTCAGACTTTGTTTCTAGCCTACATACGTCACGCCCGTTGCACGCCCACAGTTACAACTTGTGGCAGGCGATAAAAAAAATGGCGTCAATGAATGCAAATTACAAATAGTCTTCAAGCTATTTTGTAATGCCGAGGCCGCGTCCGCATCCTCATCCGCAACCACATCCTCTACAGGATCCGTCGTCCAAAATACCAGTAAGACGCTAAAAGCTTTCGCTGGCGGAAATAGAAAAGGCGTCAAAGAGACTAACGAGAATCCTAAGGCCACCGCCCTTAAAAGAAAGCAAAGATGCCCTTTTCAATGACCAGACAGTAAAAAACGGGTCTCAAAATATATGATTTAGGAATATGCATTCAAATCGATTGACTTGCAATTAAATGTAAGTGTTAGATAAAGAGTGTTATAAATCTACTTGGAAAGATTTTCTGTAAAAGTGAAATCACCACCTAGCTGCACACGAAAGTAAAATTTCCTACTTTACAATAGAAACAGCTCAGTCCAGCGAAAATACCCGACCAACTACTCTACTCTCTCGTTCCCGGAGAAAATCCCATAAACAACGAAATTGAATACGACAAAAAATCTTAACCACCCGTTCACGCATAGATTGCACCCTGGCCTATTGACTGCTCCATTCCGTACGCCCCACCTCCAAGGATCTCGCCCCGGTTGCAGGACATCCCCCATATCGTAGTTCCAGCTTCGTTTTCAGCTCCTTCTCCTCCTCCTCCTCCTGCTGCTACTTGTCTTTTGCCGTCGAGGATTTGCAAAATTTGATTCAATGGCGTTGCTGTGTCCGTGCTGCCTTCTCTCCATATCCACATCAACATCCACATCCCCATCCACTCTCTCCGCCAGCTGATGGCTACATGGAGATATTCGGCATCTCTCTGCGTCCGATCCGAAAATGTCAGCCAAAGGGCCAAGGAGTCCAAGGAGCCGTTCCACCCATAACTCAGTAGTTATTTATCCTATGTCCTATGTCCATTGGACTTGGCTTTTGTGTTCCCCCACTTCTGCCTCCTCTGCTACCCCCGTCAGTTGGCCATTTTCTTGGGTTTTTCTTGCATTTCCTTTTTTTTGGCAAGCGATTTGCCTCGGCTGCTTTTCGGTCTGGCTGGGATTTCGTCCTGGGCCTGGCCTGCATTTTAGCGGATACACTCACACACATGATGTGACGGGATGGGGAGTGGGTTGAAAAGCGTTTCCGGGGCCAGAGCCGCTGTAAAATTACAAGTTTCTGCTTTCAGAAGTCATACAAATTATTATGTTTGCATCGCTTACAACACTTATTAGATGTCCTGCTCCTGTTTTCCATCCTTTTCCAATGCTTCTGGTGCTCTGGGCCCCAAAGGGGTTTTCGGCATTAAAATTTGATGGCATGTAGTGATAAGCGTTCAATAACGACGTTGTCCTTGTCGACGCCATTGCCCCTACTGCCCCCCTTGGCCCTTGCCCCCTGTATCCTGCATCCTGCATCCTTTCCACAAGGGCCACTTCATTCGATTCGTTTCGTTTCGATTTCCCTTTGCCACCACCGCCCCGTTTCCCGCTCCCAGTGACCGCAGCCAGAGGTTAATGCACAGTTGTAATTTTTTATGGCCGATTACATGTTGCCAACTTGTGGGCGAAAACGGAATCGCAAAGCGGGCAGCGGGAACAGCGACGTTGGCAAGTCCATAAAGGATAAGAGTTATGGCCGAATGCATTTGAATTTGCCAGCGGTAATAGAGTGTTTGCATATTACGTGGCGAGTGCTTAAATCCCCTGAAAGGATTCGGGATGCACAATTTATGGAGCTCTGATCTATAAGCTACTGGTTCGGGGTGCACGAAAAACGATTGCCTGACTGCCAAGGGGGAAATCAAGTAAATGCAACTCAATTTACGACAGTTTTTATTTCGCCCAAAAAAACAATTGGCAAATTACGAGGTCATTGCAAAGCCAGTGCCAATGTCGCTAGGTTTTATTCGAACGCAAAATGGAACTTTAAAGTAATATTTTCAACCTACTTTCAATTGAAACCCCTGGGGGATATAAAAAAAATCGGGTATTGAGCACCAGTAACCTGTGCTAATGTTTATAAGTCTCATTCGTTTATATACGTGTTGTGTAAAAAGTTCAACAAAGTGGATTCCCCAAGAATGCAGTGGCGGCGTACAGCGAAAGCGTTTAATGTTTGTAAATTAAAAAGCATTCACCGGAGTCTCGAGCTCTTTGACTTCGAACTTTGTCCGCAGGCCGGCTGGAGTCGGTGGGTGGCACAAGGATTCGATAAGATGCAAATGCCTGCAGGACAGCAAGCAGAGCCTGGCGTTGCTTTCCGATATAGTGGCACGTAATTGCTGCGCCTACATATCCAGCATCCTGAACCCCAATCCTCCACTTCATCCTCATCCTTCGCCTTCAACTCCTACTCCTCCCACTTCGTCCTGCAGATGCTGCCTTGTACTGTGCTGTGTTGTGTTGTGTTGTACTGAGTTGAGCTGAACTGTGCTGTGCTGTGCATTTCATTAAATGCCAATGGCTGGGCAAATTAAATTGAGTTTTGAGAGCATGTCGTCGAGTGCCATTTCATCAGCTTTGACTACGCGATGTGTCGCCATCATATTTACATAACTGCATGCCTTGCCATGGGTGATTCTTGCCTGCTTGTTTTTGTGTCCTCTGTTTTGTGCAATATGAAAACAAGACATTAAATGCCTTTCTGGATCAGAACTCAACTATCAAAGCGCATGCAGACGTCTTCGCTGGTTGCAGGCTGCAGTACCTCCTCCATCGCCTTTAGCTCCACCACCACCTCAGTCTCCACCTCATCCTCTTTTCAGCGGAGTCAGTCGCAGTTGCAGTTTCCTTTCGCATGCAGCCCATCCATTTAATAATAACAATATCGTAATTCAGGCAAGTCACTGACAGCACCAGCCTTTACATGGGCGTAGCCAGCCCCTCCTCCTCCGTTCGGCGAACAAACGAGAGAAGCGTAGCGACATTTCAGTTTCAACGGCAACATTTCCGATTCTCGGAGCATTGTTGCCGTTGTTATTGTTTCTCTGGGGCGCCAGTGGGTGGTGGCCAGGCGGCCAGGCGGTGGCTTCAAAAGGTGGTGGAATGGGAATGGGCCAGGCAGCCGTCAACAGGCATTCAATACAGGCACGTTTGTATGAGTGCTAAGTGGAAATAAAACACGCGCTTTTTCCGCACTGTATTATCTCCCACTGCTACTGCCGCTGGATCTGTGGATCTGTGGATCTGTTTCTGGTGGTGGTGTTGCTGGAGCTTCTCCAGCTTCTCCTGCCAAATGTAGGTGGTGCAAGCAGCAGAAGCTGCCACCAACGGGGGGTGCATGCTGCACATTTTTTAGGCAGCCCACGAGGCGAAAAGGCACAACTTTTCCGGGCCTATTTAAAAACAGAAACACAACACAGTTTCAATTTCAGCCCCAAAATGATCTCGACTGGCTGATGCTTAGCATTACAAAATGCAAAATTACAACTAAAGGAAGTGGAATATAAATTATTCCATATTTTCAATTTAGACTGCCCTCATAAGTATGCTACGCGTTGATAAAAAACAGTTTTCTAGCATGACCTATGCTGATTAGTAAACTAATTCAACAAATGCCTAGTCATTCATGTTAATTCATGACTGGATTTTATACAAAGTATAAAGAAACATAATTTATGCAAACTCATCGAATCGAATGTAAATTGCTCTGATGTAAGGGTCTACTTTAATTTATTTAAGAATTTTATACTAGTCCTGTGGGCTAAATCAGATAAATTAGTCACTGCAATTGAGACCGGTAATTTATAGTCCCCTTATTTCGTGACAAGTTCTAACAACAGAGGTTGCAGCCTGCAGTTCGCAAGGACAAAACTGCTCCATCACGGGCGTTTCACATAACGCTCCACAAAGTTGCTGCGAACCTTTGCGAGGATAAAGAAAACAAGAGGCGACTCCAACTGGCTGCTGCCCTTTTGTGGTTTGCCTTTTATTATTGTTGTTGTAGTTGTTGTTGTTGGTGGTGTTGCTGCTCCCACTGGATGTTGCTGTTGCTCATTGCTGTTTGCTTCTATTTTCTTTTGCCGCATTTTTGTTCGCTTTTAATGATAACGCAACAGCATTGTGTGTATGCCACCGCCACCGCCAACCCTGCCCCCCTCCCCCTGGCCCGCTCATTCCGCATCCTCGGGCCCATTCCATTGGCCAAAAAGGCCTGATACCCTCTCGGCCAGGCCACCTTTCGTCATCCGCTCAACCACAATAATGGTGTGCACCAGCCGGAGTTCAGGGGGTCACAAAGGGAGGGGGTGGTGGTGGACGATGGGCGGCGGGCGGTGTCGGCGGTGTCGGCGGTGCCGCTTTACAACCACGCATGCCGCACCACTGCCAATGCATTAAATGCTAGTTGAGCCCAGTAGTGTGTGCAACGTCTGGCGAAGTAAATTCAATTGAATTTTGCACTCGTATTCTGTTTTCAGTTTTCCATTTTTTCTACCATTTTCCGCACTCTTCCTTTTTTGTTTTCCTTTTTCTTTTCATTTTTTTTTTTTGTTGTTGTTGTATTCTTTTCTCATTTTTGTTAAATGCCAGAGGCTCATATTGCAATGGGCTACGCCCTAATACCAAGCACTGCCACCCAATCCACAAAACGGTGGCAGTGCAACAAACGCACCATGGTTGATATTTTCTTGGTTGTTATCCTTCTCGCTGGCGGCGGCCGTGTGATTTGCTTGGTATCGACATTTTAATGATGTGCCCTGGGGCTGCTGCCACCGCACCGCATTGTTGGAGGACGCCTTGGCCGCCTTGTACTTTTGGCATTTGCGCGAAATGTCGAGACATTCCAATAGTCGTCTGCCAAGGATCAGAACCAGAAGCAGTAGCCGGAGTTCTAGGGGTGGGTGGTGTGGTAGTGGGAATGGCGGCCTGGACATCCCGAGCTGGCCTGCGGCATATACTTAAGTGTACATAACCAACTGTTAATGCTGCCACCGCCCAGCACAATTATTTGCTTGAAATGATTGCCGCCCACTCTTCACCACTCGAATTTGGGTTTTGAATAATGCCAATGATTTTGCCCGCTGGCAATCAAATTTGAGACGGCTAATAACTGGCATTTGCAGGCAGTCGTTTAGGGAAAGTGGCCAAGTATACACTTAATTATACTATTAAGTGTAATATTCTTGGGCGAGTGCAATCAACAGGTAGGTTAGTTTGCTTTAACCAATTCCCCTAAAAGCATAGATCTAATTTAATAGTCAAGTTCTTTAAAAGTTTACCATTAAATTTTACAGTATAGTGCCTAAATTTTCCATTGGTCAATACAGTAATGTTGGCAAGTTCTTACGCCAGATATCTTGCTGCACAGAAACTGCTGATGTCTTAGGCCAAAAGATCCTTTTAACAGTTCCCCGGAGCCATTGATGGACTGACCTGCACTGAACTGCACTTGGACAGTGAACTAAGACGCTGGGCCCAAGGACAATAAAGGAAAATGCTGTACGAAACGATGTCACAGCAGGATATGGTCGTATGCGGAGCAGGACATCACACATCCTACGGCTTAAAATGGCAAATAAAATGTACAGCATTTCTTATGACCGAAAAATTTTCCGCTGTGGCCCCCACCATTATTTATAGGCATTTTAAACAGCAGGCAATGGCGCAATGGATGCGAAATGAATGCAAAAATATATAAATAGTACAAAGGATGGAGAAGGACATTTAGTATACGCCACGTTGGCATGAAGTAGACGCATTTTAGACATTACCAGCAAATAAATATGAATGTACAGCAATACGGCAAGGGGGATAGACTCTGCTTACACGACGAAATTGACATTTTGCATTTAGTTATTCAGTTGGGTCTATTTTGATCTTTTTTCTACCATTTTGCTGCCGCTGCTGGCAGCCACAATAAAATGAGAAGAAAAATTGCATAATAACCCCTTTGAAATCGTCGGATTATCCTTAAATATTTGTGTAAACATTGTAACAAATGCGCAGCTCCATTGTCAGCCAACTCGGGCCATGGATGCAGCACAGGACCCTCCTCCTCTAGGACCTCCGTTCCCATCTCTGCCTCCTTGAAAGCCATCCCCAATCCATTGACGTAGTCAAGGCGGCTTTTCCTCAACCCCTGTGCGTCGTCTGTCGTCAAATGCCTGAATGATGAGCAATAGACGAGTCCGGGTCTCCTGTCACAGTCGACAATGAGCAACTTTTTGCAAAAGGCGGAAGACGTGGCAAGGATACAAACGGGCGGCGTACCCAACAATGGGACCAAGTGCTCCGCCGAGGGGAAGCGTCTTAAAAAACCTGTCACACATATTGACAGTCGCTTTAGGATCGCTTAAATCAAGTCTGGGGTCGGGGGGTCGGAGGGGTGCATGGTTAGCATGTGCGTATCATCATAAAGGATATCATAATCATTATATGTAATTCACATTTGGGGGTGAAGGGCAATTGCCGTATCTGACATAATTTTGATGTGTATTGATATGAAGCGGCTTGTCAGGCAGGATAATTAATTTTCCAGAGGATCAAGAAAAATATCCGTCCCCCGTATGACGGGGACATATAATATTTCGAGCCATAAGAGGCTAATACAGCTAATGGAATTTTAGGATTATCATTTGGTAAATTACGAATCTTTAAAGACTTACAAATCTTGAAATTCAAATAATAGCACAACAACTTAAGCTCTGTATTTTTCCGCTTTTACGAAGCTTCCATTTGCCCTCTTCGCTTTTTCTGTACCGCCGAGTGTCCTAATCGAATCATCTCATTTAAGTGAATTAAAAAACATATAAAGGCGAGCGAAATTAAATCACGCAACTATTTTGCGCAACAAAGAGTACAATTAAACGCCCACCCGGCGGCAAAAAGGACGAAAAGGAGGCGCAGCAGTGTCTGGCGCACAAAACGCCGCAAGTTTAATCGAATTTAACTACTCATAATGTGCAACAGACGTGGATGGATGGGGGATGTTTCAGTGGGCGGTGGGGTACAAAAAACTCTCAGAAGTGTAGGCGTAAAGTTGGGCACTAATCTTATTAGGATCATCCCGGGCCAGCCACTCACGAATCCCAATTGGGAAGGTGAGCTGAAAAAGCCAGCTGATGTAGCGCTCTCTCACTCGCACGCCTGTTCTCTCTCTCCCCCTCACTCTCTCTCTCCGTCTCTCTATCCGACTTTATTCGTACGTGAGCGTTTCAATTACCGCTCTGGAGTGCGAATGGGTTTTATTATTATTTACATACCTGTTGCAGCAGGGGCATTGTTTTGAATAAAAATTCCAATTTCCACACTTGTTCACGTTGCGCTGCCTGTTCGTTCGTGCTCGTTCGCGTTCGTTCGTGTTCGGCAGGAGCAGCATCCGCAAACTGACAAAGCGGCAAAACAGATGTCACCACTTCCGCCTCTCGTCCTTTCCCTTTCCTACTCCCACTGCCGGCGGAGAGCCTGTTCGCGCACCGTCTCTCTCTCTCCCGCTCCCTCTTTCTCTTTCACTCCTGCGCAGGCTTTCCGGTTGGAGTTCGCTGCGGTTTGAGTTCAAGTTCGAGTTGGATCTGGTTGGAGTTTGAATTGGATGCCGAGCCTCGGGCAAGAAGTCTGCTTTTTGTTGTTGTTTATTGGGGCTCCACAGGATAATGCGAGTGAGCGAGCGAGAGGGGGCGAAGGCGAACCAAGACAGCTGGCAGATGTGGCCGTATCAGCAGCAAATTGTCATCGATTCATTCCGCCTCGTCAACGATGCAAATTTCCAAAGGCCTGAAAATATCATAAGCATGAATTAATAATAAGAGTACACTTCTTTGTAGTTTCCAAGTCACTGGAGTTTAAAGAAAACACACGCGTACGCACTTGAGCGTTAAATGCCGTAAATCGATCAAGGCGTATCCCTCCCTCTCTCACTCCGTCTCTCTCTATCGCACTCCATCGCCCGCTGGCCCCGGCTAACTGTAATTAACTGTAATCCAGGGTCGTTTACTTTAAAAGTCCTCTTTTATGGCCGCCAATAACACAAACTATGCATTATCCTTTTGGGTGGTAATCCTTTCGGAAGCTGTGTGTTGAACGAACCTATTATTAGAGCCATAAATCAGCATGAAATGAGCAGTGGCAGTGGCAGCGAAGTTGGAGTTGTAAAATGGAGATGGGGCCAAGCCCTGTCTCGCCCTCTCTCTACACTCTCCATCTCACTCTCGCGCTCTGTGCGTAGAATAATGGGTAGTAAGAATAAGTGTGTACACAGAAACAAAAGTTGCTATACTCCCACGAGTTTCATTATTTATATTTTTTTTGTATTGACACTGGACAATCTAAACAATCTATTACTATGCTATGCACACCTTACATTTTATTCGCAATTCCAAACCACAACCTCTCCGCATTTCAAGATTCTTTTTCTCTGAGTGGCTAAGGCGGCGATTGATTGTTGTATGTAGTTTTGGAGAGATGACGTGAGCAACAGAAAAAAAGAAAAACAGGACCAACGGCACATACTAGTAGTGTGTAGTTGTAAAGTTGTAAAATACACACGGTGAGAATGAGAGAGAACGAAAAATGAGCCGCTGCCCTGTTTTCCTTTAGTTTTTGTTACCAACTAATTTACACAGCACCGATTTTCGGTCAACAATTCGTAGTACCGGCTAACACTGATACACTAATACATACCAAGGATTCGCAAAAACACGCGGCTAGCGCATAAATTCGTGTAAATTTAATTTTAATTCCGCACCCGCAATCGCATCCCGTTTCTTTTGTCGTCCGGCAAGCACATTTTTACACACTCGCACACACGCCGCTAGGAACCGTTACTTCTGCCTTGCACGCCCTTCGCCGTTTTTCGTCTCCTTCCGCTACTGTTTCGCCAAAACTCTTCACTCACGGATCCATTTTTTTACTATTAAACTATTTTGATTGTTGAAAATTGTTGCGACTGTTGAATGGCACCGCTTTAATTCGAATTAAAAATTGAGCCTTAAATTTCAGCGGACTCTACCGCGGCAATACAAATTAATAGAACAAACTAAATATCATCCCGTGATATCATTTCTTTTGGAATATTTGTCGGGATTTTTTGATATTATGGGCAGGCCACGGTCTGCAACGCTGCTTAAATAACCTTTTTCGCCAGGCTAGGCCGAGCCAACCGCATGCAACCGCTCTCTTGAACCGAAAAGCTCTCATTTGTTTGACACCGCTCGTGTTCTACGATTCCTTGAAAATAAGCAACTAATAAAGTTGATAAAATGGCTAAAGAATTTAACTAACTTATTTAATTTATATTTGCATTATTTTTAGTAAACATGAAAGTTGGGGCTTAAAATAAAATTTTTTATTTAGATAATAAATTTTGCTTATTTGTATGGGTTTAACGGCAAACTAATTTCTTTCAGTGGCGTAAACAACTGTTCCCAGTGAATGGCAACTACACAGCTGTGTTGCACAGCGTTGCCAGACATGCTCAAATAAGTTAATACCAGCGGCGGAGAACTTTTATCAAATTCCTAACAAAAATACAATTTTGCCTAAAAAAAAATGCCGGGGGACGCAGAAAACACAAGTACAGACACAACCAATGATCACATCGACCTGGCCTTGTACCGGCAGCTGGTCAAACAGTTCATAGACATGGTAAGACCGAAACCCAAATGCCGGCTAGCGGAGCCTCAGTGAAAATTGTATTGCATTTTTAGCGTCGCTACTCCACAGCGCTTTTCTGGGCAGAAAAGGTTGCCGTGCTTGGTGGCCAGGAGCCCAGGGATATTTACTACCAGGCGCAGTGCATGTACCTACTGGGGGAATACCATCGTGCTGCCCACACAATACAGCACCACAAGCTGGAGAAGAACTCACTGCCTTGTTTTAACCTGCTCCTGGAAAGTCTGTATGCGGCCAAGGAGTTTACGGAGGCGGCCAATGTCATCCAGAATGTGGAGGTGGAAGTGATGACCACATCGCTGATCAATCAGCCCGTGGATGCAGGCAGTGGCTGCTATCTGGAAAGCAACAGTGTCTTTGGAGGCGAGGAGAATCACAGAAATGAACTGCTATCATCCATTTACCTGATGAAGGGCAAGGTTTACGAGGCCCTGGACAATCGCGGCATGGCAATGGATTTCTATGTTCAGGCTCTTCACAAATCCATATACTGCTTTGAGGCTCTGGAGGCGCTGGTGCAACACGAAATGCTGATGGCTTGGGAAGGTGAGCACTCAACTCCTTTCTGTATACAATATAATCACTCGATTCATTGCAGAGTTTGAGCTAATGCACCACTTGCCACTGGCACAACAATCCAGTGAAACTGATGCCAAGTTTATACTGAAACTTTATGAATCTCGCCTGAAGAAGTACTACGAGTTGATTTCCGCACGCAGTGCTGAAGAGATAGACCCCATTGTTAATCCTAATATAATAAAGTTTATCAAGTTCTTCACAGAACGTGTGCAGCAGACTGTCTCTTTAGACACACAAATGCCAAAAGTGAGCGCCGTCAAGGTGCCGCTTACACCAAGCCAATTCATGTCGCCCGCTCAGAAGTCAGTTTTACCGATTTGTCTTGTATTCTGTTCATTTTAAAATGGCTTTTCATTTTAGAGTCCTAGAAGATCTGAAGGCGCCCACATTCTCCCTACAAACTAGTCTCTCCAAGGCATCTTCTCTTATTGATGCCTCTCACCGGTCCATGTTTGACTCCTCCAGTAGAAGGCGATCGCGGGATCAAGACACGGACACATTAATTCCATACGCAGAATGTCTTGATCGAGTACAACGTAGTACGGACATGATGGCCGCTGAGGCGGAGAAGTGTTTCTACGATTGCGACTACAAACAGTGCCTGAAAATACTTAATGAGTAAGTAGAGATAAAAAAATAAAAAAGACATATTAATTCTAAATGTATTTGGTTTGGTTTATCTTGCAGACTCCTTAAGGTGGATCCCTTTCATAACAATGCTCTGACCATTCAGATTGCCTGCTTGGTGGAAAACGGCGACTTTAACCGGCTATTTTACGTGGCCCACAAGTTGGTGGATCGTTATCCCGACAAAGCGATTTCCTGGTACGCCGTGGGCTGCTATTACGACATGATTGGGAAAAGTGATCCTGCCCGGCGTTATCTCTCCAAGGCCACTGCCTTGGACCGACTTTATGGCCCCGCTTGGCTAGCTTATGGTCACAGCTTTGCCAATGAGAATGAGCACGAGCAAGCAATGGCAGCCTATTTTAAGGCCACACAACTGATGCGAGGTTGTCATCTGCCATTGCTTTACATTGGTGTGGAGTGCGGCCTAACCAAAAACATCGAGCTAGCTGAGAAATTTTTCCTACAGGCTATGAATATAGCGCCGCTAGATGTATATGTACTGCATGAGCTGGGTGTGACCAAGTACGAAAATGAGTTCTTTGATGCTGCCGCCACAATCTTCCAGTGCACTGTGGACATTGTGAAACTGCGGGCCAAATCAAACAACGAGGAGATCTCATCCCGCTGGGAACCGGCTTTTATAAATCTGGGTCATTCGCTTCGCAAGGAGCATAAGTACGAGGAAGCTCTATGCAACTTTCAATATGTGAGTATATCTATATACTATAAATATTTTATCCTTGAAATTCAACGATTGGCTTTTCAGGCACTTCTTTTAAAGCCGCAGAGTCCTACTACATACACTTCCATAGGATTTATACATGCTCTACTAGGAAATCTAGACCCCGCCATCGAAGCTTTCCACAAGAGCTTGGCCCTGAACAGAGACTGCATTGTGACGTCTACCATCCTAAAGAGTTGTATCGAAGACCTTATGGACGACTCGGCAACTATTGATGAGATTTGCAGTGCGGCCTTGCGAGATGTGGCCAAGAATATCACGGCCAACAGTCGCCGTGTGTTAAACTCGGACAAGTTTAATGGGATGAAGCTAAAGTTCGACGAGGAAGAGGAATTCGCCAATTCCGATTCCAACATGGTAGTGGAAATGAGCTTTGATACCTAGAAAACATTTATACTAACTTATGTCAATCATTAATGTTAGCTTCGATTGTTAGCCAGACAAACATATGCCATGCACTTGAACTTAATTCGTGGCCAGAACAAATACAGATGTTTATGCTTGTATATTGTCGTCTGGCTAATGAGCAAAGTCTTGGGATTTTTCAGCTCTGTTTTTCCCACTATCAATCGAAGTCGCCGCCATGTGAATAACATTAAGTATTTAAGAAAACGTAAAAGTCTCATTTGAATCATAATTGTACGGCCAGCCCCGAGTGGCCCTAGCCACGTTCTCTCAATCATTCTGTAACTTGCATACCATTTAATTATAATTAAAAGTAGGTTAGCCTGTGCAAGGAACTAAAGTTGTAACCAAAAGACTTTGCTTCCTTCAATAAGCACGTACACCAAAGTTTTTTCGGCAACCAAAACTTGAACTTTTTCAATGTCATTTTGGGTTAGATTTATTTAGCGTAGAACAAAGTTTCCTAGATTCAAATTATACAAGTGTTTCGCGTGTCTTTCCACTCCAAATAGCCGGCAAATTATTCCGGAATATCTTTACCCAGCAGGCGGTATAAATCCATAAAGAGAAGAGGTCGCCGCGATAGTGCTTATCGGTTATCGCTGTGGGGGCGACAAATTACGTATAAAGTCGTTAAACTTTGGATATGCAAACAAACTACTGATACACTTTATGGCAATAGCGAAGCAGACACAGGTCCCATATGTATAACCGCTTAACGAGAGTGCTGGCCAAATATTTACCAGGCCATAAAGCGTGTGACAAACCAAGAAGCCAGCGATGACGATTGCAGCTCCGTTGAAGGTTTCCTCGTGGAAAACATGTTTATGCATATGAAAGCCACCGCCACTGGCGAACTTTGATAACGCGTTGGCGGCGAGATTATGCTGGAAAATATATAAAAATCCCAACCTGGCCACAACTCAGCACAGTTCCATTCCAGCCATTCACTCAAGAGGCAATCCAATCACTCAAAACATAAGCGGTTTTTAAAAGCAACAATGAATCACAAAGTATTTCTGGTCCTAGCTTTGGCTCTATCGGTCTGCCAAGCGCTGCCCTATGTATCCTACGATGATGTGGATGATACGGAGGTCATCGAGCTGCCTGGAGTCGAGGAGGCACCACCCACTCTGGGCAAGGACATCATCGATCTGACACCATTGGGTACGGCGCTCTTTGGCAAACCGGATGAGCAGTTGACGGCGAATCGTGTGAGCAACTTCAGTGCCAATGCAGATGAGATGAATCCTGAGGAGCTGGGCAGCTACCTGGAGGGTGACATGCTGGTGCCGCAAACGGATCTGATCATGAAGAACGGCCTGCCCACGCAGTCCTCCCGTTGGCCAAACGGTGTGGTGCCCTATGAAATCCGAGGTAACTTCAATGCCAGGGATATGGCCACAATCGAGAATGCCATTGCTGAGTACCATCGTCGGACGTGCATCCGGTTTGTGAAGCGCAGCTCGGAGAGGGATTACATCTCCATACGCGGCGACAACTCCGGCTGCTGGTCCTCCGTGGGTCGAGTGGGCGGTAAGCAGGAGGTGAATCTACAGTCTCCCGGCTGTCTCAGCCGTCCTGGAACCGCCATGCACGAGCTGATGCACGCCCTTGGCTTCCTCCACGAAC
Source organism: Drosophila yakuba (assembly GCF_016746365.2). Lineage (NCBI taxonomy): Eukaryota > Metazoa > Arthropoda > Insecta > Diptera > Drosophilidae > Drosophila > Drosophila yakuba. The sequence continues at coordinate 21,797,510 of NC_052530.2, forward strand.
AGAATCGCATGGAGCGCGATGGCTATGTGGCCATCCAGTACAACAATGTCCAGTCGTCGGCGATGAACAACTTCGAAAAGGCCGCCCGCACGGAGGCCTTTGGGGTGCCCTACGATTATGGCAGCGTGATGCACTATTCCAAGAACGCCTTCTCCATCAACGGACAACCCACCATTCTGGCCATGGTGAGTACAGGTGCACTGAAGACTCTGGGATCCCATTTAACTCTCTTTAATTCTGCATCCGCAGCAAGCCAACGGCGCCGAGAAAATGGGCCAGAGGAATGGTTTCTCTGACTTCGATATCCAGAAGCTGAATCGCATGTACGATTGTGGAGCTGCCAACGCTGCTCCAGTTGCCCCGGCATTACCCGCACCTGGTGCTGCTCCTGGCGCCGCTGCTGGCAGTGGCAATCCCATCGTCGATAGCTTCCTTGGCGGCCTGATCAGCGGCTTGGGCTTGGGCGATGAGAAGAAGGAGGCCAGTTCCTAGATAGAACTGATCCGTAGAATCTACTAGCTCGTAACATCACCAACGCTCGAAAGTATTTAACGCATTCCACATACCAAAAAACTAGCACCAATGAATCTATAGCTAATATGTTTAGTTGTTAATTATAAAGATAATAGCATGAATTGAAAAAAACCGACTTTAATTGTATGCTGAATGTAAACTTGGGAATTTATTGTAATTGTAACCGAAACACGAGGATCGCACGATTCTAAAGTATAGATATCCAACCGCAAAATGTTGCACATATGCATATTTGAAACCGAAACAAAAGAGGGTCATGTGATTTGAAGTATGTATTCCATGACTACATGTTGCGCTTGGCGGCCAGGAGACGGGATCGCGGCAGACGACACTGACTGATGCTGTGGAGGCGGTACTGCATCTCCGGCTGCGTGACCTTCTCGTACAGCTTCTTCTTGGCCTCGGTGACCGTGTGGACGAGCACACCATCGCCGCCCTCATCCATGTTGAAGGCTTCGCCCTCGGCACACTCGGGACACTGCTGGGTGAGCACAATGTCATTGAGATCGGTGGGCAGCTCGCAGATCTTCTCGATCTGCTTGACCACATAGTCGAAGCGACCCTCCTCCTGGCGCTCCATCACATACACACTGGCCGTCAGCTCCTGGACCCGGGTTTCGAGTAGCTTTAGGAATCGATTGACATTGACCAGATTGACATGGGCGTGGTCCCCTAGAAGCTTGGTCAGCGGACTGGCATCGATGGAACACATATCGCAAACGGTCTCAACGCCCTGCAGTAGATTCTCCAGCCGGGCATCGTTGTTCTCCCGGGCCTTGTGCAGCTCCATGTTGGATTCCTGTTTGGTGCGCACCTTGTTCTCCAGGCTGGAGATCTGATCCAGTTGGTCCTGCAGCGTGTTGGTGTTATCCTTTTTCAGGTTCACTATATCCTCAAACAGGCGATTCACCGAGTTATTTAGCATGGTTATGTGGTAGCTCATTTCGTTGGCATAGTTGAAGAACGAGTAATAGAGACTCTCCTGCTGCTGAAACTTATCGATCACCTCGTCCATGTTGTTGGAGTCTGTGTACTGGAGGATCTTCTGCAGCACCGAGTTGTAGAGATTGATCTTTTTGTTGTGCACCCGTCGGAATTCGTCCCTTCGCTTGTACTCCTTGGGCTGCAAATCGGCCAATTCGCGGGGCTTGGACTTGCAGTTGAGGAATGCGGTGTTGTCACCATCGGCAGCCACCTTTCGCATAATACCCTGCATCTCCACACGCCTCATATCGCGCTCCTTGGCCTCCCGTTTGGCCAACAGATCTATTTTCTCGTACACCTCAATGCAGCCATCAAAGGTATTCAGTGCGTACTCGATCAGATCGATGAGATACTTTTTCTCGCTGTTCAGCTTCTGCACCATCTTGGTGTATGAATCATTAAAGAAGGTACGGTGGTTCAGGATGCGGATGAGCTGCTCCCGCAGATCAGCATTGGCTGCCGTGAAACCGCACTCCTGACGCACACCCACCTCCAGGGAGTTCTCCAGAATGGTCATCCGTTTCCGGGCCCGCATCACATAGGCCTGATGTTGCTGATCCGGAATAGTCAAACGATTCAGGTTATATATTTGCTTGGACATGCGACTTATCTCCTTCTCCATGTTGGAAATAGACGTCTTCAGCGAGTTGATGTCCTGCGACAGGTTCTCCTGGCACTCGACATGGCAGCGAATCAGCTCCAGCCAGCGATTGTTCTGTTTCTTGTGTGTTGTGCCACTGGCCACCCAGATCTGGGCACGCAGATCGTTCTTCTCCTCACCCAGCTGGTCGATGGCCGTCTCAAAGCTGGCCTCGATGATGGTCTCCTTGCGGGTCTTGAGTTTGCTGGACAGGATCTTCTTGTACTCGCGCTGGCGCTTGCCCAGTTCCTTGTGCTTCAGGAGGTAGCCTTCCAGAAAGGCAACCTTGTCGAACTTCTTGATTTCCTCCATGGCGGATGCTTCCCTTAATCAGGGACCCAAAACTGAGATCCACTAAATATATGTATGTATTTAAGTGGGGATTTTAGTAGCGCAAATCAAGCAGTTTATTCGTGTTTGTATGTTTGCTTTCGTAGAGTGTTTATAAAGTTTCGGTATGTTTGGGTAATGAAAACTTTAAATAAGATATGAATGGTATGTCAAGGCGTATGTGGCGTATAATATTCTAGATCTATGCTTCTTCAGTTTAAAATATAAATTAGCCTATTAAAGTCCTAATTTTGTTACCAGTGCAGATTTTTTAATAAATGCATATTTTTCTATGTTAGCAAATAGTAAATATTTTATTTAAATATTATATAAACTCTTAAATATTAAAAATTACTATGTAAGCAATGAAAAACTGTGAATTTCATATGTACTTCAGTAAAAATCACTACTGTTGAGAAATGCCGGAACTTTCCATGGCCTGGAAAATTTTGAAGGAGGACCAAACGTAGGCGGCCCTCCGCAAATCGTTACACAGTTCAAACTTGTGAGCCATCTCCTTGATGCCACGTGCCGCAGATTCCATAACGGTTTGAAGAGCTGAATCCACTATATCCGCCTCGGTGGTGCATTGTTGTATCCTTTTCAATTTCTTATTGGGACATATGGGCGGCTGAAGGGTAAACGTAGGGGTTTTAAAATCAATAATACTTAATGTTTAGGATGTACGTACGAATTCATTATCGGGGCATTTCTGCATGGACTCGTTGATGGAGTTCATCAGTTCGATAATTAGCTCGGATGTGGATTTGGAATTCATTTTGCCATAGGACACGTGGTTAATGTTTTTAAGGTACTCGAAGTAGGACACGGTTACACCGCCAGCATTGCAATAGAGATCGGGAACTAGGAGCACTCCCTTATCCAATAGGATCTTTTCGCCAGATGGAGTTGTTGGTCCGTTGGCGCCCTCGAGAATCAGTTTGGCCTTTATGTCCTTGGCATTGTCGGTGGTTATCACCTTCTGGGTGGCGCAGGGCATAAGGATATCGGCTTCGGCGGTCAGCAAGTCCTCCTTGGACTCCTCAGCCTTCGGATATCCTTTAATAGTCTTCTTTTCCTCCGTGTATTCGAAAAGATCCTATAACAGAATGCATTCTTTAGAAAATTGCATCCGAAATAGATGGACCACTTACATTAATATCAATGCCGTCCTTATTGTAGAGAGACACATCAAACTCCTTGATGCCGATAACCTTGGCGCCCGCCTCGTGCACATATTTGGCGGCAAAGGAGCCCACATTGCCAAAGCCCTGCACAATGACCGTCTTGTCCTTCCAACCCGTCTTCCACTTGATCAGATCCATCCACTCCTTATCCTTGAGGAAGAGGTCGCCCGCCTTCCAAACGCCTCTGCCCGTGGCCGAATGGCGACCATTGATGCCGCCATTGTGAATGGGCTTCCCGGTGACAATAGCCGACGAGTTGATGTCCTTGTAGCCAAAGGTCTTCTGGTACTGATCCACAATCCAGCTCATCTCACGCGGCCCAGTGTTCACATCGGGTGCGGGTACATCGATGCCGGGACCAATCATATTACGCTTGAGCAGCTCCATCGTGTAACGCCGTGTGATCGTCTGCAGCTCATCCACCGTATACTTCTTTGGGTCGATGCAAACTCCGCCCTTGGATCCACCATAAGGTACATTCACGCAGGCACACTTGAACGTCATAATGGCGGCCAGTGCTTTCACTTCACTTTCGTTCACGTCCAGAGCGTAGCGGATACCTATAAGACCTCGGATGCTAAAGAATTCGCGAATGGATGAGATGGACCACACACTTACCGCCCTTGAGAGGCAATCGATGGCGTACATGATGTGAACGATAACCGCTGATGATTTCGTAGGTGCCGTTCTTGCGCACAATGGGAAAATTAACCTCGACGGAGGTGGAAACACTACCGAGAAGATTCAGGATGGCGGTGACACGAGCCTGACGCTCCTCCGGCTTCATATGCGGATATTTCTCCATTTCCTTGAGCAATGCCGGTTCCATGGTCTGGGCGGCCTTGTGGTAATAGTATAGCACCATTTCCGAGAACTCTGGATCCTTGTCCGTTTCAACCTTTTTCAGCTTCTCGGGCACCTGGTGTGCGTAACGTTGTAATACTTGCCTGGACACAAGGGGATAAACCCCTTTTAGAAGCCGTTCCGCATAACGAAGCATTGTGCAAAAATTATTTTTTGTACATAAACTAATCACATGGAGGTATTTATTCGAATTTGGATGAAAAACTTATGAGATGATACTGATGATTTTCGATCACTTTGATATATTTCCCAGAGAGAACTACGTTTGCTGTTGTATTTTCATATTGGTTTTCTTTTATTGTTGGTTTTATCTTAGCAATGTTAATGATAGCTTTAATATTACGATGTACGCTTGTATAAATACAATATTTTAAAATTGCTCTACAAATGTATGTGTATCTATGTAATCAATATAACGTTATGTTTATGGTTGTAATACGTGGCTATGCATCTACGAACTAAACTTAAGTAGTTAATAGCTATACACACACATACTAGGTAATAAACACTTCTTGAACTGTCTGAATTAACGCACTAGGGAAACACTATGGATCCTATGTATCTAGGAATAGCCTATAAGTATACAGATAGCAGACGATAACAATGTTTCATCATATACATGAAGCATGATAAACTGTTGTGCCGATTTACGTTTAAAACTTTTGGGACCGCACGGAAGCGCACAGAAGTACAGAGAAAAAAAATAGAGGGGCTCGTGAAGTGGAAAACTTAGTTGTACCAGTAGCACAGATTACACATTACAGGTTAGACATACACATAAATACTAGAGACCTACTTATATGCCATACACATCGTCATCGGTATATATACATGCATGATTTTGAAATGTTTCTGGGGTGCCCCGTGCGGGTAAAATGATTATGTAAGTATAACAAAATGTTGCGCTCTAATATCACTTTTGGGACACATGCTTTATGGCCTCTATCAACGTTCGATCCTTTGCAGCTGACATCATCTACATACAGACTATGTGAGAACGAAGAAACATCATCGCATTGCACACAGAATTTCAAATTTAATTCGGTTTATCTTCAACTGGTTCTCTTGCTATAGATCGGCTTACAACTAAATCTGATGTATTTTAAATTAATTTCAAATTAATTTAAAAGTCTAATTTTTACACGGTATAATTACAAGCAAATCGGTTTGACAGGTTGGTGGGTGGGGGAGTTTTCTTTTTGTGTGGGGAGTTAGGACTTTTGGGGGTGGGACTTGGGTTGGCCAACACATTAATCTCGTTGCAAGATCGCAGATCGTGGGGGTCGCTGCTTAAAAGCTAACATCACGCTTGGTAAACAATAACGCTCGAAAGTATTTTGCGGTTGGTTGAGTACAATCCGTGGCTGGGAGCACAGTTCTCCTGGAACTGTTCCCCTTTTTAGGCAGCTTCTCCGCTGCTCCGCTGCTAATCCACATCTTTTTTCTCAATCTTAAGATCATACTTGGCCACCAGCTCCTCGGGTGTGTGTCTGTATATAGAAATATATGTTATTAATAAGAGTGTTGGGTTTATTTCTCTTCTGTCGACTACTTACCCAACTAGATTCTGGAGATCACAGACAAAGCGGTAGACATATCGTTTGCCAGCCGTCTTGTGGATGATGTTTTTGTCATAATAGTAGCGCAGTCCGCGACTCAGCTTCTCGTAGTTCATCTTGGGTTTGTTTTTACGTATGCCCCAACGACGAGCCACCTGATTGAAAAAGATAAGTGTAAGTTAGGCAATCAAATGTAGTTATATTACGAATAGACTTACCTCATCGGGATCGGTTAGCTTGAACTCCCAGCCATCGCCGGTCCACGAGATAAAGCTCTGGCACGTCTTGTCCAGCAGCAACTCCAGCAGGAATTGCCACAGTTGAATGGGACCCGAACCCGTGAAGCACGGCACACCGCCCTGCGTCGTATAGCCGCCCAGCAGGCCCTTATCCAAACCCAAGGTGCTCATGTACGCTGCCGGATGCTGGTGTGCATGTGCTGCTCCCCACTGATCCATGGCCGTGGGCTGTGGGCCCATCGACTGGAAGGGTTGGGCATCATAGGGCGTAAATTCCGGCGGATAAGCATCGTGGAATCGACTCCTGCCGCCGTAAGTGCCATAGAACTCCGAGCTGCTGTCCATGTAACCGTTGCTGTTCCCGGTGCTTCCACCGCTGGCTCCACCACTGCCATTTCCCCCGCTCGATTGCTGACTCTGGTGATCCTGCGCCGAGATCGTGCTGTGATAATCACTTTCATCACCACCGCCGCCGCCGCCCGAACTCCTACCGCCTGTGGGCCCACTGCCACTGCCACCACCATAGGCGGCCAGGTGGGCGGGCAAACCGTAACTACTGAGATCCGTGGGATCGTTCTGGCTATTACTGCCGCCATAGCCACCAAGATTACCATTCTGGGTGCCGGGCTCCTCTTTGAGGTGATGTTGGAAGATCGCCGCCGCCGCCATGGTGGCCATGTAGTTAATATTATTATTGTTATTATTGTTGTTATTGCTGCCCGCATTCGCATTGTTGCTGCCACCGCTGTTGTTGTTGTTGCTGTTGCTGCTGTTTGTGTTGTTGCTGCTGCTGGTGGTGTTGTTGTTGTTGTTTTCGTTGTTGCTGTTGTTGCTCTGCTGGACAGCGGGCGGTAACATGGAGTTATTATTGTTGTTGTTGCTGCTGGCGCTGCCGCTGCCATTGACAGTGGGCTGCTGCGATTGCTGCTGCTGCGGGGGCGGGCTGCTGTTGATGCGGTCGTGTGTGTTGCTGGTGTTGTAGCCTGCAAGCGATACGAAATAAGAGATGGTAATTGGATTAGACATTGTTATGGATATGGATATGGATATGGGTACGGTTATGAGTATAATCAGTGGCCGTCAATCCAGGAATACGACATGTAATAAGTAGAAAATCAAAGCAGTTCAGTTGGAAGACCCATATTTACATTTTAAGTAAACTCAGTAAAGGATCCAATTCATTTTAGTTTATTTACTCATATGAAAATCGAAATTCGGAGAACTTTTCAATAATATTACTTGCAATTGATAACTATAATAATTCTATAATATTCTCTTTTTTATATCAGCGAAGACCGAGTTATACATTGAGATATAAGATATATTAGTTTATATGAAAGTCTTAAAAAGCAACAAATTTATCGTGGGAAATGAGTGGCGTCAAAATCGCTAGATACATTTTTCACACGCCAAAACACATTGATTGCAGATTGTTCGCAGTTTCAATTAAATGGTCTTCATAGAAATGGGGCGTCTCTCAATCGAGCGAAAGACTTCGAAAACCAATCAAAATCACAGCGCACACACACACAAGCACAGACCACAGCGCACACAGATACCCACGCACACAGATACAACAACCCCGATCTAATGGTGTGCACGCTACATTAATTGCGAATACAGCGAAATTTAACACATTTCGATGTACACGCGACGCGTACACACTCGTGTATCTGTGGGATACACGAAAACCTGTTGGCCCATACACACATACACACGCGCAGCCCTCTAGCCGTCCCACTCGCACACAGCAAAGAAATAAAAAAGCTTTCACAGCGCTTCGTTTCGATTCCCATTCGCTCGCAGATACAGCGATACAGCAATACAGCGATACAGCGACACAAAGATACAGATACAGTCCCCCGTTGGCTGGCCAAAGAGTTGGCAGCGCCTCTTTAGGTGCCGCCTCCAGAGAGCGCAAGAGCATCCGTATCTGGCAGATACATCTGAGGCCGGCCACAGGGGCATCTTCTAGCGCTCAACAAGCCACTTATCACCCAGCTCAATCTGATGCACGCAGCGAAATGGGGATAGTGCAGAGTATATTTCAGATACATTTGAAGAAACTAGTGATTTTAAGAATATAACAATGTAAGATGCCTTACTTTATAGATATAACTCAATTTTGAATTATTTTTCTGCAGTAAAATCTAAGCATAGCAATAGTTGTATATCATTATTTACCAGTACCAAGTTTTTTCGCTGCGTGTATGTCCCAGTCCCTCCCCTTAGCCACCCCGACTTGTTGCGTGTCAAACACTTAAAAACAAATTACGAATTTAATTATGCCACCGCAACGCGTCTTCTTCTGCTTAGCTGCCTTTTCACACCCCAGCAGCAATCGTAATTAAAAGCACCGTTTTTGATGTCGGTAAATATTTGCTGACCTGTATCTGTACCTGAACTAAAGAAGTTGACATCCGAGTCCGTGTAGTAGGCATTCGCATCGCCCACAAAGGGCGCCATATCATTGAAGTAACCCAGTCCCAGCGATGCAGCCGTGGAGCTGCTCAATGCCCCAACCAGATTGTTCGCAGTCGCGCTCCCTGCAGTGGCGAATCCCTGCGAGGAGGCACTCGACGTGGAGCCACTCGAACTGGAGCCGGATGAGGTGGTGGTGGTGCTGCCCGTACTGCCGCCGGATAAACGATGATGCGGCAACTGGGCAGCTGATGATCCGTATCCATGTTGCTGCTGCTGCTGCTGCTGGTGGCTATGTTGCTGCTGTTGCAGGAGTAGAGATTGCTGCTGTTGCTGTTGCTGCTGTTGCTGCTGCATCGTGTGATGGCTGTGCAGTCCTGGCTGCTGCGCCAACTGGTGATGCGGATGGCTGTGATGGCTGTGGTGATGATGATGATGATGATGCTGTGCCAGGTGGTAGCTGGGATAGTTTTCATAGCTTTGCAGTACCATGTTGTAGTTGGGCGCCGTGTGGCAATTGTTATTATTGTTGCTACTGCTGGTTGTGTTGGTGGTGAAGTGACTCTGATTGAGATGCTCCTGGAGCTGCTGCTCCTTATCGCTGTCCAAGGCGTTGGCGGCACTGATTATGCTGGCATTCACTAAAAACGCAGAGGGCGGCATTTCTTCGCTTCAAAATGATCGGTACTCAAAAACGGAAACTCCACCTCGCTGGTCAAAGTGCACGTCATTGACTCTGGAACTGTAGGCAAATCTGCGGGATCAGCTCTCAATTGATTCGAATGGTTTCGAATGGATTGTCCCCTTATGCTGGTGGTACTTGCAGTTGTATTAAAATTGATTTCACTTCACTTTCGATGTTCGGGGGGGTTTTTATTTTAATTTTTGCACTGTCAGTTTGTGTCCAGAACCCAGAGAATAATTTTTGGTCGTTTTGTGTGGTTTATGAATTTGGTTTTTTCTTTCTTTTTTGGATGCGGGTCCACCTAATCAATTGGATGGCCCGCTGGACAATTGATAAGTTTTAAGTATGAGGGTGTGATATTACCAAGAATCTCTGCTTAATTTGCGTGATTTCTTTTAATCAGTATGTGTGTATTTACGATCGCACTTGTTCAGATATACATATATGTACATATATATAAACTCAAATATATATTTGCGGTATTTGCAGTTCACACACCGTCGCGAATTCTTAGCACTTTTGCGAATTAATGGCAATTAATTGTGAGCACTTCACGATCGTCGCTCTGGCACGGGCGATAAATTAATGCGCATATCGTAACTATATGTACATTGTTTTCATGCCGCGCTTACAATCAGTATGTTTGCTGTTGTTTTTGCCGTTCCTTAAATTCACATTTATTTCGTTTCGTTTCGTTTTGTTTTATCGTGTGTATTGTGTTATTATGTATTTTGCGCGCAATTTATGCCGATAAAAAAACGAATGTGCCGTACGTAGGGATCGAGTTAAGATCACTAGAGAGTATGGTATGGTACTTTATATAGAGATGGTGGGTTTACTATATACACAATGAGCATGCGACGTCAGCTCCGCCACCTTCGACATCCGTTCAAGAACTGAAGTTGCTCTGAAGTTGCACTCGGGTTGTTAGCTGTTCGTTCGACCAGCTCGGCATTCGCTCTCTCTTTCTGGACGCGCCACCTCTCGCTCGCACGCGTGCGACCGTGTGTGGGAGAGAACGCTTCGTGTGTGCGCTTCGGCTTTGACGACTTCGCCTCGCATTCCGAGATACCGAGATACAGATACGAATGTGCCAATGGCAAATAATAATAATCGAGTCGAGTCGAGTTGAGAATACTTTCACAGGGTGTTTCTCACACGCTCTCGCTCAATCAGCCATCCATCGACTGCTCTCTTAGTTAGTGGCAGTGACTAAAACAAAAGCCACAGCGACTTCAATTAAATGGCCCGCCGCTGCGCATTTAAGGCAAACGTTTGCTTAAAGAGTTTCGTAGTTCTACTTGTTGAATTGGAACCTCAAACGTAGCTCGGTTTATCGTAATATTTTGAGAAAAGCTTAAACACCATATTAATTCTTTAAAAACATCTTATCTGTTTAAAATGTGTTTTTCGTAAAATTAAAACTATTAAATATTTTCATTTTCTTAATCGTTAGTTTCTGTGAAAGGTTTCCAGGTACTACTTGTTGAATTGGAACCTTAAACGTAGCGCCGTTTATCAAAATATTGCAATATGTTTTATATTAGCTAGATAGCATTTTTAAGAAAAGAACTAATTACCCGAAAATGCCCGTTTTAAAATATTCTGGATAAAATTCTTCTCTGTTTCAAATGTTTGTTTTTTCTTGAGAATTTCAGCCCTTATCAAATGAAATTAGTATTTTTAACGAATTATTCTTGGTTCAAGATGTGTTTTTCCGCAGCAGTACTGTGGATAGTCGAAATTGGTTTTTTTTTTTGTTGGAATCATTAACAACGCCAACTCGCAAGAGCCGTCAAAATGGCCCTCAGCAAATCAGAAGACAGCGAGCAACGACGAACGGAATAAAAAGATACAAAAGTATCTCGGCCCACTGGTCAGTTGGCTGGGCTCTTGGCGATCATTACCATGATGATCGAGTGGGCAGCACATCATCATCAGCAAGCTCCACACAGCAAATGTATCTCACAGATACTCGCATAATGAGCCAAAGTGGGATTGGCTGCCGCCTCTCACAAACACATTCGCTCGATGAGATCATGCCAAAAACAAAAAACTAAAAATTAAAACGAAAAACAGAAGAAAAAAAAAACAGAGCAGCAAGAAATTAAAAATTAGTTAACTATTCCAAACCGAAGGCGTACGTGTCTTCGACGTGGGCTCCACTTTCAGATACACATATGTATTATATAAATATTTTTTTGTTTTTGGCTAATGAACAGCAAACGAATAAGAAAAAATGGTGGCCATAGCTCTGGAAACGTGTTTTGGGGCATTTTTTTCCGCTGTCCGTTAGCCAATGACAATTTGCTTTGGATTTTCGGGCTAAATACGAGTCCGAAACGTGAAATCCAGAATGACACGTTTCCACTTATAAAAAAGAAGATAGATCCCCATGGCTGTGTGGATAATGATATTGAACGCCATAAAGAAGCCATAGGTGAGGTGGATTTTTCGCTTATCAGGCTTTGGGGGCAGCTGCTCTTATCGGCGGGGGAATCGCTTGTTGATTCTCAGCCCACTGATAGCCATTGCAATGGCCTCAAGTGGTCGTCTTTTCTTGGAAAACTCCAATGCACCTCGAGCTGATAAAGCACAAAAGTTATGCGCTGGGGGTTATTACACGAAACAAAGTTGCCAATTTAACGGCATACATAATAAATACGCATAAGGAAGCCCCAAAACCCCAACAGCTGTTGACCATCTTTGGTGTTGGCCACAAAAGGATGGCTTCTTTCTGCTTTTTTTTTTTGGCCACTTAAGAATTCATGCAGCACAATCATATTTATAATGTAAAATATATTTAAAAAAAAAATGATTTTTTTCGTTAGCTTCTTGTTTTTTTCCACTTTGATTTGCTGCGCAAAGTGCTGGAGAACAATAGAGAGACACAGAAAAAAAAAAAAACAAGCGGAAATACAAAAAACGCAGTGAAAGAAGCAGAGCTATCGCCATGGGAGCGAGGGAGAGGGGCTGCTGCCGAGAGCGAGATAGATGATGCGCCTCGCTTACGACCATTTCCGGTTGAAGCACGTGCGCACATTTTGAAGAGGAGCGAGCGTAACCATCGAACCCCAGTCCCAACTCCAGCCACTCCTCCCATTGCGCCTCCTCCTCCCCGGGCTGCACATAACCCGATGAAAAGCCACCACCAAAGCAGAAAACCAATCACAATCTCATAAAACCGGCGACACTTCTCCACCAAAAAGGGATAAAGAAAACAAAACAAAACAAGCCGAGTCTTCCTCTCTTCACCTTCGTCTTCAGGGGAGTAAATTGTAGATCCTACTTGCCGAAAACGCACACGTTCGCAGCCAAGGGTTAACATAATAATTATTGTCTTGAATAAATGCACACGCAGAAAAATCAGATCAAACTAATATGCACAGCTACATTTATTCAACTTGAAAGTATACCAGAAAAACAAAGAAACGTCAATGTGAAAGCTAAATTTTGTCTTTTAAACAACAGCTTCTTAATAATTCGAAATTATGAATATTTCTTATAAATATTTTCGAGCACTAGAATGGCACCTTTTCTAGCTGTGCACCAAATAATAAGATGGTGTGTGCCAAAACAAAAAAAAAAGTAAAGGAGCAAAATGGAATAAGCATACTTTCATACTTTCAGTTGAATTTCAATTAAAACTCGTTTTGCTCGCACAAAAGGCTTACACACTTAATGCAATAAGGATCTCGAGGAGGAGGAGTTGCAGGAAGCGCCTTCGGGCAGAACAAAGACCACCGAATCTAGGGATTCCTTCGGATTCTTTTCGGCCTGCCAACAGCTGTCGCCTGACACTCGAGATCAGCAGCCATTCAATTGATATCAAATTGGAGTAGGATGATCCCTGCCTGCCAGGAGATCTCGCTTACCCAATTGCACGTGTGCAAATTGCACTCTCAACGATCTGAGTTCCCTGCTCCTTGAGCCCAGTGCTCTGTGATCTGTGCTCTGTACCATATAGCTGCAAGCACTTCCGGCCCCATCCCGCTAATGTAAATCGGATGTCAATGCATTGCGCGTGAGGCATATCAATTAAAAGACGAGGCGCTCGAAAGAGCGAGTGAGTGAGAGAATGAATGAGTGAGTGAGAGGCGAAATGCCAGAGAGAACCTGTTAGAAGACAAGCCGCATAAATAAATAAACTGTTAGGCTGCAAAACGGAAGGAAATCGTAAACACAAGCCAGTAGTTGTTGCTGCTGTTGCTGTTGCTGTTGCTGCTGCTGCTGATGTTTTGACACGCATACTATCATAATTACAGCTCCCATTAATGCCCATTTCCCCCCCTCCTACAAAAGCAACGCCCCCTTGGAGCTACTATGCCACTATACAGCCCACCACCTTGCCCACTTGTTCTGTTCTGAAGCTGATGCTTCCGTGCAGCGGCCAAGAATAATATCAATTTTCTATGTAAACTCACCCCACACCCCACACCCCACACATCTTTCGACTGCAATTTCAGGTTGGGAAGAATACCTGCATTTTGACAACAAAATAAACACTGATCTCAGCAGCTATCTAGCTATCTAGCTACCTCTGATTGTTGGGAGCCGTAAACAACACACACTAAATACAAACAACAATAATCATAATAACGCTGGATTCATACGATCTTACGATCTTACGATCTTGAGATCCGCATGCGTTTCACAGCTCCTGGCTGAGAAGAGCGGAAATGAAACCAGATACTTTGATAGCAACATCGCAACGCATGTGCAGCTGGGCCACAAGATCTCAACTCACTCGTACACACATGTACGTACATACATATATGAGTACTCCTATATGTATGTACTGGGTATGTACTTATCGATCTTGATTAAGCAAAACGCTGCCAAGTGCTCTTGATCTTGATTTAGTTTTCGATTGAGGCTGCTGAAGTAGGATATGATCCTGCAGTTGCTAAATGCCGCGGATGTCATTGATCTGGCATCTAAACTGAACAGATCTCATCTGAAGTGAACTGATCTGCACAGAGATCGATCAAAAGAGCGTCTGAAAACTGAGAAGTTGGCTGACTTTTGTGCGAAAATGAGACACTAACTGATGCTGCCTGGGAAATGAAGGAGGAAACCGGAGCTTCACGACAGGTGAATCAAGATTGTGGGTCAGGTTCTAAGATTTGGGAGCGCAAATTAGGCGATCATGCTGCTGAAAGATTTTGCCAACAGATAGTACATTTTAAATGAAGATCTTGTCATCGGTCAATACTCAGGTAATATAGCAGATCAAGTGCACATTCTATCAAACCTTATCTGGTTTGAGTGATCGTGAGAAACTGATTTCTAATGTGACAGATGTGTATCTGTTTAGTATGTTGATGCTGTCACTCGTTTTAGACATGCAAACTCTAAGGATTGGATTAGTTTGTCTTAGTTTTGTACTAGAAATACAAATCCGTTCAGGATCTTTAATATTCCAATCTATCATTAACTCATTGCCTGATCATGTTACCCTGACATCCAATCAATATATATTTTACATCATTAATATCAGTTCACCAAAACCGGAAATGATGCTGCTGCTGGCTATTTAGGTCATAAATCAGGGGTTCTTTGATTCAGGATCTTTGTTTGATGTGTGCTTCACATATGACGATAAACCCTACAATAGTTGTTTAAAAATGTTGGCACATATATGTCTAGGTGTCCTAATTCTCCTCCACAAGATGATCGCTGAGGGGGATCTCAGCTGTAATTAGATCTAAGATCAATAGCAACACTTTCCGTTAAACCGGAAATGATCATGTTGGCCATCGAGTGATCTTCAATCAGGACCTACAACCATACAGGATCCTCTATTTGTGTGTGTGTGTGTGTGTTTCTTGAGTTTGTCAGATGTGCAGCCGAGGAAACAGTTGGCCAGAAGACAGAGAGTGACTCGCTAAATGGCTCATTTATGGCCATTTCCCACTGCGCGGCAACAACGCACCCGAAATGTGGCATGCGGTCACCTTCGACAACTACACAAACTACAACAACGGCAACATCGGCAAGCGGTACGACAACAACAGCTAGTGTACCGCAAAGCACAAACGAATGAACCTGAACCTGAAACTGAATGTGAACCTGAATGTGAATGTGAGTATGCAAGCGAATGTGAGTGCGAGTGTGAGCCTTCCAGAGAGCTGCGGGGGTGTGGCAGTTGCAACTCAAGCGGCTGACTAAATGTCAGTGTATTCTGCACCTGTCCGACTATCGCCATGCCAACAAAAGCAACATCACATCAGGGCCAAGGGAGAAATGCTCATATATACATACATATATGTATAGGGGGGAAAAAAACGTAATGAAAAAACTGCGTGCGTCGACAGAATTTTGGACAGCGACAACATGTGTTGCTGCTGTAGCGAGGGACAACTGTTGTGCACCGCTGACTGCGTTCGCTCTTTTTTTTCTCCACTTTTATACTGAACCAAAAATAATCGGGCAGTTGCAATATAAGATTCTATATAAAACGTTAAAAGTGTTGAAAAAAATAGGAAATTTAAAGCTCCTTGAATTGCACATTAAACATCCCTAATAAGTTGCAAGACTATGATTACTAATACAAACTTTAAATGTTATTTAATTTAATTTTAGAATTATACACATTGCACATAAAGATAAATGTGCACAGCTGTCGCACGTTAAGTTCATTAACCCATATACACATTTTTCTCGCCGTGTAGCTTTGCTTGGTCAGATTGTGTGAGCCTACGCACACAGTTGCAGCTATCGCCCACACAATAAGCGTGAGTGTGAGTGTGAGTGTGAGAAACTGCAGGCAGCCTGTGTTCCTCCTGCTCCTGCTCCTGCTCCCTTTCCATGATCCTGCCTCCTGCCCTTTTCCTGGTTCCTTCTTCCTTGTTCCTTATTCCACTTTCTGCCCCTACTCCATCTCTTCCACTCTGTATCTGTGTGTGTTTACTCCGGGCGAACAAGATGCAGTCAAGCGATATAGGGATATTAGAATGCCCGACATGCGGAGATCCCGGGGATCTATGGATCTCAAGATCGGAAGAGGGAATGGGAATGGGAATGGGAATGGGAATCTACCTGCCGTGCCACTTTGGGCTTGCCTAATTTACTTGTGCCCTCCGCCTCGCCGCCGCATTGTTCTTGCAGTTTTCATTCATAAAATGTGAAATCTCTACCCTGGCGAGGCATTGAACTGCTCTTGGAAGGAGCAGAAGAAAGGAATCTCAAGGTGCATCGATACGGAACTAAAGGAAGTAAATTACCGGATGTTGTCTACTCATTTGCTTGTTGTTCTTTTCGCATTTTCCTCTGCCCTTTTATTTTTTTTTTGTTTTTTTTTTTTTTGCTTTGATTCATCGAAATGTCCTGCGGGCAGTCCTTTGTGGGACGACCTTGCTGCTTGTTGCTCATTTTTCAGTTGAAACCGAAACCAAAGCGAACACAACGAGCTGTATAATGCAAGCCAATAAAACATTTTGCCAATCCTTGGGATACACCTTTTTGCTTTTCGGGGGAGGAGTGGGTATCGAATGGCATGATATCCTGGACAGCCCTTTTAATTGCACACCACGTATGCAATGAGTTTTTAATTGCCATTCAACTGTTGTTGGGCCAGCTCGGTAGTTGACGCTTTCCCACGCTACCACCAACTTTATATAGTTTTGTAATTTTAGTTTTTTCTTTTTTTTACACAATTTTCATGTTTGATTAATTGCACAACAAATGCAGGAGCGACGTTTCGGCTGATTGCGTCGCAATGTCTCGTTAAAGGACACGTACAACTTGTGAGGGTGGAGTGGAGCGTGGGAGAGCTGCAAGGGGGGTGGTGGCAATGTTTATTGCTTTATGGGCCATAACTTTTAAACGTTGCACTAATTATGAAACAAGTCGAGGCGATCATGGCGTTAAGAGGTGGCAATTGTGTTGCAATTAACTTACTGAATGTGTCATGTACATATGTAAACTCCTAACCAAATTGCTCATCATCTTTTGAACACAAAAACTCGAATTAACTTAGAACTTATAATAAAATATTAATTTTTTAATATTTATCATCTCTTTATTAATACCTGAGCTGTTTTTACACAAGCTTTTTAGCAACCAATCAAACAAAACTAAAGAAAAACACCTTGTAAGCCGCTTTTGCCCCAACACTTTCATCTCTTATCTATGGGCGTTGAGTGGACAACTTTGGGGCATTACAGATACTTACAGATACTTACTAGGGACTAAGCAAATAGAGTAAAACCTCTCAGGTAAACAACTACAACAACAACAAGGGCTGGCTGGTAAATAGCAGCGAATGAAACAATGAGACAACAACGTGGACAGAAAAAATATAAACAAATCAGCTGCGCAAGCGCACAGATCAAACGCCAAAATGCCGAAAGGCCGACAGCTCAGAAAAGCCAAAAACAACAACAACAACAAATACGGCTCGACACTTTTAAAATTGCAAGAAGATGAGGAGAGGAGAGAAGAGAAGAGAAGAGAGGGGTGGTCTCGAAAATTAAAGCTAAAGCAAGCTGAAAATTCAAATTTATTTACACTTTGACGCATTTAAAACAAAGAGAGCGGGAGATACCCGCACTGAAATACGACTAAAAAACAAAAAAAAAACAACAAGTCTGGAAAAAAAACATAAAATAACGAAAAAAGAGAGAGAACAGCCAAGTGTAGGCAAATAAATGACACAACAACAATGGCTATAACGATGTGAAAATTAAATGAAAATGAATAAAAGCCAGTGAGAGAGAAGCCACTAAGCAGGGCAGCCAGGTCTCAAACTGATAAAGATCAGAAAATACAAAAAATACAGAAAATAGTTAAAGCCAAAGCAGAAACATTAACGGAGACTGAGAAATGTTCAAGTTTTGCACAGAATTTACGAGTTCGCTTTTGAGCCCAACCAAATTGCATTAGCAGCTAGAGTGCAGGGGGGAGTGCGGTGCTGGAAATGAGGTGAAATGAGAATTTTCCCACGTTCCGACTTCGTAAACTCAGGTGTTCGAGTTGGACAAATGATTGCCACAAATGTGGGCAATCCACACGAACTACACGAACTGCACAACCAGCAGAACCGGGAGTCGCAGGACAACCAACTCGCAGGACACATTCACACACAGGTCCTGTGCACGGTGGTTGCATCCACTGATAGGCATCGCACCACCAGCACCACCACCACCAGCACCACTTGCACCCCCTATCACCTGAGTGCAACATTAGCTGCTGCCCTCTGACGGAATTTCGCTCACCCTCTCCAAAAGAGAGTGCTCGCCCTTACACTGAAAACAATATTATATACTATTACCAAAGCTATTAATATGGAACACTATATTATAAGGCGAAAGCTTGTTCATTTATAGTTCTTGTTAGCTAGTAAATTGTGTAAATTTTGTCAAAATAAATATACCAATTGTTTCTCTCTGTGCACGCACCCTTATCGCCCACATCCCCTTCCGATTTGTTGCATTTCCCAACTACCAATTGCATTTCTATATAATTTTGTTATTTGTCTGCGCGGCGACAAGTGCTGCAACCAGAATGTTTTTCTTTTTTTGTTGTTTTCCCTGTCAGTTCCCAAGGTTTTGGGTTAGTAGAGCTATGCTTTATAGAGGCACCATATAGAGGGTGGTTTTAGGACTACTATTTTCCCTGCCTGGGATTTATCTTGGTTTCGAGTATTTGTTTGTTGATTTAAGCATCAGAATTTCGTGTCGCTTTGAGGTTTTTCAAGTGGCGACAAGTTACAACCGGAAGTGAACAGGTTGGAAAAATGGTTTTCGGGAATTACAAGTGTTCAAAAATATTCTGTTTTAAGAATGTAAGAAATGTAAGCTTAAATCAATGTGATATAT
Source organism: Drosophila yakuba (assembly GCF_016746365.2). Lineage (NCBI taxonomy): Eukaryota > Metazoa > Arthropoda > Insecta > Diptera > Drosophilidae > Drosophila > Drosophila yakuba. The sequence continues at coordinate 21,816,774 of NC_052530.2, forward strand.
TCATAGAATTAAGCCATGACTCATTCTTAATTCTTTTTTGCCTTTGGCGAATCTCTTTGCAGTTCTATGCCCATTGATTTTCTCATCAATCGCGCGTGATTCCCCCAACAATTCGAAAGGAGAAAACAAATTTTCAACACAATTCAATTAGCGCACACGCGGCCGCAAAAATCAAAAACCGAAATTGTTAATGAAAATTGCAAAATGACCCCCTGTTCGCCGCGCGCCAAAGTAAATAAACACGAATTGCACATCTTGCAGAGGAGAAAACGAGCGAAAGAAAAGCTGATGGAAAATGGAAAAACGCCTCAAAACGGAAATATGCAAGGAAATTGCCAAGGCGCTGACAGCCGATTAATCGCGATGAGGTCGCTCTAAGACTCTAAGAAATCGTTGGGTAGATGAATGAATGAAAGGATGAGGTCAAAGGTTAGGCGGATATTTTCGAGCGAATGCAACGGAAATTGCGGCAACAACAAAATGTCCTCAAAAGCCATAAAATAGGTAATAGACAGTGAATGAAAAAACAGAGCAGCAGACACAGACTGAGACATAATTTCATCAGAGTTATTAATTTTTAGCGTTGAAATTTGCTTTAATAATATAATTAAGCGCGAGCGAGACAGGCGAAGGAGCGACAAGGCGGGCAGATAGAAAAAACGCAGCCTCACATCCGGTCAACATTTTGTCGCTCATGTGAACTCTTTTCAAAAGGCGAACGAAATAAATAATAATACAAAAAAAAGCAAAAAAAAAGAGAGGTAAACCAAATTACAGATGGGGGTCTTTGGAGGCCTGGAGTCGAGTCTTGCTGGCTTGGAGTCTTCAAGTCTTGGCAGATTGTCTGCAAATCCAAAACAAGTTACAGTTCATTCATTCGCCACTCATTCACCCATTCATTGATTCACTCGCTGGCTGGGCCATTCATTCAGTCGATCGCCCAACCGGCTTTTGCCTGCCTTTTCGGATTTCCTATACTTGGACGTATGTACATATGTAAACCCAACTCAACTTTGCTCCATTCATCCAACGGATGTTGGTTCAGCTCAGTTCTTTACATGGCTCCCCTCCCTCCCTCCTTACCCCTCCGGCGGTCTGATAGACAAACAACAAGCTCCGAGATTTGATTTGATTTGATTTTATTTATTTGATTCGTTTGTACTCGTATGCCGTTTGCAGCGAGTTAATAATTATGAATTGGCGTTCGCTCGTTGGGCAAGTCGTTGGCACAGCCTCTAGATACAAAGATACTTTTGTATCTATGTGGCTATTTCTCCATTTTGTCGTTCGCCTTTTTGTTTGCCTAATTCTTAATGATGCATAAAGTGCTTTGCCTCGTCGCCGCTTTGCAAACAGAGTTTTGAAAGTTGATTGCAAATTAATTGCCCACGCCCGCAAACCTCCGGCCTAAGTTTAAGAATTCTTAAATGTATTATTACCTTTTAATTATAGTTTTTTTGTCGCGATTTATGATCTAATTTGCAAGCCTAACCCATACTGAAATACACTCAAATTAGTGGTGTAATAAAAAATAGATAATTAGGCGCTTGGAAGCTAATTTGATTACTTTTTACACCTTTAAGATACATAGTTTGTTATCTGTATCGATTTATCAAATAATTAGAGGTTACTTTAATGTCTATCTTTACCAGTTTACAAACTTGTTAATCATTTTGGGCTTATAAATATTATTATGAATATACAGATACAGATTACCTAGCACAGATAGTCGCATTCTCACACGGTTCAAGCCCATAAGTCAGCCCGAGTTGTATAGTTCAAGGTAGTGCGCCACCCCAAAGTGCACAGATGCATATATCATTCTATATGGGATGCATTTGCATCTGAAATCAAATGCAGTTTGTCTCTTTCATTTCTACGTTTCGTTCGTTGCCTTTTCGGGCCTCCAAAACCAAATCCAAATCGAGCCTCTCTTTCACTCACTCCCCCATACTATTAGCGGCTTTTGCATTATACAAATTTAATGTTTAATTTTTTTTCTCCCTATACATACATATACACCGCTGTCGTTGCTGTTGTTCTTTTGAGCGTTCTTTGTTTTAAATGAACTCGACCGTAACGCTTTTCTATGGCGTAAATTTACATCTACGTACGTAACGAAATAAAATGGAAATACATCACAGTCAGATACGAAAATAAAAAAAAAACACAAAAAAAACAGAAAAGAACAGAACTGAAACGTAAAAAATTAAAGTTCGAGGAGACGCCGACGTCGTCGTCGACAGGCGGCAACAATGGTGTTGTTGTTGCTGTTGTTGTTGATGTGCCTGCAGCAACATCAGCGGCAACATCGGCAACAGTTCCAATCCGCGGATTCACTTCTCTGCCCTGGAATCCCATTTGAATTTCAGGTGAGGAGTGAGGGTGGGGGTGGGGAGCAGAAAAGGGGTTAAGTGCAGGCCGCATTAGAACCAATGTCGGTCGGTTGGCTGGCTGCGCGTCGGATTCAGCTGAATATGGTAATAAATTAAACGAAATCCGCGCAAGATAGATAAATGTATGCATACATAGGCTGCACCACCAAGTGATGTGGTGCGGTGGTGTGTGGTGTGTAATGGGTGGTGTTATGCAAGCCACTCAGCGGACCAACCGCAGAATGCAACCAAACGCACACAGAAGTAGAAACAGAGCTAAAGAATGCAGCTACCAGGGAGTTTTGCAAGGGAAATTGGGGAAACGGCCTTAGAGGTACTTAGGATCTTACTTATACCTTAGAAAAGGCAAAAAAGTAATCATTTTATGAATAAAATGTCATATTTGTAAGAACACAACTCTACTAAGACAACCTTTGAAATTAGCCTTTGATTTCGAAAGTTACCATCAGTTAGTTGTAATGATAATCTTTATTGTTTATGCTTGAATTCATACAGATAGCAAATCAATATATCAAATCAATATATATGACATATAAAACTCCGCTAAAAGCACACAACTGGGTATAAAAACGAGTGCGAAATAGCAGAAAACTGAAAACGTTGACTTGACTTTTCACAGCTCTCTGCGCTCTGGCACCCACGGAACCCCCAACCCGACCCCAAAAAAGCGGTTCCTAGATCATCATCACCACCAGCACCACCATCACCATCAGCACCACCACCACTATCACCACCACCACCGCCAGTTTAACCATCAGCATACAACACTGTATTATAACTCCGCCATAAAGCCGAGCTCCAGTAGCAGTTGCTCTGAGCAGCGAAGCGCGCAGGCGCGTAGTCGTAGTCGTAGTCCAAAAACTCCCAACGGCGTCGACTATGTTAATTAGTGACAATGTGATTTCTGGCCCTCAAGGCGCTGCGCCCCCTCTCCCTCTCCCACACCACAGCCACGCCCCCTCCCACCTCAGCTGCCAACGGGGCGAATGATTAATTTGCTGGCACTGAAAGCGGACTTCAGGCTGAAGTGGGTTGCCTTAAATTCCGCTAAATGCTTTAATAATATGCTTCGTTTTTTTGTTCTTCTGGTTTTGGTACTGGTTCTTCTTCGCCTGTGCATTTGCAAAACAATGGCGTTGAAATTAAAAATGAAATTCCACTTTATGACCTTAACAAATTTGCAATCAACATAATTCCCCATGTTATGACTCTTTAGGTTTTATGTTGCGTATCGAAACAGATTTCTTTAGCCCCAAAAAGCGTAGAGTAAGAACACATCTACTATAACTATTCTTCTAATTTTGTTGTTCTGCTCTGTTGAACCAACAATTTTGTGGGAGGTGAAAACTATCTTGCGTTAATGGCTGAATTTAGCGTAATTAATACGATGGAGCCGCAAATGAAGTCGATGTATGAAACAGCAAGCCGAGGTGAAAATATTTCCCATTTCGCCTCACATTGTATGGTAATTGGCTTTGAATCGCTGCCTTCTTCTTGGTAGGTTTTTACCATAATTTCATATATGAGCTGGATTCCCGATAATTCTGTGGCCTTATGTATTCGCTTGTTTTTTAAGGTTCAGGCTACTGTATAATTATGAGTTTTCTAAATTCCGAGAAACATCGCAAATTGCTTCGTTTTGTGGGCTAATCTTTTATAATTTTCCAGCTAAACATATTATCATAAATATGGTGAAGTACTGGTTAAAAATTGCTACATTTTGGTATGACTAAAATTTATCATGACTTTATCATTTTTTTAAAGAAAATTAAAGAGGAAAGTGTTTGGTATAAAACAAGTAGAAATGTTTTATATATAACCTCATTATCAGTATTCTTAGAAATAGAACTGCTCTATTAAAATTCTGCCATGAATTTGCCATCAAAACCACTGCCGAATGAAAGTGAAAATACCTCGCACGATGACTGTCTGCCACATGTCTGTCTTGGCGAGAACTGAAAGATTGTCATTCCATTGTCATTTTCAAAACCAACAAACTGTAACTAAACCTGACGTAGGGCTGTTTAGCTAGTGAGATGGAGAATTTACAAACTGTCACATGCGAGAACTCCAAAGACATGTGACTGGAGTGGAGTGGAGTAAAGTGGAGTGGATTGGATTGGACGCATGGAGGTGCTTTGTTCAGTCGGATGGATCTACAAGTCAAATGTGCATTAAATGTGTCATTCTGTGAGGCAACCAACAACAACAACAACAACAACAAGATCGGGGCATCCAAAGAGGTTGAAAACAGAAACAGTTCTATGGTCGGTTGATCGGTTGGTTGGTTGGTTGGTTGGTTGGTTGCCTGGGCTGAGGTTATATGGAGCTACGATATTGCGACGATGATAATGATGATGATGAGAATGATGATGATGATGATGAGAATGATGATGATGATGATGATAGCGATGATGAATCAACAGCCGGCAAGAGGCAACAATGGCAACTCTTCAAGCTTGGACAAACATTTCACGCATCAGGCATTTTATTATGTAGAAATAAAAAACACACAGAAAACAAAACAGCGGCATAAAAGCAAATACGAATGCTAAAACTTCATGAATGGGCAAATCATAGAATAGGAACAGCCATACAGCCATATAGCTTGGTGATTTTCGCAAATCTAAATTTAGTGGAACAATGGACTGTCGACTGAAAATGGATTTTCACCGCAGAGCTCCCAGAGGTAAATAAACTTGATTTCTCTCCACTTCGACTTGGGTTTCATTAAGGGTTCGCGTTCCACAGCCTAATGACATCATACGAGTGTAAAACCAAAAACAAAATAAATCAAATTTGAACAGATTCATATATACATACATATACGAACTGTGTTTTCAGAGGAGGAGCTGCAGAACAATGAAATAAAGGAGAAAAATAAAAAAACAACCAAAAAAGGCAGCGGCAATTTTGCGTGCAAATATCTAAGATACACTAGCCTAGATACGCTCTCAACCAAAACATCGAAAGACCCTGGTCATGATGGGGTCTATAGTCTATAGTCCGTCGAACAATCAGCCAGCCAGCCAGCTCACATATGTATCTGTGCACCATTGTATCTGCGATGTGCGCAAAGATTTTTAACCCGCTGACTAAGCGTTAGATACTGCAAATTGATCGAATGCGTATGAAAATAATTGCCAGGGACCTATTATTCATTAAAGTTAAAAAAAAATGAATATATATAGAGGGTTCTGCATAAATTCCGGCTGTGTTAAAGTGCAACACCGTAAATCATTCAGCTACACCACATTCAACTCCCCTCCGTCGTGAACGTGAATATCTTGAAGCGATGATGAAACTTTGAAACATTTTCAGCCTTTTTGCGCTTCGTTGATTTCGCTTGTAGGTGTTGCACCAGTGGGAGGGTCAAATTAAATGAAGAATACACAGTAAAAATGAGAAAAAGACTCAGTTCGTTGGCCATAGCAAAAGTGAAGCGTGTTCATGACACTGTTTTTATTATTTTCGGAGATTTGGAAACTCGTTTGCCAAAGGCATGAACTCGATTCTTAATGTGTGTAATTAATCATAATTTGTTTTTAGTTTTAATGACTGACTTTTAAGGCCCTAGTTGTGAAGGCTTTGCTTATTATTTGATTCTTTTTTGTTTTTGTTTGCTATTTGCTTTTAAGCCAAGTAGGCACACCTGGATGCCATAAACGCAGGGCACTCATCTGCATAATTGCCTTTCGCAGGGAGCCTAGCCTAGGAGTTAAGTGCCAGGAGCCGGGTTAAAAGTGTCAACAAGTCACGCACTTAGGATCCCAGACTTAAAGACCCTTCTCGGCAATCTTCTATAGTAATCCTCTCCAGCTGGGGTCAATCAATTTTTCACACAGCCCTCCTCGTCGTCGTCACACACGCACAAGAGAGAGAGAGAGTTACTTGTATGCAAATGATCGGGGAGGGCAAAAAACATCAATAATATGCAAATGCAGCAAATTAATGACTGACAAAAAGACAATCGAAACGAATTAAGAAAACCAGCCTACAAACCACTGGACGCCGATCCGATCCACACCGATTCGAGTCGCATAATTTCCGTAGATGCGGGCCGAGCAGGGACAATGACTATCCGACTTTTGGTGGACGGGGGTCCGGTACCCAGACGAACGACGGTGGCTTATCCGCAAGATTGAAATAATAACAATGCTGACAACAGGGGCTACTTCCCCAACAACCACGCAAATGATTGAATCAATTTGATGCCCAGAGCCAAGCCACTGAAACGATCGTGATGGACTTACATGTGTCCAATCACACTATGACATTGATGGTGACTATTGGGTTGTGTTAAGAACTAGGAGATATCTTAGCAATTTTACTCAAATTCAAGTTATGTAAAATAATATCTTTATAAATTTTAAACAAATATTTTACAATGTGTCATGAAAGCATCATATCACTCTATAAAGCAACCAAAAGAAAGAGTATTTAAAAGTCCCAGAAATATTCAGTGCCTCTATTTTGTTTTGTTTGACTTGACCAAAGAATTGATTGTTTCATTAGCCGCGCACACGTCTGCGACTGGGATATGTAAATATGTGAATGTTTTAACATTTATGGTCATAATGTGTCAAAGACCATAAATTCAATTAATTTATTGTAATGGCAGGAGTGGTCGTGGTTTCTCTGTAGCATCGACAAAGTGCAGACGACGTGTCCATGCTGGGGGTCAGTTGATTAATAATAAGACTGAAATTTGTATCGCATACTACATCATCTTGACACTGCAACTTCGTTGGAGAAACAAAATGCACAAAAACGGGCACAATGCAGCCTGATGATGATGGTGATCACCGCAGCAGTGGTGATGATGTTGCTGCTGTGTTCCAATTTGTACGGCGACGCATTAAATAAATGTATCTCAATCTCAAGCTGTGCCCTGGCGTCGACTCCGCCCCTCCTCCATCTCTTCCTCCTCCTCCTCAAAGACCCCCCTCATGCCATCGAATATGTAAACAATTTAAATAGATATTTAGATATGCTGCCTACGCTGGCGCCAAGCTCACACCGTCAGACAGGCCGCTATTTGTTTTAAAATTTAATTTCCGTTTCAATTTCACATAAATAAATTAAAATCACAGAAATATAACTCAGATACACTCAAGACATGGACATGTACTGCAATCGCCCCCCATAAGATACAGATATCAACGCAAAGGAAGCCAAAGATATAATAAAAACATTGTATCTGTGCAAATGAATTGTTTAAATTGGCTCTCAATTTGAATTTAGTTATGGATCTGCTCGTGATTTAGAGTCTTATGCCGGATGCACTAAACACATGCCAAACAACTGTTCATCATTTGGCCAAATCGGTGCGGAGGTTGGAGGTTTGAGGCTGGAGGATGTGCAATAAATAAAAGTGATCGCTTAATGAGCTCCAATATCCATCTCCCATCCATCGTTGTAATTTCAATATCAATATCGATTGTGTGTAATTTTACGTGGGGGCATTACGTTCAGGAATGCTGAATGCTGAATGATTTGGGCCATTCATAAAGTCTCTAGCCAAATGAATAGAAAACTGAATGAAATCTGCTACGAATAGTTAACGGCGCAGTTAAGCAATTTTCTTATCAATTGCAAACTATTTTTATTTTGCAAAACCAAGCCCCCCCCATCATATCTTTATAGGTCATGCATCTGTAAAGTTTATGGCTTCGCAGTTCTAGGAAATTTCAATGAAATTCTAAGTGTCATTTGCTTAGCTCATGATAAGATGTTTAGCACTGGGGGGAAGCACTATTGGGATTATGGAATTTTAATAACTTGAATAGATTCCTCAAAAGGGGCAATTAGCTGCACAAAATAGGCGACATTGTAAGTGGCTTGATAAGCAAGCACTTTGCAATTGCTCAAGTCTCACTTGAAGTTCTGCATTTCTGCGCACTTGGTCTGATTATAAAGGGAAATAATACGTATTGATTGATAAGATGTACTACTTAAAAATCGGAAACGGAAACGGAATTACATACAACGGTTACTACGACTCAAGCCTTTCACCTTCTCATCGCTGAAGGACATTCACTTTCGATACAATTGATTGTGTATGCATTTATGAATACGCCTAAATTAGTATCTTTCGGATTGCTTCACTTACCGTTGTGGGAGTGGGGCGTGGCGCGGTGGAAGTTTTTGTTATCACTGTTCCCCGCCGACGTCACATAATCCATGGACAGGCGGCTGTTGAGGCTGCTGTTGTTGCTGTTGGCGGGCGGCTCGGTGGGGTAATTGGCCACCTGGTGGTCCGATCCACAGACCGAGGCCGTGGTGGCCGACTCAAAGGAATTGCCATGGACAATGTCCTCATTTGGTTTCTCGCAATCTGAAAATATGTCGAAATGGCAAAAGGGGTTCGGTGAAAAGGTGTACAGCAAATTGAGTTAGTTGCATAAAAATACTAATGGGGTTTTACCCCAAACTAAGAGCTGGCCAAACTCAATAAATTATAAAAATCATACTGTCCAAATAAGTTTATTTTTTTGTACAGGCATCCCCAACCATACAGTGGAGTTTCAACTTCAAACTTTATAGTATACAAATAAGCAAATGCAAACGGAACGATTTGCATTTCTACAATCTATTGAGTTTCAACTTTAAACTTTATAGTATTCAAAAAGTATTTATAGTATCCAAATTCAAGCAGAAAGATTTGCATTTCTACAATCTCTTTTATAAATCCGCTTATCTTAGTGCAATAATGAGAACATTTATCCGTGTTAAGCTTTAAACTTTCTATTCAAATTCACTAAAAACATTGGTTTTTTAAGTGCATGCGCTAACTGCGACCTCTACTTCAAATCGAATTTCAGCGTGGACAGGAAGCTTCAGAAGTACTAAAAAAAAAAGGTTTAATATAAAGGGTATGAGACTGTTCAACAGGTCAGAGAACCGGTTCACACCGCCACCCATTCCATGGCAAACCCAATAGAGCCACCCCAGCCACCATGATGGACTCCTTGACTTTGTTAGACAGGCTTCCGTTTTGGGTTTACCTCAGTTTGCCTCGATTTTGCCCCGGTTGCCACTTGCTTCTCTTTGGGGCAGGTAAATTTCGTTAGTGGCGCCAGTTGTGTCCATGTTTATGGCTCTTACTCTGGGCTTACTCATTTTGCCGTCGGCGCACTGGCATGCGGCTCACGTACTCTACTCACCTTTTTGCAGGATGTCCAAATGCTCCCACAGTATGTCGCCGGTGAAGGGCGGCGTGATGGCCAGGAACTTCTCCTTGCCCAGATCGACCATGGCACGGCCCTTCATCTTGTAAAAGGGGTCCAGGTTCATGGAGAGCAGCGAGAACTCATTTTTAGCCCAGTTGAGCCAGTAGATGACATGCTCCTCCGTCCACTCACGCGGATCTGCATGGGAAATAATACAAAGGAAACGTTGAGGGGGAGTGTAAATACACATAGAAATAGGAATAGAAATATATATATAAATAGAGAGATGGAAATTAATCGTTTTCTAATGCCTACAGCTCGGTGGCGACTTAATTAGGCGTGGGAGCGCACTTTGTTATTGCTGTGGGAAACTATTAATATTCATTGGCACTCAGGCCGGAACTCCAATTGATAGTTCACGGTTAGTTAGGATAATTAAGATTACGTTCTTCAAGTTAAGAGATCCAGCAGGAATAGGCAATAAGCTTGAATTATATAACTTATTTGTAACAAGGACTTTGACGGACACATATGTATAAGTTATAGTCGCATCTATTAAATCACTTTCTAGATATCTTCTTACCTTTGGTTATGTTGCATTTTTGGACCTCCTTTTCCCAGGAGGCGAAGGAGGCCTTCAGTACCTCGTTGACCTTGCGATTGGTGCCCGGCGTGAGGGGTGGCAAGGTGGTGGGAACTTCTGTAAAATACAAAAACAATCACAGCATTAGGATACATAATAATAGAACTTAAAACTTGCTTTGGATAAGAAACTATGAAAGTGTGGACTGTTAACTTTATCGAACCTTTGAGCTTGCTATGATTGGTGGTCAGCTGCTGCAGCTTTTGGCCCTTCAGGTGGAATTTTCCCGTAAAGCACTGATAGTTGTTGGGCAAGAAGGTCTGATGGTGGTGGTTATAGTTTGCCGACCGCAGCGGCGGCAGCATCCGACTGTCATTCCAATCGATCCACTCATTGGTCATAATCGGGCCAATTGAGATCTTGTATGAGAACGTATGTATTTGTTTACGCACTGGGTGTCAGGGGTTAAAAAGGGGGAACGGCGATCGTACAATTGATCTTAATTGATTGGTGCGGCACAATCTTGACCCGAAATGTCAGTGAAAGTCGCGACCCTTTCACAGCGCTCGAATCCGTCAGATACAAATGTATCTTGGGCGTGCAATTGTCGCGCCTTAATTGTGGTAATTGAACGTTAATTGCATATATCACAGCACCATTTAGCCATTAACAGATTGTCAGCATTAGCAAATGGGTTTACAAAAACACACACACACACGGACTCCTTTCTTGAGATTTAATGAAATTTGTTCTTATTTTTAATGCAATAAATAGAAACAAAAGACGAAACGGAAAATTATATGTTGTAATTCGCTCGTCGTTCGTTCTGTGTATCTATCGGATTGCTGGATTTGTGAAACCAAACTGAAACGAAACGATCGTATCCGTAGCTGTAGCTGCATATCCTAAGCAAAGCGAGCGAAGCGAAGAGAGACAGAGAGACACAGCGCCAGAGAGCGCAACAAGTGGGAACGGAACTCGTAAATCTCGAAACCCTCTTGCGGAACGAACTGGAATTCATTCATAAAACGATGCGTGTGTGCGTGTGTGTGTGCGTGCGTGCGCTCTCTCGGCGGCGTCTGTGTGTGTGTAGTGTGCGTGTGTGTTTGGAACGGAAACGGCCATCATCAGAGCAACAACAACTACAGCTAGTAAAACAACAACGCCAGGTTGTTTGTTTAGCCGAGAGTAGAAGGCAAAAGGCAACGAAAAAACAAAAAAAAAATAACAAAACACACAGACACACGAAAAAATTAAAGCAAAAAAATAATGCAAGAAAGAGAACAAACACAAATAAAGCAGGCAGCACTCTTTTTCGGAACATTAGCAACAGGTGACCAAATGTGCGATTATACAGGGTGTAACAGGTGACCAAATGTGCGATTATACAGGGTGTAACAGGTGCGCCAAATAGAAGAGTGCTTTAAAAAGTCGGCATCACAAATACATAAGTATAAATCTTGTTTAGTTGTTTAATTACAAGCTACACAAATATAAAGTTCATATGAATTCGATAGAAAATACTACTTTTATAACTATAAAATTGAAAGCAGAGAACTGTGCTCCTTGAAACTAAATAAACTGAACTTTACTAGTTACTGTTAAAAAAAATTAATTTTTATTATTTTATCCTATTACATTAAGTGGCTTGCTTTTTGAATTTCTGGTGCACTTCCTATCTTCCTGTTTGATCATAATTTGTATCTTTTTCTTTTTCGTAATTTTTTAAACAGATTGTGCAGCACATATGGTAAATCTACTCATGTTTCTCCCCCCTGCAATGACTCGAAAAAAAAATGTGAAAAAATGCCCAGGCACACAGGCAATTTATGAATGAATTTCTTGTGTTGCCTCACACGCGCATTCTTCTCCAAAGAAACTCCAGACAACGAAAACAACAAAAAAAAAAAAAAAAAAAAGAAGAAGACACTGATATTGTAGTAAGGGAACGCTTCGTATTTCGAAGATACAATACCTCAGGCGATAGGCGCAGCAACAACAACAACAATCGATCGAGACGTTGACGTCGACAGAGGCCGCTTCCGCTGCTTCCGTTCGATGTATTGATAGCGTGCAAGCGAGATGGCTAGATGGCGAATGGCCAGCGGGGAAAAGAGAGAGAGAGAAAAAGTGGCCAGGGCTAAGGAGAGGAGGATAAGATAAAGCTATTATTATGATGACTACGCGACCAGGTAAATTTATGAATGGGATACGAAACGAAACGAGAGAAGACGAGACGGGACGCGAAACATTGACTCCGCGGCTTTACGTCTATGAATGAATTGAAATTACGTGCGACGGCGACGGAGAAGGGAAAGGGAACGGGGAAGGGGAAGGGAGATCATTTGGTCATTATCACAAAACCGCATAATTGGCGACAAATGCAGGGGAAACCCTTTGGCTTTATCTACGCCACGACGTTTACCTGAACGGCACCGGAAAAAATAACTAATCTACTTTGGCAGAATGTCAGGAAGGCCTACTAAATCCATTTCATTATCCAGGATCTTCAGGAGCATTACTGTTAGACTATATTATCATATTTCATCTTTAGTTTCTCTCTGTATTTTTTAATTTTATTATATTACAACTACATGCTTACTTCCTAACTGATAGTATAAGCTATTCCCCATCTGCGTTTCAATTCTTTCAGTGTATGTTTCAGTCCCAAGGTGGGCTGCGTGTTAAAGAAATGACTTCTCATAGCCATGACTATGGGCTCCGAACATATTTGGCATTGCATACATATGTATTATAACAATTATTATGACTTGTAGTCGGTAGTCGAAGTAGACGCGAGGCACTTCAAAGCCCAGCACTTACAACTCGAAATTACAAAACGTCTGTGCGTGTTCGAAATTCATTATGCGATCCGTCTAAAGTCGACGAGGGGATCCCAACCAACCAAGTTGGCGCACCTTTGTGGACCTCTGGGCCACACACATGGATCCAGCCAGGGATCTTTCAATTGGAAGCCACTCCACTCGATGCGCTGCGGTTGGTAATCACAATCACACGAGGTGTTCATTGTTCGCTCCTAGTTGCCTCACTTTTTGCAGCTCCACTTGGAAATGGGTCAATCACGCCGAGCACCGACCACCAACCAACCAAGTACCAAGCACCGCCCGTCTGTCTGCTGTCTTCTTAGATCACGAGATGGACCCATCCACATCCACATCCAGATCCACATACACGTCATGGTGTCTTAATTCTCACTGAGATTCCCCTTGAGCTGCCTCGCATTACTTCAGTTATGATTAATTTCATTTTATTTATTTAATAATTATATTTGCACTGGGTGGCATTTGATTTAGCTAATAAATATGCATGATTCAGCTGATAAATATGCATCTCTGCAGTGGAGGTGAGGCTAATCCATGGAGTATCTACTCATAAGTTTGACTTTCTATATAGTAAATAGTGTAGCAAGAATCTAAGCAAATATTTGAAACATTACTAACCACTTGTTTTTATCTTTACCAACTGAAAAGCTGAGAAAATCGAGAGCTACGCTATATTTTTAATAAACTCGCGATTATTTTTAGATTTGCTACAAGTAAAGACTCAGGCTCAACTGCGATATTGAAGTCACGTAGTCCACGGAAGGGAAGCTGGTGCATTGCAAGTACAGAACCCTTTAATGCTAGACGTTATGGCTACGAAATGGCAATCTATATAAGACCATTTTGTACCAGGCACCCGCTTCAGTCTTATTTCATGGGGCACTACGTAAATGGAGATTGGTTGTTTGCGTTTTGTGGGTGGACTCGTGCCAATCTCAAAGTGTGAGTAATTGCGCAATTAGCACACGAGTGTGGAGAAATCTTATCGCAATTCCTAGAAATGGGACTCGAAAGAAGTGCTAGCTAAAATTTATTAGTGCAGGTTATTTTTAAAACCATTACATCTTATCAGCTGGAGACCTGCCTCCCGATATAATGGGCATCGAAAGTGCTGCAAAGTAAGTTCATTCATAAAATGTGTGAAAGCGATCGGCGCTTTTCTACGCGTAAGCTTGAACAATAAAGTTCTATTTCCGTTTCCTGTTGTGATCAGATCGTTATCGTGCGATAACCGGAGAAATTTCAATTTTAATGGAGTGCCTGATTGTCGATTCGAATCGAATCGAATTGAATCAAAGGCAATTGAAGCGCACACTTAGCGTTCACCTTGCCACCTTGCCTCAGTTCACCTGAAGGCGCAGCAAGCGGCACGCAATTTTCTTCCCAGCGAAATTGCACCGGAAAAACTAAATAGAAACTAGTTTGCCGAATTTAGTTGTGAACTTAGAACTAGTCTTGAAATAAAGTGTCTTTAAAAGCATTCTCTTGATGTGTTAAATATTTAATAATATTTTATGGGCTAAAATATATTTAAGAAACGCTTTCCCCAAGTGTAGTAACAGCCAAAAGGCAGGCATCGCAACTACGTCAACAACTGAGAACAACTGGCAACCACAAAGGCAGCGAACAACATTATTAAGTATTTGCCATTGACTTCCGGTCGTTAGATATTTCATTACCAACTTCGACTTCAACTTTGGATCCCTGGAGGTGGGCTGCTCCCAAGCTCTTCTATTAAATTGTATAATATTCCGCCTTCCACTAGCCTGGGCGGTCTCGATGATGGGCTGCTGGGTAAGCGAAGAGATACGAGTTGCAATCGAGACCAGATGGGCAGGCAGCAGATACCAGTGATGGCGGTGTAATTATGGCAAAATATATAGTGCAATCAATACCCGGTACTGTACCTTCATACGTTTGCAATTTAATGAAAGCGTTTGTGGTATATGTAGGTCTTTGAGAGAGTCCTCTGTCTCCTAGCATTGGTACCGTCTTTTGAAGGTCCTTTGACATGCAATCGGCCATAAACGATTTGCGCCTCGGGCCAAACAAGGCAACTAATTTGATGGAAATTCCAGCAGTTTAACTTCGATTGTCAGGGAATTGTATATGAGGATATATAGGTAGTTGTATACGAGTGTGTGGGTTTGATGAACGCTTCTCATTTAGTGCTTAAATCGTAAATTAAGTCAATAAAAGGGGCGTCATAAGAGGAATTAAATAAATACAAATTCAAACAGAGGCAAAATGTGACAAGTTCTTGGAAAATGTTGTCAACATAAAAAAAGCATAGCCGCAAAATGCATTGGTCTGATTTAGACCACGAAATACCCTGCAACATCAAATATATAAATGTAGTAGTAACGAATTTATTTTTATTATAATTCAAGTTAAACATATATAATAAATTCATAAATCATGTAATTTTAATCAAGTAAATTTTTTTAATATATTCTTTTTGATTAAGAACTTTTAAAGCGCAAACTTATATTCCGGTCTGCAAGCTCTCGAGATCACAAGATTTCTTCGAATTCCGTAAATGCACCTTAAGTTTCCTTAATATCGGAAAAAAAAAAACGAGGAAAACAAACTTAAAATTCTGGATAAAAAATGGAAAGAGAATGGAAGACGGACAGGCCAACTGAAAATTATATTGAAAGCAAATAAATCAAATAATGTGCAGCCAAATTACGACAAAATACACATTCGAGTATAAATAAATATGTACGTATGCATGACAGGAGGCGAACCGGGCGTTGGAGTTTGGAGTTGGGGTCTTTAAAAGGGGGAGTGAGCGTCTCAGTGTGTGTGTGTGTGTGTGCGGGGGGAGTTTTCGATATAAAAATAATTGCAGGAATTGTGTGTTGTCGACGACGTTCGAAGAGAAAAAAATACATACAACAAAAATAAAAGGCCATATAGGAAAAAATCAGCGAGACGATCGGCTGCTTCTTGTTGCACATTTGCAGCTGAAACAGCAAAAGTAGAAAGAGAGGGGGCGAAGCAAGTGTAAAAGAGAAGTGCGCTGGCTAACAAGAAGAAGACGAGGGAGCTGCGACCCTGGTGAAAAAAAAAAAAATAAAAAAAAATTGGTAAAGATGGGGGGAAAAAGGAGAAAGAAGCGAGGAGTTGTCGTACGAAACTTACTACACCGGAAATATAAAATTACACACTCAACACTTAAATGGCATGTGTGAGTGTGACAGTATGTGTGTGTGTGTGTGTTGTCGTGTGTTTGTATGAGTAAGTTGCATGCTGCAGTTGAGATTCTTCGAGATGCGTGGAGATGCAGTGCGTCACGTCTACAGGGTGCAAAACGATCGAACCCAATTTGACCGATTCCCCATCCCACCTCCTTTTCTCCTTGGTTTTTTTATTATTCATTTTTTTGTCGGCAAAGGGCAGGGAAACGCAAATTAATTGCCCAATTTGAAAGGTTGGTAGGTAGGCAGTAGTAGCCCCCATTCGACAATCAATGGACATGAAAAGTGTTGCACCTCAGGTGTGTTCCATAATTATGGGAATATTTATTTAGCCAACTGCACGAGAGGATGATTTATAAAGCGGATTATATTTATGGCATTTGATGGGGATTAAGGGTGTAAAACGGCGAAGAAAATCCCAAAATCAAGAGAGTGAAATTTTGAAAAGGATATGAAACTGAAGGGTCTTCAATTGGTTTATTGCAATAATAATATCAATCAGAGGATGATACATTGCAAGTTACCTTGCCCTTAAAGTAATGAAAGAGTTTATTTCCACTACGCCTAAACAACTTCATATGTTCCTAATTTCCTAATTTAATTAAACATTCCCAAACATATATAATTTTAATTGCTCCTTCGCATTCAAACCCTTTGGAACGTCCTTTGTGTGCCATCCTCACGGAAAGCGAAATTCGCAGAAAATAAAATTCCCACGCACTTGAACTTGAATTGTTCGCTGTGTTATTTTGACAGATTCCAATACAAGTTCATATGCAAACATATATGTATATTAATGCTCTGCGCTGTTTAAAAAGACTCAAATTACACAGATACACACACACAATCGAGGACTGCCGACTGCTGAAAGATTAACACACAATATGTCTGTGTCCTGCAGCTTTTACCTGCTAATGATCCCCGAAAAGGCCGCGCATACCCTCTCTTCGCTGCGGTCATGTCCGACTTGTTGCGTCCTTTGGCGGCTTTTGACCCCCAACCCCCCTCCACACCCCCTGAATCAGCGGACGATCAAGGACTCTACTCGCTTGGCGTCTGCGGCGTGGGAAAAATCAGTCCAAAATTCGCTCCTTCTGTTCGGTTTCTCTTTTTTCCCCCATTTAATATTATTTTTTTTTTATTTTGGCAAAAAAATATATTTCTCAAGCCGCGCAGAGATCTTGTCTCCCCCTTTCAATAATTTCTGCGCTGATTTTTCGAAGGGGGCCGCCGCTGTCTGGATTTTTCGAAGTGGACTGAGTCACTGCCACAGGTAGTGAAAACCAATGGCTGATAACAAAGGCAACCCGCTGTCTAGTAGCCCTCGAAAGTCCTCAGACAGCTTGACCCAGCGTTACTTGTGTTTAGACTATGTACATATTTTATATGTATTACTCACTAATAGTAGATAGGCCATGGTTCCTGACTCATTCCGACCGATAAAGTCGGTAATTCTAGGAAACATTTCGAGCTTGGGCTCCCCTATCTCGCAATTTGTGTCGCCAAGTGCTGTCTTTAATTTGGTTCTTTCAATTTTAATTTCATTCAATTAGCCCATGGAAATCTCACAACAACAAAACCAATTCACCAGCCTCCTTTTCGAGATCTCTTGTTTAATTGTTCTCTAAATTGATGGTGGGCGGACATGGACGGACACTTTGTCTAATTGCATTTATTCACAATGGTACATCAGCTTTCATAGTTTACAACGAATCCAGTAAATTGACCGAGCTTTAAGTGTGCGATGTAGATTTTGATCGGCAAGATCAGTATGGTATATAAGTGAAGAACTTGGGAAAACTTAAGGACTTTAGATTAGCACTGCATTCTACAGTTTTCTACGTGGTTTTTTGCGCTTTTTAATTACTTTTCAACTTCTTGCTTAACTATAAACGTGTTTTTGTGCCAACTTGGTTATCTGCAGCCAAAAAACCAAAAACCAAGAAGTGCAAGCATACTTTTACACTGTAACTTGATTTAAGCAAAATTGTGCTGATAAAAATACGTTTTACACAATATTCTACGAAATGTTCAGCTTGAAATGCACTTCCAAGAACATGAAAATAACCAACAGAAAATATACATATATATGTATCCGACATAACTTTATAGCCGCAATTATTTGACTCGAAAGTGAGAAACGTTTGGCAGCTATCGCCTGGTATTGTTGTTTTTTCCATCCACACTAGCAGCAGCGAGTAAAAATGTTTATTTAGCAAACGATCAACAGGAGAATACAAATTTATATGGACAGGCCAAAGTCAATCGGTGGAAATCCCCAATAACAATTGCAAGCCATAAACTTGATGATCAAACGAAAACTCTCACATATTCGAGTGCGAGTGGGTGAGCAATATGCCGGCACTAGGCGCGAAAGAGAGGCAAGATAATGCCAAACGGAACTGAGATCAATCGTATGTCCCAGATACCCGAATTGGTTGGTTATTCTGGCTAAAAGCAAATAAATTCATTTTTAATATGCTCCAAGGAAACCAAATTCAAGGCAGCAAATAACTAGAAAAAAAAAATGGGTGTTTTTCAAATTTTTATGGGTATTTTGTTTCAACAAGAAAAACAACGCCCAGACATTAAAGAACACAAACAGCAGATATATGTATGTATATGTATTTGTATGTAGCTGAGAAAAGCTGGTAAAAGCTGAGAAAAACCGAAACAGACAGCGCGGCATTTTCAGTTTTCGAAATTTACCAAATTTTTCAACTACTGCAATCGCAACTTCAACGGAACTTGTCAATGTTTACAAACAAACAAACAAACAGTACCAATATATTGTATGTACTACCACATCGAATACCATATTATCTAAACCGATTTATATGAACGCAGTTCTTATTTTTTTGGCACAATAAATTCCCGGTTGCAAACATTGTTTATTTTCCGTTTTTGGTGGAAAAACATCAAACGACAAACTGGGGAAAAAGCCCCAATGAAAATTTTATCCCACAAAAACTAAAGTTTATGATCGGTGGGGGTTATCTATATGCTATATATACTATATGCTATCGATTGTTCTTCCTGCCCGCCTCTTTCACTAATTATGAGTTGTCTTGGGGGTTGGGGATATTCTTTGTGATGGTGTTTCTTTTTGGATCAAAGATCAAAGAGCTCCCGTGTTTGTTGCCATTGCACTCGGTTGTTAATAGCGGGTGGTATGTGGTGGGGTTAGGGGGTGTGTTGGGGGGTTCCAACTAATGCCCACAAGGTGTGAAATAAGCTGAGGATCGGGGAGGAACGTGCAACATGCCGCGCTTGCAACGGAAGGCAACGCCGAATGTCTGATATCAAACAGACACATTGGCAACTGTTTGAAGTGCAATCGACATACTCGTACTCGCGATCGGCATTCTATATATAGGAATGCTTCGGAAAAGATATGTTATGAGTGTTTTATGAAAGGAAATGTTTAGGCATGTGATTGCTGATCTGAGCCGATCATTAAGTATAGGTTATATGGCCTATATATGTATGTGGCATGTATGACGTAGAGCCTAACACTTAAGGTTAACCATACATGTTTACTTTTTCTTTCATCTTTTCAATCATGCAAATTATGGCAAAACGCTTGCAGTGGATGCCATTTTTTTCCATTTTTAATGATGTTACAAATTATGACAGTTCATGTGCAAAGCTTTACGCGTTTAAGCAGATTCTAAAACTAAAGAAATGTTGGCTTTACAAATCACCAACTCTGCAATCAGTAATTTCCCCTCCAAGAAAGGTGTAATACTGAAACGATTGATTGATTAATTGAGTGGCCAACGAATCAGCTCTTTCCGTAACGAACTCCCATAAAATCTTTTGCCAAAACTAAACAACGGCCAAAACTATCAATTGACAGCGAAGGAAATCACAAATAAATCTATGGACATCCATGGCTATATATATAAATCTTTATATGCATGGCCATAAATCTCGGGCCAGATCATGGTGTAACAACAACAACAACAACAGCGAAATTTTAATCAACACTCATTAAGTCTGTAAGTTCGCTGGCATTATAATTAAGAGAAATTAGATTTCCATCGGCGCTACGTTGACGTCGGCTGATGATTATGATCATTGCGATCGCGATCGTGATGATCGGTTGCGATGCGATGTGATGGGATGCTATTGGATTGGATGGACGACCTGTTGGATCAGTGGACACCCAGAGCAGCAACAAATATCTAATATCTATAGCGATCGAGTGGGGAGCTTTTCGTTGTTTAACGATTTTGCAATTCAGCTGTCGATCATTTCATTCATAAAATCTTGGCACGCTCACACACACACACCTCACGGTTCCATTCACACAGAGGGAGATCCATCCGTTGATCTGGAAAACTCGCACATCCACATCCGCACATGCTGCGTTAATGCCAGTCCGTAAGTCCACAAGACTCACTCCTCCTCCATCTCTCCATTCCTCCTCCACCAACCAAGTCCACCAAGTCCACTAGCCACCCGCTCCGCTGCTCCGCTCGCTGGGATCGGTGGTTTGGTTTGGATCGGATTGGATCTCCCCATCGGTCCACTACAAACGAATGGTGATTAATTCATGTAGTGGCCGGTGGAGCCCCCTGATCTCCGCCAGCCACCTCCTTTGGCCCCCTAGGCCATTCGCCGTTTTCTCAATGGGAACTGGTTTCGTCAGTTCGGCTCGTTCATTTCAGTTCAGTTCAGTTCAGTTCAGTTCATTCGATCGATCGGCCGTCGCTGGCGTTGTTGATATTGGGGTTTATGTTATTATATTCATCCTCACCTGATCCCCAGCAGCTGCTCATCCGGTCAATGTGAGAAAAAACTTAAAACAAACGCAACAAATTTCCATGCAAGCGGAAAAGTCTCGAATATGGAATACCCTTTCAGCGCATTTCACTATCAGCGTTAGCTTTTAAGGATGAATATTTCTAATAAAAAGCTTACACTTATATAGATTATATATATTTATAGAACTTATGTTTATAATTTATTAAATATCCAGGGCAATTATCGAAAAACTGTCTTTAATTACTTTATGAATCTACTTTTCATGGATGTTACTTATACTTGATATTTCAATCCTCATCTTCATATTTCATCATTTAAAGCTGAGAAGCTCAGCTTCCTTATAAAATAATATCTAATATAGTTTTTAGGTTCCTTTAAAAAATCGTCGTTCATATATCCTGAAAAATAGTTTAGGGTATCCAATGATAAGGAAACAAGCCATGCAAAAAAAAAAGTCATGGCAGAAACGCATGCAACTTTTTCTTTTCGGGTTTGTTAGCAGTTTCTATTCGGACTTTAGCTGCAACATGGAGTTTGGAGCTGGGAGTTTGGAGCTGGGTGCTTGGAGCTGGATGCTTGGAGTATGGAGCATGAAGAGTATGGAGCATGAAGAGCTGGGGGAGCCGATCAACTGGCCAGATATTGAGTTGTGCCAAGCGAGGCTAAGTGAATGATGTGGTGGCGTTGGGAAGCTCGAGACCGTGCCAAATGAAATGCGAAAGTTGCTGCCCGGCAATACGGCCATGCATCTATCTGACATTCAAATCAGCTTAGAAAACTGCAACTCCAGTGGTCAAGTGGGGTTTTTCGACGGCAGTCGGCCAGGCCCAGGTCCAACCTATTTGCAGCATCCGCAGCAGCAACTGCAACTGCAGCAACTGCAGCAGCAGCAAAGGAAGCCGAGTGGGCTGAGAAAAAAACTAAAGCAAACTCTTTTTTTTTTTTTTTGCCCCCACTGCGGAAGTTTGTCAAGCACGTAAAACAGTTAATGGACACAGGATATGTTTCCGGGCCAAACTAGTTTCTCCGACTTCATCTCCGCTCGATTTTAGTTTGGTTGTTTTTGCTTTTTACCTGTCTGCACCCATCGAAGTTATTAATAATAAATTTGTTTTAATCAATGAATGTGTAGAAAACTGCCAGACCCACAGAGAGACTTGTTGTGGTTGGCTGAGAAAACGAAAAATGAATAAATGGAAAAATGAATAAATGGAAAAACAAACAAAACTAGTTCGTTCGTTCTGCGTGTATTGGCAAATGTTTGCCACGATTATGATGGGATGAAATCGTCTTAATTGGCTTTTAATTGCTATGGGAAGTTCGGTTTGATGTTTTCACAAGTTCCTCCTAATCAAATCAATAGTTAACGCATAAATTAGATAGGCAGATATCAATGGGAAGCGGCATTTGGGGTTATTTCAACCATTATTAATGCGGTCACTCACCCAATCAGCGGGGCAAACAACGGTTCATAATCGGAAATACACATAAAGTTCAAGTTAAGTTCAGTATTCTAATGAGCAATTTGGCAAAGAAACGGATATTTCTTTGACTTAATGAATGAAACGGGAATTGTTCTAATTTGTATTTAGGATAAACGGAAGAAGATTTCATTAGCAAACTAAGCTGTGAGAATGTAAACTTCTTGACAAAGTTCATCTGAATTTAAGAACATTATTCTCTGCCCTGCTTAAAAGCTATCCACGCAGAAAGCAATCAACTAACCCATCGTAATCATCGTAAAATTGAGTAACTACCGCCTATTTAGAAAAATATAAATAGACATAAGGACCCCAAGAAGCCTTGATCTCCTGCAGCGCAAGCGAGTTTTTAAAGCTCTCAACTTCAATTTAATTTAATTTACCAATATGAATATCAATAATTGAGCGTAACCAAAGAAAATTCCCCCAATAACCCGCAGCTTTAATGAAGCACCGAAAGGAAGCGGCTGCACGTTAAAATCCATCCATGGGGCAGGAGTCCGAGTGGAGAGACTCCACATTTTAAAGCGCAAGATAAACACGAACGATTGGATGCCGATCGGATCAGTTGTGGCTATCCCCAAAGAGCAGCAGCTCCACAGAGAAGACTTAAGCTGCGCCGTCGATTGTCGCGGCTTACAACAAACAAAGAGCCCCCCCCCCAACTCCAGAACCCTCCTCTTGTGATCCCCATCCCCATCACCATGCCCCATCACCATGCCCCGATCTCGAAATGATCGTGTAGAGATGTTCAAGCGAAGGCTGCGTTGGAAAATACAGTAGCCGAGCAGTAGCCAGCAAACAAATTACACACAATTCAAACTCCAAACAGAAGATTTCACAGCATCCAGAGCCGAACAACAAGAACAGCAAGAACAACATTATTATCTGCTTTATGTCCAGAACTGAGACTGAAGAGGCTTGGCCTCGACGGATGGCGCTTCCAGTGTCCAACGGACCCCATCCAGAGTCTCCAACTCCAC
This sequence comes from Drosophila yakuba, assembly GCF_016746365.2. Lineage (NCBI taxonomy): Eukaryota > Metazoa > Arthropoda > Insecta > Diptera > Drosophilidae > Drosophila > Drosophila yakuba. Next base: position 21,840,205 of record NC_052530.2, read on the forward strand.
CAGTTCACCATCAGTTCAGTTGAAAGAGACGATGATGAAGATGATGCCCCAACTGCGGCGTATGATCATCACGTTGCTTCTGTTGTTGATGATGATGATGATGGTGGCGTAGACATATACTCGTAAAAACGAATCAAGCTGAATGGGACTAGTGTCGTGGCTGTTGTCGCAAAAGCACTGCGAGAAAATACTAGTGCATACTACAAAAGGATAAGCTAAAACTTTAGATCTTATTGAGTTGGGATGCACCTGATTAACCTGCTTGTATGCAGAAATTAAAGTTTATAAGTCTACTACGATATACAGATTTGTTTGAACTTATTAGCTTCTTAAGTGCTACCCTTATTGTGCAAGTTCATGGATTTTCTAGCAGTGCAGCTACTGTTCATTGGGAATGGGACAGCCTGGAGAGTCCGGGTTGGATTCGTCGTTGGCTCCGCTGATTCGTTTGCTCGGCTGTTCGGTTGTTCGGTTGGTTTTTCGGTTAGTAAACCGGATGTTCCTAATCATTGCTAGTTTGCCTCAAATTAAATATGCTCCATGTGTGTGCGCGTGTATCTTTTGTTTGTGTGTGTGTGCCTGCCATGCAGATAGATTATAGTCCATATACACAAGTCCCGCGCACTTGGATACTCAGAGCCAGATACTCACTCACTCGCTCGCAATTGCAAAGCCTTCGCAAACGGCCTATCTTGAATCATGAATGAAAATTTGTTTTTGTTTTTCAGCTTTATCGGACAACAACTCAACTGGGCTCAGTTCAGTTCAGTGACGCATCTCGGTACACAAATATCGTATATTATTCGAGAGTTGGCCCAACCAGAGATAACCATGGCCAATTTCTCGCCTGTTGGCAAGGCCAAATTAGCCACTTTTCATGGCTGCGTATGGATATTCGCCGCTTCATTCATCTTTGATAGCTGATCGAAACAGGTCCGAGTCGAGGCAATTTAATTGATAGAAGAGTGACCGCAAGAGCGACAGAAACGCATTCATAAATTCATTTTTATCAGCATCAATTAGCAATAATTATTCATTACGAAGCGCGACCAGAATGATAATGAAGCGTAGTAAAGCTCGCTGGCCTGCATTGCCAAAGGGGGAAAATGTCCATGGAAATTTCACTGCAGCTCAATTGAATCCAGATGATGGACTATGGAGCTCACAAAAGTGACATAGAATTAAAAGAAACTATAAAATAAATACTGATTACTAAATGCAAACGATTGAAGATCTTGGACTCTTCTCAGAACATAACTTGGCGCTATAAAACTAAACCCGTTTCTAAATAATATCCCATTTCCCCGGCAATCATTTTAATAGCTTTCACACACTCCAGGGGCTGAAGATCAAACCTAAGTGAAACCTCAAACTCAAGACCCCGATCGAGAAAAGAACTCACACAAGACACCATAATCTCAATCGCGTGGTGGCCTTAAGTATCCATTTGGTAACGGCTTTGAATAAATTAAGATGCCAAAAAAAAAAAAAAAAAAAACGAAACGCATCGAAATGAATTAAATTGAAATGAAATGTATCAGAAGCTGTAAAAACATTTTGTCTCGACGTTTTCGGCATTTGGTTTTCCATTTCTATTTGAACAAATATATTTGGCCATTAATTGATAACTGAATTTCAAAAATGGACCCGGAACGTGTGACGGAAGGCACTTTTAGCCATCCCGCTGCGTGGCAGATGATAAAATTCGAATTAAAAGCCCCAAAAGAGGCAAAATATTAATTGTTTTTTCTAAATAAGATACCAGCGACTGGCGCCACGAGGAAGCCCACACGGCATTAACTTAATTGTTGGCCACCTAATTGGTTACTATAGATATCTGAATGCTGGAGGCTGCAGGCTGAAGACTGGGGTCATGGTGATAACTCTTTCCCTTCGATTGCAGCTCGAAATGAAGATGCAATTTGTTGCTGGTAATAAGCCCACGCTGGCTAAAATACAACTGGATTGACTTCCCGATCTGCAGCTTCCATCACCCCCCTCACTTGCCCTGGGTTTATCTTAGCACCTGGCCTGCCAACCCTAGGAGCACAACGCTCATCGTGAGGATGCTCAAACTGGACCCTAGACTTGCCCGGCTGCTCCGGCATTTGCATAAAATGCAGTGAGCAAAAAGCTAGCTATACTAACAAATAAAGTTAAACAAGAGTTTGTTATATTAAGAGATAGAATAGAACTTGATTCTTTATAAAGTCATGTCTAGAATAGGAATAGGTTGAGCTCAAGCAGAATTACTTAATTTTTGACTATTAATTTCTATATTTAGGCACCTCTCACGTTCTTAGTGTACCAATGCATTGATCATTAGACCATTTTTAATAGAGAGATACCAGAAAACAAGGGGGGAAATGCCGGGAATCCAAGGGGCATTGGGGATAGACCCCAACCGAAAGCAGGACCCATAGAGTCGAGTCAACCAGTTTTTGTGTTTTACTGCCGCCACAAAAGCGGTTTGGTCAGCTGTTCAAACTGCTACCAACCAGCCGCCTGCCCACTCCCCCAAATAGACCCTCTTACCCCCCTTGAAACACCTGACCCCCCACCACCATCACCTCCCCCCCCCCCCCTTCCTTGACTGTGAATCGGCAAAAGTTTCACCTGCTCGCAGTTGCAGCTTGCGTGCGATCGAGTCGAGTGTTTGTTGGCATTAGCCATGGCTAAAATAAGCGGACCAAGTACAGACTGATGATATTGCCCCTTCATGTTTGTTGCTATTTTTGTTGTTGTTGTTTTTGTTGTTGTTGTTGTGGCTTTTACTGCAGTTGTTGTTATTGCTTTTACTGCAGCAGTTGCAGCTACACAATTTTCACACTCCTTCAGCGCGATGCTGCGGCTACCTAAACAACTGAACTGAACCCCCAACGCAATTAAAATATATAACTAAATGGATTTCAACAGCCAACGGTAAAAATTAAAGAAAATTGGATATATTTGGGGGATAAGGGAGCGGGGGGGATGGGGGCCCAAAGAAAGGTGCATTGACAAACAAATTTATGTGGAGAGCCACAAATCTTGCGGGTTTCAAATAAACAAAACTAAATGCTTAACCCTCGAATAAATTAACTTCCGATCTAAGGCACACCATATACAAAGTCAAGTACAGTGCGTGCCATGACTGTGTGGCTGCTATTCTCAAGTGATCGAGGTGCAGTACTAAATCAAACTGGATGAAGATCAAAGAGCTTAAGAGATGGAGGATAATGTTTAAGATATTAATTAAGAGGCTACCCTGTTACCAATTTCTTTTCACATTATATGAAAATAGTACTTAAAAAAGCATATTATTGATAAAGCCTTAACAAACTAAGAAACCATCCCGCACTGTACGTACTTATATAAATATATTCCCGCTTGTATATACAAAATTCTAGTGCCAGTCACCGATTCTCGATTCTCGCACAAATTCCGAATTCAGATCCGATTCAGTGCGAAGCGATTCAAATCGATTCGAATCGATTGTGGGTGTTATGGTCAGCATCAGGCGGCGAGGATTTCGAATGCAGGCGAGCAACGAAAACACTCAATAAAATGCGTTGATAAATTGCGCCGGGCATCAAAGGTAACCCACTGTGCGAATGGCGCTACAACCGCTCCATTCCCGCTTCCCAAAAATTTCTCAGCCACTCGGCCACTTGCAGCAATCTTCTATGGAAATTTATCGATTGTTTTTGTTTAGAGAATTTTCGGTTCGAATAGACACAAAAGCGCCAGTGCCGCCGACACTGTTCCTAGATATGTACGTTGATTTTAGGGGGGTGATAAAGAAATTGGGATCTACATAGATGTTACTTATGGGCCGCCATTTGAACAGACTTTGATTAGCTGCGCGATCTGTGCACAAATCAGAAAAACCTCCTTCATCGAAAGTTATGGGATGATATTCGAAATAAAGCTGTACATTTTTGGCAGTTACATAAATTTATCTGGCAAATAATTCAAGATGGAACATACATTTATAGTAGAATCAATCGAAATCAAGAATCAATCCGAAATAAAGCTGTACATTTTTGGCAGTTACATAAATTTATCTGGCAAATAATTCAAGATGGAACATACATTTATAGTAGAATCAATCGAAATTGCTCTATTAAAGGTTTGTTTCCACTTCCAACTTTTCAATAGATCTTATAGGCTTTTAACGAAAAACGGTTCCAATTGATGGACTTTGCCACTTCATTCTCTGTCATAAAACCCAGTTAATAGGATAGGATCTGCCAATGGACTTAGTTAAAAGTTCCATTATTCGGGTTAAAAGTAGCGCAACGAAATGGCTTTTAATTCAAATGACAATTGCAGAAAAGCCATTAAGACACCAAAAAAAAACCCATTAGGCATTATGTGAGCCTCAAAGAAGAGTGAAAACTTTAATTTAAAATGCTGAACAAATTATGACATGGCAGAAAATAGGGTCTAAATACCAAAGATACCAAAGGCCAAAAAGGCAATGGGCCAATTCACATACGAGTATATGAGTATGGCCCATTGTTTTAGACAGCTCGCTACATTTTGGGCCAATTGAAGCGTTAAATTATCAATTGGCCAAAGGGGTAGCAGCAGCGTTAAATTGGCCAAGAGAATGAGTAAAAAAAAAAAGTGATAGCTAGAGAGCCCAGGTGGACACGCTTGAATTGATGATCATCGCTTGAAATTCGAATTCGATCGCATCGCCGGATCGATAGAACCAAAAACGCACTACTCCTGGAAAAGTTTTGTAACTGAGGCCAGGGGCAGGCAACTGGAAAATTGTGCAGACACAATCATTATGACAAGGCAGGTGTTCCCAATCGACAGCACCACACCCCTTCTCCCCTCTTTGCTGCTGCTGCTGCCAAAAAGATATTTATATGGATCGAGATCCTGTATGATTCAATTTTTCATCGATTGCATTATCAATTGCTCGAGAGCTCGAGTGCGCGGCTGTTGGCTCGATCGTTCGGTTGGCTGGTTGGTAAATCATAAAATGCAATTGAAGCTGTCCCAAGAACGGGTTTCCATTGCCGCAATTTGTTGCCCCAACATCCCCACACATCTAATCTGGATGCAACTGCATATGTACATGTGTGTGTGTGTGTGTGTGTGTGTTAGTTTGTGTTTGGTTGGTACGTGTATTTGTGCGTGGACAGGTTGCCTTTTGTTGCATTAATTGATTCATATTTGTTAGTCGCGTCTTGCAGCATTTCCTAATGGGATTTCGGTTTCCTTTTCGCCACTGATATATGTATTTTTGCTCCATATTTGGCATTTATGATTAATTGAGTTGCTCTCAAAATGGGCATAAGTGGATTTCAAAAATTCGCTTTTTATTCATTTGGCTAAATTATAAAATAATTAGTTTATGGCACGCGCTGAAGTTTCTGTTTTTAAACGATTTACTTTAAAGGCAATGCAAAAACTTGTGTTGTTTTTCTGTTGTAGGAGGCAATCATTATTTGAAATGCGTATTTTAGATCCAAGGCTACATTAAGTCCGTCATTGAGATTTGGTTTTTTATTAATATCTTTGATATATTATTAATTTGAAACTCTTTTTTTTATATTACCTACAAGTTATTTAAAAGTGTAAAAATATATAATTTATTTTAGATATATGTAATTAAGTACCCCGCGTGGTATGCAATAGTTTTTGTGTATTCAATTTCGTATTTTCGCTGCAAAGTAGGCTATAAGTTAACACACTCTTAGCTTGCTACTGGCCGCCAGGGGCCGCCACTGAGTCATGTAAAAATCATGTATATAAGAAAAAGACACAAATAAAATAGAAATAGAACGAATTATTTAAACCTAATTAAAATATATCAGCTTTAAAAATGTTACATAAAAAAGTCAATAATTTAGGTCACAGTCTCTTTAAATTTATTAAATTTTACAACCCTAAATTTAAATGCGAAAATATGTACTCTACGCATAGCGAATTTGATAAGGAACTTGAATTCTATTTATACCAATAGTTTTACGGCATAAGCAATTATTGAACAGAAAGCTGATAACAAAAGAATTTCTTTCCAATGAAAGGCTAACTATAGAAAATCGGTCTACCAAATACCCTTACCTTACTTCTTTTGTAATGTTAATTTGATGCAAGCAATTTGTGTAAGTTCACATTCCCCTATCATCTTGTTAACTTGGTAACTAACTGACAGTGGAGAAGTGGTCCTTGTGTCTTTTTAGTTCCCGACACTTCAAGGTGTAGGCTAAGTGCATTATAATATTAGATTGTTTGCCTCCCTCCATTCCCCCCATTTCGCCCCAATCAAAAAAATACCCCACCTCCATCGATAACGAGTTGTTCTTATCAGACAGCCACAAATATTTGTTCTTCGTCCACCTCATTGGTTACTTCTTGGGCTCCAAGTTGTTTGGGGCGATGGAAAGTGAGTTTCGCGTTTGGTAGAGTTCAAATTGGTGAAGGTCGCACGCGTGAGAGGGTTGCCCGATAAGTTCTTCACCCTGACTATGACCATTGTGCTGGGTCAGTTGTTTATGGCTTTATTAAGGGGGGGGTAGGGTTTTGAGGGTTCAAAAAAAGTAATTTTTTTTAATTGCATATTATGAAAGTATAGTAACTCAAGATTGTTGTCTGTAAATAGGAAGTCAATCGGAGCAAAACTCACAAAGATATAGCTTTGGAAGTAGGCGGGTCTCGAACGACAACCAGAGTAATCCCTCAGCAGGGAAGACAGCAACAAAAACTTTAAACACGTTTTTCTCAAATCGATGTTTTTTGAGTCGGTGCACTCTGTATCTCAAAATCTATTCAACCGATCGTTCTCAAATTTTTTACAGTATTTCCTTTCATAATTTATGAGGTAACCCTGTCGAGATTTTTTCGTTTTTGATTTTAATTTTTTTATTATTAACAACAATAGTCATGAACTTTGGCCAAAAATCGGTATTTTCACTTTCAAGTTTTGTAAAAAGTTCAAAAATTATAATAAATGGAAAAACTCGACAGGGATACCTAGAGGGACATAAAAATTGATGGAAAAACGTTGGGTATTTCATATCAGATTATCCAGTGCTGAGGTATGACGTGCACCGCAAAATGTATTTTTTCTGAGGCGCCTACGAAGAATTGCTGCCATTCGGTCAATTTTCAATATTTTTCAACCAATATTTCACAGAATATAGTTCAAATACTACTCTTTAATGTACAATAATCAGAAATAAATTTACTTTTACCGTACGCCCAAAAAAAAATCTGTAAAAACCTGTTTTTTTCTCCCTTTAAAACCCTACCCCCCCCTTAACTCAACTGCTGCTTTCTTATGATTTCGCCCTTTCTTTGCGGCATTACAACTTTTCGGAGCGTGCTGATTAGCCATGAACTGGGCTTTATTGCAGCTCGGAAAATCCCAAAGAAACAACAACTACAACTATTACAATAAATGCTGCTAATTTGTCCATGGGATGCACTCAATTTAGACACATCCGTTCTACACAGTCAGAAAAAAACGCATATATACATGTGGATGTAATGAAAAAAAGAGGGAAAAGCGCTTTTGTTTTGATAACATTGTTTTCGGTGTGAATGAATGGGAATGGAAATAGAAACGTTGAGGGAACGTGATTAGATAAAGTCTCTATGTCTTTTGTAAGCTATTTACATATTTGCATATCTACACGGAGAGAAATTAGGTTCAAAAGTCTTACTCAATGCTTGAATACTTCATTTACAACTTGAATTGTTTAATTGTTTTGCATTACAGTACAAATGAATGGCATAACTTAATTTATCATTTTGCATTCATAAATCAGCAATAAACTCGAGAACAAATTATCCAAGCATTAGCTGCATAAAATTGAAAAAATATGAAAATATCATTGCCATAATGCATCGAATTATACCGCCATAAAGGCCTCAATTCAAATGAATCAAAAAAGTTCTCGCGCGATTAATTCCAGGCGAAACAACAACAAAACTCAACGTCGGGCTATCAAAATTTATGAATGAATAAAGCAAGATCAGGCGAAAACCCGACAAAAGGCAAGACAGAGGAAAATACAAAAAAAAAAAATAACAAAAAAAAGTATTAATAAAAAGGCAAGTGAAATAAGCAAACAAAACGAAAATCACAAATAGTAAGTGAGTACAAAGTGGCGTGCATATGAAATATAAAACAGGCGATATATCCATATCCCACTACAAACGCACAAATCCACACACAACATACGTACGTATGTACATATGTGTGTATGTGTTTACCTCTGAATATGAATGAATGAAAAATTGTAGAAGCAGCACAACCGCAACAGCAACAACAATAAGTTGTTAACGCAGCAGTTCCACGAACCAAAAAAAAAGACGAAAACCCCAAAAAAAAAAACACCAACGACAACCACAGAAGACGGGGGGAAAAAAAGATCTGTGAACAAGAAATTTGAAAGGTAACAAAAAACTGAAATTAAAACAAAAAACTTAAAATCAGAAACACGAGCAAGTGTGTGTTGGCAACTCGTTTTCCAGTTTTCCATTTTTCCATATGCAGCAGCTGCCCACAAATTGTGCGTTGAGTGGAGGCGAAGGGGAGTGGAGCGGGAGTCTGGAAGGGGGTGGTGCATAAAATGGTGGGGGAGGGGAGATGTGGGGTAGGGAAGGGAGTTCAAATTATGAATAAATAAGAAGTTGGTCCAAGAGCAAACAGCTAAAAATCAAAGCAAATACACAAAAACAATGAAAACAAAACTGGGATGACGAAGAACATTGTATAGTAGAAGTTCAGATACCCTCGCTGGAATTATAAATTTAGCAAAATAATATTGACCAATATATTTTTCGTAATATAATGTATGATTAAAAACATACATATATACAAAAGCCTTAAAAGAATGCCTACAGAATCATTTTAAAGCGAACTTTACTATTCGTTTTCAAATACAAAACATTCAAGGATTTCAGAATCTCAGCAAAAGATAAGTAACAAAATCCTATCGAAACCATAATATCCTACACTGCAGGGTATAAAGAGGCAACGACGACTGCAATTGGATTTTGAGCCAAAGTCGACGCGCCCACGGGCAGCGACAGAAGAAGAAGAGAAGCTGGAGCAGCGATAAAAGAGGAGCCCCAAAGACAAAGCCGGAGAGCAAGAAGAAGAGCAAGAAGCCGGTTTGCAGGAACAAGCCTAGAAGAAGAGGAAGAAGGAAAAGGAGCAACGGAGGAGGGGGAGCAGCGCAGGCACACGCAAAAAAGGAAGGAAACAAACATCAAGCCCCAATGACAGAGGAAGCAACCACAACAAAAACAACAACAGCAAACGGCCGTGGAAGAAAGGGAGACAAGAGCAACAAGATCCACTCGTCGCTGCCTCTTATTCCCCACTTTCCACTCCCCATCCCATTTCCATTTCCATTCCCCCATTCATCAACTGCATTTTAATTCTTTTTTGGTTGTCTTTGCGTTTTGTTGTTTTTTTTCTGTTCGTTTTATTATTCGAGAACCAACTAGTTTTGTTGTTTTTGCTGCCTGGCGAGTATGAATGAAAACGAACGTGTTTCTGTGAGAGCGAGAGCCCCCAAAAAGAGAGCGGGAGAGCGCTGGGGAGCAGCGACGCCGACAGCGACGTCGACAGCGCGGGGATGAATGAAATGAGCAGCAAAATGAATGAAAGTTGTGGGGCTCGCGCAGTCGACGTCGCTGCCAGCGTCGATGCCAGGCTCTCTTCCGATCTCGACTCTCCCACTCTCCTGGTGGAGAGAATTTGCATTTTTTTTTATATTTTTTATACAAATCATAGCGCACATATTTAATAAGCGAAAATATAATTTGCTTTATTTATTGTTTCGTTTCGTTGGGTTCGTTTCGTTTTGATTCTTGTTATTTTCAAAGTTTATGATTAATGAGAAATGATTACGGCGTGTGAGTGTGCGTGCGTGAGTGTACTTTTGTATCTGTGTGCGCGTATAATTAAAATAAGGGCAGCCTTTTGCATACACTAGCAAAAAATAAGGGCATCTTTTGAAAATCTTTAACAATTTAAATGAAATATTATTATAGAGATTTATACGTCCGTTATTAAATTTTCTTATAAACAGTTTTCATTATATTTAATTTCTCACGTTGACATGCATTTTGAATACTTTTAGATTTCAGAGCGACCCTTATGCTAAGTGTATCTTTCGTCCGCATAATGTAAACTAAATTTACGTGCCTGGCTCCCGATCTTTTCTCTGCTTCTTTTGGCCCGCGATGTTCCCCCTTTTTTTATGTGCCATCCCCATTTTCCATTCAGCATCTGCGCAGTTGTCGCCGTTTTTGCATGTTTTTTCCCCCGTTTTTTCCGCCTTTCTGTTTCTGTTTTAGTTTTTGTGATTTTATTTATATTTTTTTGTTTCTGTTGCCATTTTATGGCCGCGATCTTCTAGCGACGAGCGAAAAGTTCAGGCTGCCAGTTGTTTTCGCTAAGGGATTCGCCTGGGTCCCACAAACAAATGTACATACATACATACATATGTATAAATACATGCACAGATATGTAGCGTTGTATGTGCTACCATATAGGCGCAATGGGGTGGACCTTCCCAGAAACTACAACTTAATTGCCAAAACTAATTACCAAATATGTGACCTCTGTTTATTCAAGTAGTACCACACTGCGTATGAGCAATGCTGTTTCTTAGATTTTTCCCACGCACTCCGAGCTGTTTATTAAGTTAAGTCATATATTCATTTAAATATATTTACAATTTGAATGTATAACATTGCCACCACTGCGTATGAGTGTTATTTTAGAAGACCATCGTGCACATTTACAATCCCCATTCTTACAGCGAATTGAGGTCCACCCTTCGCACACCACAAATTTGTATATTTAGTTGGGCACTGACTTTAGTCTTGGGTTTGCGTTGACATTGAAATTGTTTGCGCTTTGTTGATCTCAACGCAGCGATAAGACATAAATACATAAATACTTTTTACGTTTTCGGGTTCCTTTTCTTTCGGTTACTGCCTCGATTTTTGGGCCACGGCAAAAAATCAAAAACCAAAAAAAAAAACACCAAAAAGATTTTTATTATTTGTTTTTATAAACATTGAATAGCTTTCAAATCGTTTTAGTCCCACCGATTTGGACAGATGGCAGTGCAGTGAGATATTTTTGTAAAATCTCAGATGGCTTAACTTTGCGGTAAAATCGGATTTAAAAGATATGCACTTAGTTAAAGTATTATGTACTTTAATTCACAGAGAATCTTACTCAAATGAATGCAGTGCTCTTCTAAGAGATATTAAATTTGGGTTTAAGTTGCGACATCGTGCTCCAACTGACATTATCGTCATACCCCAAAAGCTAAGTACTAACCCAAAAAAAAAAAAAACCGAAAAATTCCCATTATTAACACATACTTGGTACATTGTTCTCGCTTTGCAAACAACAGGGCAAAAGATGCATAACAAATTACCAGAAAACGTTGTCCGATACATGAAATCTCTTTCTGCCCCGCGACTGTGTGTGAAATAATAGATAAAATATACTAGACACATGCCATCAAAAAGCAACAACAACAAGAATAACAAAAACAACGACAACGATATTTTGTCACATTACGTATACGAAGAGTTGGCAGAGTGAATGAGTGAGTGAATGACTGACGTATTGCCTGATTGACAGCGGCAGCAGCAGAAACGGAGGGAAAGAAAAGGTAGCGCTGCACATTTTGAGATATATTTATTTTGAGAGTATTTCAAATGCAAATGTATTCCGCGCGCAGAGATCTCTGTGCGTTTTCCATTTGTGGGAGCATTTAAAGGAGCAAATGAGTGAATGAATGGCTGAATGAATAAGTGAGGGAGTGACTGACTGAATGAATATGTGTCCGCAAGTTAACTTGGCACTTCGCCGAGGGGCATTTGGGTGGGGAGTGGGGTTAAGTGGGGATTGGGGATAGGTGGCGAGTGGGGATTGGGAGTTCAGGAACGGGGGGCTGGGCCCACCGGAAACAAACGACGTGACTTTTCACTGAAATATTAAACCAACTATGCGAATGCTTGGGAATTATGTTTGTTTCAACGACTACATTATAATAATAATCACACACACAATGGCTATATCTTACTCTGGCATTATTCCTTTTTATTCAAGTTATTTTCCCTTTTATTATTTGTAGCAGTAACACGCTTTTGTCGGCTTATCTTATCGCCAAATTATTTGGCCCGCTGTTTCGTTCGCTCTCAGTGTGTTTTTGCCATTTTATCGCGCGGTTCAAAAGGCAAAAATAATAATAATAAAGTCGCAAAAGCAACTGAGCCATGTATTGATCGGTTACGACGACTGCCACATATCCTTCAGTTTCAATTCATTCTGTATTTAATTGTATAAGCTTATGAAAATATTGTTCACCTCATTGCTTTCATCTCAGCTCGTAAAGTAAATAAACTAAATTAATAAGCTTTGCAATTTAATAAGCTATGGGAAAACAATTCATAATTCCCAATAATTCCGTTTCTATGGAATATCTGCGCTCATATGTATATAAACAAAGCTAATCTATCTGACTAATATACATAAGATATACAAACACAACGTATGTGAGTCGAGATAGGACCATTACGCTCCGCAACTATATAATTGTTGAACATTTGCTCATCAACAACATTTTGCTCTTCAATTATTTCCATTTTCTTGGAAATCTGTTATCAAAAAGCTCGCCAGACCTCGAAATGCCATTCAACAAACAAAATATGAAGTGAAAGAGCAGAAAAAAAAGAGCCATAAAACCCATATGAAACCGATATAGCAAATAGGGTTAGCACTTGGCCCATGTAAACAATTCGTATATTATACGATATATTAACACAGTTATGATGGGGTTTTTACTCACCCAATGACGCCTCTTGATCTGAAATATCCGACAAACTGCACAGATCCTTGCATCCATGGATCGGCTCCTCCTTGATGAATATATTTTTCGACTGCAAGGAACATGAAATTGTTTTATTAGTTTGGGTTTTTAACTTGTTAGCTTTAACAAGACTGATTCATTTACTGACTAATTTGTATTTCAATGGTTGTCGTCATAATTCTGTGAGCTAATATTTTACAGATAAATCATTTTGGTGTCACATTAGAGATCCTTCAACGGTTGGCATTCCATATGTATTACTTTTCAATGGTTAAACCATTGCACTGCTTATACTTTACTTATTTCTGAGCTAAAAGAAATCAATTTGAAAGAAATCCTTTGCTTTGATTGACATTGCTGCTTAATTAGTAGGCAATAAATTAGCACAATCTTTGTTTATTTCTTTTCCTTGGCCAACACCAATTCCCCCGATGCCATTTGCATCTTTTTTTTAGTCTTCGCCCCCAAGAGGTGCTCTCCACCTGCCACCCCCATTATCCCCAACCCCTCAGCTGCAGCACAATGAGCAAACAGTCAACACACAAGAGGCATCCATGATTGTGTGTTTTACATATTTATAAACAAGCCACTTTTACCCAATTACAAATCGAGTGTGTCTGTGTGTATGTGTAATGTAAAACTGAGGCTCGGCGGCGGTGGGCATTATAATCAGAGATACAATAGCGCAGAGTCGTGGCATAGATTGCCCCGGCAATTGAAAGTGGCAGGCTGCGGCGGACTGCCCCAATGTTGTGCCATGGGTCCAACCAACCGATCGTGTTGAACGCGTTCTAATAAATTGAATTGTACGTTTGACTTGCTCAAAACCAAGGGGACTGCGTCTGCGTCTGCGGGTCCGCCATTAATGATAATGGAGGTCACAGTAGTCAAATGGAATGCTCCGTAAATATAGTATCGTAATCAATTGCCGAGCGAATCCCAGCTGTATTCACATACGCACTCAACACCAATTGGAACCCAATTTTTTGGAGCTCTACGATCCACAAGTCTTCAGTTACGTTGCTGCAGTGGAAACCCTAAACTTGGCTCCTTCTAAAGGCCAGACACTCCAGATCGGATTACCTGGCTGCATTTTCCAAGCGACTGCACATGCGCATGTCCTTTTCTGTATTTTTTGGGGCCTTTGGCAGGGCAGCGGGGAAAGAATCAGCTGGGGGTCAGGCTGTTGGCCCCGAAAGACCGGATGAAAGTGGTCAACGGCTCGGCGGGCCAACGGATATGCTTACCGCAGGCGATGTGTCAAATGCCTTCACTCGTTACCCGTCAGCGGTCGTCAATTTCTTGGGGGGCACAAAGAGTTCAGGGAGTGGGAAAGTAAAGGAATGACTGGGTTTGCATAGCCGAAGAATTAGTTACTCTTGGATTTTAGGGAGTGGAAAGGAATAAAGGAATGACTGGGTTTGCATAGCCGAAGAATTGGTTACTCTTGGATTTTTGGAAGGTTGAATTAACAACTAACTATACCGATGTTATCTAGGATCCCAGACTTTAGATACAACATACAACTTAAATGACTTAGAAATGATCAATTAAAAACCACTTAAATAAATATGAAGGGTATCAGAAAGGATACGTTTATTATGAAGAACAAGCTGCCTGAAGGTGAGAGAAGCCCTACGATCTTGGATCCCATTGTTGCCCGTTTCACTTTCTTTGGATGGTTCCTACTTTGGAGGTCCCTTTTCAAGTCGTTACCAAGCAGTTAGTTTTGATCAGGCCTTTTGTCTATGCAGATGCGTCATGAGCCAAGTGGCACGCTTATGGCTTTTATGGCAAATAAACAAAAGATGGCCTACACAAAAGATGCCCGTGGAATGCACACGAATTGGCTACACCCTCACTTTGGGTATCACCCGTTTGATGATCAGTGATCAGTGACAGATTATTCCATCAAATATACAAATATACTTAATAGCAAAGTCGCCGCCGAAAAGCAGGGTGTTGCGAATAAAAACGCAACAAAGCATAATACATAATAATTGCGTTTTTGTTTGGTCTACCAAATTTAGAATGCGATCTACGTGATCTGCATTCGCAATTTGGAATCACTGTCATTGGGACTCCCACTGCAGTGGCTGTCAAACTGGCATAGAAACGAAACCGATGGACAGCCTATCGATCACTTGATCAGCAAATTCGCTTATTGGTAGTTATATATAGAAATTATAGATTTATGCAGCCATCGATCAACGACGTGCAGTCATTGCTACCTAGTTTTTAAATTAGCCAAGTGCTGAGCAGTTAGCCGGCTACTAGTCATCATTAAGATGGCCTAGATTAAGTATTCTAAATATAATTAGATATTTAATATTACAGCAATCACTTTACTCCCACTTTTTGGTTGGTTGGTGAAAATTGCTCAGTTAACAATGTAATTTAATACGATTGTAAAATAACTTGACTCACCTCAACTAGACTGGACAGAAAGGTGACTTTGCGGTTCTTCTTGAGCCTCATGGTGCTAACTTGGCCCGAATGGCTGCTGCTGTTGCCAATGCCGTTCAATTGGCTAAGGATCGACTGAGGACTGCCGAGCGAATTGTGATGATTGGTGGCCGGCGACTTGAACAGGTGTCCGTTGATGGCGTTCAGATGGATGAACTCGTGGGTCGCCTTGCCCAGGAAATGGGATGCGGTGGAGGCGACCGCCGATGTTGAACCAATGGTCGCTGATGTGGGCAAAGCGGGTGGCAGCATAAATTTCGTGGCAGACAGATCTGTTTTACAAATCGCCAATTCCATATTGCGCAGGCATCTGCAGAAGAAGAGAAAAAAAAATCGAATTAATAAAACAAACAATTAGCTGGCTGGCCAATAAACAAATCGCTGCAATTATTACGGCGTCTGGGCGTGAGGTGTTTTAATTATCGCTCAATTATTGGCTTGTTTTCCTCCTCCCGCGCGCGTTTTATTAGACCTTGTTGGCACCTCCCACTCTGGCGTTCGCACCTCTTTCCTGGCTCAATCCACCAGCTCTATTGACTGTAGAAATTATGACAGTTTTTTTTCTTAACAACAACCCAACGAAGCGGGGCAACATCAAAAGTGTCCGCCACCTTTAAGATAGACCACAACAAAAGGAGCCGACGGGGCAGAGTTTGCATATGAGCACGCTTTTATTTTGTTTACACAGCATCCATCATATTGGGGCGAATAGGTTGGGATTGGATGGTATTGGATGGGATAGGATGTACCAGGTCCACACACAGCACACAGCTAATTCAAAGGGTTTCAATTTTCTAAATATATTTCTAATGGGTTTCGTTTCGTTTCGTTTCGTTTCGTTCTCTTTGGAGTTCTCAAATATTTGCCCTAGCCAAGCAGCGGTTGATGATCATCACCGAGCTATGGATGTGATGTGAGTTTCAAAGAAAAAAACACGAAAAGTTACTTTGAAGTGTCGCCACAAAGAGTTTTGGGCAGGAAGATCACACGGATTGCTTCAGGTTCTTTCCCTTAATCTTTCCCAATTGGTGGCTTTGGTTCCCATGTCTTTATGGTCATGGATCTAAAACTACAAGTTGTATCAAAAGTAATTGCATACAAATCCGAAGCGAATAACAATAAATCTTAGAAAATGTTATCACCGGAAGTGGGCTAGATAAGCCCCAGAGAAAAGAGGAGCAGTTGCCTCTCATGAGGGCTTTCCACAATTGCCCAGCCAGAAGCCACTATAAATAACGCGGTACTGCGATAAAGTTCAGAAATTACGCATTAAATATATTATATTTACATTAAATGTACTCTGAATGATAAAAGCTGTTTAGTAATAAATGAAGACAGAAAGTTTAACCTAAAAAGGGCGCTAATCTAATGGCATATACTAAACTGAAGATGAAACTGAGTTCCTGAAGTAGAGATGCATCAGTTACACAAAAATGGTCACATCCGTCTATATGTTACAGGTTTGTATAATAAATTCATCTAACTTTTTAAAGAATCTTGTAATCTTTACATGTAATAGTACTACGACTTATATCGCATAGGATTGAGTTGCTCTTTGATACTTCTTGATAGGCAAATGTTATTCTTGGCTACGGTAAACGCCCCCATGTCACCATATATGCATACATATACATAGTATCTCAAGCTACATCTGAGGAGTATCTTTGAGCACTGGCTGCCTAATTAGATACGTTATGCAAATGTGTAGATACTGTCGTCGCATCGGTGACGCTTCCACCCAAGTCCGTCTCTTTCGCTCTCGTTCTTTGGCACTCGGCGAATGTGTGGCCAACAGTTATCTATCCGCCTTATCAGCCATGTACGAGCACATATGTATGTATGTAAATCGCCAGTATATATATGTATATATACATATGAATGGGTTGAAGCACATCACGCTGATCTAACTGAACCAAAAAAAAAACGCGTGGAAAAGGGGGAAAACCGAATATACGAGTATACTTAACTTTTAGAAGCTCTAAGGCGATTTCAAAACGATATGGTGTTTATAAATTGCTCTACTTGGCTCATTGCCCTTATAAAGCGCTTTGAGTAATGAAATGTATAATAAAATGCCTTTGATTAAATTAAAGGAATACCCCTTTGCCTAGGGCAATATCGTCATGAGAAAGCGTTGCATAAATTTCAACAGCTCGAGCTGTTGCGAAATCAATTTCAATTTGATTTGCTGATTTTGTCCGTGGTCGTTGCCGATCAACAGTTATGTATTCACGTTCACAAGAACGAGATATAAACACATATAAATCAATATATATATACTGCTTATGTATATATATATATATATATATATTAGTGTTTGAGTGTGCGGATCAAGTGAGTGCACTAAAAACGAATTTAAGTTAATCAACATTTAAATGGATAATAAAATCAGCGACTGCAGTTCACAAAAAGTTGATTTATTTCTCTCGTAGTTTTTCTTTTTGCCGCCCCATTGCAATCAATTGAATGTAGAGCAGCAATAACAGAAACCACAGAGCAGCATTACTAAATCTGCACACAATCTATATGCATTTTCAGTTGTGGATATATGTACATATATTTAGAACTCGACTGCATATGATTTTGAATATGGCAGCAGTGCTGAGTGCACTTTTCACACGAAAATAATTCATTGACGCATAAAAGTGGCCAAGATAATTGGCAACTTTTGGCAAGTCCAATTGATTTCTTGCTTTTTGGCCCGAGCCAAATACTATAATATTTCAGTTTCTATAGTCACTCAAAATTGGCTATGAAAAGTTTGTGCATTCAGCTAAAATAATTGTGAATGAAATTAGTTTATTTTCCAAAGCATTATTTTTACAGCAATTACAGAGATCGTAAAAGCAGAACGTTTGCAAGCAAATACTACGTAGATTATCTAAGTAAACATGTCAGAAGAAAACACATTTTGGACCTCCAAGTGACGGAGATTAATTTGGGTTTATTTAATCAATCAACTAAAAGTGACTTGACAATTGTTCTTATCGATCCGCAAATATTTCCATGCGAATTCCACGCTTTGTTGTGACTCAACAAATCATTCGTCTAAAAAAAAATTCCTCAAATGCAGATAGGTACTGGGGTAAAATCGAGTTTCCCAGAGAAACAAATTGAGTGAGTTTCACAAAGTGGCACATGTTTCAAAAACCAATTTCGAATGGCAGCATTTCGAGCACCAAAAAAATCAGTCGGCAGGGTGCCAAAAACGAGTCGCAATCGCTAAAACTATCTGAACAAAAAACCTTATCGCCCCAGACACGTAGATAACCGAAACAAAAAAAAAAATAAAATAAAATATTATATATATGTACAGTGAGGGAGGGCGACAAAAAAAAAACCACACGAATCGAATTGAATCGAAGCGAAAATCGGAGCATATGTTTTCCCTGGAAAAGAGCAAACATTTTTGTTGGGAGGACCCATGGTAAGTGGACCAAAAGAGTAGATTGTCTGGAGTCCGAGTTCTTGAGGACTGGAGGAGAGTCTGGGTCTGGGCGCAGCAGATGCTTAAGGAACAGATTGTAAACGAATATGATCTTTTGATATGGTGCGCACTCCTCGGCCAGACGACAACAACAACTGCAGCGGCAACAAATAGGGGTGCAATTTTTCGGTGTGTACGTAACGGTAGAATACACATTTAGTCGCTGTTCTTTTCTTTCCCAGCGCCTGTGCCCTTTTTTCCTCTTCCTCGCTGGCTGGAAAGAAGGGATCTGCGATCCGCTGATGATCCTCGGGATGCCTGCCTGTGCACATGTGTTCTATCTCTTGTCGCCGAACACTACATGTGCATGTTGTGTCTGTGTGGAGTATCTTTGTGTGTGCGGAGTATCTGTGTGTGTGAGTGTGTCGTCTTGTCTTGTCATGGGATCGATCTTGATCTCGGCCTGTCTGCAGCAGGTTGATACTTTTAGCATCGGTCCGGGCACAGAATCCGAGTTTAACGTGGCATGGGGCAACGAACCAGTGCGCTGAAGATCCACTGAACTGTAATTGTCTGTGGGTATTTATGGAAAAGGATCTTGAACTGGTCTTTATTTTCATTTAGGGGGAGACGCTTGGGCAGGGAAAGAGAGAGAGGGGGAGCTGTGCTCAATTATGATCCAACGATCGTCACACATCAAATTAGCGATTATGGCAATAATTTCTTATCATTCCCTTGTGTATTTTGCTCGCAAATTGGTATTCTCGAATAGCCCGTGGAATCTTTAACATATCTTTAGAGTAGTTCAATGATCGTAACTCTTTAAATTATCTTCTGTGGACTTTGAGACTTCGATTCGAATTGTTGGGACAAAAAACAACTATATATACCAACTTTTAAATAATCACAGGAATGATGATAAGTGATCTATGTTAAACCTTATTGAACAGTACTAATTTCATGTGCTTAATTATTTAATGGCTTAAACCTTAAACTATCCTTTGATCCTTCTTTCCCCTAATAATTACTTTAATTTACAACACAAATTGTAAGATCCTTTTGAAACCCATTCAGGTAACACAACAAAGTGCACACAGGAAAGCCCCAATTATGCGCTCTTCAAAACCCAAAGGTCAAGAGAGTAGCACTCCCGTGCATCGGTTTTATTGATACTTAATTGTCTAATGCGATCGTTGTGCTAGATTCTTGGCCCTAATCAAATAGCGTTCACACATTCTCGATTACCAAAACACCATGGATCGATGGCGATCGAGGGGCAGGCGAAGCTCATTTGCGGCACCGGAAGCTGTAAAAGGAACACAGTAGTAATTTCGATCGTGTTTCCCACAAGGGTTGTGGAAGTGCCCCACACACACACACACACTAGCACACACAAACAGGCACACGCAGACGCACACAGGCGGTTAACTAGCTTGGCTATGATGCGGTAGAAAAACCAATTCAAATTCTGTTGGCCTGGCCAACAACGAGTTTATAGAGGCAGCAATCCTGAATCGAGGCGAGATCGCGAGATCGGCGGATCTACCGAGCGGTAGCCAAACCAGTTTTCTCCTAGATTCATTCAAGAAAACAGGCAACACCAACACAGAAAGGGTTTACATACACTCGAAAGAAAGAGCCATGATTACTCTAAAAATTATTCAAGTTTCTGCTATTGAAATGCTGTATTTCTAGGAAATAGCTAATAATCCTCATACATGTAACATTCAAAAATACATGGCAAGACTTACAATTTTTGTTATTAATACAACATTTAAGGAAGAAAGTTTGAAAGTTTTATGTCGAGTGTAGCAGGGAGAATAACAAAAACTAATACTTGAACTACTGTTTTTCAACACTTCACTTTTCTTACCGGTGCGGGGCAATAAAATAGCGCCCCTTCGAGAACAAGAAGGCGGGGGCTACTGGGCTCTTGATTTTTTTGGTTGTGGGTTTTGGGTTTTAGGTTCTGGATGCTGAATGCTGAATGCTGGATGTTCTAAAGACCGTCTTTCGGTTGCCTTTTTATTAGGGTATCCAAATTAATTACAGCCTCAAATTAGGCGCACAATCTTGATGGACTTCGCAGCACCGATGACTATCTCTCGCCCGTTCTCTCTCTCTCTGCGTACTTGTAGTATATATGTGTATATCTATATATGTGTGTGTTTTAACCCTCCGGTGGGATCAGCAGGTTGATTAGGGGGAGAGAGAGAGGGATTACGTGCCGACAAACCGAAAACCAAAAACCGAAAGGAACAACTCGAGATGAAGAAGAAATCGGGGATCGGTTTAGCTCGGCTTATAAGACGCGAAAAGAAACAAACGGAAAAAAGGCCGACGGATCGCTGGCAAACACACGCACACACACTCGCACACAGGCACACACACGCGATGTTTGAGGAGATTTTTGTGGTTTTATGATGG
Organism: Drosophila yakuba; assembly: GCF_016746365.2. Classification (NCBI taxonomy): domain Eukaryota; kingdom Metazoa; phylum Arthropoda; class Insecta; order Diptera; family Drosophilidae; genus Drosophila; species Drosophila yakuba. The sequence continues at coordinate 21,861,379 of NC_052530.2, forward strand.
ATTTCGTATATAGAAATTGGTTTCCTCTGTTTCTGAACCGTGTTTTTTTTTTTTGTGATTTTTGTTGTTTGCCTTCTTCTTTATATTGCTGTAAATTGCGCGCGCAGATCTTTTGATGCTTTGCTATTGCACTCACTCACACACTTGGTTTTTGCTTGGCCCGCAAAGTGTTTTGCATTTGTTATTTATTTGTTAGTTGATTCATTTAATTCATTCAAATCGAATTTACCGTAGCGCAAGTGCACGCTGCCCGAGAGAAAGACAAAAACAGACTGACCGATGGCGGCAACAGGCGGCAGCGACGCCGACGTTGGCGCAGACGCAGCGTTGACGTCAACGCCGACGCACATTCGCTCTTTCTGTTTCACTCCCTCTCTCTCTCTCGCCGTCGCTAAGCTTAATATGTTTTTTTTTTTTGCTCTGGCAAGTGATAACAAAAATCGCAAATTATGAAAATCGAGAGTTCTTTCAATCTGACTTATAAACATTATTCGCTATTTTACTTGATCACCAGAGATCGCTGGAATGAGAGCGAAAAGGCGTGGGCGATCCTCCAACGCGCCTTCTCTTTCGCACTCGCACTAGAGCGTGCATCATGGGCGCAGAAAAAAAATGGAAATCAGAATTACATATTTTGAGCAGCAAAAACAAAATGTTTGCAGCGACAAAAAAATAGCAACAATTTATAAAAAATCTGCTTGCTCAGAACTCAGTGTAAGTGCGAATATGTGAGATAGTGTGTGGGTGTGCGTGTGTATGTGTGTGTGTGTGGTTGTGCGGGCGATCGTTTTTGGCAAGCATTTAAACAGTGTGCTAGTATATTTAAATATGAAATATGTAAAGGGGGCGGAATAATAAAGCCAAATAAATTTAAAATTTGGCAAACACAAAGTCTTTCAAGTGTGTACACTGATAGAAATACCTTTTTTATGTATATTCCAGATACAAATCTATGAATATATATAAATATGAATTAAATATATACAAGTTTTAGGCAAATAAAAAGAATTTAAAATATGGAATCTCTTTAATATTAGTCATACAAATGGATTCCCAAATTTGAATAGTTATTTTCTTTCTTAAAATTATAGAATGTAAATTTTGAAACGAAAATTTTTATTCATGATAAAAGTTTGCATACATAGTGTGGGAAAATACCTTTGGTCACCCCCAAAAAAAGTTAAAGTTAAGTTAAAGGCGATATTTTCCCACCGTGACCATGACAACCACTGTGTGTTCGAAAGCCTCTCCCTCTCTCTTTCGCGCAAATCAAAAACAAAAACAGGTTTATGTGTGCGCAGAGTGGGTGCGACAGAGAGCGGCGATCTGGAACCAAAACGACTGCAATGTTTTTATATTCCGGCAACGCATTTCGCATAAATAACAAATTACACAGCATAAGCGAATGCAAGTGCAGGGGCGGCAGTCAAACAACAGCCAGCTGCACCCAGAAAAAGGGCAATAAGATTCGGGATAACAAAACTTGACGGCGTTCCCGATTTTCCCGGCCAAAGGGAGAGAGTATACACATAAAAAAAACTTAACCAGCCTTGCATAACGAAACACGTGCAATAAAAATATGGCTGATTGTCAACCTCTGCTGCAACTTAATTGCTGCCACTGAGGTAAAACTGAAAATACAAAAAACATGAGAAGGGGGGCGACAAGTGCAACAAGCGAAAAAAAACTTAAAGAGCGCATGCGCGCCGCTCTCTTGCTCTCTCTCTCGTTTGCTGCTCTGCGCTGGAATCTTACAACTCGTGTAGGTGAGCCGGATTTTTATGAATGAATGCGCCTGTGTGCGTGACTGCATGATGCCATTGCAGCGGCGAACTAGTAGAAAAAAGTTCACATTTCAGCAGTGGGAAAGGCGCAGTGGGCACACATGGCCAACAGGCCGATTCAAGTGGCCAGCAGCTGTCCTTTGAGTGACAACAAATAGGCCATTTAATGTCCATTACACGGAAATTATAGCATGTATGGTAAAACGGTAATAAAACAAACAAAAATGTATTTCTTTAAGGATTTCTTCAGATTTAACTAGCTCATAAAACAAACAGTTCAACAATTATCTATTATTATTTTAAGGAGAGCAAACAAAAATATATATAAATAATTCATATTTAATTATTACAATGTAATATAACACAATCTTAAACCAGTGGCATTTGTATTTAATAAATTTATAATGATTTTTATGTTTTTGATTGATGAACAACTTTTCAAAAAAATTCCAAATTGGCGCCAATCATGCAACTTTCCAGTGCTGCGCAACTGCCAAATGCGGGTATTCTGTACAACGCGTTAGTACCTTTCAGAGACGTTGCAGATTTTTGGCGGCAACAAGTTATTTACATTTATTTACTTTATTTCCGCAAAACAACACGGAAATGGCAGACTCCGGCAAGAGCAAAGTGCTGCAAAATACGGGTAAATTCGTCAGCGAGAATCGCACAGAAGGGTGAGTGCTGAAAACCCGTGCATTTCATGCTAAACAGGAGAATTCCCAATCCAATCCACAGAGATGACTTCTTCAATGAGGCGGGCTATCGCCAGTCGCGGGAGAACGACAAGATCGACTCGAAATATGGCTTCGATCGGGTTAAGGACAGCCAGGAGCGGACGGGCTACCTCATCAACATGCACTCGGTAAGTTGGAAACACCACCAAACCACGATAATCATGTCCACTAATGGATATGTCCAATGCAGAACGAGGTTTTGGATGAGGACAGGAGACTGATTGCCGCCTTGGATCTGTTCTTCATTCAAATGGATGGTTCCCGCTTCAAATGCACGGTGGCCTATCAGCCGTACTTGCTCATCCGACCGGAGGACAATATGCATCTGGAGGTGGCCCGATTTCTGGGTCGCAAGTATTCCGGCCAGATCTCCGCACTGGAGCACATCACCAAGGAGGACTTGGATTTGCCAAATCATCTATCCGGTTTGCAGCAACAGTATATAAAGCTATCGTTTCTCAACCAGACAGCAATGACCAAGGTTAGAAGGGAACTCATGTCGGCGGTGAAGAGAAACCAGGAGCGACAGAAATCGAACACATACTACATGCAAATGCTGGCGACCTCGCTGGCCCAATCCTCCGCAGGTTCCGAGGATGCGGCGCTGGGCAAGAGGCAGCAGGACTACATGGACTGCATTGTGGACATGAGGGAGCACGATGTGCCCTATCATGTCAGAGTGTCCATCGATCTGCGCATCTTCTGTGGCCAGTGGTACAACATTAGGTGCAGAAGTGGCGTGGAGCTGCCCACCATCACCTGCCGACCCGATATCCTGGACAGACCCGAACCTGTGGTGCTGGCCTTCGATATTGAAACCACCAAGCTGCCGCTGAAGTTTCCCGATGCCCAAACGGATCAGGTTATGATGATCTCGTACATGATCGATGGTCAGGGTTATCTGATAACCAATCGCGAGATTATATCCTCCAATGTGGACGACTTCGAGTACACACCCAAGCCGGAGTTCGAGGGCAACTTTATAGTATTCAACGAAGAGAACGAGATGCAGCTGCTCCAGCGCTTCTTCGATCACATCATGGAGGTGCGTCCCCACATAATTGTTACCTACAACGGCGACTTCTTCGATTGGCCCTTCGTGGAGACGCGCGCTGCCGTCTACGACCTGGACATGAAGCAAGAGATTGGCTTCTCCAAACTGCGGGATGGCAACTACCTAAGTCGTCCGGCCATACACATGGATTGCCTCTGTTGGGTGAAGCGAGATTCCTATTTGCCAGTTGGATCTCAGGGCTTGAAGGCGGTGGCCAAGGCTAAGTTACGCTACGATCCCGTGGAACTGGATCCGGAGGACATGTGCCGCATGGCCGTGGAGCAGCCGCAAGTGCTGGCCAATTACTCTGTATCCGATGCGGTTGCCACTTACTATCTGTACATGAAGTATGTGCATCCGTTTATCTTCGCCCTGAATACGATTATTCCCATGGAACCCGATGAGATCTTAAGAAAGGGTTCCGGCACGCTCTGTGAAACGTTGCTGATGGTGGAGGCCTACCATGCCCAGATTGTGTATCCCAACAAGCATCAGAGCGAGCTCAACAAGCTCTCCAGCGAGGGACATGTCCTCGATTCAGAAACCTATGTTGGTGGCCATGTGGAGGCATTGGAATCGGGCGTCTTCCGCGCGGACATCCCATGCCGTTTTCGTCTAGATCCCGCCATGGTTAAGCAACTCCAGGAGCAGGTGGATGCGGTGCTGCGCCATGCCATCGAAGTGGAGGAGGGCATTCCGCTCGAAAAGGTCTTGAATCTGGATGAAGTGCGACAGGAGATTGTGCAGGGACTACAGGGTCTGCACGACATCCCCAATCGCCTGGAGCAGCCGGTCATCTATCACTTGGATGTGGGTGCCATGTACCCCAACATTATCCTGACCAATCGCCTGCAGCCCTCGGCCATGGTCAGTGACTTGGATTGTGCCGCCTGTGACTTCAATAAGCCGGGAGTTCGTTGCAAACGCTCCATGGACTGGTTGTGGCGCGGCGAGATGTTGCCCGCCTCCAGGAACGAATTCCAGCGCATCCAGCAGCAACTGGAGACCGAAAAGTTTCCACCCCTCTTTCCTGGTGGACCACAGCGTGCGTTTCACGAGCTGTCCAAGGAGGATCAGGCGGCGTACGAGAAGAAGCGACTGACGGATTACTGCCGCAAGGCCTACAAAAAGACCAAGTTAACCAAGCTGGAAACGCGCACTTCGACCATCTGCCAGAAGGAGAACAGCTTCTATGTGGACACAGTGCGCGCGTTCCGAGATCGTCGGTACGAGTACAAAGGACTCACCAAAGTGGCAAAGGCATCGGTGAATGCTGCCGTGGCCTCTGGAGATGCGGCTGAGATCAAGGCAGCTAAGGGCAGAGAGGTGCTCTACGATTCCCTGCAGTTGGCCCACAAGTGCATCCTGAACTCCTTCTACGGCTACGTGATGAGGCGAGGAGCACGTTGGCATTCGATGCCTATGGCCGGCATTGTGTGCCTCACTGGCTCGAACATCATCACCAAGGCGAGGGAGATCATCGAGCGAGTTGGTCGCCCTCTTGAGTTGGACACTGATGGTATATGGTGCATATTACCTGGCTCTTTTCCGCAGGAGTTTACCATTCACACGAGCCATGAGAAGAAAAAGAAGATCAACATATCATATCCGAATGCAGTGCTGAACACCATGGTGAAGGATCATTTCACCAACGATCAGTACCACGAGTTGCGCAAGGATAGGGAAAACAATCTACCCAAGTACGATGTACGCGATGAGAACTCTATATTCTTTGAGGTGGATGGACCCTACCTGGCCATGGTGTTGCCCGCTGCGAAGGAGGAGGGCAAGAAGCTGAAGAAAAGATATGCAGTCTTTAATTTCGATGGCTCACTGGCCGAACTGAAAGGATTCGAGGTGAAGCGACGTGGTGAACTGCAGCTGATCAAGAACTTTCAGAGTTCCGTCTTCGAAGCTTTCCTCGCAGGCAGTACTCTGGAGGAGTGTTACGCATCTGTGGCCAAGGTGGCGGACTACTGGCTGGATGTACTCTACAGTCGGGGTTCAAATCTGCCCGACTCGGAGCTTTTCGAACTGATTTCGGAGAACAAGAGCATGTCCAAGAAGCTGGAGGAGTATGGCGCCCAAAAGAGTACGTCCATTTCCACGGCCAAGCGATTGGCTGAGTTCCTGGGCGAGCAGATGGTCAAGGATGCGGGCCTGGCTTGTAAGTACATTATATCGAAGAAACCGGAAGGAGCACCCGTCACCGAGAGAGCTATTCCGTTGGCCATTTTCCAATCGGAGCCGAGTGTGCGGCGTCATCACCTGCGTCGCTGGCTCAAGGATAACACCATGGGCGATGCGGACATACGCGATGTGCTCGACTGGAACTATTACATAGAGAGATTGGGTGGCACCATCCAGAAGATCATCACCATACCGGCGGCACTGCAGGGACTGGCCAATCCAGTGCCCAGGGTTCAGCACCCGGATTGGTTGCACAAGAAAATGCTGGAGAAGAACGATGTGCTCAAGCAGCGGCGCATAAACGAGATGTTCACCAGCAGACCTAAGCCAAAACCCCTGGCCACAGAGGAGGACAAGCTGGCGGATATGGAAGATTTGGCGGGTAAAGATGGCGGAGAAGGTGCAGCCGGTTGTCCGATAGTTACCAAGCGAAAGCGGGTCCAGCTGGAGGAGAACGAGGAGGAGGAGGCACAGCCGCAGGCCACCACTTGGCGTCAAGCGCTGGGCGCTCCACCGCCGATCGGCGAAACCCGAAAGACCATCGTGGAGTGGGTGAGATTCCAGAAGAAGAAATGGAAATGGCAGCAGGATCAGCGTCAGCGTAATCGCCAAGCTAGCAAGCGAACGCGAGGCGAAGAACCGCCGGTGGTCAGAGCCACAGGATCCACCACTACTCTGGGCGGCTTCCTCAGACGAGCACAACGCACGCTGTTGGATCAGCCGTGGCAGATCGTTCAACTGGTGCCCGTCGACGACCTGGGCCACTTCACAGTGTGGGCCTTAATCGGCGAGGAGCTGCACAAGATCAAGCTGACGGTGCCGAGGATATTCTATGTCAATCAGCGCAGTGCCGCTCCACCGGAGGAGGGTCAACTGTGGCGCAAGGTTAACCGAGTTCTGCCGCGATCCAGACCTGTTTTCAATCTCTACCGATACAGTGTGCCCGAGCAGCTCTTCCGCGATAACTCACTGGGCATGCTGGCGGATCTGGCCACGCCCGACATCGAGGGCATTTACGAGACGCAGATGACGTTGGAGTTCCGCGCCCTCATGGACATGGGCTGCATTTGCGGCGTGCAGCGCGAAGAGGCGCGTCGCTTGGCCCAATTGGCCACCAAGGATCTGGAGACGTTTAGCATCGAGCAGCTGGAGCAGCGCCCGCAGACGCAGGTCAAATATCTGGCAAGTGCCAACAATCGGTTGCGCAAGATCTACCTCTACCAGCACAACACACCGACGGCCAAGAAGGAGATCTGGTCCATGATCCTGATGCCCAGCAAAAAGGCCTACATATTCGCCTTGGATACAGTGCGCGCCAATCAGATGCCCAACATGCGGCAACTGTATACCGCCGAGCGTTTGGCACTGCTCAAGAATCTGACGCGCGAGGAGCAGGATAAGATACCCGTGGAGGATTACACCTTTGAGGTGCTCATAGAGGTGGATGTTAAGCAGATCTACCGGCACATTCAGCGCGCTTTGACTACCTACAAACAGGAGCACCAGGGACCCACCATTCTGTGCCTGCAAACGGCGCTGGCGGCGCGTAAACTCAGCCTGGCCATGCCCATACTGCTGGAGTTCCCACAGGCCCAGATCCACATCTCCGATGATGCCAGTTTGCTCTCTGGTCTGGATTGGCAGCGTCAGGGCTCCAGAGCAGTGATACGTCACTTCCTGAATCTAAACAATGTGCTGGACTTGATGCTGGACCAGTGTCGCTACTTCCATGTGCCCATTGGCAACATGCCGCCGGATACTGTGCTCTTTGGTGCGGATCTGTTCTTCGCCCGCTTGCTGCAGCGGCATAACTTTGTGCTGTGGTGGTCGGCGAGCACCAGACCCGATTTGGGTGGCCGGGAGGCGGACGACAGTCGGCTGCTGGCGGAATTCGAGGAGAGCATTAGTGTGGTGCAGAACAAGGCGGGTTTCTATCCGGATGTTTGCGTGGAGCTGGCTTTGGATAGCCTGGCAGTGAGTGCCTTGCTGCAATCGACCCGGATTCAAGAAATGGAGGGCGCCTCATCGGCCATCACCTTCGATGTGATGCCGCAGGCGTCGCTGGAGGAGATGATTGGCACTGTGCCGGCGGCAACCTTGCCAAGTTATGATGAAACGGCGCTCTGCTCCGCCGCCTTCCGCGTGATGCGCTCCATGGTGAATGGTTGGTTGCGCGAGGTGTCCATCAATAGGAACATCTTCTCGGACTTCCAGATCGTGCACTTCTATCGATGGGTGCGCTCCAGTAATGCACTACTCTATGATCCCGCTCTGCGAAGATCTCTGAACAATCTCATGAGGAAGATGTTCCTGCGCATCATTGCCGAGTTTAAGCGATTGGGCGCCACCATTATTTATGCGGACTTCAACAGGATTATCCTCAGTTCGGGTAAGAAAACCGTCTCCGATGCCCTGGGCTACGTGGACTACATTGTGCAGAGCTTGAGGAACAAGGAGATGTTCCACTCCATTCAATTGAGCTTCGAGCAGTGCTGGAACTTTATGCTCTGGATGGACCAGGCGAATTTCTCGGGAATCAGGGGAAAGCTGCCAAAGGGCATTGATGAGACAGTGTCCTCAATTGTTTCCACCACAATGATACGCGACTCGGAACGCAACCAAGACGAGGAAGAGGACGAAGAGGAGGATTCGGAAAACCGAGATCCGGTGGAGAACAACGAGGTTGAGCAGGATGCGGATCAGGAGGATGAGCTGTCTCTGGAGCTGAACTGGACCATTGGCGAACACCTGCCCGATGAAAACGAGTGCCGCGAGAAGTTTGAATCCCTGTTAACACTCTTCATGCAATCGTTGGCCGAAAAGAAGACCACCGAGCAGGCCATCAAGGATATCTCACACTCTGCGTTCGACTTCATCCTAAAGCTGCACAAGAACTACGGCAAGGGCAAGCCCAGTCCGGGACTGGAACTCATCCGCACGCTGATCAAGGCGTTGAGTGTGGACAAGACGCTGGCGGAGCAGATCAATGAGTTGCGGCGAAATATGCTGCGTCTGGTGGGGATTGGCGAGTTCTCGGATCTGGCCGAGTGGGAGGATCCCTGCGACAGTCACATCATCAACGAGGTCATCTGCAAGGCCTGCAATCACTGCAGGGATCTGGATCTCTGCAAGGACAAGCATCGCGCCATGAAAGATGGAGTGTGAGTGCACTAATTAGTACACAATGTAATACAAATGATTGATTGTTGGCTTTTTTCAGACCCGTTTGGCTGTGTGCCCAGTGCTATGTGGCCTATGACAATGAGGAGATCGAGATGAGGATGCTGGATGCCCTGCAGCGCAAGATGATGTCCTATGTGCTGCAGGATCTACGCTGTGCGCGCTGCAGCGAGATCAAGCGCGAGAATCTTGCCGAGTTCTGCACTTGTGCTGGTAACTTTGTGCCCCTCATCAGCGGCAAGGACATCCAAACGCTGCTGAGCACATTCAACAAGGTGGCTGGCAACCACAAGATGCAGCTGCTCCAGCAGACTGTGCATCAGGCGCTGACCACGCCACGCTAGGTCCTTTTGTTGTTTATTTGTATATCCTAGGGCTTATATGTAAGTTTTGCACTTAAATAGAGGTATATTTATAATGGAATTTGAATAGATTTTAATGAGTTTTGAGTTCGCGATGTCATAGCCAAATCAATGCTACTATAAACACTGATGTATGTTCATTTTATAACATGACAATCCGATGTCTGTGTTAAGGTATAGACGCGCTTTATAATCCATTGAGATGCACACACTTGTAATGGCTTTCGCATACGCATCGCTTGTTGTTTTCCCGATTTTATTGTGGGCAGCTGAACTTAAAGCAATTACACTATCTCATTTCGCGCGGAGCGATCTCTATTGGGGGGCCTGGGTGATGGGGTCCACCTTAACGTCGGGGAACTGGAATTCGGGGAACTTCAGCATGTCGGTCTTGCCATCGCTGCCAAACTGCTTGGCCACACGGTCCAGTTCGGTCTTCAGCTCCCGCTCGATATCGGGATTGGAGTCCACCAGCTTGCCACCGCTGCGAGGTGAGCAAAACATGGATTACTTAGAGCAACTCCATCGGGATTGTGGTGTGATAACTTACGCGCTCTTCTGCTTGTACTCGCGCACTTTGTCCAGGAACAGCTGCTGGATGGGATCGGAGGCCTTGCTCAGGGCGGGGGCGACGATGCCAAAGCTACGGCGTGCCTCAGTGCGCAGGACACGCATGCCACTCAGCAGGGATTGCGACAGCATCTGGAATGGACAGATCTTCGTTAGAATATCATAATTCGGCCTCCTTCATAGGTAACCTTAAAAAGGTTATGTAATACGATTTGTTGTTGCGACGTTTTCCAAACGGCTTTCAAGCTGCCTTTGCTAGATACTCCTACAAGTATTCAGGCACTACTCCCCCAATCAATTTTATGGTTTTTAAATCCCATTTTCACCTTATTTATCTTGGCAAATGCTAACTTTCGTGCGGAAAAGTGACAATTGTCAGTTCACAATAGCAGTTGGTGTTGGTGATGGGCGCGTGACAGGTGTATGCAATACTATCGTAATTGAGTTGAACGATAAGCTTTTGAATAGTAAGGGTATTTGCTAAGCTCATATTTTGCGAAATATCAAATTTGTCAGCTTTATTTATATATTCAAACAAGAGTTGTTATTACCATATCAGTAAAAATTATATGCATCTATCGAAAATAAAACAAACTTTCTGTAATACAAGATTTTTTAATTTATAATTATGACAAAGAAAATTGACTTCAGCGACTAGTTTATGTCAGACCTCTTAGAGTACTAAAAATGTGTAACTAAAACCAAAACTGCACTTAAAGTTTACCAAAACTTCGCCTGAGCTGTAACCAAAAACAAAATTCTATGATGAATACAAATAATTTGTTTATATGTATTTAAATAACAGTATTAACTAAAAAACGGATGAAATTATTTTGTATTCATTTCTGGAGCAGAGTGACCATTTGGCCAATAAGAAGTGTGACCGGTTGTCAGTGTCGCGCTCTGGTCACACTGCTCGTCCAGGTTCCACGTCAATCGCCGGAAAAAAAACACGACTTGCATTTAATCAATTTATTTGGCAACCGGACGAAAGGATTTCTAGCAAGATGGTTAGCCTGCTGCAAGAGATCGACACCGAGCACGAGGACATGGTCCACCATGCGGCGCTGGACTTCTACGGCCTCCTGCTGGCCACCTGCTCCTCGGACGGCAGCGTCCGCATCTTCCACTCGCGCAAGAACAACAAGGCGCTGGCGGAGCTCAAGGGACACCAGGGACCCGTGTGGCAGGTGGCCTGGGCACATCCCAAGTTTGGCAACATCCTGGCCTCGTGCTCATACGACCGCAAGGTGATCGTCTGGAAGTCCACAACGCCCCGGGATTGGACTAAACTGTAAGTAAACGGGCACACCCATACCAACAAAGTGATGGCTGTTTGAGAATTCGACTTGAGAATACCCATCGTTAGGTCTATAAATGAAAGAAATACTTGTTTTGGATTTGAAAATCAATATTGCTTTAATATTTATGGTAAATGTATAATGTACTTATGCAAATGTATATATATTATGTAGCATAACTGTCATAACTTAAATGCTCTCCTATGCCCGAGAGAACAGGGTAGCAATGCGCCATGTCATACATATGTTTAGACTGCGGTTATCATTTATAGAGTGCCACATCTAACCTCTGTACTTGCCACATTTCAGCTACGAATACAGCAACCACGACTCCTCGGTGAACTCTGTGGACTTCGCGCCATCCGAGTACGGCTTGGTGCTGGCCTGCGCCAGTTCGGATGGCTCGGTTTCGGTGCTCACCTGCAACACGGAGTACGGCGTGTGGGATGCCAAGAAGATACCCAATGCGCACACGATCGGAGTGAACGCCATTTCGTGGTGTCCGGCTCAGGCTCCAGATCCAGCATTTGACCAGCGGGTAACCTCGCGTTCGACGGCCGTTAAGCGCCTTGTGAGCGGTGGCTGCGATAATTTGGTGAAGATTTGGCGCGAGGACAACGACCGCTGGGTGGAGGAGCACCGACTGGAGGCTCACTCCGATTGGGTGCGTGACGTCGCCTGGGCGCCGTCGATCGGACTGCCTCGATCGCAGATTGCCACGGCTTCGCAGGATCGTCATGTGATCGTGTGGAGCAGCAACTCGGATCTGTCACAGTGGACCTCGACGGTCCTGCACACATTCGAAGATGCCGTGTGGAGCATCTCGTGGTCGACCACCGGCAACATACTTGCCGTCACCGGTGGCGATAACAATGTCACATTGTGGAAGGAGAACACGGAAGGCCAATGGATCCGCATCAACTACGAATCGGGCACGGCCATCCAGTCGAAGCAGCCCTCACACCTTCCCCATTCCCACTCCCAGCAGCAGCAGCAGGCGCCACAACAGCACCAGCAACAGGCGCCATCGCATCCAGGTCCTTCCTCCGACTCGGAGCACAGCTCGAACCTGTCCAACTCGCAACTATCCAACTGAGCCAGCCTTGAAATATTGTCGTGCTGATGTCGTGGTTAAAAGTGTTATCTTACAAATATATATACGAAATACGATTTAATGTGCCCCCTCTAAACTCCGCTTAGTTTATTGGCGTCGGTTTATATTTATTTGCACTTCAGGGGTCTTATTTCAAATTTAAAAAATTGTATTATGTTGTAACAAGTTTTTGATGAATTTTTAACGTTTTTATAGTTAATTTAAATGGATTTGCATATTGTAACTAGTTTAGTTTTTTTTTATTTAATGGCAAAACAATAAACTTTAAAATTATGAAACCAATTGCAGTCAAATGTATTATGAACAATACTTATAAAATTCAAAAAAACAAATATTTTGAATTCTTTTTTTTTGACATTCTACGTTTGGTGGTTTGTGTACAAACTAGTAGCAATCTAGTTCACAAACCATATCTCTTATATCAAGTACTGTGAATTAATGTCGAAAAAGGTGGAGCCGAATTATAAATTAGTTGAATAATATTTAAAGTTATAAATAATGTAAATAAACTCTTAAATTCAATAGTGAATAAGTGTTATTTTTCGAAACCGAGTTGGTATATTTGTGTATTTATTTTGTGGCCGCATGGTATTTTTTACCGTCTCTCGCGCGGTCACACCGGCATCTTTCTTTTCTGCGCACCACGTTTCCGATTCGACGTCAAAATGAATGCGACCCTTCCGATTTCCAAGAAACGCAAGGTAAATGAGGCAAAACGAGCCACGATTGGCACCAGGATGTAATGCAGTGTCCGTACGTTCGTTGTTTCACCGGAGTTGTGTGAAAAACCCGGCCGGAAAGTGCGAAAACTCTTCGGCTTCGGAGTTAACCTCAAAGCAGATGGGCGTCCCAAAAAAATTTGTGGAGCTCAACAACGCGTGGTGAAACAACAACAACAAGGAGGATGATTGCTATGTGTGCAATGGATATGGAATGCGGATTTTAATGGTTTCTTCTATCCCCAAATACAGTTCGTTTCCGATGGCATCTTCAAGGCTGAATTGAACGAGTTCCTGACTCGCGAACTCGCCGAGGATGGCTACTCCGGCGTGGAGGTCCGTGTGACTCCCTCCCGCACTGAGATCATCATCATGGCCACCAAGACCCAGCAGGTGCTGGGTGAGAAGGGCCGTCGCATCCGGGAGCTGACCGCCATGGTGCAGAAGCGTTTCAACTTCGAGACCGGACGCATTGAGCTGTACGCCGAGAAGGTTGCCACTCGTGGCCTGTGCGCCATTGCCCAGGCTGAGTCGCTCAGGTACAAGCTCACCGGAGGACTGGCCGTCCGTCGTGCTTGCTACGGTGTGCTCCGTTACATTATGGAGTCCGGTGCCAAGGGCTGCGAGGTCGTCGTGTCCGGCAAACTGCGTGGTCAGCGTGCCAAGTCGATGAAATTCGTCGATGGCCTGATGATCCATTCGGGAGATCCGTGCAACGACTACGTCGAGACTGCCACCCGTCATGTGCTCCTGCGCCAGGGAGTGCTCGGTATCAAGGTCAAGGTCATGCTGCCCTACGATCCCAAGAACAAGATCGGCCCCAAGAAGCCGCTGCCCGACAATGTGTCCGTTGTGGAGCCCAAGGAGGAGAAGATCTACGAGACGCCCGAGACCGAGTACAAGATCCCCCCGCCCAGCAAGCCACTGGACGATCTGTCCGAGGCGAAAGTTTTGTAAACCTAGTTTTACTGTTCATCCAATGAGCGACTAGCTGAAAGAGTTGCCCTCAAATACAACAAAACGACAGAAACAAAACAGAAACACATAATTCAATAAACAAAATCACTAAGTAATAACCCATTTGTGCAGTGCAGTGTAGAGTGCGAGGGTCGGCCCTAAAGTTGCCTCTGTCCGATATGCAAACCTGTTTCCCAAAACCACTTGTGGCTGTAAGATGAGCATAGCTTATAGAACTCAGGCTAGGGTTCGGTTTAATACGTCACCTTTGCAACTATTTAAGATTTGTTTTAAAATTGTAATTTACAACAACTCGCTTAAAATCCAATTTCATCAGAAGTAGAATTTGAAATTAGATGAATATCCCAAGTATAGAAGCATAGAGATGATTGACCTAAAATGTAATGTCTGTAGAACAGAGCATCAGCATCTATTTAAAAACCTTCCAGGGTATCATGACTTCGGCTCGCCGAATTCATCTCACTTTCCTGTTTCGCAACGCCTTGGCGCATTTTATATATCCATTTCTTGTGAAGCGGAAATCAGCGATTAAAACGGCTCACATTTTGTCCAGTTGCCCGCTGATTTATGAGGCTGTCCTTCGGGCAACATGAGAGTGAGTGTCCGGTGTGACTGCGCGCGTTCCTGGGACCGCTGATAACCCGCTCCTCTTATTTATCATGTTGATATGTTTATTTCCCAGCTGGCACAGTGACACGGCACAAGGCAATTGCAGCGTGAAAATCAGCAATCGTTCAATTTATCAACATTTGCAAGATTATAACAGTCGGCGCGGGAGAAAGAGATTCCTTTTTTTTTTTTCTTGAATCTGTATTTGTATTTGTATTTGTTGCACTCGGCGAGAGTTCGTGCCCGTTTGGAGCGGCCTGAAATCGCAGCTGCAGCACACGATCCTCGATCCCGATGACAAATGGCCACATGCAACACTCCTCCTGCCGCTTGGGTCAGATGAGGAGGTGGAGCAAATTTAGGAGGAGGAACAGGCGGCTCGTCTCGGCGGCATCACGCATCAAGTTGCGATTTGCGCCATAAATCTAAATTAGCTAGCTGTTGGTAGGAATCGCCGCAGTTCCTGGTTGCACTATTGCTAGCTGGCTAGATGGCTGGCTGCCTGGCTCCTCCACTTGCCCCAATCAATTAGGTGCACATAAAAGCAGACGAATACAAATTTTGCAGGCAATCGCGTCGATGCGACGACTGTGAGAAATATTTTCCCAGACGGCAATTGTTCTGTCCATTGTTGTAGTTGCGGTTCATTTCAGCGCTGGCATAAATCATAAAGAACCTTTTAAACACGACTTTGAACGTATGATTTCAACACAATTTGTAAATAAATTAGATCGTGATTATGGCAACATCAATATCGCCAGCAACATCAGTATCTGCAGCAGCAGCAGCAGCAACAGCAACAGCAACATTATTAACCGGCCAGTGTGGGGCATGTGTGGCAGGCATAGCTCTCCTACTAACTATATAGTATATTATAATGGCCATAACAACAATGCGAAACCAAAACAAAACAACCCGACAATTGCCGTCAACAAGTCTGCAATGTCGGCGGCGGCAATGTGTGTGTGTGTTGCTGGTGTTGCCAGTCCATGTTGCAGTTGTTGCAGTTGTGCGCCACAGAGTGCAACATGCATATTGTCTGTCGAGGCTGCGCAGGTTCATAACTCGCCTGTCAGCTGCCAGGCTCCGTTCTGACAACTCCAACTAAATCGGTTAGCTCACCTGCTCCAATGCTCTTTAAATCACTTATATTTAAACTAAAAAGAAATTGTAATGCTAGCTTAAACCGTTTTTATATGGATTTAGTAACATTAGTAACATTCAAGTGCTGAAGAATTCGCGTTTGCTACTTTTGCTTTGTAAGTTACTATACCCTTTTCTGAAAAGCAGCATCACTAAATAGTTTAAAAATCCCATTAAAACACGTATATTACCTCCATTTAATGCTCGTATTACAAAACCAATCCCCTAGTTCATAGGACCCTCCCCCAAATGCAGTGTATTATAACAATGCATCGTAACTGTAATGCCTGCAACTATTTCTGTAAGGTTGTTCGAGTCTGACTATATTTGCTTTGATTTACCAACATTATTATGAGGTTTTGTGTCATGATTTTGCCATCATTATTTAGCATTAAGAAACGATGGCGCGTAATGTGTTTTTCATGTGAACTGCCAGGCCAGACGACATTTATCATCATCATCATCATCCCCATCAGATGGTGGTGCTCCATGGATTCGGATTCGTATTAGGATTTGTATTCGGATTTGTAGTTGATGTTGGTATTTCAGTTGGAGCTGCAGCTAGCTCTCATTGGTAATAGCCACGTTTGCCTGCCTCCAGCACGATCGTTTGGATGGAGGCGAAGGCTTCGCCAGCGGTGGCTTCGATCTCCTTGGCCGACAAAATGAACAGATCCTCGCTGTCCGCTGGTCCACGCAGCTCGTACGAGAAGGTAATCGGTATCCTTAGCTGGCCATGAGCCCAATCCTTGGAGCCACCTGCCGAGGGATAGATGGTCTCGTAGATACTGCCACTCTTGTAGATTCTGCCGCTCACATCCTTGATCTTCTGCGCGGCCAGTTGACCAATCTCCGTCAGATCCTGATAGTTGTCCACACGTTCGGCACTGTGTCCGTAAGGAAACATGATCATCTGCGAGTAGCTGTGCAGCGCCAAAAATGTACGTATGCGCTCGCTAACGACACGATGCTCTATGAACTCGATCATCGATTTGGTTTCCACCTCACTGGCCGCCGATGGTCCAGAGTAATCATAGCGACAGGGATCTCCGCTGGCTCCGGTGACGTTCCAGTGAAATGGAAAGTTCCGGTTGAGATCCACGCCACGGCAAATGCCAAAGAGAGCACGATTCTTGCGCCACATGCGATCGCCATTGAAGGTATACAGATAGCCATCCGGATTAACGGTGGGGAAAATGTACCAGTTTTGGGAGCGAGCCAGTGCCTGGACAGCTGCATCCTTGGAGTTCAGCAGCTGGTCGATGATATAGGTGGCTGTGGCCGGCGCAATCCATTCGCGTGCATGGATGCCACTTTCCACAAAGACAGTGGTTCGATTCTCGTTGTCGAAGGCGATCTTCACGCCCAGAATGGATCTTCCCTGGGCGCTGCTGCCCAAATCCACCAAATGCACTGCGGGATGCGTTTCCGCTAGATGCCTCAGCCAGGCATTGATACTCGCCAACGGATGATAGCGTTTCCAGTCGAACTCCTCGGGCTTGGTATCTTCGGGGGCCACGTCGCGATAGTTGGCATCGATCAGGGTCTGGAAATTGTGGTTCAGCACTCGGTGTGTCACATTGTAACTGTGCACCAGGTCATCGAAGTCCGCCACCTTGGCACCAGTTACCATAATGGTAAGCTTTTGACCCGGCTGTCGGGCATGACCCATGAAGGAGCAGGAGTCACTGGCCTGCTCGAGAGCCTGAAAGATGAGCACGTGCTCCTCACTGGCCAGTTCCACTTGGTAGATGCGGGTGTGATCGTAGCGTGCTTGTGCCGAATCTGCCACTGTCTTGAGCTCCTCATCCAGAGCACACTGATCTGCCTTGGTGCAGAAACTAGCTGCCACGGATTCCTGGATGAGGCAGGCACTGGAAACGAGCAGGAGCAGCAGCAAAGACTTGGGAGTCCATCCTTTGGGTAACATCTTGATTCGCCGAAGGTTGAAATCGTTATAACATTTTTCCATTTCGTTGTCTCAAAGCGCTGATTGACATACTCGTTCATATGTAAATATATAAGCACACAAAAGAATGAGACGATAAGAAAAGGTTTATAAAGGTTAGAAGTCGACTAATTGATACCTTGGAATGTTTTGCTTGTTGTACATAACAGAGATGAAATTGGGTATTGTTAAGCAAGTGTATTTAAGCTTTTTTGTTCCAAAATGATTCAGTTTTGTTATAATTTGTGTAAGTACTGAAATTCCCATGCTCATCCCAGGGTATGCCTAATAATCATTGAACTTGAGTCTGTGACATCGACATCTGTCGCAAATGATAAGCTTCAAACGCTTTAGCTTCTTCATCGAGCTTTCGATTCTCATCTCATTGCTGTTCTAAGCCGGTCTGTATGAGCTGCTGATCTCCTGCATCTTGGCGATGGGCAATTGAAGTCAACGATTTATGAGCACCTTTCATAACACTTCATTAGTTACATTTTTGGTAGAATTTATAGCGCAATTGCAATAGGAAAACGTTTAACGAGCTTGTTCTCGAGCGGCGCAAACGCAGAGCGGTCCAAATTTGGACGGGCAATCGCCTCGTTGGCAACAAGTGGATGGCGCAACATGGTCGCAAGTCCAGTGGTGATGTTACCATGTTACCATGTCGCCGAGTTGCTGCATCTTCGATTCCACTTGCTGCCAGCTCGGGAACCAATTAAACTCATCGTGCTCGAATATTTGGCGCTGCTAATGGAGCTTAAATGGTAATGTGGTCCAAGGTTTCTCCTCGGAGATCTTCTTTGGCTACTTTGGCTACATTGCTATCTTTCTAGACCAAGAAGTTGCGTAAATTTGAGGCCATTAAACAAATTCATACGTTATCGCAAGACTGTCAGAGAGTTGTCTGAACAACATAATTTGAATGTATTAAAATTATGAAACCTATTTCCAAATCATTTTTAAGCAGCTAAAATATTTGAGCATCTTATATATGTATTTTCAATGGGCATTTTCGCCATAACTTGGCCGCACAGCTAAAATAAAGACTGTTTTATGCTGCTAATAAACATAGCTAACTATGTCTATCCCTACTTTTTCGGTTATCGTAAAAATAAAATTTGACAAATTTTTGAATTTTTGATAAGGGGTACCATCATCAAAATTTGCGAAAAATGGCCAAAAATGAGCATTTCAATGTATGTACATGGATCGATAGGGAATTTTGTTACAAATTCAACGAGGTATGGCATTCTACTTTTGGTCAACTACTTTTATTGCTATCGAAAAAATAGTGCTTGTTTTTATCAAAAAAAAAATTATTGTAAAAAATTGGCTATTTTCAATCGGCTTTTTTGCCATATTTCTAGTTCTCTCTGCTTTTTTCTTATGAAAAACCCATGTTATTAAATGAAATGTATTTCACCTTTTGTTTGATTATGTTAAGTCATATTACGAACATGGCAGTCATAAAATAAACGAAAACAATTTTTTTTTCCACCTTTCTGTTGTTGCGTCTTCCGGGTATAACGACGTTAAATCGTCGGTCCCTTGAAAGTCGTTATAACTGGATTCTACTGTACATATCTACATAATTAAGTATGCATCTAATTTCAAAAAACCATCTTAATTTATTAACACGCTGCGCTTCGAAGAAGTTTTCTCACTCAATTTGCAACTGCATAACATGGCATTATGCAATTGCTCCAACATCGCAATCCATCCAACCAATCCGTTCATATACGAAAATTCATTTCTCTTAATTGACTTAACGTGACTTGGACTTGGAGTAAAACCAATTACAAAGCCACATTAATATCTGGCAACAATTTGCTGCCTTTTGAGCAACACAATTTTGCGCCTGGCATGCAACCAAAATTTTAATTAAGAAAATCATTTTGCTATTGGGGGTGGCTGTGTTTTTGGGGGCTGCTTTTTTATGTTGTTTTGTTTTTTATTTATTTATTTTTTTTTTTTTTGATTCGGCGTGGGCGGCTTAAGCACAGAAATAATCTTATCAAACATTTTGGCAATTAACTCGACAGTCTGACAGCGGGGACACAAAAACGGCGGGGCGGGGTGTGTTGGGGGCATTTGAGCCGCAAACAGAAGCTGCGGATTGGCCAGTTGGCCATAAAAGCATTTTAATTTCTTAATTTACCACAAACTATAAATCATGGCCTTAGGTGTTTTGGCCATATAATGTAAGCCACCTTGCAGTGGCATTCGCATTCGCACCATTTTCCAGCATTTCGCAGTGGCTATGGAAATGCCTTCCATCTTTTCTCTCTGATTTAATACACTGGAAATTAAAAACACATAATTTACCAAACAAAATGGAATAAAATAGAAATATAATTCATCATATAAATAGAGACTTTTGGTGATCTTCAAGTGCTTTTAATGCTATATGTTATATATGTTCTTTATAGTTAGTAGTTAGTTAGTTATTTTAGCAATTGAAATCCCTGTTTTTTTAAGTGCATCTCGCATGGCAGCTTGGGTGTTGTAAAAATACCAAAAATACTTGACAGCCGTGTTGGTCACGTATTGGCCGGCTGTCTGGAGCAGCGGCTTCATTAGGTGATGCTTGTACATATTAATTAAAATGTGTATCCCGCAGATACACTTGCTCATACGTACATAGATACATTCGCATGGGTAGTTGAGATACCGGGCAAGTAGATGGCCGTAGATGGTGGGGCACTAAATCATCTCCACGGGATTTGCACTGCTTTCGCATATGGAAATCATTGCAACAGGCCAAGTTTTCCAACTGGCCAACTGGCAAACTGGCCCAGCTATGTTTGCGTTAATTGGCAAACACTTTCTTGGTAGCCCGGCCTACCAAAAGAATGAAGTCAATTCAAATTGAACAATTACAATTACGAAAAAATCTCAACAGGTATTTGATTACCATTTTGATGTTTTTTTTTTACTATTTATATTTTTTTGGTAAAATAAATCAAGGAAATGTCAGAAATTTGCCATGACTTGTCGTGCGTCTGGGCTTTGGCCGCCAAATTAATGCAATTTTGTGTAAATTACTCATTAAAAGCGATATAAATTTGCAGGGGAAGGCATAAATCACGCCTTATAGAGCGGTACACGTTATAGAGCCACACGAATGGCGAACAAAAAATACAAAAAAATACAAAAAAATACAAAAAATAAAAGCGACAGAAACCTCAACTAAAACAAAAGTCTCGATTACCCCGGCCAGGTTGTAAATGAAATTTTCATTTGGCCCAGGCAATCCGACGGGGTGGAGAGGGGGCTTCCACGGGGAGGAGGGGAAAACTCCAATTAGATATTTTATTGCTAATGCGAGCTTGTCAGATCGACTGAGCCTGGCCAACTCGAGTGTCCAGCTCGGCTGTCCAATGTGTTCGCTGCCTGTCTACATCAATTAAAAGCGCATTTGACAATGATATTTATACTTGGGCTCGGTTTTCAGACCTCGATCCTTGGTTTTCAGTTTTCGCTTTTCGGTAATTATAGATCAACTACCAGGCCATTGGAAAAGTGTGCTCTCTTGCCATACTATACATACAATATAGTTAATACTATTTTATCTTGTTGCCAACCACTGGAATGATTGGGCAAATGGGTGCATGTTTTTGGGCCGACACAACATTGTTGCATTGCCAACCAGCTAGTCAGCAAATTATCAGCGGGCCAAAACAAATGTTAAAATGTTTGAATTCGTAACAAACACACACACACACACACACACACACACACAC
Source organism: Drosophila yakuba (assembly GCF_016746365.2). Lineage (NCBI taxonomy): Eukaryota > Metazoa > Arthropoda > Insecta > Diptera > Drosophilidae > Drosophila > Drosophila yakuba. The sequence continues at coordinate 21,882,811 of NC_052530.2, forward strand.
ACACAACACAGTTGTGTGCCATATTTGTTTGGGCCCAAACTAATGACGTGGCTCGCTGGCCGGTGTTTTAATTGTGAAATGCTGTGCAATAAATTGCAAGATGGCCAAAAAATCGAATGAGCCAACAATTGCACTGTGGCAAGAAATTGAAGTATTCACTTCAATTGTTAAATGCTATTGCATGCTATATATATAAATGCTATATATATTAGAAATTGAAATTTTTAAATCAGAATTTTCAATAAAAGAATATATTATACCATTATTTAAACTGCAACACACAGAGAGTTTATTTGTGTTTCCGTCTTAAAAAGGGATTTAACAAATTCTAAAACATGAAAACTATTTTATTTTCCGCACAAAGGTGGACTCTTAACCCATCGTATAGTGGCCAATATCCTGAGTGCAACTGCAATTCAATTACAGCTCAATTTCATGGCAGCGGCAGAGAGCCATGGCCATTTAGAGAGCACGGCGACAATTTGTTTATGGAACCGCCGCGGACTTTAAATGGTGCGGTGCATAAATCACTCGCTCTTGGCTGCGATCAACCCCGATTGTCAATTGCCAATACGTATCTAGCCTGTAATTGGTAAGGCGTAGCTGTGCCCCCAAACATCACCCACCATCCACTATGCACCATCCAGAAATTGGTAACTTCCTCCATGTGGCAGCTACTTAACTATGTATGTATATACAAAGTTCCCAGCTATGTTGCATGGCAAAACAATTTGCATGGATCTCTGATCCAATTGCAATTAGACTGGCGTGCTGCCCTCGGGACATTGGCCATTGTACAGCAGCAACATGCCGCCGAGTTGCTAACTGTTGCCACTTAATTTCTTAATATCGCATTGCGTGCTGTATCTGCCACTAATGACATCATTTGTTGGCCTAGACACAGGCATAGGGATGGGTTCTGTTTTGGCATTAGTCACAATTCAGCATATTTGGCATTATCCTTTTGGCCCGGCGACTGGGCCGCCACAAGAGGCACGTTGCATGCTTGCAAGCCGCTTGCAACACACCAGCAACTTGCAGGCCGTGAGCCACTCATAAATGTGGCCAAAACACGGGGCAAACCAAAACGCAAAACGACTTCCTGCTCCTCGAACATGTCATGCAACACAAGCACACACATGTGCCACAAGTACACTTGAAGAAAAAAACTTAGCTTACATGACAGAAGCTTATCATGTACTTATAGGAAATGGTTACCTATGATTTTCTCTAGGTGTAGCACTATATTTCATGCACGCAGGCGCCTCTTCGAAAAGTCGGCTGCTGCTGCAGTTGCTGCTTAATTTTCAGCGGCCTCTTCAGTCAATAAAAATCTCTGGCAAAAATGTTGCTTGCGAAAAATACAACAAACCACCGCATGCCAACATGAGTTTTCTTGCTTTTTCATTATTGTATTGCGACATTTTTGCGTTGGCTGCTGCTCTGCGAAATCAAAGCACGCCAGCGCAGCAATAGCAACTAGCAACAGCAGCAAGCTGCACAGCAGCAACATGCAGCAGCATCATCAGCGACATTGCAGCAGCAACATGAAGGCGACGCTTGCAACAAATCGTTGGCGAAAAATGTGCGCGCTATAAATTTATGTTGGCAACATCAAATCGACGTAAATTACGCGACGCCTGGTTTACCAGGCTGCCAGTTAGCCTGGCCAGGCGGCGCTTTGGCTGTTAAATTCTTGGCTCAAAAGGGGGGCAGCGCGTTCTCCGCAATCGTGGCCAACTGACTGGGGCAGATGCTGCTCCGCGAGAGCAAAGACGAACTGACTCGGGCAACACATTAATTCACGCGTACTTAACACGACCATCGCACTGTGGGCATGCCAGCTCAATTATGCCACAAAAAGTGCATTTCTAATTGCTAACTTGGAGAAGGAATCAAACTTTGTGAGAAAGAAATAAACTTACTTCTTTTTCATATTAATATAATAACTTTCAGAATATTTCAGAATACTTCAAGTTTTTGAAGCTTAAAAATAGCTGTTATTAATTCATAGTTTTTGGCCCACTGTGCACTGTGGCCATGCAGCTTGTTTCTGGTTGTCATCCCATCTGTAATACAAACGCATGCCTTGATTGTGGGGCAAGAGGTGGGGGCAAAGTGTTGGGGCTGCCGGCAAATTGCTGTTTGTAATTGATTTAAATACGTTGACGTTGCGTGGCAAATAACTCAGGCCGCTGCTCGAGTCGAGTTGATTATATGGCCCGGACATTTCTGCTTAATTGTTGGCACACAACCCCACAGAACTTTCTCAAAATGGTCTAGCAAAAAAAAAAAAAGAAGAAAAAAATAAAACGATAAAAGCAGTGACTATGCCATCCAATTGGCCTTATCATTATCCGATGGCTCTGGAGGTGGCGTGAAAGCAAACAACGGCGCGGTATAAACAGTCGCCAATTATCGTTTTGATAAATGCGCGCTGCCAAAATGTATTTTCATAAGCGCTTTTCACCATTTCTTCCCATCAATTATCATAAATACAAACAAATTTGCAATAAACTGCACAGCACGCAGCGGTGAAGGCAATTTTCTTACAGCCAGGTTAAAGGCAACAACAGCCATTCCGGGCACAACAGGCAACACAGATGCAACAGAAACAACACCATGGGCCAACAACTTCAATTACAATCACGTCAACATCATTTTCAACGCAACGAGATATATTTCTATTAGCCGAATTAATGTCAGCATAATTAATCACATCCAATAATGTTCGCTGACTTCAATGCAGCAGCAGGATGGCCAACTTGCAACCAGCAACATCCACTCAGGGTCACAAGTTCGTGTTGCACCTTTCCTGCAGCAGCACAGCGATTCCCGCGAGACCTTCACACTTTTGTTTATTGGCCACAATGCGTAGGTTGTAGCCAGGGGCATTTTATATGGCTTGAAATGCTTGAATTGGTGGAGAGATCAACTAGAGACCTGAGACTCCACGGCTAATGCAATTTGATTGTTGGCCCGGTGTTTCGCCTGACCAAGACGAATTTCTTGAAGCCAGATGATAACGCTGGCGTATAATTCATAATTGCAATGCCATAGAAAATAGAAATAATCCTGGGAAATTGCTACAGTAAAAGCCGAATATTTTTCAACTTATTTGCGCAATTATAATAGCCATGGCTTCGGTGACTTTCGGATATATTTCTTATATTACGACTTCCAATTTGCTTATTACTCTTACAAAGAATGCTCTTTAAATTAAGACTTTCAATTTGATGAATACATCAAAAGTCGTTTTTCCAGTACTTTTCCCTATCATGTTGTACTTTTCTTATCGACATTAATTTGGTTTCTTTCAGCTTCTTAAATATCCTTCAACACTTGTACACTCATTTGATAATTTGTGTGCAACTATTTGAAGGCGTTCCCATGTCAGATTCCGGATCACGGGTTTTTGTTAGGTTTCGTGATTTATTTGGCATAATTTTTTTATTGGCAGTTGCAACACGTTGATGGCTATCAATTTGCACAAATTAAAAATTAATTGCAAATTTATGGCTTTTAATTTACTTATCGTTTGATTTATGTCCCCGACCACTGCAGCCGAAATACTTCTTTTGACTTAAAGCTCAGTCGGCCAGTAAGTCGTTTTGTTTTTTTTTCTATTGATTTTATTTTAGTTTTCGGTGGTCCAGTTGACTGCACTTAGAATAGTTAAGAGCCAGGCTATTTAACTGAAATTAATTGCAAGCATTTTATATATTCATTTCGAGCATTTGAGAGCTGATAAAAAAGCAGTCCAACTTGAGCTCGATTAGATCAAGCGGAAGTGGCACGTCAACGTCGCACTTAAGCCTATGGCTATGAACATAAAAAAAAAATAACTAAAAAGTATCCCAAATGTAAATGCAATTCGCAAATTTTACTTGCATTTTTTTTTCTAACAATATTCCAATTTATACAAATGCCCTGGTTGCGAATTATTCAATGGCGCAAAAACGATAAAAGGCAAACAACTGGCAGCGGGCAAGGCAACGAGTTTCTTCTTTGGCCAATTGTTTTTTTTTTTGGTTTTTTTTTTTTGGGCCAGGCCCAGATCACCGGACCATTGCCACCAGTAGCAGAAAAATGCAACAATAAATCTCATTTTATGCAGAGCGCACAGCGAACGGCCCTTTTATAGGTAACGCTAATGTGGCCCAAAATTGAACTTGACATTTGAATGCCCAATTAACCATGACGTCGTCGAGAGGCGACCAGAGGCCAGTAGTCCTGGACATGTCCGCAACGGATTTCGTTACCAATGCCAATGGCCAGGCCAGGCCAGTCCAGGCCATACCATTCCATTCGATTCCATTCCACCAATGCCGCTTACAGTTTCAGTTTAAGGTTTTTTTTGGCCATTCCGATGCGTTATTGCCCCGCAATTCGTCGTGGGGCACCTCGTCCTCCTCCTCCTCCTCCTCCGCCAGCTTCCTGCTAATTAACCTACTGCTCGTCCAGACTGGCTCTTTATCCTCAGCCATTCCAATCGCTGCCGTAAAAATTTGCCTGTCATAAAACGCATACGGAATTGGCCAAAGCTAAACTATGTCGCATACTCTACTTCGAGGTGCATTTTCTAAACCAACTGGCTAGTTTTATTTTTCCAAAACACATTAATGATGCGAATGCATCTGATTAATATCTTAGGCATTACTCTATTAAAAGATTTTATAGGCCTAATCTAGATAATATGTTTGAAGTCATATGAAGGAGCAGGTTTCCCAATCTCTTTTGGTGTTAAACTGTGAAATAAAGAGTATCTCGAGGAAACATAACTTTTGAGACCTCACTTTTCCACTATTCATATGCGAGTGCAATTCTCACGCGCAGTTATCTGACCAATTCACGCAGAGTGGGCTGTTTTCGGTCGCTTTTGGCCAGAGTTGGACTGGGGATGATTATAAAATAGCGATAAACATTTATACCGCTCTTAGATTTATGGTGATTCATATCACTAGCCGTTGTAGCGGGCATCTCGGGTAACAGGTAACGTTCATAAACATTTTTATTAGCAATAATTGCACAATTTTCCATGTGGTTCATTTGCGTGTCAGCCCAAAATAGCAGGATGAAAACAAAAAAAAAAAACCAGCTTCGCAAGCCAACTGTCATCAATCATAAGGTGGCGATAAGCCAACTTCCTGGCCTTGGCAGCCCCAAGGGTCAGTTGCAAATGACCATAATTGCAAGGTGGCGCGAAAAGTCAAATGCCACATTTAAATAATTCAAATTATGTGCAATCAATTCGGTTAAAGGTTTTAGCCTGGTTTTTGAGCGCAAATTGTCATGGCCGCTAGCCGCAAGTGCCAACTTAACTGTATTTATTTAATAATTTATATTATTTGTTTATAGAAGGCCGACACTCCAGCGAAGGCCAATGCTGCTCACTTGGCTAATGCTGTGCCATAACTTAATGACCCAGTTTGCTTTCAAATTAGAACCCTAAGGAAAAACTATTTGCTGGCATTGAAAATAATTAAATGTTTTCATAATTTATTTGGCATTTCAACCATAATTCGTTTCGGAAATAACAACAGTCTTATGTTATTCCAAACAAACTTCTCACAAAGTTGCTGTGTTCAGACACAATTTTGTGCAAATAAATAGGTATCAGGCTAAATAGAAAAATTACTTGTTTGTTGGTCTAAAATGGGAAAATGTTACTTTACAAAAAGTTTTAAACATGTAACACTTATAACAATTTCAAAAAACTATCTTGAGCTTTTAGAACTATTTCTAAGTATCTCTACTACTAAATAGCTCGTAAAACTTTATAGTTTTGTTTAAGCTACTGTTACTCCGAGAATTGTTGTTAATAAATAAATTAAGTAAGCAAAAGTGCTCCACATTTGGCAGTCGCTCCACAAGCAAAAAATTCAGCTACATTTTCATGTGTAATTGGGTGCCGTGGCAGTGCAACCCAAATTTTCTTTGGGCGACTGCTAAGTGTTTTGTCTTGTAATTTACAAATGCAAAATAGCCAAATGTGACAAAATGCATTCGCCTGACAATTTATCGTGTTGCTGCCCGTTTCGACGACGCACTGCTTCCTTTGCCGATTGGGTTGCGAGGTGCCCCCAGTAATCCTCCCGCTCCATGTAATCTCCTGGAGCCAAAAACAAACTAGTTTACGCATTTTGCGTGTTCCAACGCACATTGATAGGCGATGTGGATTTATATTTATGGGCCTAGCCGGGCGTGGCCTTGATCTAGAATTTCAGTTGTGCGTTGTGCGTTGTCCGTTTCTCGTTTTTCCGATGTTTTCATTTTCATTTTCATTTGGATTTTCATTTTGCGATTTTCGCTATCGTACAACGCGGCGTATGTGTGATGTGCGTTGCTGTGATCTCGGGCGATCTCAGGTGATCTCAGGTGAGTTAAGGTGATGTTTTCGTGTTCGCCGCTTGCACCGCACTTGCACTTGCGTAATCACAGTTTACAGATCACCGATCGGGGTGCTAAGTACCGGTTTAAATGCCGGCCCAGACCAGTTAGCTGGTTTTTAGATATTTTATGCATCTGAACTGAAGCGCCTGTGGAAACGCGTGCGACTATTTTTACACATTTTTTTTTTCTTTCTGTATATATGTATGTATCTTTCTGCACTTGTAATTTATTGAGAAATTTAATTGAATTCGCATGCTGGCCAACCGGTCGCATAATTTTTGTCCACCCGATTACACATTGTGCAATTACTCGATCTCCCCATACGTTTTGCCCAAAACACTTATCACAGTTTTCGCAAAACAGGTGGTGGCGAAAAACATTCTTTGAACACAATACATCAGGTGTTTTTATGACAGTACACTGAGAAAAGGTCTAAGATGAACTAGAAGGACGTTGTCAGTTTTATTTACTACCTATACTGTTTTAGCTTTTATATTTTTTCTGCAGTGCACTCCAATGGCTATATAAAAAGCTTGTGTCCAGGTTCTTGTTCATATTCTTTTTTCATATCAAATACAAAGATGCGTTTCACAATCGTTTGCATTTTCTGCCTGGCAGCTGGCATACTGGCTGTCGACATGGACTCGGATTCCCTACAGGATCAGTACGAAAAGGAACAGTACCAAATTCGCAAAAGTTTGCTAACTATAAAACCTCTTAACCATAAACCAACTGACAGTAGTTCTGATTCGCAGAGATTTGCCTTCAAGGCTGGGAATATGGAAAGTGCAGGGGGCGCCGAAAACTCTGGTACTACAATACCCAAAAATCCAATTGCCTTCCTTTTATCTACTCCAATTGTGGGGGCAATGGTAACCTTTTCTACACCAAGGACAGTTGCATGGAGTATTGTGGCAGATACAACTGGAAGAAGGGTCGAAAGTCAGCTCGTCTACGTATAGCTGCTCCTAAAAGTAAAGATGGCAATTAAGTGCATTTTTCTACTATTATATACTTGAATGTAATAAATATCTTTATATTATTTAATAGAAATTACTACATCTTGAAGTCCTGTGTAGTTCAGACCACTTTTACATTAGCTCTAAAGAGTATAAATAACCAAAGAAATGAAACTGCTTATCGAGTTTTTTTGCCCTTTGGGATATTTTGTCTCAATTGTTCAGAGTGGAAGAAAACGGAAAAGTAAGTTTAAGTATTTTATTTGCAAAAGGTAATAAGTACATATTTCATTAATATCTTTTTGCAGCTTTTTGTCACCTTCCCCAAGAATTGGGTAAATGTGAAGGCCATCGTTTTTATGTATGCTTTTCCTAATAGGCAACAAATGTGCGTTTCATTCGCTTTCTCCAGTTGTGGCGATAATAAAAATCGCTGCTTTTCCAGGGAAAACTGTGCGAAAGCTTGCGCACAAATTTAATCTCGATTTGTTCCCTATATTTGATTATTGAAAGTAATAATCTGTTTATATAAGTAATAAACCAACGAAGCTATCATCGTTTTACTGGCTATATTCACTTATAACTACTCACTTTCCTTTGGAATGAAATATGAATTCCTGTTAAGAAAACGATTTTATACCAAAGCTCACGGCGAACCAACTTTAGTCAAATGGAAATTAAGGCGAATTGCGACCAAATTTTGTAGCTCTCCTTTCTCTCTTATTGTTTATTTTACTTGCATGGAATATACACTTTAAAATTAGTTTTCATTTAATAATAAATAATAATAATAATTTAAAAAAATAAATTTTTTTTAAAATAGTTTTAAATGCAGTATTTTTATTGTCTTGTAACAAATACCAGTTGTCGTTGCGAATACTTACAAGTGCAAATGTTCACACCTAAAACGCTTGCGTTTTGACCACGTTTTGTTGGCGTCTGGCGGTTTTTTTGGTACAACTCGTAGCCGGCGCTCATGAACAACTGGAGGGCCAAAACAAGCAGTGGAAAGCTTCTCACCAGCTCGTCGCGCACTTCCACATCCACTTCCATGTATGTATATAGTTAATACCCCCTGGTAAAAAAACAAAAAAAAACAAACACATACTCCCCCACAGGGGCGGAACTTGAGATTGTCAAGGGCTGGGCAAATATTCGTTGCTTGCTGGCATTTGGACCAGGCCAACAGCATTGGCAGTAGAGCAATGAAAGCTCTCGCCGGTAAAGTTTGCTCGCCAGATGCTTTTTATTTTATTTTTTTTTTCGTTTTCTGTTGTTCATTTCTCTGGGCTTTATTGTGCGCCGTTAGAGGCATAAATCACCGGATGAGAGGCCAAAATGTGCAAGTTTACAGGTTGGGGGACTCGCCGCTCGTACGCAAAAAGCACATTACGGCCAGAATGGCAATCGCAATTGGCCAATAGCGAAATCAAAGAATAAAGTCACGCAATTTCAATTACAAATAAACGCACAGACGGTGAAATGGCCATTGATAGGGGGGGGACTTTTGGCATCCCGATGCTGGCAAATACACACACATATCCATGGCAATGGCTATAGTAATTGTAATAATAATAATAAAAATAATAATGAAATTGTGATAAGCTGCGCGCCACAAATTGCACGCGAGTGAAACGCAGAGACAATAATTTAAGCCGTTGGCTCAAGATGAGGCATCAAATGCAGCCGACCAGCGATGCACACGTGACACGACTGGGAACAGAAAGATAATGAACACTATATATATATATTTCTTTAATAGCAAAAATATTTATAACAATTAAAAAAAAATTACTCAAATAATATTGTTCAAAAGTGGTAGATGTTACATTAATATATGGTTTGGAAAACTAATAACTTTTCAAATAAAATTGGAAGCCCTAACTTTTATGAATTAACAAAGTAGTAATCAAATTTAAGGCAGTTGAGTTGAGTACCTCTCCAATTAGCATGGAAATTAATAACACATTAAGATTTAATCAAAAGTGCATAGCCATGCTTAATATTTAATCGCCTACAGATTTTATGCGCGAAATCATTTTGAAAAGATTTTTATCTCAAATGGTAAAAGGTCTTAAATATTCGTGGCTCATAATGTTCGTATAGTCGCATACACGACTTGCCTCTTTGGCAGACAAAATGTGAAGCTCACGTTCAAGACGGCGATGCGACGTCATTCTGGCTGGCTTGAATCTTCGCCTCGATTGGATGGCCAACAACATTAGGCCCGAACTGCGCTGCGTTGTTGGCCAGAGCCAATTAATATTCGCATGATCAAATGGTTAACGCATTTAGCCGGAGAAAAAACCAACAGGGCAACGCGCCGCTTCGCAAACCGGCTCACATTAAATTCGCATTTACGCGTTTGCCTTTGTGTAACTGATCGAGGTTTTCCCCTTGATTTTCCTCCTGATTTTCCCCTTGATTTTCCCACTAGCAATTCTTGTCTTCTTTCTGGCTCCGAGGATCTCGTGGCCTGTGGGAAAGTGGGCCTTAATTGACATCACGAGGCGTTTAAATTGCCGCCTGACCCCGCCAACAAAAAAAAAAAGAGTTAAAGAGTTAAACAACTTGTGGCCTCAGTTAATTATGTATTTATTTAGTATTTTTCCGTCATTTTCAGTTTTTGCTCATTCTTTTGCTGCGGATAAACACTTAAAAATTTTGAATTTGCTTTGTCACAACTTTGCAATCTGCATGCCGTATATATGTGGGTTTTTCTTTTGTTGTTTTATTAAATTTCTTTAGTTATGGGCTAGGCTGGTTGAGTACGACTTTTGTATATATAGTTTAATAAAATTGATTTATTTACCGTGTGCGCGTGTCTATGGCATAACAAACTGCTGCCCAGAGAAAGTTGGATTAAGATGAGTTTTTATTTTTATTTGTAATAATCTTCGATTTTGTATTGAGTAGGTAGGTACTTAATGGAATCTCTTGTACCACAAGCAGGCTAACATTTAAAGCGTTCGCATACATCGATAGAAAAGGGTCGAGCAAAACGCCTCGTTTAGTTCTAAATCCAAAGTCATAGATAAATCATGTCAAAATGATAGCGATAACAACGAGGCCTGGCCTCAAACAAAAAAACACATTTTACAATCGAATAAATGCATATACACGTGTGGTTTGATTAATGCTTACATAACAACTAAGGGACTAGTTAAAAGTTATTTTTAAAATTCGTAAAATATTCTCAAAAGCATATTTCAAATGCGGCTGACTCGTCGTCACATCGATGCAGTCAATACATTTCTACCATTTTGTAAGCAATTTGCTGCTTATAACTTGATGCGTTGTCTGTCCTTTGATTTGATTCAATTCGATTCGCTTACATATTCAATTAAAAATTATATAACAACACGCATACATATTCAATATTAGAGTTAGTCGTATGTATATATATATGTATAATATATGGTAAATGTGATTAGCCAATAGGTTATAGATCTTCATGAATGCGGGATATGATTTTGCATTGCTCTTTCTGTATCAATTTAATTCTTTGCCTTTAGCATTCAACATTAATAAAATTGTTTTAATAAGCCAATATATTTTAATTTCCTCGCTCGCACGCCAAACGTGATTTTCCTTTTCTTTAATATGTTAAAATTTGCTAAAACATTTTCATTTACTATTGTTTATCGTTTTCGTTTACCACATAAATGCAATATCTCAATATGTTTTTGGAATCGGGATGCAATTGTTACCCCTGCAAAATGTTCTAATGATGATTCTTCTTTGCAAAATGTTCTAATAATTAAGTCGATTGGAAAGGAAAGCTTTCTGTTAAACTTGGAATTGGTTGAAGCTCTAATAAAGTCTTCATTTTTGTATTTGGTGCATTTCTCTTAATTGGGAAAAAAATTGTGCCTTTTGTTGATTGTGAGTCTTTTTTGTTCGTTTCGTTTGTAGTTTGTTCTTTGTTCTTCTTTGGCCATTTGAATATTTAAATAATTAGAAAAAAAACCCCCCGTTTTCCCGCTTCCGTATAAAAGTCAAATGCGCAAGGACTACAAAACTACTAGTTGCCTTACAAAAATTCCCACTAACTACAACTTGAACAGTGCCCCATAGTTTGTGAGGCAAAATAGTTTGGCGCATAGGCTGCGACTTCGACTGTGACTGCGATTGCGACCGTGACTGTGACTGCGACTGAGACTGTGACTGAGACTGTGACCTGGCCTGAGTGCTGCCGTTGGTGTCGGCTGTGTTTGCTTTCCTGTGGCCAGGTCCTGGCTCTATTTCCCGCCACAATACTCGCCCTGCAGCATTCCATTGTCCAGGAGTAGTGCCGGCGTGGTCGAGATTCCATCGCGCAGTGCCAGTTGGTAGGCCACCTCGAAGGCCTGTCCCAGAGTCAGGATGATCTCGCTGGCCAGGTCCTACAACAGTTAAGTGTAAGGTTGTCTACCGCCTTCGGCTTAGATGTATACTCACAGTGCTTTCGACCAGGAAAACGTGGCAGTAGTGCAGATCCTGCTCCTTGGTTATGTACGCAAAGTGCCTCAAGTCCTCCGAGTCCTGGCACGCGCAATTGATGTTCTGAATCTCGTGCTCGCAAATGGTGCGCTGTGTAATATACCAACTTTACTAAGGACTTTTACAAATTACATAAATATTGCACATCACCCACCTTACTGCTCACGTCCTTGAACTCGACGCCACGGTGACAAATGGCCAGCGAGAGTGGTGAACCCGATTTGACTTCACCCTCAGCCGAAGTTTTCAGCTTTTGAATGGACTTCTTGGTGGACTCTGTGCCACGTAGTTCCTTCACAACCGTTGAGCCGAGGTACTGTCATGGCAAACGAACAGAAGAAGGTATAGTTTACTTTATCTATACTATATCTATAATAATTTGCAAACTTACTTGAACCTCGTAATTGATGTGCTCGTTGAGCAAAGTCTGCGCCGAGTGGCGCCATTCGGTGGTCCTAAGATTCGCCGGTAGACCCAGCAGTAGCTCCGATGGAGCCCGTATCTGCAGAGCGGCTGTCTTTCTAGCTGGCGGAGCCGGCGGTGGTGGTGCGGGTCTTGAGAGCATAGAAAACATCTGGATTAGCCAAAGAGGTGTTTTCCAATATCTAGTGAACATATCTTACCGACTCTTGCGATAGCCAGTGATGGAGTTGCGATGATGTACGGGATTGGCGGGTAACCGGGTTGGTGCCTCCCTGGCAGTGCCATTGCCATTCGTTGTCAGCTGATTGGTTTCATTGTTCTCGCCCAGCGGCGTCTTCTGCGACTTGGAGTCACTGTCGCGCATCTGGCGGATATAGGCTAGGGATTGCAGGATGCGTCTCCGGTGGCCCAGTTTGTTGATTTCCAGCACCGTTTGCAGTTCCACATCCCACACTCCGCACACACTCTCGATGGTGTTGTATAGATGCTTACTGCAAAGTTATTGTAAACAGGAAAAATCTTTGAAGTGGGGTGGTCATCAAGGTATTTATAGAGGTACCCACTTGAAAAACTCCAGGTACTCCGGCAGGGCAATGGTGTTGAGCCACTGCTGTAGGGTGGCCACACCCATTTGCTTGTTCTCCTGCTGCGTCTTCACTGGCACCTGTGGTTGGAACTCTGCCGGCGGTAGACTCTGCACGAAGCGGAGGAGTTTGGGGGCATCGCGTTCGGGAATGTGGAGTAGCGGAATATCGGGCTCCTCAAAGACATTGTGCTGGAAAGAGAAACCCCAAACAATTAGCTCAGTTAACAACAAAAGAAGTTAACAACGAAAGAAGTTTTTGAGGCACTTACCACAAACTTGTAGTTATCATAACCATTCTCGAACAGTATCCGCTCCAGATGAAGTAATCCTGCGGCGCGGAGACGTGTGGCCAATTCCCTTCGCTCGTTGGGCACCTCCATGTCCTCAAAGTCCAGTTCGATGTCATGGGTGGGCGTTATGCTGGTGTTCAGGATGCCGCTGCCAAAGTTCTCGATAATCTCAGAGATCTTCTTGCGCGCCTCTTCCGCATTGAAGGGACTGAGAAGATTGATGGAATTCCTTGCTGCCGAGTGACCACTTCCTGGTGATTTGGCTGGCGATTTACCTGGCGACTTGGCTGGTGATTTGTTTGAGGATTTGCTCGGAGATTTGGAAGGTGATCGTGGAGGTTTAATTACGACATCGCTGGAGGAATTCCCATTGGCCTCCAGCGGCTGATTGGTTGGTGTGGTTGGCGGTTTGGCGAACTTCTTTTCGGGAATCGCTGGCTTGGTGGGAATGGGAGGACGCACTCTGGGCAACGTTGGCTGCGGCTTGTTCTCCTCCTGGATTTTCAACTTCACCTCGGGCTGCTCTTTGAGCTGCTGCGAGGCGCCTTTCAGCAGACCGGCAAAGGGTACATCGCTGACAAACTCCTCCACATAGTCCGTGGAATGGGATAGACTGTGATCCGAGCACGAAATGCTGGAGCTCAGCGATCCGGACGATGGAGCCGGACAGCGTGGCACCACCGTAACCGTATCATCGTAATCATAGCCAGGCGTACTCAGTGTGGGCAGCAGTTTCGAAGGCGATGAGCCCGTTTCGATCATAAGTTGCTGGGCTGCCTGAAGCTGGAGCAGAGCGGATCTGCGCTTGTACTCCTGGCTGAGTGGCCTGATCCGCTCGTGGATGGTACGCTCCGCCTGGCTGGAGCTCGGCGGCGGATGATCCGGCGTGGGTGGCTGCTTGTAGTGGGTGGGGCTGCTGGGTATCTGCTGCTTGGCCTCGCAATTCTCGTCACCACCGTTGGATTTGGCTGCTCCATTTGCACCACTGAAATATTTGAAAATACTGCTTAAGTACCAGTTTCATACTAATAACCTAGAGCCACTTTAACTTAATAAAAATAATATTCTTTGCTCACCTGCTGTTCCGATTGCGTTTAAGTTTACGATTGGGATTATACGACTTGAGGGTAGCACTTTCGGCTGATTTGAGTAGCTCCTTGGACAGCTTGGTGGTCGAACTTCGAGGAGCTGGTATAGGTCGCTTCATGGAGTTGGTAGCCGGGGAATCGCCACTAGAATTGGGCACACTCGTCTCGCTATTCAGTTCCGAGCTGCTGCACTGACGATCCAACATGTCATCTGTAATAAATGGAGTTATTTGATGCAACCAACTTGAAATCCTCTCCAGAACTCACTGCTCGAACTCAGGCTCATTCCGCCGGCGATGGCGGATCTTGTGCTCTGCCTGGCACTTGCATAAAGGCGATCGTTCCGTTGGCGCTCCCTCAATTGAGTCTCATCGAAACTCATGCCGCCCACACTGCCATGGCTCTGATGGGAGTAGGGACTTTCGCTGGCCGGCTGGCGACGCACCTGGTTTTGGCCATGGCCATGACCATGACTCTGACTTTGGCTCTGACTGGATGGTGAGCTGTAGCTAAACTGCTGGCCCGGCCCGGCGTGAGTTGGCGAAACGGAGAGGTTGCGCCTCGGTGGCTTCTTGGGTGGACCAGCCGGTGCAAAGGTGCTCATATGCATGGGTTGGCCCAGGCCACCAGTGGAGCAGCGGGATCGGGGCGAAACCGAGGCCGGCTCAAAGCTGCTCAGCGATGAGGAGGGACTCACACTGTAGCCACCACCCATTTCACTAAGAAATGCATTTAAATATATATAGTAATTTGTTGAAGATAGATGCGTTATACTTACTTCTGACTATGCAGTGGGGAGTGTGCGTTGAGATCCTGGTAGAAACGATCCTCCGGCTGGAGGGCACTGTCCAAGGACTTGCCTCCGTTGTAGGGTCCACCGTTTCCGGCACTCAGTCGCTGTTTAGTGTATCCGGATTGCTGCATGGAGTGCGAATGATTCAGCAAGTGATTGTTCGAGTTGAAATGGTAGTGATTGCTAAGTGGTGGCTGTTGTTGCGAATGGTGTTTGCTTTGGCCACGTCCGGAATTCGGTGGTCCTGAGTGCTGTCTGTAGATCACCTCGTCGCCCTCATCGGTATCCATTTGGTTACGGAAGTCTGTTGGAAAAGCAACAGAAATATTAGTTAATAAAGACATTACAGAATATATTAAAAACTATGAGAATAAATGTATTGAAGTTTTAAATGTATTTTAAGAATATTCGTTTAACTATATATAATGTGAGTAAAGGGTATACATGCATACTTATGTGATTACTTAAGAGTTAATCAGACTTCCAACGAAACAATAAACAACAAAAGACCTGTTGTTATATGCATTTCATTATCTGCATTACGTAGGTATAAATTAGGTCAACTTTGCGTGCATATTACTTTTGCTTGATACACAGTATTAATGCACTTCTTTTAAATGAAAACGAAGGCAAACGAGTGTAAGTAAATTACGCATACGTACTGTTGATCACAGCCACAATGTGTTTGGTGACATGCGGGGGAAATTCGCGCAGAATGTCCAGAGCCGTGCGTCCCTCATTATCTGTGGCATTCAAATTGATGCCAGCTTTCAGCAGTGTCCTCACAACATTCTCCTTGCCACACAGAGCTGCTTCATGCAGAGCAGTTCCCGATGGAGTTAGCAGATTGACACTAACTCCGGCAGACAATAGGACCTCCACCACGCTTTTGTGCCCATTGCGACTGGCCAGATGCAGACAGGTGTGCGGAAAGATCGCTCTACTGGGCGATGCTGGCGAGGATGGTGATGGTGTGCCCCGTTCCAAGGTTTCGGTGCCCAGATGTGCTATCAATTCCGGATGGGCACGTATAAGCATTTGAACCGCCTGCAGTCGGCCATATTGTGCGGCCAAATCCAGTGGGGTTTCACCGCGGGAATTGCGCATATTGGGATCCGCATCGTGATGCAGCAGCAGGGCCAGTGCTCCCGTGTGACCATGTTGCGCGGCACAATGCAGTGGCGTCTCCTGCTCTATTGTCTGCAAATTGGCACTGGCTGGTCGATATGGATGCGTCAGCAGGAGCCGCACAATCTCCGTTTCTCCAGCCCAGGCGGCCAAGTGGAGTGGCGATGATCCCCGGGAGTCCGGCAAATTGGGCGAGGCCTCGTGCGCCAGCAGCAGACGCACTATATCCTCATGGCCATTCAGGCAGGCATGATGCAGGGCGGAGTAGCCACCACTGTCCTGGACATTCACCCCGGTGCCACGACGCAAACTGGCCAGCGGTCCGGCCCTTTTCGCCTTCTGGGTGAGCACCTTCTCGATGTGCGAGATGTTGCCATTGCGCGCCGCCTCCAGGAACTCCTGATCCTTGCCCATTGTCGTAGGAGGCTGAAATAGCAAACATCACTTTATAATTATATATTTTATAAGAGTTCAAATACGATATGCTTTAATGATAAAACCACCAACAAGAACGCACACCCTTTTAAGTTGTACGACAATGTTTTCTTCCTGTGTGCTAATGGCTTTCCATTAATGGACTTCCCTGCATTTATAATCGCTAAAAGACAAGACCTAACCTTTTGGTAGAGGGGGTTTGTCTGTCCTGCCTGTCCTGAGTTGATTTGCTGCAAATGAATTATGACTGTCAAGTGTGCTTCATTAAAACGCCTTCGGCTTTTGTGGCTTCGCAGGCCTTTGCGGGTCGCCTTTTCTCCTCTTAGCCCTAATGACTTTTAGCCCAGTCTTTCCATTTAAGCCGACCACCCAGCCACCCAACCGCCCATTCACGCGCAGCTCTCAATCGACAGAGGGGTTGCCATTAAAAAAATTGCACAATAAGGTTGAGGAGGATGGTGGGTGGTCTGGTGGAGGGATTGGAAGTCAGTGGGTGTCGAGTGGAGCTTTGCTCCTGATGAAGTGCTTCTCACGCGCTGGAATATCTTCGAGTATCTTTGATATGTACGTGACACATTCCACATTGCATCTGCGAGATGCAGATAAAGTAATGTCTGCTCACAATGTGACGGTGGAAGCATAATAAGTGGAGTTCCATAAATTCTTCGTAGTAAAGTAAATTCCAAGCCATTACTCATTTAATAATTCTTGCCAACTTTTATGCAACACTTGAAATATCACCTCGTGTAAAGCTGAAGCTTGTAAATAATAAATAATAAATCGCAGTAAACAATATGATTATTTAGTCATCATTCAAGTGTTTTCTAATTATAGCCAGATCCGTTGTCACGTCAGTATACAAAAGTTTACACTTTTTGCAGCTTGTGAAATGTGATATACAGATATGAATCAGGCACTTGTTGATTGAACAATTGACTGGGCATAAATTGTGCGCAGAATAACTCAATATTATGCCCATAGTGCCGACTTTAAGAACTCCATCGCCATATAACGCGATAGAGCACGTTGAAAGCGCCTAAAAGCGCGCTGCATTCCACTTTCAAATGCCTCAATGAGATAAATACACGACGGCAACAGATAATCACCTGCTTACACACACTCCCACGAACAGCGGTTTCACACACACTCACACACACACCACATGCCGTTTATCATACTACTACATACTATGAAAATGGAATTCAACAAAAGGTAGGTTAGGCACATCCTTGGGGCTGGTGGAAAGGGTCCTGGCGCGCAGAGTTAACGCGAGAGCGTGCGAGAAAGTTTACGAGAGAGTTGCAAGGAGTGCGCCTGCTCTGCCGCGCCCACCACCAACTACACCCGCACCCCCGCATCCCCGCCCCCGAATGTCCTTAGCGCCCCCCAGAGTCCTTATCCAAGCCCCCCCAAACAGCCTGCCACCCCCCTGCAACCCCCACAAGCTATTCATAATTTTTCGCTTGCAAAACTCTGAGGCGTGTCAGCAGCAAGGATAATACTGGGAGGGGGTGGGGGGTTTATTACTGGGTATGCGTTTAGGCCAGGCCCAAAACGAAAAGCAAACGGAAATTGAGGCGCATTATAAACGGCTTGACACCAGCCAACCAGACGGAACCACAACAAAACAGAAGGCAACATTGCCAATTGGCAGCAGAGATTGTGGGATTGTGCAGTTCCTTTGGCCATAATTGGGTCAAAGGATGTTGACCCTAGGCAAAAGTTGGCCCAAAGCCCAGCGCACATTTGCTCTGCCACTGATAGAAAAAACCATTGGCAGTCTGGCAAAACACACTTCCCTTTTCTTTTAGTTTAGGAAAGGTATTTAAATATATGCATTGCCATTTTTGGGTTACAAGCATTTCGTAGTTCGCATTTCACTTGGTGCACCCAAAAGGCGTGTACTTCCCCGCACACATATATACACACACATTTTCGCTTTTACCTTTTCGCTTAGTTTATACGGGATGTAGTTGCTGGCAGACTCAAGTCAATATATGTATGTACATATATATATGTATATAGCACTTCCGTTTGGTGGGCGGACTTTCTTCGTTGATTGAATAAAACTCATTTGATTCCGCTGCGATTTATGTACATGAACACTCGCCGACTCGCACATCTTCTTCTCGAGCACATTTTTTTCTTTCGTCTATGCGCTATATATCTTCTCGACTCGTCGCGTCTCGTCTCCGATTTTTGTGATTCCCAATTCCGATTGCGATTGCGATTCCGATTCCGAATCCGAATCTGAATTTTTTCTCAGCTCCGCCCGTCAGCGACTCTCGCATGCGACTGACTGTGACTGTGAATCTGAAACTGAGTTCGAGGCCCCGGGGTCTGCGTTAGTTCCGTAAAATAATTTTCAGATACCACTTGGCACTTGCCACTTGGAACTGCGAGCTGCGGAGCTGTGAACTCTCTCTCCGCCGTGCGCCGTGCACTTTGCTCTTGTGCAGCACACAGTGGTATCGCCGTATCACAGTATCACAGTATACGACGAAAGTTTTCGACGTTTTTACTCTGTGTTTATGAGCAAGCTGGCTGGGGCGCAACATACAATACAATTTCAGCGCTTTCACTTGATTGTTTTGGCCACTCCACACAATGCGGGCGAATGAGCGGAGAAAATTCGCTGAGCATTCGAATAGAATGTGAGTATTGAGTCCATTCAAAGGGCACAAATTTCTCTCCATCTAAGAGAGAGAGAGTAAATACCCATTTGTTTGTTGTTTATCGGGGGCGAAGATGGTACGCTTTTGTTTACGTATTTACGTATTTTCATGTGCGAAATGGATGAGACGGATGAGAGTCTATGATATCTGTGCACGGATATATTTGTTGGCAGAGAGAAAGAGCAGCAGTGGGTATTATAAATAGTTGCAAGCACTGGGGCGGGGAATGCAGCCTTCTAGAAGGGAACACGCCTTTAAATAAATACAAGTGTTGTGTCTTCGAAATGCAGCGGATTGAGTTACCGATCGACTCGATCAGCTGATTAATGATCTGTGCAAGGAATGCAGCCGACAAATGGGCTCATGGATCTGGTTTATATCTTTGGCAGATCTTGGGGCGCCGCAATTAGAAGTATTTAACCATGTGTAAACAGAAGCGATTAGATAGAGCTATCTTGAAGAACGAACTAGAAAACTTAAACAAACATTTATCTATTTTAAGTTATAAGGTAGCTAATTATTTACTTAAATAGTCACGAGTGTGGTTTAAGTAAATGTATCTTAATAAAAGTCAAGATTCTTATGATCGTTAAATTAATGATATATGCTAAGTTTTTGCCTTCGTGCTGAAAGGCTTATTTCAATACAATATTACCTGTTTTAATAAATTTTCTATAATTGCACAAACAAGTCAGTCAATGTTTTAGTTTTAGTGTGTTTTCCTTTTGATCATTATTATTTTATTTGCATAGCAATTCGTAGTTTGCATAATTTAATGAGCAAATAAACTATTTAATTGGCCGACCCACTGCAATTTGAACACTTTCCTCCACGGAAATGTGACCAGTTCCCACAGTAACTGGCTCATATTTCGCAGTCGCCACAAAGTTCCCAAACTCAACCGAATACAAAATTTCTCACGTAGTCGTTTCCCGGCAGAGAATAAACACGATTGTAACTACTCATGTAGTAAACAAAATATGAGTAACTTAACTTTCTGTGGAACCCCGTTTTCTCTGGAGCCCTTCAGCCCATCATCATCACTGGCTGTTGTTACTGAGCTTTCGCTGGCATTTCTCTGGCATTTCGCTCGCTCTCCGAATATTACGCATGCGCCCTGTTGAGCTTTCTTATCACACCTTTGTTGTGGTTCAAAGCTTCGGCTTGTGTTTGGTTGACCAAAGCTTTGCCTATCAGCTGTTTTGATAAGAGCAGTTAACACCTTGTTGCCGTGATTGATAATGATGCAGTGCAGTAAAGTAAACTGCATTTGTGGCAGTCTTTTATTTTTAAGCAGACATAAGCGCTTCCAACTTCACTTCCACTTGTAATTCTCAGTTTTACGAGCAAACTTCTGGCAGTTCTTAGTTGAATCCCTTTTCCTATTATCGCTTTGAATAAGATACCTCATTAACCCCGCAGTTGACCGTTGCTCTGGAGATCGTTGTGCAATGTTGTGGGACATGAGTTATGGCTATATATGCAGCTAAATGTGGCTCGCCCCAACGTGCCAACGTGACTCACTTGGTCAGCCCCGAAAATAAAAAAAACCACAGCATTTTGTGGGCGGACACATGCGGCGAGTTGTTGTGGCATGCCACATTCGCACACTGGCAAACAAAACCAAGCCGCAAACAAATAAAATAGACAGTCGGCCAACACCTACGACGGCTGCAACGACCCACCGCATGAGTTTTCATACTCAATTGCCGCAAATGCCACAAATATGTGTAATTGACTTGAAAATGCGCCAAGCAAATCAATCCGCACACAGTCGCTCCGCCAACTTGCCCCTCGTTCCCCTCGTTCCCCTTGTTCCCCTCGTTTCCCAACCCGCAAATGGCCATTTGCGACCTCAAGTGCAGCGCGTGAACTCATTCTCATTCGCTGGCCAGCAGAGTGCGCCACGCTCCAAACAATTGGCACTGGGAAAAAATACTTTTAAATATATATTTTTTAACTATGTTCAACAAAGAAATGTTAAAGATATGTTGAAAGCATTGGTTTTAAAGTTTAACTAGTTAAGAACGAAGAAAAAGAGTGTTGAACGCAAAAAAATAATGTTTTATTAAACGCATAAAACTACTGGTTTCAATCCAATTAAACCTATTGCAATCCTTTCTGGTTAACTTATTCTTAATGCATTTTTATTGCAGTGTATGCCTCGGCTTAGGTCAGCTTGGCTGGCTTGCTGTGTGATTGATGAATGTTGCATATTTCGGACGCCGTTGGCTGCCACCATTGTGTGGCATTAATGAGACACCGGCCATTTGTTTTGCCATTTTTTAGCCATTGCCGTCTGACAATGAAACCGAACTTTGGTTGCCTTACAAATTGGAAACTTAACTGAACTGTTCTGTGCCCCTGATGTTGCATGTATATTAATGCCCCTCGTTGGCTGCGATCATTTCAATTGTGGCAATCGTAAAGTTTTATGGATATTGTAACACATCGACATCGTAGCAATTAGAGGCGCATTATGTGGGCTTTGAATAAGTTCGGATCTGGGGATTTAGTGTCTGCGATAGAAGAGTCGAGTGGTGCCAGGCTTTAGCGGAACTGTTTATTACCATAAATAATTGTCAACGCCAGCGGTGAAACGTCAACTGATATACTGTCATGCCCTGATCTCGGTTTTTTTTTGGCGTTCGGTGGGTTAGGTCTGTGTGTGCATTTGGCCCGGTATTCATTTCAGCTAACTGCACACTTGAAAGGCAGCAAGCCGCCAAACCGATGACTGCGATGACTACGCCGCACCCTGACGTCACTTTTGGGTGGGTGCAGCAGTGCAACAGTGCAGCAGTGCAACAGTGCGGCAGCAACAACTGGTGCAGCATCAACTGCAACAACTTATGACTACATGCTGCCCTGCATTGCTCATAATAAAGTCATTAGAATGTATTTTTTTTTAAAGGCGTTAATAGTTTAGTTCCGCTGCATTGAGTGCGCGACTTGCGGTCCCACAACTTCCGCATAGAACAAATTGGTTGGGAATTGGCCATGAGCCATGCACTTATGTATATGTATATAGCGCAGCGCTAATCGGGCATATCTTTCCTGGGGTGGGACCACAAAAAATGTAACAATTTATGAATGCACTTAGAGGCATAAATTGCTTAACTTTCATGAGACCGATGTGATTGGGATTATTTTAGTGTAAATTAATGATATGGCAAAAGGCAGGCTGCTCCCAAATAACTATGCAGAGTAAAACACATTGTGATTACTCATTTTTAGCTCAACATGTTTCTATTTGTTGCCAGATAAGTTCATCTGCAGATCGTTACAAATTAATAATTAATAATCGTCCGTATAACTTACTGGCATCGGTTCCGTGACCTCGTCGTCATCGGCATAATAGTCCGGTTCTGAGACGGTGTTCCTCGCCGGAACCACATAGCAAGTGTTTCGACATTGGCTATCAGTGGCAAAACGATTGGGATTTCCTCCGCAGCCGCTGTACACATACTCTGTGCATCTGTTGGTTATAATGCTGTAGCCATATACCCTGATATGATTTTTGCATGCGCCATAACTGGGTATGAACAAACATTTTTCTGCAGAAATCAATCATATTGTACCTGTGTGATTTCCAAAGAACTGCCTTACCTTGGCGTACCTTGTAGCTGCCAAACTTTGTTACATGTCGCACATCGAGGTCTCGCATTTTACCCTTTCCATGCACTTGGGTTGTGCAGAGAAATCCCCAGAGTAGCATAAAGTAGATGAGATTGGTCCACATGGCTGGGAACTTGCATCCTAAATGCATTTGCCTCATATCGCAAATTATTTCTATTCGCACCATCAGCGCATCCAATTCGATTTTCATGTCAAATTAAACGACTCATTCAATATTTCGCCAAGCGTAAAATGAGTCTGCTTAAATAGAAGAGTTACTTTTTACAAGTAAAAACATCCATGTAAGATATAAATTTAACAGCTTTCAGCAGTGATCTAATCCAAACTAATTAACCACTTGGGGCCATCAAAATGCCTTGTAAGTAATGAGTTATTTTCAGTGCATTTGGCTGTAGATGAGGCGCTTCTTCTGATTGGAAACTAATTTCGTTCTCACAGAACGTCAGCCCAAAATGATGACGCTGAACCGAGTTGAACCGATCCGAACTGATTGAAGTGCAGCTCAAATTGAAAGATTGAGTGCCCGGCCGTCCAGTCTGTTTGTGTCAGTCCGTCCACGTGTCCAACTGGGCTCCATGTGTCCAATGGTCCAACTATAGAGCTGGGATGGCAAAAGGGGCACTCAGCCAGCCAGTGTCAGTCAGTCAGTCTGGTGGCAGACAAAATGTTGCTAACGATGCTGCTGCTCCTGCTGCTGTTGCTGTTGATGCTGCTGACTTTGGGCCAAGTCGACTCTTTGGGCTATCTCGTGTCATTGTCGCACGACTCACGACGGTGATAAATAATCATCAGTCAGTCAGCGGTGCAGTCAAGTGCTCCATGGCTCCTGCTTTTCTTCCAGTTGGAAGTTGGAGCTCTCTAATTAAGCCTGGCTGCAATTGCACGTACTTGTAATTGCATAAAGGGTAACGGTATATGCTACAGGTTACCATATGCTATATGGTACAAGGGGTATATGGTATATGTATCCCTCAGATGAGAAGGCCGTGCCCATCGATTTGCGATTACTATATGTATGTGTACTTGCCCACTGGTTATTATCGCCATCGGTTGTGGACCTTGCTGTTTTTGGTTAGCTGCAAAGCGGCATCGACTGATAGCGCACAACTCTTGGCAATGACATTTCAATGCATTTATGATGTTTATCTTGCCGGGCAGAGACGTTGGGAGCAGTCCTAGTACCACAGATACCAATGCCAATTGTCAAGTAACATGGCCAGAAAGGGGAATCTAAACAGGCGGTGTGGGGTTAGAGCTCTCTTTCGCTGCACTGATTTAGATAAATTGCGCACGTTTTCTAAGGCAGGGTACCGGGTTTGGCAGAGTTCGTTGTTGTTATCAAAACAACTTCATCAACGACTCATTGATCTTGCGGTCAGGTTCATTTCGTATATTTTCCGTTGGCCAGCTTAATTGGCCAAAAAACGGTGATGGCCATTTGATAGAGGCAGACCCATAAGCAGTTTTTAATTAGGATCGACTGGGTTTTCGAGAGGCGAGCCCCTCTTTAACAAAGGATGCCGATGGAGCTGCCACAGCAGCAGCTGCATAAAAAAAAAAAATAAAGGTATAGAAATCCACATCCACGCTCATAACTCACTCAACTGGCTTTGATTTATTTGGGGCATGGCCGAATTAGCATACAATTAGAGCAAATGTGCGGCTGCTTATGCAATTTATGAAATATTTATGCCGGCCCAGGGATATTTTCCTAGGATTATGCAAATTGTTTGCGGCAACAATGTAACTATGGTTTTGGTTTTGCTTTTCGTTTCTTTGCATTAAAATTATCCATAAGCCAGTCTTTGATGGCCACAAAAAAAATATATATATGTATATGTAGTTTTCCTTTTGCGTTTTTTGTTTCCTTATTTTCTGCTATTTATCTATTATTATTGTGTTTTTTTTGGGAAAGTTTACTGCTACACAGCGGGCATTTTGGTGACCGTTAAATGCCATTAACCAGACGATGCCGCGGCATTGGCAGTGGCATTGTTGTTGACCGCTTGCCGCTTGCCGCAAGAAAATGAAGCAGGTGGGCAATTGTCAATTTTCCTGCTTGCTGGCCACCGAAGGATGGGGAGCGAGTGCGAGCGAGACGGCGGCAGCCCCAACAAAGAAAACAATCAATGCGGTGGAAAACTAAATATATATTCAGCAGGAATAACGAATAAAACATACCCTGGCTTCATTTGTTATAAATCCTTGGTATAAAAAGACACAACCAATCTTACACCTTTATCATTAGGGTTTCTTTTGTATTCATGTTATTCCCCATTCAGTTTACTCTTTTTATTTTAATAAATTAAGTAATAAAGACAAGATTTTTAGTATCATGAATACAGCTGTGCAGCAAATTGAAGCTTAGACCAGAGGTGCCCCTGCCACGCAATAGGGTATTTGACCAACTTGGTTTGTCTCATTTTTTTTTTGTATATTTTCCGCACAGTTTTTCCTTTTATCAGTTGCATATCGGTTGACGCAGACATAGTAAGTAGCTTTTGTTGCTGCATTTTCCTGTTGCTGCTGCTGGTGGCGCGGCAGCCGGCTGTGATTATTATGATTGTCCAGTGAAGCATGGAGGATGGCAACTTGGCTACGTTGTGGAGCTATAGAGCTATGGAGCTACAGAGCTTTGGAGCTATGGAGCTATGAAGCTATCGAGCTATGAAGCTATGTCGATGGGGTAGCCGGCTTTGGGGTATTGCCATGATTTATGGCCTTTTCCTAGAGAGCCAGCAAGCCAGCCAGCCATCTAGTCAGCCATTCAGCCAGCGAAGGAAAGAGCGAGAGATCTGATGCTTGGCGCTTGTTCTACTACGATCTGTTTGCTGGGAGATATATCTCTATATAGCTCGGCTCACATGTGTCCGAGATATGCTGGCCAATAATAATAATAATTTGCTTGATTTATGATTCGGTTTTGTGACACCAATTTGGCATGTGCCCCCCAGTCGAATGCGATGTCACCTCAGGGGATGCAGATTCATTGGCAACAAAATAAAAAAACAAAAAGAAAATGTTGGTCAAGAGCGGCTTTTCCTTTGTTCAAGCTGCAAGCAGCAACGGCACAGTTGGCTTATGAGATCTATGAGAAATTGGCCATACTTAAGCTGTCAGTGGTGTGATATCCCATCTGCGGCAATCTGGTTAATTATGGACAAATTCTTTCATTATAAACATGGTTAAAAAACGCACTTAAGTCGCTGCTTATCGTCAGCTTTCTATGTCAACATTTCACGGGCGGGGGAAAATCTCGAAAACGAGCAAAAAGCTGAGAAGCAAAACGCACATACATATGCCATAAAAATATCAAATATAATTGCGTGTGTCGTGCCACTTGAGAAGCTGTCGCGATTCCTAAGCGCTTTTTCACAATGCTCGTTATCGCAATGTCACCGATAAATTCCAATTCCCCAGCCCGTAATTTATGTTGACGCAGGCTTATGACGCAAATCGCAAAATGTTAACATCTAATGGTTGGGGGTTTGGGGTTTGGTTGTGGTTTTCTGGAGCTCCTGAGCCTGCGGCGGTCAGAAATCGACAAATCTATTTGGTTCCCATTGCCTGGCATTGGCATTAGCATTGGACTCGACTAATTTCCGCTGCATGCTAATTAAAAATACCTTTGGCAACTCGGTCGCCACATGACTGCGGGCAATTTGCACGGCCGCCGCATCGATGGCGGTGCTCCGACTACAAGGAGAACCGGAGACAAGTGGCTGCACTGAGAGAAACGTATATTAATCTGAATAGTATATATGCTCTACTTATGTTTGCAGAAGGGGTCAACTCATAAGTTAAGCTATGTATATTCTGCAGGATCACAAAAGCACTCGTATACTTGTGACACTTTGTTTTGCCGCGTTGCAATTAATATGGTTTTTATTTTTCTGAGTGTACTGGATTCTAGGAAGGCACATGCTCTGGAGCTGTCCCCAGGCACAGACCATTTCGTTATGGTTTAAATGAGCAATTTAACAAGCAGACAGCACCGGCTGCCCTGCCACATAATGCGGCAAATGCTCCACGTTGCTGCTGCTGTTGCAGTTGCTGCTGCTGCTGATGTTGCTGCTGTTGCTGCTGCTGCTGCTGCTCCATGTGGAGTAAGAGATCAAAGATAGAAATCTCGGCAAGAAGCGGCAGACAGTGGCAGGCTGGCTGAGCTGGCTGGGCTGGCGGTTGGCGGTTGGCGGCTCCATCGGTTAGGGTTATTGCTTGTTGTTGTCGTCGACTTAATAGCGGCGCTTGCCCCTTGTTGCCGCTGCCATTTTGCTATTGCAGCGATTGCTGCTGCACTTGAAATTGAATCTGAAGGAAAATCGTGCACATTCTGAGGCGACACCGAGATGCGGAAACGGCAGCACAACAAGCACAGAAGCCGTTAGTTAAACTGCTGCCTGCTGCCTGCTGCTGTTGCTAGCTGCTGCCGGCGGAAAAAGCGGCCAGCGTCCAATGCTGCAGCTGCAGCAATCCCGATTCAGTTGCAGTTGCAGTTGCAATATGCTCCCTTCGACCGCCACCGCGCTGCAGCACCGCCTGGCTGTCATAAATGCTGGCCTGTATATTTTTGAGGCATATTAATTATTTCCATTTTTTTTTGCTCTTTCCATCTCGTTGCTTGTTTTTGGTTTTGTTGCGGTCTTTTGTTGTCGCTGTTGTCGATGCTGTTGCCGCCGTGTTGCTGGTGTTGTTGCTCGTGAGGATGTGCTTGGGCTGGGCCCGCAGCTGCCCGCCAGCGATTTTTGACAGAGATTTTTTGTTTTTGTTTTTTCCACTGCTTTTCCTGCTGGCCCGAATCGTGGTTTCGGCCATAGAGCAAAAAGCCCGGCCAAGCGCACCAGCACCAGCAATGAAATTTTTTCGTACATGTTATTGTCCATGTCCCAGGTTCAGATCCGCTGTTGTTGCCATGGCTATGACTATGGCTTTGGCCAGAGCCAAAGCAAATCCACCGCCACCCATGGCGGGTTCAATCGGGTTTCGTTACAGTTTTACTATAAGCTCTATATTGTTGATCCGCTGCACAGGAAAAAACGCATTGATATCTTGCAAATATACTTTAATATGGCGAAAAACACAAGGTGCATCTGGTGATGAATGCCATGCACTTTCCCAAGACTAAAAATATTTTTGCATATTTTTTGTTTATTATTATGTATTTTTTTTTTGGTGCAGAGGAGGTGGAGAAGGGTTGGGTACGGTCTGTCTAGTTGTCTTTTAGCGTTTGGCATTTTCAATTTCATGTTTTGTTGCCGCTGCTGTTGCTGTTGCCGTTGCCGTTCGTATTGCTGGATTTCTTTGAAGCACGATAAGCATTTCTCTTGAATTCGCTTCGTTGAGGGCGTGTGCGACCAACAAAATAAAATCCAGAAAAAAAACCAAAAAAAAAAGGCAAAACCCAAAAAACAAAAACCGCTAACGAAAAAATCACAGTTACATCAAATTGTTAATTCGTTTCATTTTGCACTGCCTACGAATCGGCGACTTCAGCATCATGGCCACTCTTATGGCTGGCTACCGTTGCTTCAAGCCAAAAAAAAATAAATAAAATGGAAAAAAAACAAATCCGAAATCCAAAGCAACATCAACTGGGCGGTGAGGTCAATTGAAATAGTGCAGAAAATCAATTGACAACGTTTTCTGTCGCTGTCGCTGCTGCTGCTGTTGCCCCTTGTTGTTCGAACTATTTCCCCAACTTGTTGCCACCGAATTCGTTCTGGCCTGGATTAGAAAACGAAAAAAAAAAAACCGAAAGCATTTCAATTGTCGCATTAACGATGGTCGATCTATTAGCCAGCATCTGACAAGATGATTGGAAGGGAAAAGTACACGAATCACGCCCACATCTTGCTCCATTTATAAAGTGCAGTAAATGCACTTGACGATTTTGCGTGTCATTTAAATGACTTCCTGAAAAAGTCACCTTTCAATTGACAAATGATCAATAAATGTGATTCGTAACGAATTTGTAAAAGCTTACTCATTCTTCAAGGTAACTCATTTTGTTTTAGGTAATCTAATCTTTTCCCGTTGTTGCTAAGCTAAAAATTGAGTAAGGATTCATCGGTTAAGTTCCCTTTATAACCTTCAATAAAATGATTATCCATTTAAACTAGACCAAGACTAATATTGCTAGAAAACCGACAAAGAAATCTAATCCCCAGATCTGCCAGCATTCCGTGTCACCACATCCATCGGAAGTCGAAGAGATCCGATAGCCTAGTCAAATTAAATGCAGAAGATACACACATGCAAATTCAATTAATTTCGCCGAAGCCATTAACATTCTGATCGGTTGCAGCTGATAAAATAAACTTTCAGCATCGTCTGGATATTGCCGTGCTCAATCAGTCAGGTTGGGTCTGGGATTTTCTTGTTTTTTTTTTCAGTTTTTTTCTGTTTTTTTTTGCTAAAGATTCCGCTTTTCCCATGGCCAAAACCCAGTCTGCCCAGCCCGCCCACTCTTGCCACCGTTTGTGGCCATGAAAGCTGCAGCCGTTGAGGTTATTGTTTTACTTTTTTTTTTAACTTTGCTACTGTTGCTCTTTGCTGTTTTCCTCCTGCCATTGACTAAATTATGAGCGAGTAAATTTTGCCGCTGACTAAATGGGAGCCGGCAGATGTGCCACGAATTTTTCTCATAAATAAAGCAAGCGTGTGTGTACGCGAAAGAGAGAAATTTGCCAAGGAAAGCGAGGCCAAATAGCTGATGGCCAAAACCACCGGCGAACGAAAGAAACGAACGAACCCACCAAGCCAACTAAACAACCACCCATCACCCACCCACAGACTGTTTTAATTAAGCCGCCATGCAAATGAGCTGCAACTGGTTTTCTGGCCAGGATGGTAGAGGCCACAAGATAGCTGGGCAGTGGGAGGCAGGTGGCGGCTTGGTTGTTGGCTGTTCGTTGTTGGTAGTTTGGATAGGATGCAGGTTGGGGGCGTCTCTAGATCGGACGCGGCTGTGCGATTAATTGCGCTGAAATTGGCGCGGAATTTCCATGCAAATGCGGGACAAGTGAAAGCCACAGCCGGTGGCTTCTTTATATATCCCCCCTTCTTTTGGATAATAACGATCGGCTGGGATCGCCGCCTCGTCCTCATCCCAATCACCATATCCATATCCATCTATCTCTGCGTTGGCAGGGCCCCATTTTGAGACCCAGCAGTTCAGTAAACAATCAATAGCACTACGGGAACTGCACCACCACCATCTGCGACACTTTGCCAAACAAGTTCCACAACAAGATGTGGGGAGTGCACTGAAAAAAATAGCATAAAATAGATGATACATTTGCGATTACATATGAAATTCATGAATATATAATATCAATATTATTTAAATCAAAGGGACTGCCCTTTCTCCTTCAACAACTTTAAACAAAACACACAGAAATTGGTTATTACTTAATTAATGCAATTTGTAATTATTGCCCTCAGTGTGTCATAAGTGACTGGGCTAGTCAACGCTCTTCGGTTGGCTGGCAAACGCGTTAGATTAATTTCCAAAGGCTGTCATTAAAATTCCAGCGCAATGCAATTTATATGCCACACACATGCCAATGCGGCTTAGGCCAAGTCTCGGGCATCAGGCAATTTTTAATAAAAACAGCTTCATATTTATGATATCAGAATATGGCCGAGAAAAACGGGCTCGGAGACGGAGACCACGCGCCGCTCGTTAGCGGTATGCATGGATGCGGATTGCGGATTGGGGATGGGGTTCTGGTGGTCTGGGTATCTGGATATCTGAGTATTGGAAAAAGCTGAGGATCGGCGGGAGGATGGCGACTCCAGGAGACAACATCATCATCATAATCGGCGGAGGAGCGACCGCCACTCGTGGGCTGTTGAAATTTGCATGACAAACTCAAACTCATCCATCAATCACGCAGCCAAACTCCAGTTCGAGTGCGGATTACAATTTTGTTTGCAGTTGCAGTTGCAAGCAGTTAGCAGTTAGCAGCTGCTGCAAACTCGTTAGGTCTCCACAATTTCACTTTTAATTACACATACTACGGCCGGCTAATCCCTCAAGCCGATTTTATATAATGCATATGCCCCATTGACAGCGGGAGATTGCACTGAGAAAAATACTGTCATATGATAATTAAGTGTTATTAATGGAAAATGAAATAAGGGATTACCAAAGAAACACATTTAAAACTTTAGATGTTATGCACCAAAGTAAAGGAACTGAAGTAAGATAGCTTGAAAGGATAAATACATATGATAAATTAGTACGATTTTTGGGATGCATTATCCTCAAAACTTTTATGAACATATAAGAATATTTGTATAATTTTTTATAATTAATTTATTATTGCATTATGTTTCTTTCTTCTCTTTTTGTGCTAACGATAGCTTCGCTTAGCGCAAATTTTCACTTGTCTTTTGCATAATTTAGACAAGCTGAATGGGCGATGGAGCTATGTATGCATGTATGCATGTGGGGGGCTGTGAATCGGCGGAGAGATGGGGCTGCTATGGAGCTATGGAGCTATAGAGTGACTGCCTGGGGCTTCAACACGGGCGGCGCCGTAAAATCAATTTACAGCCACGCACTGCGTTATCACAAAGTGCGAGCGAGATGCGATGGGTTGGAACGGGATGGCACCAGAGTGCGTAGCGCCACCTGTCGACGATCGTTAGCGTCATCGTAAATAATTTGAATCCTCCGATTTTTTTTTTGTTGTATTTTCTACCCATTTTGCTCGCCTCTCAAGTATGTGTTGTTCAAAAGTGGTGGTGTGCAGTTTCTTAAGGCTATTGCAAAACCTATGCAAATTTATGACTGTCAGCGGATCACGGACGTCGGTGACCACGTTTCCTCGTTGGCCTGGCTGCTCTGGGGGAAGTGATAACGAAATGACCATAATGGACATTAGGGGCTGTTGCCTGGTTGCCTGGTTGCCTTGTTGTTCCGTACTGTGGTGTATCCCACTGTGCCACGAAATGCATTTGCTGCTTTTCTATTTGCCAGCGAGGCCGAAACAAAACAAGGCAGAAAATAATTGTAAATCGCTAGATTTATGACCGAAAACATGGCCACGAATTATGACGCCGGCCACAGGTGGAAATCGCATGCTGATTTCAACTTGATTTGCTTGCCATATAATTGCAAATTGTATTTGTTTAAACACGTACACACATGTTGAACGTTGGCTGGAGTGAGCCTCAAGAAATCGGCGTCCAACCGAAGCGAATGTTGCATGTTGCAAGTTGCAAGTTGCTAGTGTGTCCGTAGATCTTTTGTTGCCACACGCCCACACAGCCACCAACAACAATCCAAAAACGCTGTGAGACAACTTTGAACGATTGCTTGACGTGTTTTCTTTTTTGGCCAAGAGCATTCGAGGCGCATCTGCAAGTGCCCGTTGTTAACAAATTATTTTTTCTATTTTTTATTTTAATTAATTTGTGGGCTGTCTGCAATGTAATGAAATAATCAACTGAAGTGTATAATTTTAGTTATTTGGGAATGGGCTTGTAAGCGGTTGTCCTTATAAAGTGATTAAGGAAAATAGCCTAGGGACTTTTATGGCGTTTTATTTCTGTCTGCAATTCAAATGCAAATAAATTTGATGTTGAACAAATTCTTTATAACTGATTAGTTGCTTATGACATTCACACGATAGTTAAAATCGTGGTAATGCAATCTTCATCGCATCGTGTATGTGTGTAAATTAAGCCCTGACCCCTAGCTGTTATTAAGATTGAAAATAATATTGGACTTTCTAGCAATCTCTGGGGAATCTAAATCACATAAGCTATCCCATTACGAATTATTCGCTCGACTACCACACTTTAGCGGCCACATGGAATTGCTCCGTGAACGTGATCATAACTTGAGTTGGCCAAAAAGAGTCTTCAAATTATGATTGGATTCAGCTTCCGCATAACCGAACTGCAGCTGCGACCCCAAATGGTGGACTCCAATGGAGTCCAGTGGAGTCTCCAGGATCCTCCCATCGAGAATGGCATCCAATTTCGCACCGGGGGCAGTTGCCACGTGCGTGCTCCATTTCTTCTGCTTTCGGCCAAAAGGTGCCAATGTGGCAAATGTTTTGTGCTTAACATTTTTATGGCTGCCATAAGTTGGCCGTAGTGTGGTAAATGCTGCTGCCACAGCAGCTACCACTCTGCCACTAGTGCCACTGGCCAGAAGCCACTGACCGCAGGCCAAACCTATGGCAATTCGAACCGGATCGTGGCTTGACACTTGAGGTATCGGTTTCATTAGCGAAATGTTTCCGTAAGAGTGCCAAAAGGTCGCAATTGATGCCATTTACAAGGCTATTGCCATGGCCATATAGGCCCACGTACGTGGCCTATCTTCTTGTGGTGGAGCTGAATGCAGGGGAGTTTTGGATCGGTTATTAGTCGTGTATTGAGTTTCGCCCGAAAGCTTTCTTCTTATCCGCGGCAGGCATCGCTGGCGATTTGTTAAACCCGCCGCGACTCAATAAATTTATCAAATTGAAAAATGCGCAATCGAAATCAAATCAAAGCGAACAGCGAACGGGCTCCAAAGGAGTGTGTTGATTTTTATGGAATTGTAGGGGGAAACAATTCGGCAAATCGCTTTGCAATCAGCAGCAACGGTCTTAGCCCAGCCCAGTGCCAGCTCGCTAACCCTGGTGCTAAGCTACACTTGCCAAAAATGTTGAGACTAATGAGGTGCATTTTATTGATTAAAGTTGCCTGTTTTTCTTAGAAACTTACCACCCTTTCTCCTTTGCCAGTTGGTGCGGGGGTACATTTTTAATAAATTCTCATAAATTCTAGCTAAATTTTTCTAGGTGCAGCGGTATCGCATACAAACGACTTGTGACAAAATGACGAAATTTATGTTACTTTTTTGCATCGGCAAAGTGCAAACCGTTGCCGCTTTTCCGCGGGGCGGGCAGGTGGTCAGTCTGTCAGCAACAAATGCAAAGCGCCAAAAACTGCGACACTTTGTATAAATTGTGTTGAAAACAGCAGCAACAGCAGGAGCAGCTCAGCTCAGAGTCAACTTGGTCGTCTGTCCAAGGCATTTGCGAACTGAACTGAGCTGAACTGGGATCCAAATGGCTGTATTGAAGCTGGCGAGTGCCAGTGCCAGTGCCAGTGCCACACCCCCTCGGGCAAATGCAACAAATTATTGTCATCAATTTTTAGATGCAAAGCTTGAGGAGTGACATTTATTGAAGTTTGGCTGCAGTCGTCCGGCAGTCGAGAGCAGGAGCCGCTGGCCAGGCTCTGTTTTGGTGGCTTTGGGTCCAGGACGTGATTGCTCCACATTGCAGGCGGCTGGCTGGTAATGTTGATGATGATTATAGCCACGGTTCGGCATGGTTGCCCCAGTCTACACTGCCAAATATTATCTCGATCTTCAACTTTGCCATGAACTTAAAATTGTGGAAAGCTATACTTGTGTTTAAACAATCAATTGGGAATTTTAGAAATATTTTTGTTAGTAGCCCTGCATGTTTCTAATAACATCCCTTGATTAGTTGTTATAATTTGTTGCAGTGCACCCCGACTTGGTCTGTTCCTGGCCAGTTAGGAGTGACACGTTCACTGCTGATTGCTAGGAAACGATGGCAACAAGTGGCCATCGGCTGGCCATCCACTTAAATGAGTTTCGGCTGCAAGTTTTCTGCGCGCTTTTGTTTCACCTCAACTGGGATTTTTTTTTTGTTTTTCTTTTTTTTTTGCCAGATTTTGGTTTTCAGTTTCTGGCGGCGGCCGCTTCATTAGCAGCTCTTAGGAGCCCCCTCCCCAAAAAGTAAAAGCCAAAAAGTTATGACCATATTTGTGCTAAATTATGAGGCCCTTTCATAAATCAGGCACACGGGCAGCGGCGGCGACCTAGCGAAAAATGCCAAGATTATGGTTGTGGCAATGTTTAGTGTGGCACCATTAGCTTTCAGCTGTGGAAAAACTGGCGCAAATGGTCAGCGTTGGAAAATTTTGCATTGTATTCGAGAACGTGGACAATTGCAAGTGCTCGACTTACTTTAAACTGTGCCATTTATCATATGCGAAAATATTTTGTCAGTCCGCTTTTGGCCTTTTGCCATTTTCACCATTTCCATTTGGCCATCTTTCGCTTTTCAATGAGTCCGCAGACCAGCAGGCCTGGTCTAAATCTCTGTACTGTTGGTTAAAGTCGGAAAGCAGTGTTCCCCAAAAAGGCTACCGTTTTGCTAGAGTCTGTTATTGTTTTTTGGATCTTTTGCTTATGAGGGAGTTGGGGGATTTTTTTTCGGGGGAAGCTACAGTTACAGTTGGCTCGTGCATGTCTCGTGGCCAGTAACAATAACTGTACAACTGTACAACTGAACAACTGGAGAAGTGGACAACAAAAGCCCCCAAAGAGTCGGATGTACGATCACTTGCATATTACGGTTCCAGTTGTGAATTTCTGCAGCACATACCCGAATATGAGTTACTTTCCTGGGGCAGTGTCTCTGCCTCAATCCGCATGGAATGGGGGCCGTGATCTCTGCCAGAGCAGACTAGAGCGCACAAGGAAGGTTTTCAGAAACAATTACCAGGTTGGCGGTGTCAGGAGTAAGGACACTCCGGGCGATCTGTGCCGCAGAGTGGGTCGGCACTCTCAGCAAATGAGTTATCGCTTTTACGATGCCAACTAATCATAAAAACGTTTCCGTTGGCGGTATGTGTTGTATGTTGCATGTTGTATGTTGTGTTCCACAGAAGTTGTTAAAATCAATATGATTGCTAGAAACTTTTGGTTTTTGTGTACCCAGCAGTTATTGATATACAGAATAATATTAAAATCACACAAGGAATTTTCCTTCTTGTAGCAAATAAACACAATAACAAGTAGCCTCTAGTGGTTGGCATGTTCTGCAAGTGGGTTAAGTGAAGTTTTTGTGCATTGCAAAAGATTGCTATATAAGAATGCGCACTGGGCACTTATGAACTTTTGCGCTCTGACTCTTCTCGCTAAATTGACATCGCATACGCAACCCAGGCCAGCCAATTAAAGACTCTACGTGACCTCCAAGCAAAAGAAAAAAACAAAAACTTATCATAAGCACAAACAAAAAAATAAGAAACCAACCCTGCCATGTTGAGCTTTCCACGCTGCCACTCTTTTTGTCCGCGAGATACGCGGAATGTGCAGCTAATTGACCAGCCCCAGACGATGATGCACTTCATCAAAAAAATAAAAAAAAAAATATGCCAAAAAAGCAGAAGCAGCAACCAGAAATGACAAAAGCCAAAAAAAGACCGAGTGAGGCAGTGAGTGAGTTAGTGAGACTTACTCAAGTGGCGGGGCATTACGTCAACGTCAACTCCATTTGGCGGACAACAGCAGGGGACAGAGTCTACGACTGGGAATCGGAGTATTGGAGCTGATGGAACTGATGGAGGAGGAGCAGATGGTGGAGCAGGAGGAGGAGCCGGGGGATCTGAGTACGGGTCAAGTGCTGACGCATCAGCCAAATCCAGTGAAGTGCACCAAAATACATAAATGCTTGAAAAATATAATGAGCCGAGTGGATGCCGCTGATGTTGTTGGCAGCATCATTAAGAGCGATCATCTGTCAGGCGGATCGCATATGAATGAGATTTGTGCCTCGATTTAGCCTCGCTATTGTTCGCTATTCTATGGAATTAAATCTTTATGGATTACAAATCCAAAACACATGATTTGGAAAATTAATAGGGCTCATGTACAAATAATTTTCTCTTAAATGTGTGATATGATTCGCCTAAAAACTATTTTTGTTTAGCACATACAGTAATACATATATCACTTACTATCACTTCGCATAAATCTAAACTTTATACTTTAAAGCCAAATGTAGTGGCTACCAACTGTTTTTCTTGTACTGATTATACGCCATTGAAATAACTACTACTTAACAGCTGATATCGAATAACCAATAAATGAACGTAGATATCAGCTAAAAGGAACTTAACACCCACTAAAATGTCTTAAAAAAACCAAATGACTATGTGGGCGGCCTTAGTTGGTTATTAAAGCGAAAACGTTTTCATCACAGTTGTTAATGGTGCTAGTGGGATGGTTAGCTGGTTTAGTGGCCTTTCAAATTGACCACAAGGCTTATTGTAACATATCCCATTTCGGTCCGAATAAAAAGGTGTATGCGAAGGTTATTTCTTTTAGTTCGCAGAATTATCGTTTTATTTGCCGGCGATCAACAGGACTGGTATATCAATTTCTTTTAATAAAAATGTATAAATTAAAACACATTTATTATTTTATTATTATAAGTACAGTGTCAGTTTAATTGCACTGTAAGGTGGTGACAAAAAACTCTGGGGCAATGTTAAATAAATCAAAAGTTGGACGCGACACCTCCTCTCCCATGGGTGCAGTTGATGGCAGTTAAAAAGCCAACATATAAGTTGGAAATGGATAACCATTCCCACATTCAACATGGGTCAGTTGCAGCTACTGTTAGCTGCCTTGGTTCTCCTAAGTCCTGGCAGTGAAGGTTTCCAACAATATTTACTACATCATCTGAGTCGTGAGCTTAAGTTTGATTATGCTCTGCTATTGGGCAACTTGGATCCTACTTGGCTGGAGATCTTGTGGCAACTTCCTGTACCAGTAATTCAAATTGAAGAGCACTCTAGGGAGAACTATAACTTGCTTGACAATCCTTCACAAAATGTCCTTACAATAGCTTTTTTGAACGATTCACCGAAAGATATGCTGGAGAACTTAAGCCGCAATCTACGTATGCTAAACACACGACCCGTGCTGTTGGTTATAAAGAACAGGACACTTCGAGTAAATTGGTTGCTGGAATGGTGTTGGAACCATCAGCTACTTAATGTCGTGGCCATTGGTCGTGATTTTAAGGTAAGATGTACTTAATTACCTAATTAATTACCATTTAATTAAGGAGAGTAAAGTGATTATTAGTTGTTTCTTTTTTCGTGCTTATTTTTGAACCTTCTGATAATGTAGTTTTATTAAATGATGCCGTGCCATTTGTTTTTTCTTGTCCTATCATATATTCATATTTCTCCGTAGAAACCATAGGCTCTTCATCATCTTCGTCTGATAAAGCATCACATAGAAGTATGCATTCCTTTTTCGTTTGAAAACGATTTGGGTTTCCCCCACAACCACCGTAAATAAATTCTACGCAGACATTGTTTGCAAAGTCGTAGGCAAACATTTCAAAATTTCCATTGCAAGGACCAGGATTTGCGATTAATGAACATCTCCCTTGAAATAAAGATTAAATATCTAGGTCTAAAGATAAAAATAACTCACCATGTCTGAGTGCCACAGAAGTCCCAAGGCCTATTAAGAAAATCAATAAGTGGCGAATAACCAGCGAATTCATGACTGTGAACTAATTTATTATTTGTGTTTGGTGTGTTGAAAACATACATATACGATAGTGAAATATGAAGCATACGCCCTGTGTGATTTGTCTAATATTTTCAGGAGTCTTTGATTGTCTACAGCTACACACCCTTTCCCATCTTGCAGTTCATTGAGAGACGTTTGGACAACAGCACCATAATATTCGAACAGCGCTTGGAAAATCTTCATGGCTATAAGATACCCATTGCCTTGGGTGGATCGTCACCCAGACTAATTGTGTATCGTGGCTCGGATGGAAAACGGATTTTCTCAGGACCTGTTGGTAACTTCATGAAGAGTTTTGAACAGCGTTATAATTGCAGATTGGTTCAACCTTATCCCTTTGATGAGACAGCCATTTCACCGGCTCGTGATTTACTTGCTGCCGTGCGAAATGGTAGTGTTCAAGTGGCTTTAGGGGCTATTTATCCCCTACGTCCATATACTGGGTATTCATATCCCATCGAACTGATGAGCTGGTGCCTGATGATGCCGGTGCCCGAGGAGGTTCCTCACAGTCAGCTCTACAGCATGGTATTCAGTCCTATGGCGTTTGGGGTCACCATTCTTGTCATGGTTTTAATCTCTTTAACTTTATCGATTGCGCTTCGTCTGCACGGATATAGAGTTAGCATTAGTGAGTACTTTCTACATGACAACTGTTTGAGAGGAGTCCTGTCTCAATCCTTCTATGAGGTCCTTCGACCTCCAGCCTTGATAAGGGCTGTGTATCTGGTGATCTGTTTGTTGGGATTGCTGATCACCTCCTGGTACAACTCGTACTTCTCCACTTTTGTGACCAGTGCCCCCAGACTGCCACAGCTCAGCAGCTATGAGAGCATTAAGCATTCCAATCTCAAGGTAGTGATTTGGAAGCCGGAGTACGAGATGCTACTCCATCTATCGGAAAACATGGAGAAATACTCGTCCATCTTTCAATTAGAGGCGGACTACAAAGAGTTTTTGCATTTGCGTGACTCTTTCGACACCAGATACGGCTACATGATGCCAATGGAAAAGTGGTCACTGATGAAGGAGCAGCAGCGAGTATTCAGTTCGCCATTGTTCAGCCTACAGGACGAACTCTGCGTCTTTCACACCGTTCCCATAGTGTTTCCCATCGTAAGCAATTCGATATTCAGGGAACCCTTTGATCGTCTCATTATGGAAGTGTCTGCATCGGGTCTTCTGAGCCACTGGAAGGACATGAGCTTTACGGAGATGATCAAGGCAGGACAACTGAGCCTCGAGGATCGGGGACATCCAAAGGAGTTTCGGGCCATGAAGGTGGAGGACTTGATGCAGATTTGGCGCTTTGTGGGTTGGATGCTTGGCTTGGCCACAATGGTGTTTCTTCTAGAGTTGGTTAGTTTTTGGCGACATAAGATGTGGCAGCACATGAAATATATATTTTCTTTCGGCCAAACCAAAATATTTAAATCTAGAAAATAAAAAATGAATGTCTGTGTCCATATTCAATATTTATTAAAATAAAATGCATTCAAAAATCTTAAAACAATTTTATTAATTTTCATTAGGTTGTAATATGACTTCCTTTGGTATAACTACAACCCCAGTTATTGTTTTAATGATTAAACCTGCCCTGAGAGTGGTGTTCATTTTCCAACCAAACATGTCTGATTGCGGTGATTTCGCTGCTTTTGTGTAATCCCCGGGGAAATGTTTTCTGGTTTTTTTTTTTCGCCCGCGACTTGTTAACGTGTGCTGCTAATTGGAATTAACCATTAGCCATGTCGTCGGCGGATTCATTAGCAACCCTTTAAATGTGCAGCGGCATCAATCAGTGTCATGCAGTTGTCCCTCGACCGTCGTGATGGATTGCCCAAAGTGGATCCTGGGCGGCCTTTGCCTGATTAGCCTGGTCGATGGCGCAACGGTAATTCAATTACTGGCTGGGATGAAACTGGAATCGGACTTTGAGTACGTGCTGCTCATGAAGAATAGGAACTTTAGTCTCTCGGCTGAAGTTTGGAACGGCACATCGTTGACGAAGGACGTTATGGACGAAGTGCAAGTGTCTGTCCTTCAATTGAATGAAAATAGAAGCTACTTTTTGCACAATACCATCAGTAGACGTCTGGTTTCCCTAGTCTTTATGAGAGATGCAAAGCTGGAAGAGCACAGAGGTCTACTCACAGCTCTGGTCGCGAATCTTAGGCACATGACCACGTCTAGAGTGATTTTTCTAGTCCAATCGGAGGCGTCAACCGATTTCCTATACGAATTGTTCAGGGATTGCTGGCGTAAAAAACTATTGAATGTGATTGTTATTTTCCAGGACTTTGAGGTGGGTGTGCAGAAGCTTAGATGGATTACATTTGATATTTTCTATTTTGGGATCACAGACTTCGTCGAGCTTCTACAGCTACTCACATTTTCCTATACTGCAAATAGAAGAGCGCATCTTTGAGACCAGCTTGCAGCTGTTACATATTTTTCCCGATCGACTCAGGAATTTCCATGGCTACCAGATGCCCGTGATTCTTGGAGGAACCGCACCGCGTATGATTGCCTATCGCAACAAGAAGGGTGATGTGGTCTATGATGGTACCGTGGGTCACTTTATGACGGCATTTCAGCAAAAGTACAACGTTAAGTTTGTGCAGCCACTGCAGGCGAAAAATCCTTTGGACTTTGCACCATCAATACAAACAGTTGGTGCCGTGCGAAATGAATCCGTCGAGATATCCATATCACTGACTTATCCGACGATTCCACCGTTTGGATTTAGCTATCCGTACGAGCAGATGAACTGGTGCGTCATGCTGCCAGTGGAGGCGGATGTGCCACCATTTGAGTATTACACCAGGGTCTTTGAGCTGACTGCCTTCCTGCTAACTCTGGGTATCCTGGTGATAATATCCTGTCTCCTGGCCAGCGCTTTGCGTCTCCATGGCTATGCAACTAACATCAGTGAGTTCCTGCTCCACGACAGCTGTCTAAGAGGAGTACTGGGTCAATCCTTTGTGGAAGTTTTCCGAGCGCCCACACTGGTGCGGGGTATTTATCTGGAGATTTGCGTGCTGGGCATCCTGATCACCGCCTGGTACAACTCCTATTTCTCCAGCTATGTGACCAGTGCACCAAAGCAGCCGGCCTTTCGAAAGTACGATGATATTTTGGCCTCCAATCTGAAAGTGGTAGCATGGAAGCCGGAATATGCAGAGCTGGTGGGCCGTCTTCTTCAGTTTCGGAAGTACGAATCCATGTTTCTGGTGGAACCCGATTTTAATCGATATTTGGCACTACGTGACACGTTGGATACGAGATATGGTTACATGATTACCACTAATAGGTGGGTTTTGATCAACGAACAGCAAAAGGTCTTCTCGCGGCCACTTTTCCGAAAACGCGACGACTTTTGCTTTTTCAACAATATACCCTTCGGATTTCCCTTGCACGAGAACTCCGTTTATATGGAGCCAGTGCAGAAGTTGATCATGGAATTGGCCGAAACAGGACTTTACTTTCACTGGATGGCCACCGGTTTCTCGGAACTCATTGATGCGGGTGAGATGCACTTTGTGGACTTGAGTCCTCGTCGTGAATTCAGGGCCATGCAAATTCAGGATCTACAGTATGTGTGGTATGGATATGCTTTTATGGTTGTATTATCCTCCCTGGTTTGGCTGCTGGAATCCTTGGTGCACAAGTTAAAATCTAAAACCATTTTCCCAAGACATTTTATGCATCGAAACAAAAAATAAAGGAGTTTCGTGGCAGAGTTGAAGGCTTGTTTAAAAACCATAATATCCGTAAAATTATCGTTAACGATACTAAACATAAATCGGCTTTGCTACCTAAACAAAGGGATCTTGCTGTTGTAATGACTACATAGCATAGTGGTGTGTGTAGTTTCGCAGCTCCAGCTGCTTTATGGTTATTTGTCTAGCCATCAAATATGACTTTCCTTTCGTTTCGCATACCCCACTCGAGGATCGAATGTTCCCTAGTACCCATTGTGCAAATATTTGCACAGCAGCTCGCCGGCTCAAAGTTCAACATCAAAAGCAATTAAGACGCGTGCTTGCCGCAGTGGCAGCTGAACACTAAACACTGAACATCGAATACCCAGTGTTTGAGCTCCCCCAAAGGTGCGCTGATGTTAGCCACCTGTGCGACGGCCACTGGCGCCTCTTGAAATTCCCTAATCGACATGTTTCGATCTCAAACGACGTGGTCGGCAGTGGAGGCATCACCATCAGCGGTGCACGGCGAGAAAAAATGGTTGACTTTCATGTGGACTTAATGTGATCAAGATGTAGGGCAATATCCGCTAAGAACTGCTTTCGGTTTTATAAGTATTATAACTCTAGCATTGTATTTTATTTTTTATATATTAAGTCCAAGAATTTCTCAGGCCAACATTGCTTTGAAGAATCCAATAATGGAAATTCGTATAGTACCCACCCATTTTTTTTGCAGTGCACAAGTCGTGTTTCACCGATCGTGAAGTGAAAAATTTTCTCTAATCTACGCTGATGGCACGCATTTGTAGCCCCCCGCCAAACGATGCCGGCAGTCTGGGGCCGGGTACTTTGATTTTGACTGACAAGTGCCGCCTGCCTGCTGATGCGGCTGCTGCTGCGGCTGATGCGGCTGCTGCTGCAGTAATGTTGTTGCAATTGCTGCTGCTGCTGTTGCGATCCGTTGTTGACATGCGCAGCTGCATGCGCTTTCGTGTGCACTCAGCTCCTTTATTGGAGAAAATTATTTCAGACCTCGGCCAGACCCATCTGCCATCTTCAGGCTCCATCGGCGTAACGAGCTGAAACTAATTAACCCACGTCAGACCCAAAACAGCGGACACGGGGCGCATCTTAATTGTCAATAAAACGTTTTAGATTTCTTTATTTTTAATGCTTGCAATACTAAAAATATTAATGCAAAACTTAACTGCAGATGGATGTGTGTGTGTGTGTGTGTTGTATGTGTATCTGTGTGTTTTATGTGTGAGCGAGTGTGTGTGTGTGCATAAATAATAACTAACAAAGATTTAACTAAGATTTCAATGTGTGGCTTAGCCTAGGCTTGGATATAAACAAGGATCGTTCTCTATGTACATAAACTATGAAGTTCAATAAATTAGCAGAAAATACTCGTATTGCAAAGTGTACACAGTTTATAACAAATCGTTAAAAACGTTACATAACCCAAACACCATTGAAGATATTTCTTGCGTAATCTAAACTAT
Organism: Drosophila yakuba; assembly: GCF_016746365.2. Lineage (NCBI taxonomy): Eukaryota > Metazoa > Arthropoda > Insecta > Diptera > Drosophilidae > Drosophila > Drosophila yakuba. The sequence continues at coordinate 21,926,290 of NC_052530.2, forward strand.
TGTCCATTAAAAACTATCACAAAATAATTGGCAGTTTAATTAACCACTAACTACGGCTGATTTATCAGTAAGCTTAACGTAAACACTACACACTAGTTGGATAGTTGGGTGAATGTGGTGTTATCTTTAATTATACGGAATTTCGCCTTTTAGTAATGCGCCTTTTATTGCGTTTATCAAATTTATCAAATACAAAAATAATGGCAAGTGCAAGTTGAGTTGCTGAACATATGGTGTGTAATAGTATAGTAAGTAGTAGTTGGTAATGCTTGTGCCCCCCTTTTATTTTCTTAATATTTTGTTATTGAATGCCTTGGAAGTTGGCTAACACTCGGCCCAAGAGATCAAAGAGATCCTTGAAAGGAGAAAGGAGCGGGAATTTGCTGTAGGATGAGCTCCGGAGGATGCGTTTCGAATTTAGTGCCTCAGGTCAGTGTTCCTTCCTCAAAATATTTGGCATTCCCTCTGTTTGTACAACTAATAAAATACTACCACTAACAATATTTACTCGCATATTTATTATATATACATTAACACTAGCAAACAAATTTATGCTAATTTGGGCAGAGCAACTAAGTAAAACAAATACTTTCAATTTACAGGAAACACGCAACGGGCTGAGCAACTTAAAGACTCTGTAGAACTGGAAACTTGGTATATAAATCGAAAAATTGAAGGCGGTAATTATTCTAGTTGGGGGGGTAATTTCTTTTAAGAATTCTCATTATCGTTTAGCAAGGAAGCGTTTGGCCTCTTTTTGATATCACCACTCGTGGAATTGCTTCATTAGCTTCGTTACACTTCTATTTCTACTCGCCTAGCATAGCTATTTATACTTTAGTTTAACTTTAGTTATTTAAATCTTCAAAATTTGGCACATTTAAATTTAATTCGTTTTGAGTAAATGTACATTAAGTTGAGTATTGTATTTGGAAGTGCTTCGAGTGTGTTTGTATGTCTCTGTGTTTGTGTGTGTGTGTGTTGGCATATAGGAATTGCACAGAAAGCTGAAATAGGAATTCATCAATGACGTAAATTCGAGTTGGGAGTACGAGTACGAGTTTGAGTATTTAGGTATTAACAGTAGTAATAGTTTCTCTACATTTTCATTTTGTTTGTGTTGGTCTCTGTGTGTTGGTGTGTGTATCTATGTTTGTATTTTGTGAGTAAGGAACAAGAAATAGTTAAGCCGGGGTAATGACTCCCCCGCTGCCGGTGCTCACTACCGATTGGCCAGGAGTCCATTGGCCGGTGGCAGTACTCCGCCAGGTGGCGTATTGGGATTGCTGATCATCACGGGCAGCGATGGTGGCACCACACCGCCACCAAGTTGCTGCTGCCGCTGGTTGAGTGCGGCACTGGCCGATCCTGCCGAGGATCCACCACTCGATCGCTGGTGTTTGCCGGAGCCGCCCTTGATGAAGTTGCCATTGTTCTTCTGGGTCATGTGCGTCTGGTAGTGCTTGGCCAGGTGGGCCTTCTGGCGAAAACTCTTGCCACACAGCGAACAGGCGAAGGGCTTCTCGCCCGTATGCGTGCGTATGTGCACATTCACCGAGTACTTATCCTTGAAACCCTTCGCGCAAATGGAGCAGTAGTGCAGGGATCGCTCCTTGCGCTGTGTGCTGCCCGAGGAGGAGGATGAACTGCCGCCGGAATTGGCTGGCGGACTGTTGCTGCTGCTGCTGGCACTACCGCTTGACGAGGAGCTGCCACTGCCACTGCCACCGGCTATCAGCGGATTGCCACCGCTACTCTGATTGTTGTTGGCCACATTGGGATTATTGTTATTGCTGCTGCTCCGTTTGTACGCCTTCTTGGGCTTGACAACACCGCCGCCGGAGCGGACATGGCTGCTGGCGGCGCCGGAAGTCACCACCGCCGATGTGGGCGATGTGGAGGTACTGACCTCCGGTTTCAACGGTTGCGGTGGCTGCAATTGACCCGCCGATGTAACCGCCGGACTGGGTGAGATTTGCATTAGCACATCACTGGTGGGCACATAATCACCGGGCGTTGGTGTGCCTGCTGAGCCGGCACTGCAAAACTGCTGCACTTCGTTGGCGATGCGCTTGATCTTCTCGAAATCATCGCTGAAGGCATTCTCCAGCGATAGGAACATATCGTCCACCAGAATATTGGCATTCCCATTAAGTGGCTGCTGTTGCTGCTGCTGTTGTTGCTGCTGCTGCTGTTGGGTACTTAGATGGATACCCTGGGCCTCGTCGAACATTTGGGCAGCACTTAAAGTGGAGTCCGCAAAACCCAAAGCAGCTGCCTCATCGGTAAATAGCAAACGTCGCATGTCCTCATCCTTGACCACTGGCATAGTCAAGCCATTTTGCATGTGCAAACCCTTTGCGTAGCCCTTTCCCTGCAGCGCGCTCCGCAGCAGCGATTCCGCCGTACTCTGTTCCGTGTCCGTATTGTGATCCGCCATGTGCCAGTCGTTGTTGTTATTCTGGAATTGTGCCAACTGTTGGCCCAAATCATTGCCGCCCGCCAATGAGATGGCCGTGACCAGCGAGGGAAGCGTCTGTAGTTGCGCCTGCTGAGCCTGGTTTTGTGCGTGGGAAATACTGCTGAGACCATCCGTTCCATTGCCGATCACATCCTTGCCATCCGTACCAAAGCCACTGTCATCGTACGGATACTCCGATTTAATGTAGCCCGGAAAACTGCCCAGCAGACTGTCCAGATCCAGCGTTGTGGGCAGCTGTTCCGCCTCCGAGCGCTTCAGCCAGGGCTCTCCTCCATTTAATACTGTCAGGGTGTAGATCTGGCCATCGGTGGTGTCCAGGCTGCTGATGGTGTCGCTGCTGCTTCCCGCTCCACTGGATGCCGCCGAGGAGCTGTTCGCATTCGGTTGCTGCTGCTGCTGTTGCTGTTGCTGATGTTGCTGCTGCAACTGCTGATGCTGCTGCTGATGTTGCTGCTGCTGCTGCTGCTGCTGCTGGAGGTGACCCTGCGGCGAGGTGGGACTGGGCTGATTGGTGCTGGCGGATCCACCATTACTGGCGCTGGTTGTGACCGGCTGCTGTTGCCAGCAGTAGCGATCGAGGTCCTCGAATATCGAGCTGGAGTCCAGGCGGCTGTTGTCCTTGTCCTGGTGCCAAAACTGCAAGCGGATAAGAATAAGTAAGGATGAATTAGAGAGCGTCATTTGGTTGTGACTAAAAGTAACTACCTTCTAATGATTGGAAAATATGTTTTTTTTATAGTTATAGTTAAGGTTCCAAGTTAATAGCCTACCTCATAGCCCTGTAACGTGGGATCGCCACCGTTGCTGGTGCCGTTGCGGTTGCCCACGGGCACCACGACTCCACCACCACCACCGGCGCCTGCACCACCGCCTCCGCCGTCGTGGATCATGTTGTTGCTGTTGGTTCTCGCACCACCGCAGAGGCTCTGCTGTTGCGATTGCGACGTAATGGGCTGGTGCACCACCTGGACGTGGTTGTTATTGTTATTGTTGTTGTTGTGACCGTTATGACTGTGGGGCGGCTGTTGGTGGTTCTGGTGGTGCTGCTGATGCAGACTGACGCCCAACGATTCCACGCCCACGCCCACTCCTATGCCGATGCCCATGTCCGGTCCGGTCACAAAGTCAAAGAAGTCCGCCTTCGAGAGATCCTCGGCACGAAAGGACTCGCTGATGTCCATGCCAGCCGCTGCGGACATATCCTCGGTGCCGATCATTTGCTGAGCTTGAAGCGCCAGAGTAGCGCCTTTGAAAACCAGATACTGGTTAGTTGCAAGTGTTGGGTATGCTGAAAACGAGAAGAGTACACAATTAGTTATGATATATAAGTACTATACATTCTGCCAGCTTTTGTTATAAGTGAAAAATTCTTAAAATACCCATGCACCTGTTTGATTTCGCTTCGGGTTTCGCTTTCGGTTTTGGTTTCTCAATTTCTCCAGCACACACACACACACACACGCACTTGGGGCCTGGCCTGCATTAAAAGTCACACCAATTGATTAAAGCCACTTGTCAGTTGGCCACTTAAGTCAATCAGTCATTCGCATTCGCATTCGCTCATTCTAGCCACATGGCCCGAGCCTGCATTCCGGCCATACTTGCATTTTAATTTGAGGCAGTCTCGGCACTCTCGATCACTCTGCCTCTTAGCCAACTAGCCAGCTAGCTGGCTAGCTAGCCGGCTATCTGCAAACAAATAAATCAAACTGACAGAAGGGTGACAAAGTGTAAACACATTTGGCGTGCTCGACTCGTAAATCTCGCGGACTTTTTGGCTAATGCCAAATTCTGCCAACCTGTCGCTGCGACAGTTTTTACCACAATTTTTTTCTTTTTGGCCAGCACTTTTTGTTTCACTCTCGACTTGTTTCATTTGCATAGATTCGGCAAGTGCTCGGCATTTAGAATAGTTGCAAAAAAATATATACATATATATCGCCGCAATAAACTTGGCTACCGTGTAGCCCATATCGGGCGTACCCCTAAGGTGATCGAACTGTTGTGAGTTTGTGGCTATTTCAGTTAGCGTATCGCAAAACGTACCCCCGAGTCGTGTTCTGGCCAATGTGCCAAATGTTTAAATTGTCAAATTGATTCTACTTCTTTTTATTTCTAGTTTTTGTTTTTTAGTTCGTTTTGGTTTGTTTTGTGTGGTTACCCCAAAGCACTGACACTGACACCGACATGGAAACCAACTGACTCCCAGTCGCTTGGGCTTATGTGTGTATGAAAAATGGACCTTACGGCCTGGCAGCGTGAGAACCACAAACAAAAATGACTTAACAAATTTGCATGGCTCTCGTAGTGGCTGGCTTGCATAGTTTAGATAAGGGCAGAGCAGCGTAGAGAAAATGCCGCTGTTGGAAAATATTTCAGATGCTGCTGCTGTAGAAACATTTAAGTGCAATATCTGCGGGGAAATCAAACTGGCAGGGGAATCTGGAAATAGCGAAAACGGCAGCAGACACTGAAAATAACATTCTTTTTCAGCTGATTGTAAAAACTAGTTGTTAACAGGAAACTTAAAATGGGTTTCTAAGAAGTATGATTATTAAATAATATTTCAAGAATTATATTTAATGTGGAAAATTTAGTTTTAATGATCTTAGAGTTTGTTAATATATTTTAAACCACATTTTGTTTGATCCTCTGTGGCTTAAAACTTTAAAAGTATAATGTTTATTTACATAATTTTTTCTACGTGTCGGTCAGCGGCATCAACACCTGATCGTTGAGGCCACTCAAAGGAGGCAAAGGCTGGCCAACAAGTGCAGGCCATTTGGGAAGCGGTCAGTTAGCATTTTTAAGGCACTCGAGGTGAGCTCGTTTCCCGGCTTTTTCCTCGCCTTTATCGCTTGACTCCAACGGCCAGGCCAAAAGGAAAGAAACAAAAAAAAAAAATGAAATTTCACCAAAAACCAAACGCTGCGTAATCATTTGTGGTCATTTGCCTGCCAACTTACAGCGGCACCGAGGTCTGCCTAGTAGTTTACTTAATAATCATGTTTAAAATGCAGAAATTACTTTATATATACTTTATGGCCAGCAGCGGGGAAAAGCGCCAAACAGAACGGGCAAAAAAACAAAATAAAAAAAAAAATATGAAATAAAATAATAAGCCTTTGTTTGAGCATTTTGGCGCTCAAATATTGACTAATTTGAGCACGATTATTGTGATTTGGATGCGGGACCGAGTCGGGAAAGTAAGAAAGTTGGCCATCCAGTGAGCTATAGAGACAGTCAGCTATAGAGCCAAAGGAGACGTGCTCATATAACTGGCGGCCAGCCAATCATGGACGTGGTCGCCATGGATATATCTTCGTATCTGCTGGATGTGGATGTGCATGTGGATGTGCATGTGCGGGGCACATGCATCTTCCCAGCCAAAGCCATGATGAAGATGCATGCGAATGCGACTTCGAATACGAATACGAATACGAATAGTGGACGGGGGGAGATGCTGCATGGTAATCGCAATCGTAATCGTAGAAATTGTTAGCGCATTTTGGCCAATGCAAACAGCCTAAGGCGGCATCATTTAAAAAACATGATAGCATGATGGGTTTTATGTTTCGCGTTGACTCTTGCTGTTGGTGGTTGAGCGCGGTGGAGGGGGGGTATTCGATTATGGGCCATAAATAACAAACGATTCAATAATTTAAATGTTTTTAATTAACCTCGCTCTCTGGCATATTTATTCGCACAATTTGGTAGCGAGGCAGCTCATGATTTATTCGGCTATGTAAATTGCGCTAGACACAGGCAAATGCATAAGAAATATGTGCAAAAATGTGGCAATTTTCGGCACAATTTCTTTGGTCTTAGACCAAAGCCATGATTAGCGTCTCATAAGCTACGTCTTTGTTGCGGGCGTCAAGCGAAAAAAAATGGGGGGAAAAAAAAATGCCAAAGAAAACGGCATTACGGTAGTCAATAGGCAGCCATCGTCTGAGATTAGTTTATGTGCAGGAATTTTTATATTGCGGTTACACAATTTTCTCCAGCTTGCTTGGTTATTTCTACCACCCCCTCCACCCCTCCGCGCTACCAAGACAATCAATGAAAATCACACGCTTTGGCTGCTTCTGCTTTGGCCGCTTTTTCTTGGCGAGTTTGTCGCAGTTTGAGTGCACGATTTTCCACGCATTTTTAACCCAAATACCGTGCTAAACGATTTTTTAATGTCTTCACTAACAAGTTTCAATTACCAATCGTCAAATGCGTGCGCATAAAAACCGAAACCAGTTGTACTTATACTTAAACCGCCTCGCCACACCACCAACACCCCCTCTAGCGTTGGCTTAATCAATTAAAATAATTCGCCTGATTTCATAAAAGAAGAGTAAAGCGCAGAAGACTAAAGGAAGACAATATGACGGTGGCGGTGGGGAAATGGGAAAACCTGCTGGTTGAGGTGGACTTTGAGTCAAGTTGATTCACGTACCGCTATCAAATTGCACTTCGATTGGCCAAAATGGAGCCATCAATGGAAAGCGGCAGTCGTCGCTTCTCAGTCTCATCGATTCCTAATCACTTTTATTGAGATAAACGATGGGGCGTTTCGCGTTGCGTATACGCAGTGTGTGTGCATGCGCATGCACACAATGTGATAATTGTGCGCGTAAAAATGGGTTAATCATGTCTGGCACATATTTATTGAGGAAGAGAAACAACTTGAACTTGACTCTGCTGCATACTTTTTGGGATACAACTGCGTGGCCCGTTGAGCAATAATAAACGACTGTGCATATGCAAATTGCCAAATTCCCAAGCGACGCATAAATTACGAAAGCCATTCGAAGAGCGCTCGTAAAACGCATCAAAAAAATAAAAACGCACGGGAGCTTGCAGCTGCAAATTTCTGCACCGCAAATTGTCATCGTTAGCCAAGTGCGACCAGGTTGGCCATAAGGCAGTCGATCATTTTTCAGCCAGATAATTATCGCCCACCAGTTGAGAGCCTGCCCCCAAAACAGCCGAATAGAGCCGGATATGCCAGTAGTTGCAGTTGGTAGTCAGTTGCTGACCAATTGACCAATAGCTCAGCAAACTGGCGGCTGATAAGAAAATATGCCGGTTGCAACTGGCATTGGGGTGGTAAAGGGGGATGCCAGTGAATTTTGGCTTATGCTTCAATTGCATGCAAATGCATAATTGAATCAAATGGTACTCCCCGTTGGAGCGGGCAACTTTCGAACCCCGCCTAATGAAGTAATCAACGGCCGGCATCTCCGGCTTTTTGCTGCCATTGTCAATCAAAAGTCGCGTTTTTATTGCGCCTGCGTTACAAACCAAATCGCATCAAGATGTATTAATCATTTCGGCCGCTGCCTGCGTTGGCGTTCAGAAACACTGTGAATAAATCTGGGTTTGTTTATGAAATGTATTTATTTAATAGAATTTTAACTTAAAATCATAAGTTTCTCTATGCTTTCGAGAATGTTTTTAAAGCAATATTTTTGGTTTTCAAAGTAACTCAAATTTGGTAGCAATTTTTTGTCTGAGTGCAGTCGGGCAACCGGCAACAGTTAGCAGCAGCAAGCAACCAGCTACAACCGGCAACGGCAATGCCATTGCTTTATCAGCTGGCGCAGATCTCTTTGGCATAGCCAGGCGTATGAAAAAACGCCAAATAACTACAGGCGAGACGGGCATGATTAAAATGCGCAAAAATGGCAAACTCCAAATGGGCGCTGCTACAACAAACAGCCAAAGCTACAACAACGGCGTGTGATGTACACGCGGCGCATTTCAATTCCATTTGATTAATGACAAAGCCGTAAAAGCAACTGCATGAAGGGGCAGCCAGCTAACGAAGATGTTGCTGATTGGCCCGCTGTCTTGGCCCGTTCGTCTTGGCCACATTGGGACTTATGTATGTACAATGTACATTTGGCCTGCAATGCGATGTCTTCCGCTGCTGTTGTCAACTGTCGGATGCAATGATGCTGTTGCTGCTGCTCAGGATCGTTTCCTTCATTTATATGTTTGACCATAAACATTATGCGAACATTAGCCAGCAGGCAGACGGCTCATAAAGCAATCAGAGCCACGAATCAATAGGGCAACAAAGCAGCTAGCTACTAGCTGCTAGCTGCTAACTGCTAAATGCTAACTGCAAACTGCTAGCTGCAACGAATGCAAATTGGCAAGTGCAGGCTGGAAGTAGAAAGTGTTGTGCCACCCACGCGGCGAATCTGCATAAATACTCGTACTGTCCACCAAATAAGGCCAAGAGAGTGCCTAACGGCCTTGCGCCAGTGGGTGCTGTATGTTGTGTGCTGCTCCCGCTGCTGCAAGTGATGTTGCTGCTGCATCTGTTGCTGTCGTGCCTTGCACCGCGGCAACATGGCACAATAAATTTCAAATTTGCTATGAAACTTGTATCAGAACATGTCCATCTTGGCGGCCCACACTCTCGCTGCTCTCGCTGCCCCCCTGCTGTTGTTTTGGGTGAAAATTTTCGTGTGCCCGCCTGCGACTTTCACAGCGTCTAAAGTGCAACTGCAGCATTTACACTCAGCCAAATACCACCTACCATTTAGTACTTCAAGTAAAACTGTCTACAAGAAAACTTGTTATGCCTAATGCGAATTTTCCCTTTTTATTTAATATTTGTAAATAATTCCGTTAATGTTCTAGAAATCAGTGCTGCAACTTTTCACAGTGTACAGCAAGTTTTGGCTTACAGTTAGCTCGTCATACATTCTCTCTTGGGCCACGTGATTAATGCCTTAATTAGTGCAGCGCTCAATCAATTTTGGGCCAGTTAGTCAGTTAGTCGGTTAGTCAGAACCCAACCCAGAAAAATATGATTGGCAATTGTTTGGAGCGCGGGGTCATTTATCAAAATCAATACGGGAACGAACGGACTCAATGCCGATGCCAGAGTAATAACAAGGCTAAATGCCGAACTGTGCGGACGGACAGACCCCCAAGTCACAGAAATTTGCATTTTAACAAGTTAATTTTTTCAGCTGCCGCCGCTGTTGCTGTTGCTGCTGCTGCTGTTCTAAGTCATTGTAAAACGGTAGCGCACGAATTTTGGCAGCCTTTACTTTCAGTTGGCTTTTTTGACTGGCGACATAATAATGACAAACCAGAAACAAAAAACTCGAACAGCAAAATCTGGAAAGAAACACAGAACTGCATTCATTGCCCAAGCGTGACATGTTAATTGAGTTTATATTTTTTTCTGATATTTTTTTGATTATGTCTTGGGGTGGGTGGGCGTTCACCCCGAGTGAGCAAACATTTTTGACAGGCAAATTGGATTGATATGAAAATATATAGAAATTAAAGTATTAAAGCATTTACGTGGTGAGACGCCTCTGCCCCGGAATCATGATAACTTTATTGATTTAGCCAAACGAGCAGAGTCGAGCCACCGCCACCGCCACCGCCACCACCACCGCCGCCATCGAAGACATTGAAACCAAATCGTGAGCTCTGGGCTAACAATCAAATTGGCGAAAAGAAAAACCAACAATTGTGTCTGGTTTTGTGTCGGAGAGTCTGTGACGTGATCGCTGCAGGCGCCACTTGGCAGCCAAACAAAGGAGATTTGGCCAGGAATGGCCAGAAATTCTGGCTAATCAGCACAGACAAAGGGTGACGCTCCCATGTATTTAGTTTGAAGGCTGACTGCCATTCATTATTGCCATTTAACCGGTCAGGCGGTATATGTTGCTATTCATAGGTGTGTGTTTCTCTGTGTGCAGACGCCAAAAGAGCCGTAATATCCTACCTAGTAATTTGTTTGGCTGTCATGGCTGAGTGCATTGAAAATATTTTCACTTGCCCATCAAACGACACAGCACTTGACATGAGACAGCCAACGTCAAACATTCCGCAATGCCACCCAAAAGGCATCTTCATAAATATTTTCATATTTTCCAAGCAACGGCAACGGCAGCAGCATCCAACACTCCCACATCCCACATCCCAAAATGCCTTCAACAAACATCGTGTGCTGTCTGTGGGCTCCTTGAAGTTTCTTCTTTTTTTTTTTTTCAGTTTTGCGTTTTATTTGCCCCGATCGAAATGATTTTTCCCTCTGTGGCGTCTTTTTCATCATCATCATTAAATTCGTCAAGATGCAAATTTCTAACCCGTTGTTTGTTGTTTGCCAGTCGTGCTCATCTTCCCGGTGGCAACAAAAAATACAAAAAAAAAAATGAAAAAAAAATTGTAAAAAAGGGGAGGAGTGGGTGTGGGAGTGGGCGAAATGGGTGGGAGGTTAGGCAGCCATCAGTCTGGCATTTCTTAACTCTAAAATTTGTTGCTGCCTTTTGGCTCTGCCACACCGCTAAGCACAATTTATTGTTATGGCCCGGCTCTTAGGGCCACCTGTGGGCGTTGCTCTAGCCATATATGTAAAGTCGATCTGATCCGATATGAATATACGTGTATATACTCGTAAATATAGCGGACATGGTGATATGTATAACTCATAGCTGAACGAGGTACATAAATTGCTCGTGACTGCAATTAGACAATTGTCGCCGTCATCCGAACTCACTCAGCTCAGAAGCTAATGAATTTTTATTTCTATATGTCTTACAAGACTACAGCACTAGGGCAATGCTAATAGCAATGCTATAGCAATAGCAACAGAAACAGCAACAGCAACAGCAAACAGAAACAGAGAGGAGAGGCTTTAGTGTGTGTTGGTGTTGCTCTTGTTGCTGCTGCTTGTATAAATTACCATAATAACAAATTACGGATCATTAAGATTGTCAGCTACTTCGTTTCAATTAATTAACCATTAATTACAAACCGCCTGAGCTGCAGAATGTGGTAACCAACGACAAATGCTGCACATGAGCAACAAAAGAGCAGCACTGCCTGCTGCCAGCAGCAACGGCATCAGCGACATCAGTGCAACATTTGCAGCAGCAACCATATTAGCCACGACAAAGACAACAACAACAACAACAGCAACAACAACAGCAGCAAACAAGAAGCCAAAATTAATGCAATAGAAGAGACAACCAGCGGCAAGTGAAGAAAAGCAGCGGAGAAATAGAAAAAAGCAGCTGTGCGCAAATATGCAAATTTCACAGAGTAAAACAGCAGCTACAAAACAGCAACAGAAAATGCTGCAAATATGCTAAGAGACTTCACTTTCAATATACAAGTATAGCAAAGGATGCTTTGCCTGTTGTTGTTTGTCGCTTTTGCCAGTTGCACAAATTGTATTTTACCATATAAAACAATTTCAGCTGCTAGACAAAAGAAACTCAACTCAACGCGAAGCGAATCGAGCCAAAAACACATTGTCATATATACACCGAACCGAACATACACAATACACAATGCACCTACAGAAACGAAACGATACGAAACTGTGACAAAAGCACCGAAAAACCATACAAATACAAATTGAAAGTGAAACTCCAGGAAAAAATTCAAATGGAAACTAGAAATTTGCATAGAAATGAATTTGCAAGAGTTTGTCGCGTCTGGTAAGTATGGTAAGTATGGTTATAGCTGGATTATGTTGGATTAAGTGCTTGGGAATGGGAATGGGAAAGGGAGGCCTACGAAAATGATTGCATTTGCCAGACCTCTTAATTGAGGGAAATATCCCACTGGCAGCATTGTAATATCCATAAGTTCTTCGACTTACTTAACTTAATTGGCCAATATAACATACTTGGCTTTAGCTTTTATTTGAAATTCACAAATGGCAAACGAGAACTTTAAACTGGTCTAAGCTAATCCGCGGGTGCTGACAGATTTTGTTTCAAGATCAATCTGTAATCGATGTCATATCTTTGCACTTGATTTAATTATAATGATTCTATAATATACTCCCACATTTTTCCTGACTTTGCCGTACTTAATGTAAAGCTTAATGGGTTCTGTTAAGATGGCAAAGTCAATTGAAAGTCAATTTAATAATTTGAACAAGTCACTACCGAACAACACCTTATAATTCCATTCATCAAGTTAAACATATCGTTAATGTTATAGATTTACCAATTTATTTTATTAGATTTACCAGACATCGTGCAAATCGGCCATAACTCTGCGGTCCCCAACTTATTGATTGCATGTACTTGATCTATAAAGAATATCGGCTTAGTGCGCCTGTCCTGCTTGCACTTCTTGGGCCGCATGACTTTATGACAAGCGGTCTAGGTAGCCAAGTTCGTTGCCTAAGTCTTTTGTATTGCGACTGGGCATGCAAATATTTGCATATAGATTTACACACCCACGGGCCGGAGTCGCCGAATGCCTTGGCAACAATGGGCTGCCAGAGCCTCCTTTACTTGTTTAATATATGTAGCTATATAGATACGATGCCAAACTTTAAATATATTACACTCTAATGCCTTTTAAGCCGAAACTATAAATTTCTTATCGCCGATCGAAAATCAAGCGTGCTCACCGCAAGTCACAGACAAAAAGCAAAGCCAGGTTTTTTTTTTTGCTTTTTGGCCACTGGCACTGGGTCTTTGGCTGCTGCGAATAGTTGGCTGTGTAACTGAGGCACACACCCTAGTTGGCTCACTCGTGCGTCATATTCAAATGCGGCCAGATCCAGGCTTTCAGCTCCGGCTCCAGGTCGCAGATTGCGTCCGCCAGATAAGCCAATGCCAGCGCCACTGTTTCGATGACTACGGGAGTATGGAAGCACGGGAGTACGGTACTAACTTCGACTACTTGCAAACTACCACCGCCGTGTATCTATCGCATATGGCATTCTTTCAAAGGCCGTTGGCCAGAGACCAGCGAACGCTAACGGATCGGGCAAGCAGGAACCAAGCCAGGCCATAAATGGCCAAAATGCATGCGCTGCCTTAAACAGTCAAATGTGTGGATAATAATTTTGATTTATTGCCACAGCATCGCGGCCAACGAGCCACCGCAATCGGCAATCTGGGCTAGATAACTCTATATACCTCTGGCCGGTCATTTTGGGCATTATCAGGGGGAGGCTCAACCTGCTCTTTGATTTTTTTCTGCCTTTTTTTTTTGGGGCGTGTGTTGCGGTGTGGGGCGTGTGCCTAACATGCTAATGAGCCAACTTTCAGTGGACCAATCGCCGTGCGGCTAGGCGTCTAACAATGCCCACGTTTGCTAACAATATGAATTTTAAGGTCTCACTGTTTTTTTTGTTTCTCTTGTTCGAATACCTTTTTTGCATAATTTATACATTTTGCGGTAGCGCAGACTGACCGCAACTCTTTCCCGTTTTGCCTGCATTTTAATTATGAAAGCAACTCGTGCCAGACGCCAAATCGAATCGAATCGAATCGAATAGAATAGAAACGATAATTTGCATGAGCAACGCCCAAATGCCCGAAATTTTGCACAATCAATACAATTATTACAATTGAGATGTGTTTCTTGCCATTTTCGGCTAGTCCAAGAAGCTTACATCTGGCTGAAAGAGAAAAGAAAGTCGCCAGCGATACTTTCTCGACGTTTATCAGGCCGCTCGGCATTCGTGTTCGCTTATCGCCAGCAGCTGCATAGTCATTCATCTTGTGGCCGGCCAGCAAATGAATCTGCAAATAAAGCTGTTGCCCCGGTGATCTGTCAGTCGTGCTACCCCATCCGCTTTTAATTGCAGTCCAAATTGAAGCTGACATTTATGCCTGCACTCCATTTCCATTTGCGAACAACAACCCCTCCCAATCCCCCTTTTGGCCAGACTAATTGGCCAGAATGCCGAGATTCGCAAGATGCTGAAATGCTGAAATCCTCCAATCCACCTCTTGAGTATGTATATCCTCTAACGGGAGTGCACCTCAGACGATCAAATGCAGACGATCAGATGCAAATTGAGCTGTTCGGGAGACTTGTAGTTTGTAGTTGCAGTTGTACGCACAATTAGTGTTAGTCGTTTGCCCGGGACAACACTCAATGGCAATTAGGGTCGGCTGGCGTACAAATCCATTGCAAAATGCCAACAGCTGTCAGTGTGTTTGTTGGCCAGCGTATCAGTGTGTGTGACAAGTGTGCGCCTTGTTGTTTGGCCACTCGACAGGGGCACGCAAATTGTAATTTATGTGACAAATTTTTATGCACCACTAGCGAAAATTTATTGGCCACGCTTGCCGAGATTCTCGGTTGGGTCGAGATCGAGAGGAGATCTTCAGTTTATGATGAGCCAGTAAAGACTCCTCGTGTCGGTCGTTAAATGATGAAATTGTTTCGGAAGTAAAGCCAATCCATTGTGAACGGCGCTTTATTGATGATCAACTTTTATGGCTCCTTTTCTAATCTCGAGCTGTTTTTCTAGGACAATAGAAAGTATTTGCTTATATCAGGTTGAATATACATTTTCTTTTAATTTTACTATTCACATTACTTTTAATCATCTTTTTTCTCTTGCCAAACAAAACATTTAAGACCTCAGTAAAATTCTAGGTAACCTATAATGTCCGCCAGTTGGTTCCCTGTTGTTCCTTGCTGATACAAATCTTCCTGGAAACAAACACCGTCAATTGCACTTGAGAACTAAAACAAAAAAGAACGACCAGCACTCGAGGCTGCCATGATCGCCAAACGGCAGGCCAAGATTCCAATCCATTCATGCCGGAAGCGATTCATTCACAACGTGTTGACTACAAGCAGGTGTACGCAGGCCATAAGCCAAGTCACATTCGACTATCATTTATCACTTGAGAAGCGGCAGCGACTTAAGCCAAATCTATGAGTATTTAAGCTGGTAAAGTGTTCGAAGCCTCTTTGTCCGGCGATTTGTCAATGATGCAAGCTTATGGTTTTGGCATCGACTTCGACTACAGTCGATAGAATTTCCCAAAGCGAACCCATTCATTAAATGGTGTTCGCCTCTCGCAGCGGGACGGCTACCAAATAGAAATCAATATAAATATTTCGAATATCGTGCTTAAGACAAAAAACAAAACGAATTAGACGCATTTAAATACACCGATCGAAATCGATTTGCATTTAAAATCGAATCAAAGATTTCTAATTTCGTGCTACCACCACTGGCTAAGATAATAAAACGCCTACGCTTGGGCAATAGATGCGAACCAGTTTATAGAGCTGGCTCATCAGTCATTTTGATTACCACAAATAACCGGAGCTAGGCAGCCTTTTATTTGCCCCTGCCATTGATGTCAAATAAATTGATCGCCACCGAATGCCTTTTTTTTTTCAAAATTCCTTAACTTACAGTTTTTTTTTGTGGCTGCTACTGTGGCTTTTAGCTGTGCCTTTGCATGTTGGTCCACTTTGGGGCACTGACTCTGACATATTGCCTGACAATCTCGGTGAAGCAATAAACACACAGCACAGCTCTAGAATCATGCATAGCATTAAGACAAACCACGAGTATAAACAGCAAAAGGTCAGGACGGAGAACTTGTTTTGTCATTTGCCAAAAAAATACAGCACCATCAACATCGGGCAGAGATAAAATAAATTGCTTCAATATCGAATTAATAAAATTCAAATTATTAAAACTGACCATTTCCTGTTCGAACTTTAAACGAAACTAAAACAAAACAAAACAAAAACACATACGCACGCATATGGTATAAAGGAAAAATGAAGCAAATTCCTGAAAAATATGTGACCCAATTAGTTGAAAAGGAGGAAAATGAAATAAATAAAATTCATTTGTCCGCCAGTGGTGTAATTTATTGCATGTTTTGCTCATTAAATTGATTTTTCTCCTTTGATTTTGAGTGCCAGTGTCATTGTCAGAAAACAGGGGACACCGAAGTGCAACCGATGATGCCGTTTTACCGGGGAAACTTGCAAACTTGAAAACTTGGAAACTGGGCAGCCAAGGAGTTGAGAAGAGCACGAATGTTTGTTTGTTTGTTTATTTGTGCGGCGACCGCCGCTGTTGCACTTTTCAGCACGCTCGAGTTTCATAAAAAATGCCAATTAAGCGTGAATATAAGTGCCAGATAATTTTTCAGACAGCAGCCAATGTAACCCAAATTGCCAAAAAACGCGAAAGAGTTACAACAAAGCCAAAACAAGCAACAGGAGCAGCAGAAAGGTAAAAAGTAAAACCAAAAAGTAAAACTCATTTTTCAGGGGTACGATTCACTAACCAAGTGGAGTCGTTGGGCAATATTCCTGGAAACGCATACTATGTTTTCAACTAATGCCATTTTTGTATGAAACGATCACCATAGACGTTTCTATTAAATGAGCTTTAGATATCTTGCGGTTTTTTCGTAGAATCTCAAGCCAACCCAGATTTATTGTGGCTTTCGCCTAGGCAACATTGTCAATAGGCATCGATGTGAAGTGACCTGCTGACAGGCGGCAATGAGAACTTCAAAAAGGCCGCCGCTGACCTCATAATAAGCCAGGCTCATCTCCACTCAGTTTTTGGAGCTCATCTGCCTTCAGGGAGGGCATTCGAGATTCGTTTCGGCTTCAAGTCTCCTGGCTGGCAGCCTTAAACAATATTTACAGCACTCAAGTGCAATTCAAGTGCTGGGCCAAGTCGAGCGATATGCCCAACCACATTCAAGCGATTCACATCCACATCCACGTCCAAGTCCGAATTCGTATCAGGCAAAAACGAGAGCCCCGAAAAAAAGTAAAACTCAAGAATAACGAGCCAAAGTGTTTCTTCGGTTTTTTGTGTCGGATTTTGAGCATTTTTCATTTTGGAACGACAGGCGAACTGATGTTGACGTCCACGTCTGTATCCAAGTCGCAGGCTTGGAATTGAAATTGGAATTTGTGGCATCGTTTTCGGTTTCGTTTACGATTTCGGCCAAGAGACTCTCAGTGCGGCGGCATTGGTACTTTGACTAGTACAATGACGAAGAGTTAAGCGATTCCCGAAAGCCAGAAACAATGGCGGTCATGCTCATAAAATGCCCAAATGTCATCGGGCTTTTTGGAGGGGTATACCCATACCCATACCCATATACCCATACCCATATATTCGAATATATTCAGATCTTCGCTGTTATCGCAAGGCCCTGAGAGGCGGCGTTGATTTTGATAAATGTTTAATTAATTTTGTGCCTCGCTCGAACATTAAACCTGGCTATTTTCTGACTTAATGAACAGAAATTAACAACACACTGAGATCACTCTCCGTGGGGTAGAGCTGTATGGTAGTGATGTTCGACCCAAGGGGAGACAGAAGCCAACCATGCGGAAGATCTTCAAAGTCTGCGCTTTTTTTGGTTAAGTTTCTTCTCGTCTCGTCGGGATTTTCTCATTTACATTACATTATGCTGGCTCTGGCTACATATTATGAATGAATGTTTACCTACACACATGTGAAAAATGTTGTAATTAGTTTTTTACCAGCTTTTTTTTTCCCTTCTTCGCTCAGTGAGTGATTTTCAACAACGACTGCAAATTACAAGTTATTATTAATGTTAACAAGCGAAATCTCCGCGTACTTATGTGTTTATATATATATGCATATATACATATAGTGAAAACTAATTTAGCAGGGGGTTCCCCCCACCTCTTGATTTGTTTCGAAAACCTCCACTTTATGTATTTGTGTGTTGTACATTAATGACTGTTCTTGATTTATGTGCGGCGATCAGTGCGAAGCAGGAGGCACCTTCCTCGGCAAGTGGGTCACATGTCCCGTGGGGGTATTTGTACTTACAGATGCGCAGAACACGAGGGGCACTAAATGCGGCCATAAAAAAAAAGACAACCTCCCCGGTAGCGCTGACATTACATAGAATCCCCCTGAATCACAACCGAAAAACACAAAATACATTCCACAATAATTATGCAAAGAGCAGCAGTGGAGAACAAAAAGCTCGTTGCACAAACGACATCGACACGAACTCATAAAATATGCAAAATGTGTGCCAGCCACTAAGCCAGTCAGCCAGCAGAAGTCGGCACTCTGCACTCGTCCGACAGCCAGCAACTTGTGTCAATAAAAATCAAGCCAAGCACTGCAAGCAAGTGCATCCTCTAACTTCGAATCCGAATCCGAATCCAAATCCGAGTCCAAGTCCAAATGCAATCCTCTGCACTTGTTCCTGCATTGCAGCTGGAAAGCTGTGAGTGTGTCTCAAGTCTAGACAGCAGACAGCCAAAGTCACTTCACATTGCACATTGCGCTTCCTGACTCGGCCGGCTGCCTCCAGATTCAATGAGCCATGGCCGCGAAGGATGGTGCACTGAGTTTTTACGACCCACCGATATATATATATGTACATATATATGTATGTATATGTTGCCAGCTACACTAATCCACTATTCGGGGGTAACAATAAAAAATGCATCCATGAAAACGGTAGAGTCGAGAGCTAATCAGGGGCTCAATTTATTGTAAGTCCTCGGGGAATTAGCATACTCCCGCGGCGATCGGTTTGTATGATCACATGGCATCATCGGTCGGGATCAATGGGCAAATCGGTTTATATAGTGGACTTGCAAATTGGCAGAAGCAGGATGCGCAAAATTCTGGCCAGTTTTATGGGGATCGTAAACAAGGAGAAGTGTTGCAGGCAACATTGCTTAAATTAAATCAAAGATCGGGCAGAGGCACTTAAAATATCTAGTACACTCTAGCAAAAGTATCCTTTCAGCTTTAATGTTAAGTTTTTGGCTTTATTTTACAGAAATAGTGGAATTTTGAAATACAAGATTATTACACGATTATTACTAGATTATTACTTGGGAATTGGCAGTAAATTATAAACACTTTTTTATGAGAAAATCCCCTTTCGACAATCAAATTTTTTTCAGTAATGAAAAATTCCCTGGCATTTATAGCTAGTAGTAAATAAATAAAGCAAATGAAAATCAAACGGGAAAATGTCAGAGGCAAAAGTTCTCAGCGCTGGCCGTAGACAAATAAATTTATGACACATGACGTTGTGGAGTACAAGTACGGACCACAACATCGACATCGACATCGAACGAGCTGAACTGAACTGAAGTCGACTGAAGTGTAACTTCCCACTGACCCAATTTACAAGCACTTAATGCCAAAAAGGAGAAGTCGTAGAAGAAATAAACAAAGACGAAAGCCAGGCCGGGGTAATGCATATCAAATAAAGTTCAAGCGACAGCAGCAACACCAACAAGACGACAAAAATTATGACCAAAATAGACAGCACTGCCAGCCAACAACAACAACAAGGAATAACAACAAAGAAATTTAAATTAAAATCCAAAAAAACTCCCACACATAAAAAGTCAAGAAAGAAACGCCAAATGAAAAAAATATACACACATACTCCCGAGTAGAGGAGAGAGAAAAAAAAGGTCTGTCAAAATTAAATCATTTCGGTGGCAAACAACATAAACCGATGGTTAAAAGTTGATAATGATGATGCTTGGATAACGCTCGTTATTACTATGGTTGTTGTTTTTCTTGATGTTGTTGTTATTGTTTTTGTTGCCAGTGCTGCTACCTTTGTGGCTGTCCAGTGCGTTGGTGGCTGGCACTGACAGCGTAACAAATGCTATTTTGACAAAGTGTCTGACATGAGGAGCGTGGAAGCGCAGACCCAGAAAGAGACAAGCGAAACACCGAGGTTCCACAATTATGCGAAAGTGAACAAAAAATTTATAAAATCCAGTGCGAAACGGTTGCTGCGTGTCTGGTACACAAACACACACATACTATATAGATATAAGTATACCCAAGAGCAGAAGAAATTTATTAAATTTTTTTTTTTTTTTTTTTTGGCACTGATAAACACCCGCTAAAGTTAAGCGGACAAGCGACCCAGAGTCCATTCCACTTGACGGCCAAGCTTCCGGTTTCTTTTTTGGGTGAAATTTTCTATGCGCCTGTGGCAGATTTATGTGAGAAAACATAACAACAGCGGCACAACATTTTTCATCAAAAATTATAAACACCGATAGCGAACTTTGGAATTTGCATATACCTCCCTTTTGGCGCTTTAACACATGCGATGGTGTTGTTGGCTGCACGGCACCGGCAACAGACTTTTAATTATTAATATTAGACATTAGAAAATGAATACCAACGAATAAGATAAACAAAATCAATCAGTCAGTGGTTTCACAACCCACGGGGTCTTCACATACAAATTAACAGCTTTTATTTCATTCATTTGTCACCATGTTTCTGGGCAAACATACTAGATTTGCCGTTAATTGCAGAAAATCTTTGACTGTGATTGTAGTCGTGTTAAATGGACAAATGAGTGACTAATTTAACGTCAAATAAGTAAACAAAAAGCGTTAAAAAATTATATAAGTTCATAAACAGTTATAAAAAGAGAAAATTACTAGAAATATCATAGATTTTCATATGTTCCACGCTCTGAGTTTTAAAATCTAAAGCCGACTATTTACTGGTTATACATGAAAACTATGAAACTCGTTCTTTTAATATATTTATAGTTTTTAATTCTATATTTGCGAAACGTTTATGACGCTTCTACTTGTATTCAGAACTAACACACAATAATAAACTACGTAATCAGATTAGCGTTTCATTCATAATTTTTTTCCCGAATGCGTTAACAAGTTCGTTGCCTAAGTCTTTTGTTCCTGCTCACCAAAAGCAGTGATCAAGAGTTAATACCAAGTTATTCACGAGTGTAGTTAAGTAAAGCTTATCTTCGCCATGAGTTCGTTGCTTCAGTCTTTTGTTTGCTTGGCTGAATGCGGCGTTGATTTGGAATTGCTTTTTATTAGTTTTATTTTCCGTTTTTGTCGTTTTTAATTTAAACTGGCGACGTTTCACTTTAATAATTTTAATACCTTGTGCAGTTTATTACCTTCGTTTTAATTAAATGCCATTAAGGTGTTTCTCTTTCCCTGAGCTTAAAGCCAATTGTATTTTCGTATCATCAGATAGTTTTTAGGCAGTTCAGTGAAAAATTGTGCTGCTCCCCATTCGGATCTTATCTAAAATTGATTTCGTATTAATTTACTACCTGCACACACTTAAGTTTCGTTTTATGGGTTTTTTCTAACGTCTATCATCAGCGCTCGCTTGTTATTGATTACATTTTTAAACAATTTAAATAAATAAAACTGATTAATATTCATTGATGGCTAATATACGAGGCTTGAATGTGCCGGGGAAACTGTGTGCTAAACCAGCTACTGCTACTGTCAAGTTTGGCTAACTTTCTTCCAGCAACTCGCAAAATTATCAATTATGAAGTCATTATTATTTACAGCAAGCCACACATGCGGCCAGCCGCGCTTGATTAATTGCTTTTCAAGCTTGTCAAGGGTTTGCCGTTTTCTATTTTCGCAAGCTTAGATTTTTGGCGAATTTTTCTTTTTTGCACTGAAGGTGTTGCCGGAACATTTTTTCTACTTTTGCGTTTTTTTTCGATTTCGAGGCAGTCGCTGCGCAGTTCTAATTAGCTAATTATACACTAAATTAGTATATAATTATTGCTACCCAAGCGTTTGGCCTGCTCACGGAATTTACTAATCTAAGCAGGCCAAAAGGTAGATGATTGGCACTATTCAAATGTGTGCAAAAAATAAATACACACAAATGGTAGATAAGACTAAAATGCCGTTGAGATGCGCTATCAGCGTTTTGTCAATTTTGTGAAATTTGTAATCAATTTGCCAGCTTTTGGCACAAAAGAACCCAGATCAGAAAAGACAATGAACTCCTCATTAATGGTTACTAGTCTGGTCAAAATCCTTTTTTATTTTATTTGAATTCTGCTTTGTTTCGCGCTTTTCTGCTTATGATAACTGGCTGGGAATTTCTATGGTCTGAGCGTCATGACTTTCCAAATACAAAACACCAGCGATAAAACTTGAATTTCTGTATCCCGCCACCAAGACTATCATAAAACTATTAAAAAAAATATACACTAATTTGAATCTATATATATATATATATAAAACTACCGACATTTGATTTTAATATGGTTCTGCTTTGCATAGATGTGCGACAGGCAAGAAATATAGAAATACCTACAAAATAAACTAAAGACTTGGACAACGAAGTTGACAACCAAACTTGCACTTACCGGTTTCAAATTGGTCAACGTGGTCGGAAAGTTTATCCAATTTTAATAGCTTAATAAATCCACGTAAATATGTACGTTTATAGTATATGATACTTTTGTATTCGTATTAAATTGGTTGGGCTACACAATGATTATTAGTTTTTCCCATGCCTCAGCCCATTATGAGCATTATTTATGGCAACCGATTGTTGAAGACACTCTCACACACATATATCATCGGATCGTCTTATCAGACGAAACATAATTCTTGGCCTGCATTCATAAATTTGCCAGACACATTTTCATTTGCATTTGTCGGAGGAGGTGCGGGAAATATTCTTGAGCAAAACTAATTTGGCCGGGTTAATTAAAAACTGAGGTCCGTATCGCAGTTTCCGTTGGCGGTGGTTTCCGTTTCGCTGTGTTCTTATGTTGGGTGGGCGACAGGAATCGCGACGACGACAATGACAACGACAACGACAACGACAACAGGTTAAATG
This sequence comes from Drosophila yakuba, assembly GCF_016746365.2. NCBI lineage: Eukaryota > Metazoa > Arthropoda > Insecta > Diptera > Drosophilidae > Drosophila > Drosophila yakuba. The sequence continues at coordinate 21,949,182 of NC_052530.2, forward strand.
GAAATTTTTAACGTTTGGCCCGACGGCAAATGAACTTATACGGAAGTCACACAGACGAGAGGTGAGAAAACCGAAACAGAAACAGAAACAGTCGAAAGACGAAAGACGCAACCAAACGGCTCCAAAAGTCGAACTCTCCGCTCGAAGCTTTGAAACGCACGCAACGCTCAAACACTTGAAACTGAACTGAACTAAATCTGGCTCTTGGCCAGCATGTCCAAGAAGTTGCTGGCCAAAAGCAGCGGCGGCAGCGACGTCGGCGTCGACTTCAGCCGATCTGCTGAGAGCGTGACGACAACGCCGGCAGAGCTGATCTTTATTGTGTGTTTTTTTTTTGATTTTTTTTTGGGGGGTTTTCGATTTTTGTTTCTGCTATTATAAGATTTGTTTGTTGTGGCCGGAGCCAAAGCGGTAAATGATAATAAAAGTTAGCAGCCTAGCTAGCTTTTTGGCCAGGCCAAAATCGAATCAATGAAGACGCTCTGCTCTCTTCGCGCTCTATGCGCGATTCAGATGCTGATTTATGCTATTAATATATTTGTCAATTATTTTTAAGATCGCCTGACGCTTAGCTCTTTTGTTCGATTGGGCTTTTCTATGGGTGGTTGGTATTATTTTTAGAATTTGCAAAGACTGCCATGGCATTGAGCATTAAACTGTCAGCATTTTGATATCGTTTCGCCCCATAAATTCGCAGCTTTATGACCGTCTTTTTCTCAATGGAGAATTGTGCAAAAAAAAAAGAAGCCTTTTGACCCCTGTCTGGTGTAATCTAGTTTGTTTCGGCGAAAGGCTGTGACGGACACGCCCAGTCTATTGAACTTTTCCCATAAATAAGCAAGATGTTTTCTCACAACAATTATGTTGCTGCCGCTGCTTTTTCTAACCATTGATAGAAACGCTCTCATTCACATCCCTGGCCCCGGTTTAATAATTTATCAAAAAGCTTTTAGTCAATGATTTTGAATTTACGATTTCGATTCGCCTCAATGGCCCCAAACTGCGACTGTTTCTTTTAAAAGCCTTTCCACTGTCTCGCAGTAAACAGTCGATTCAGTGGAGTGCCACAACGACCTGACCCCCATAAGCGTTTCACTAATTCATGCCACTTATTAGCCACAAAACACAAAATACAAAATAAAAAAAAAACACATAACAGCCACGGCCGACTTGCACCTGCCTCTTGGACTCGAACTCGGAACCGTGCTCCATTTGGGGCATTTCAACGTCAATCAATATGCATTTGAACTCCATCAATCGTTTCTTCAGCTGTGGGATTTCGACTGGCTTTGAGCATTTCTTTTGGCTCTTTCTCTTTCGATACGATTTTATGGCTTAATGCCGTTTTCTGGCCATTGAGCACTTAACGCTACATTTTCGGGCAGGACGGTTAGCAACGTAAATGGTGGAGGTTAAGGGGGTTGGAGAGGCATATTACCCGGGCTTATTGGCTTTCTTGTATCTTATATCTGGCCATCGTCTATGTTCATCTGATTTGCATTTTATGGTGTTCCTGCTGACTTTTCTCACATTTTTACGCCCGAATTTCAATTTTGTTCCATCTATTTTCAGGTTAATATATTTTCGAATACTACGGCTTTTATGAATTTTTGATAATTTCTTTTTATGTTTGATTTGACACCTGGTTCCGATGAGAGCGGTTCCGATATTAACGGTTTTTTAATTACCCACTGTCGGTAGCTAAAAAAAAAAAACAAGTTCGCTGCCCAAGTCTTTTGTTCTTCGCTCGGCCAGCATGACGGCCTGACAACACCAGGCTCCGCATCCAGGTCGGAAAAGTGAAATTGAAGTCTCGGTCATATTCGTGGTTGTTTTGGGAGAAAAACGGGAGGCGGGCACTACATACGTATAATAATGTAAAAAACCTAGTAATCAGGGGAGCCACAAAGATCGGGGCAGCTCATTAACTTGCCGCTTTCGTCAACCAGCCGCAGATGCCTAAAAATAGCGCCACGTCATGAGGCAGTCTGGGTTTTATTTTTTATACATTTTTTTTTTTTTTTTTTGAAGTCCATCTCAAGGTGTTGCAGCTACCAGAGCTACCTGCAGAGCTACCCCCGAACCCCGCCACCTGAAGCTCCGGAATGCAGCGCCCACTCGGCCAGCTTTTATTTTTTCATCTTCTCAGAGCCTGCTCGACCCATATTCTTTATGAATATTATGGATCATACGTATATACATATGTAGGTACATAAATCTGTTCGCGGCTCCACTGTCCCCTGATCCCATTGTTAAGTGTAACTATTAGTTTGCTACGTTTCCAGGTCAACTGGGCAATCAATCATATAATATACAGAAGGAAATTTGTATAGTTGGGCGGAACAAGGAGTGGAATTTGATTTCTCTCTTTTATTTTACTTTTTTTTGGCACTTTACATGCCCTTGCGGCAGACTGTGTATTGTTAATCGGTCATTTAATGGCGGAAACACCACAAACGGCATAGTTTCTTGTCAACTGTAACGAATCGCTGTGTATTAGGCCAAGAAAAGTATAATATTCCATTCTATTTGGCGATAAATTGATATTTATTTGTGTTCACATGCACAACAAAGAGGCTATCAATTTTATGGCTTAAAATAAACGCACAATCCAAGCAACATATTTGGATCATTAGTATTGTTAAAATTTAAAAATTGCAAAATATTAAACAAGAAACATAAATCGCAAAGATAATATGCAAAGTATGAATCACTCATAAAAAGCGTGGTGCCAAAACAAAAACAAGAGAGAACGCTATAGTCGAGTTCCCCGACTATCTGATACCCGTTACTCAGCTAGTGTAAGTGCGAAGGACAGTTTTTGGCGGTTTGTGGGCGTTAGAGTGGGCGTGGCCAAAAGTTTTTTGGCAAATAGATAGAAATTTACAAGACTAATACAAAAATGAAAAAATATCAAAACATTTTTCAAAAGTGTGGGCGTGGCAGCTTTGGGCGGTTTGTGGGCGTTAGAGTGGGCGTGGCAAAAAGTTTTTTTGCAAATCGATAGAAATTTACAAGACCAATACAAAAATGAAAAAATATTAAAACATTTTTCAAAAATGTGGGCGTGGCAGTTTTGGGCGGTTTGTGGGCGTTAGAGTGGGCGTGGCAACCTGAATCGACAAACTTGCGCTGCGTCTATGTCCCTGGAGTCTGTATACTTAATCTCAACTTTCTAACTTTTGTAGTTCCTGAGATCTCGACGTTCATACGGACAGACGGACAGACGGACAGACGGACAGACGGACAGACGGACAGACGGACAGACAGACGGACGGACAGACGGACATGGCCAGATCGACTCGGCTACTGATCCTGATCAAAAATATATATACTTTATATGGTCGGAAACGCTTCCTTCTGCCTGTTACATACTTTTCAACGAATCTAGTATACCCTTTTACTCTACGAGTAACGGGTATAATAAAACCTACCAATCACTGTTGGTCTTAAACGACATTCGTCAAGAATACTGACAAACGGAAGTCCAAATGCTAGAACTGAAGATGACTAAAGCCAAACACAACAATCGGCAAATAAATTATGGCTATGCACTAAGCAAATATAACTTGGAAATTATGGCTCCGGTTTCTCGTCTTCCTTATTTACCTACGACAGCTCATTTGCCGCAGATTTGTTATACATTTTTTTCTTCGAAATTCCTTTCGGCCAATGGCTTCTGCGGGTCGGGTTGGATATTTTCTCCACTTGGCGTTAGATTTCCCAGCATATTTCTACATAGAAATCGGCGCAGGAAGCGCATACCAGACGCTGGCATGGAAAGATAAATAAAAAGCTGCACATTCACGGTGCTGACCGACCGAACGACCGGTGGCCCCGGTGCGGTGGCTGTTATGAAAATGAGTTTAAGTTTTTGTTTGTTTATTCTCTAAATGAACTTTTCACCAAACCGGCGGATGTCGAGTGTTTAGCGGAAAGTGAAAAGTGCTGCTTAAAATGACTTAGTTTGCAGGTTTTGCCTCGCCTTTTGCGGAAGTTGCAGCCAGTGTCGGTCGGTACTACTAACAAGTTGTCTATCATGGAAAAGCAATTTCCATGCCAATGATTTATGAGCCGCTTAACCGGCCCATTACAATCTTATCTCTGGGCTATTATGTACACCGTTTGAGCTGACAAAATATATTGTGCTCGAAATCTAAAGCTGCCACGCTAAACTTCAAGTTGAATCTGAATCTCGAGCTTTAGCTTTAGCTGACGCTGACATGTCGCGCTTATCGCTGCCAAGCTATCAAGAGAGACCACAGCCACAGTCACAGTCACAGCCATAGCCAGACAAAAGCCGTATAGACCTGGCCAAAATCCCAAGCCAAACCAAACTGAAACCAAAACAAAACAAAGCGAAAAGCCCGGGCCCAGTGTGTCTCAATTGTTTGCCACCACGCACGCGCGCAATTACTTAAACATGTCCAAGTCCGCGTCCACGAGTGGAGCCCACATTTGCCAGCCAACCAAACAGCCAGCCAGGTGCACTTTGGAGTATGGAGAGTGTGGAGTATTTGTGTGTGGGTATCCTATGCAAATGCGAATGCAGTCTCAACTCATTGAATGACCCTCGTTAGGCGCCCCTACCCCTGCCCCCAGCCTCAGAGCAGCTACCCTAATCCCTCCCTGACTCCGTCACGCTTTGTTTGGCCTGTCAAGATGACAAGTGTTTGCTTTGCTTTTGCCTGCTCCTCGACGCAGCTGGCGCTCCGGCCATGTAAACTTGACATTTGATAGCATTTTAATTAAAAAGAAGTCGAACGGAGTTGCAGGAAAATTTATGACGCCGCACTAAATCCCGAGTGCCGTGTGCGTGGTCACAGTGCTCTGGAAAACATTTCTGTGCTTTTTTGGTCCACTCTAACGCTAGATCTGTCTATAGATCTTAGAAATTATATCACGCAGCGTTCGAATCTGTGGAGGTGGCGGCGTCTATATTTATATACATATATACATATATATAGATATATGCATGTATATATATTTTGAAGCTGTTGGAGCTCTGGGGTCTGTGGGGCGTTGTCCGTGACCGTGTGGCGAGCCCACCGAAATGAGGTCGAAATTATTTGCAATTTATTGAAGGCAATCACAATGCCTATGAACTATATTTCTAAGTCATGGCTTGGCTCTTGTGGTTGTTGTTTATTAGTTCTTCAGCTGGTCTTTTCATTGAGCCATGAAATTCCGTTTTTTTTTGTTTTTTTTTTTTTTATTTTTCTCGCCCCTCCATCTCCTTCTCCACCACTGGCACTCTTTTCTACCAATATAATTTTTATGTTTACTCTTTTTTCCGCCAGACATTTGTGCAGATCGTGTTGGCCTGGTCCAGAGGAGCTGTAACAGAAGAAGTGCCGCGGAGATTGATAGGAATGCAGTCTCAACTGAATGTTCGCTTGATTGGAATAATGGCATGGCCGAGAGTTATGTGGGCATATCTATCTGCTTTGATTGGCTTTATAAAATACTTTACGACGAAATGTCTAAATTAATCTTTATGCAGTTGCCAGGATCTATCGCTCTACAGCGGATGCATAGTCGCTTCTCTAGAAAATATATATCTCAAATAAGAGTCCCCAAATAAATTGATAAACAAAAGGGCGAAAATAACAAACAATTCTCTTCTTTTGATTTGATTACAATCTATCTATTCCAATAGAGCATCCGTAAATGGGATATGCCCCCAAATACTCACAGTTCACGACACCCAGTCAAGTCGTTTGTTTTTCTTCTTTTTCTGCCAATTTTTTTTTTTCGGCTACTTTTGTGAATTGAGTTAATTTCGCTGGTAGCGGGTGGTTGATTAAAACGGAAATGTCGTGCGTTTAGCTTAATGATCTCAAGCGCCTCGCCTTTAACTCATTCGTTTTCAAGTGCAAAACAATTTGCATCCCCTGAGGCCCCAAAAAAAAAATATATCCGCAGTCCAAATAGGAAGCCTCACCCATATTCCGCGCAAACCCTTGAATTTTATTTGTGGCATTCTGGCGAACTGCAAAACGCTTTTCATGCTTTTCATGTTCAACGTGATCTGCGCCGATCTCTTCGCATCTCCATCTCCATTGCCATCGCCATCTCCATTTTCATTTCAATTTTCCAGCGTTTGAGATATTTCCCGTTTATTTTTTTTTTTTTGCGCAGGTGTTGGCCGTTGGATTTGAAAATAGTGCAAAATCGTGCTGAAGATATTTGTACGTGATGCCATGTTGTAGGTGTCGGATCAGGATTTCGTCTGGGTTTCAGTTTCAGTTTTGGCAGGCACTAATTTGGTAAAGAAAACTAAGCCAGCAAAGAGAATACAAGGTTTCGTTGCGGGAATAAAAGGCCAGAGGCTAAAAATGCGTGGTTGGGCCTATTCAAATTGCCCAATTCTGGCTTACTCACACTGAAACAATTGCAAACTCATTGACGTCATTAAAAAACGTTTAAAATAAAGTTTTGCGCCTTTATTAAGACTGACATTCGAACAAAGCCTCTTGTCAGCCTTTTTGTGGCTCTTGTCTTTTATTATGATTAAAATATCCCAAAGAGTGGTTTATTTTTGTTCGACTTGATGCCGCTATTTTTCATTATCTACCAACATCTACCACCACCTACCCCTACCGCCACTTCAGTCCAGAGATATCTGTTTATTTAAGTAGCCACCTCAGTCGAAAAAATGATTGTTGATCTTTTTTAGGCCGCTTCATTGTTGTCTTTTCGAAGCGGGGCGTTTCACAAAATCAAACTGCTCCACATACACGGCATTTAACGCATAGCCCAGCGTAGATATATGTCTCTGTCTCTCTGTCTCTGTGCATTGTTGTTTATTTTTATAAGGTCTCAGGCTGGGACACACCTCAAAAAAAAAAAAAAAATCCATCGAGCCACCGAATGCCACCGATAGATAGCCACTGTATGCAATTGGGCAATGTCCCGCGATCCCAACTACCAAATAACCAAACAACAAAAACTTCCAAACTTCCAAAGTTACCAACTTCAAAAGGCTAGAGGCGGCATTTAAACATTTTCGATTTGTTTTAAATAAAAGCAATGACATGCCGCAAAAGTATTAACAACAATCAATGCAGCACGTTAACCACAAAGGCGCAGCACTGTCTTGATCGATATTGGTTTTCGGCTTAGGAGGTGTTGGTATTGGCTTGCCATTAAAATCGGTAAATAATTCACGCCATTAAGCGTGCGACGATCTGTACGATCCATTGATATATCATACGATACGATACGATACGATCCATTAGGTGAAATCGAAATCGGATTCGGAATCGAAATGGGTATCTGAATCTTGTTTGGATCATCATGGGCTGAGGCGCTGAATTGATGTTCATAATTTTTACATTTCGAGTGGCTTATTTATGGTGCAATTTCGTTTTGATAATTTGCTGCCTTAAATGTGTCCACACTCGATCTTTGTACGTCATCCCGATAATCGAATGTAAATTATATATATCACCATATTTATGCATGCCAATAAACTACAGGTTATTTACATATGCTTATTTTGATTGGCAGCCTATAAAGATAGCCAACAAACTAATTTCCCTGCACAGCAGGTGTTTCTCCTTCTCCATCTATCTTTTATCAAATCAACTCATTCGATGGTTATCTAAGTTAAGGGTATATACATATGTATATATGTTTATATAAATTTACTTAAGAATGGTTGGAAATTTTATGCCCTTGGCGAGTTACACCAACGTAAATTGTGTAAGTGCAAAGGAATTAATCAATGTGACATTTATGGGCAGTCTGCTTAGTTTTCCACTCCGTTCGATTTCCCAAATAACTTAGATAAAGTCGTTAGGGCTCGTTAATTGAATTAGCTATCTGAGCATGCATATTCATGCTCAATCAAAACGAACACCGGACTAGTTTTGGATAGCCATTAGCTATGCCATATCGTCCAAAAGCGGAAAAATATAATTTCTTGTTTTAGTTTAAATGCTTATTTTCTTGTTGCTATACATACGAGTATGGCTCGGCTAGGAATGAGTTTCAAAACTGTGGCCATAAAATCTGAAAACAACAACGTCAATGGCCGAATTTAAAATCAATTAAAACAAATTTATGCTGACATGAGACAAATCTGAAGCAGCATCACATTTTGCGTAGGCGATCATTAAACGAAACTGACTACAGAGTATGAGAATGGGGAATGGGAAAAATAGGGGGCTCTTTGATGCTGTAACCCAATCGTTACCGTTTTTGGTAGCCCATTTTCAGGGTCCAAAACAAATCATTAGGTGATGTCGTTTTTTGGCTGCCAGTCTTTGGCCGATTCTGAACTCTGATTTATGCGACATCAGCACGCGATATAGAACAGCTAACCAAAGGGGATCGATATGTTGGGGTGGGTGATGGTGCTGGTGGTTATATATTGGATGGTGATGAGGCCACCTACGGTGCGATGAATAGCAATTAGTGGCATAAATCAATGACAATCCTCAATCGGTGTGTGTTTGTGTGTGTGTGTGTGCACTGGGAAGGCAAACAGGCGCATAAATAACGCTGATACGATACATTGGTAATACCTATGGCCAGATAGCTCTTGGCCAGATAGACTGCTCTTGGCCAGATAGACTGCTCTTGGCCAGATAGACTGCTCTTGGCCAGATAGACTGCTCTTGGCCAGACAGACTGCTCTTGGCCAGATAGACTGCTCTTAGCCAGATAGACTCTCTTCCACTTGCCAGCTTGTCTCGGGGCTCTAATTGCTCCGCGTCAATGTTTATCCAACTGTGGGTGTTCCACACGCACTCGCTCGTTGACCGCTATACGATTTATACCCCATATGATACTTCTCTGCCCGCGAATGTTTGCTTATTCTAATGAACCCACACGATACCGCTGAAGTGGTGTGCAGAGGAAAAAACACACTCTTGATTTTCATTTCAATTTTTGCATTTTAAAACCTATTTTTAAAATCATATTTTTAGTTCAGTCGGGGATTTTTTTTGGTTTAATCGTAAAACCAGCCAGTTACTCACTTCCGAGAATTTTAAAGTGCGTCAAGGAGACTTACAAAACTAGTAAGCTAGCCTGTATTAATAAACGAATATTATAATTTCAGACGAAAAATCTTTAACTTCATAATAAATACTTCCAACTTCGCAACTGGTTCGCAGATAATCACTTAGTCTAAAATTATTAATTACCAAATTATAGAAATTTATGCCACTGCTAATAGGCGTTGACTATTTGCTTAAATATAGATTTGTCAAAAAAGGGTCTTTTTATAATGAAAATAGTCGTGGTTTTTTGCTGTTATGCACGCAGTGAAAGGAAATGTGTAAATCGAATAGGCTGTTACCAATTTCAATAACAAATTTTCCCTGTGCAAATATAAATGAGACGGCGTAAGCGGTGCAGTTTCTCTATTATCGATGAAAATTGCGGATTCCCGAATGATGTCATGTTGATCATGTAACTCAATTTCAATTTACATGATCGATGCTCGCATGCCAACGGGTAGCTGTGAGAAAAATTGATTGAATTAAAAGATACACTATTTCGGAGGGAAGTGGTGCAGTGGCTCCGAGTGGTGCAAAGTGTTGCGGAGTGGTGCGGAGTGGTGCAGATTGGTGGTGGGCAGGTGCCGCGGGGCCAAATGTGTAACTGTGCAGGCGTTCGATTTTAATCGCTTCATTTAAAATGCCGCTCGATACGCATCAGTTGGCTCCTTGGCAGCTGCTGCAGCAGCACTTACTGCAGTTGGCTACTGCAGCAACGGCAGCAGCAGCAGCAGCATTGCGTGCCACTTGCTGCGATCTTGTTTTGACCAAAAAACCGAACGAGCGCTTGTGGCCAAAATCGAAACACAAATGGCCGCCGTTTTGGCAGCAACTGCCACTGCCAGATCGTCTGACCATTTTCATGCTGGGGGAAAATCAAACGAAATTTTTTAATTAAATTGTTGCCGCACTTGGCCATGCGGCCGTAGGCATACAACAAAATCTTTTCAATTTTAATTAAATGCCCAGCATTTGGTTATCGCTGACGCTTATGCATATATATAGTACATATATACACATATACGAAGCTCATCCGCTGGAAAAAAAAGCTCCCGTTCGATTGCCTCCTCCCACCGAGAAACACGTGTGCTGTAAATCAAACCGGCTAATGATGCATTTAGCGCATGAAATATGCCAATGCAGCCACGCCGGGTCACTAACTGCGGCTAATTTACGGGCACATGGACACTGCAGTGTGCCGGCTCACACACACACACACACTCTTACTCACACCTATCAAAGTCAAGGTGCTTATTAAGTGCAGCGGCATACACAAGCATCTTCCACTCCCCTTCGCCCCTCGGTATTTACATGCGCATTTAGTAATTCTCACAGTCGGCTAACACACACACACACACACACCGACTCGCAAATCAGAAATCAACACCTATACAGCCGCACATATCATACTAATGATGCGAAATGACTTTAACGGTTTCTGTCTATTCTGCAGGTGGTGTGCGATCAGGTGTGTGGGGTATGCCCAACTGCATATGGAGATCATCGTCTTATTGATAAGAGCTAAGCTGCATTCATAATCAAGAGGCTAAAAATATTGTAACGTTAAGTAGTTTTACACTTTTTAAATACATTTTCTAGCTAAAAAAGCATTAGAAAAAATTAAAAATATATATATTAATAGTTTCCTTACTTAAGGACCTTTTCAAAATGACTGCTAGAAAAAGAAGTTGTACCCACAAAAGTTTTCTGAGATTACAGGGTAATCCCTGATTTAAGCCTAGTTAGCACCAGCAATGCAGGCAAATACAACAAGGCCAGCAATGACAGGCAATGGCCTGAACGCTGAGCTGGTGTTGGTATCAATGGTTTGGGCTCTTGGCAACATTGTTAGGTTGGTAAGAGGAATGGAGGGTGTGAAGGGGGGCAGTGGGTGAGTGGCTTGGGATGATCAATGGCCAACTGGTTCTCTTTGCTCTCTCCCGCAATTGCAGACGGCAAATGCAGACATCGTTCGCTTTTTTCTATGAAATAAAGGTCAAATAAGCCAACAAGTCAGTCGACGGCAACAAAAACAGCAACAAGTGTTATTTTTTGTTGTACCCAAGCGCGGCTAGCCGTTAAAATAAAGATTTATTGTATAAAGATTCTCAAGTGTTTTTATTCCTTTTGCATGGCTGCTGCTTTAACCTGACATTTGTTAAACTTATTTGGTATTTTTGACTGTTCATGGCAAAAACGATTTTCAGCGCTTTAATTACGTGTGTAAAATGTTGCTGTTTAATTAAGCCATTTCTGGGGAATTCACAATTGCGAAAAGGTGAAATTGAAGTATCTAGATGTATTTAACCACTTGCTGGCCCTCAATTAATGCCAAAGAAATGCCAAAAAACACACCCAATAGAAAGCTGACCCAAGTCCATTTCCGTCGTGGACAGCACATTCCATTCCCGTGCGATTTCTCGATTTCATTCACAGAAGTGCCAGGGAATCTTAATTTGAATCGTTTAGCAACGGAAGCATCGAGTTTCCAGCCAAATCTTTTCTGCTCTACTTAAACATTTGCAACAACAGATTGTTCAGCACAACACAAAAAAAAAAAAAGCACCAAAAATTAATCAAAACAAACAATAAAGAAATGGTCAAAAGCAAATAAAAAGTGCCGGTCCAGAAATTGGGTCCAAGACGTTTGCCCCTTTGGGCAATTTTCGGCAATTTGAATGATTCAAAAGAGGAGCAGCATCAGCAGCAGCAGCAGCAGCTGGAGAATATTGCTCATTTCGCCATGTAATCTTGGGGTGGCCCAGAAAGTAGAACAAACCATTGAACCCGCATAAGGCACGAAAGCCAAAGAAACGAAAACGAACCGAACCAAATATTCAAAGCTATGAAAAGGCCAATTAATATGAAACTCGTTTCGATGGAATGCCGGGGTCTTATTATTAATACACTTATTTCGCCGTTTGTATTTGTGTTTTTTCGGTTTTCTTCCTCGCCTCATTGTATTTGCACTTGAGCACCACATTACTCATACGCCCGGTTAGCCGGGTTAAACATTTCTGTTGCCCTCGCGGTGCTTGGTGTGTGACGGCGGTGTATTATCGTGTATGTATGTATGTACATATATGTGGCTTTTGGTCAGGTAGAAGCCACCGCAAATGCCACACGTTACGCATACGCCAGGTAGGCCCGGCTTGATTCGCCTGCGTCGTGTTCGTGATTGATATGCGCTCGCACAATATGATCGATCTCTTTTCTTCATCATCAATTACAGTTTGCGCAGCTTTTGGCCCGAGCCGATACCCATTGTCCGCCGGCTCTCGACCGTTGTTGGTTTTATAATCACTCTTTTTTTTTTTTTTTTTTTGTGCCTTGGTCATAATAGCTGGTGTTGTCTTGGCCGTTTTTCTCTTGGCCCGGCATTTGTGGGTTAACTGCATATTAGACGCTGCTTGACGGGCCACACACAGTCATGTGATTAGCCGGTGCTCCTGGTAGTGAGTCATTAGCAGTTTTGATCGGTCTGCCCAACAAAAATCCGCAAATTACCATTGGCCGCTAAGAAAAAAAAACGATCAAAAACGTTCAAAAACGCAAGCCTTTTATGCAAATGGTGTGGAAATTTTTTGGTGGCCCGAAATACATAGTTGATCCCTGAGACTATCGGCCCGCCTCTCTAAAACGCTCGCTACGATTTTGTCAAAGCTGTCAGGGAAATTTGCATAAATGATAACTTTATCGAACTAACCCAATGAATTGGATAGTTTGGCAGAGGGGGCGTGGCCACTGAGCCGTTGAGTGACTGGCCTGCGTGCGTGTCACCTGCGCGTCTGTTTCGCCATCCCGCTCTGTCTTCTGGGCCTGTAAAAATTAACATGTCACTTCGCACAGGTGGAGACTTGGCTGAAAAAGCCTCGATCGGCATGCCATCCAAGTGCGTTTTTGAATGGGGAGGGGCGTGGCAAAAATGTGTTGCAATTTCGTAAATTAAAACGAACAATAATGTTTTTTGAAAATTGTTTTTCTTTGGAATTTCTGGCTTGTGGAATTTTTGTGAGACATTAAAATGAATTATTTAGCATTTTCTTATTTTTTGATATCATCTTTAATAATGTTGCAAATATATTTTAAGCTATCAGTGCAGAAACATAATTCTATAGATCATAATAAAAAGAAGCAAATTAAATTGCCACCATCCCGCTTAGAGGCTTATCAGTTAATGGAGAGCACGGCTATTATATAATACACTTATTCTGAGTACAAGTACCTGGCTGGCAATCATTTGCCCCGATCTACAAGTGAACTCGAACCCAGCCTTTTCCTGTCGTTTGTCATCCCTCCCCGCGCTCGATATTGTTTCGAATCAAGGCAATGTTCGTGGCCTAAACAAGCGCTTAAACAACGACGGCAATGGCTAACAGCCAGCCAATGGACTGTGGACTACATGAAGTGCCAAATTTATATAACCATTAGATACGGCAGTGGCTGAGCCGCTAAAGCTCCAATATACTATAGCATAGTGGTCTATGCTATACCCTAACCCCATTTGCATGCGCCGCCTTCGCCGACGACTGACATCGCAACATTTTGTTGCAGCAGCAGCTACCAATTCCGCAGTCTGCCTGCCTGCCATCCGTCCGTCCACTTAGTCGCAGCTCGTTTGGGCCACGTCTTTGGCTCGGGCTCAATTTTGTGGCAGGCCACTACTAAGCCAACTACTAGTGGCTTACTACTACTGAGTACCACAAGTTTGCTGCAGGTTGTTCTTGTTGCCCGTTGCCCGTTGCCCGTTGTCGGTTGTCGGCTGTTGGCCGATGGTTGTTGGTTGTCATGTACGAAAATTGTAGCGCGCATTGCTGCAGGAAATAGTTCAAACATATCAATTTTATTTTTATTTATGCTAATAAACCGTTAGGCCAGCCGAGTGAATTATTGGCCATATACATAAAATCCAACAAAACTATAAAAAAAACATAAAACTAAAACCCAAACCAAAACCAAAACCAAAAAAAAAGAACCCACAACGCATAGGCGCAACCACGACCCGGCGGCACATGTCGAATCTCTGTTGTGAGCACCTCGATCTCGATCTGGGGTGAAATCTGTGCATGCACTTTGATTAATCAAATCAAATTAACGCCGCATTCCCACACAAATCAATGCAATTTGCGGTGCAGCCTGCCAAAAAGAGCCAATTGACATCGGGAAATCGACTATGCAGTATGGGATTTTTTTTTTCATTTTTTGGTGCTGGCGAAAGTGTTGAGAGCACAACACCCACCCAAAATGGCAGCCTAGCCCATTTCGACGCCTTGTGGGCGGGTGGTGCCGGTGGTGCTGGTGGTTTTAGGTGGTGCTAGTGCTTTGTAGTGGTTTTTGCCCGCGATGGGCGAGGCTCCAATGCAAAACAAGTGCTATCCAAAATAAATATGCCATGGAAACCGAGCTAGAGGACAACTGCACACACTTGCGGCCCAAATTTTGGCTTAATTGAAATGGATGCATAATCATGTACATATGTATGCCAAATATAATTGCTAGTGGGGTTAACAATATGTTCCTATATCCTGTTTAACTTGCGCAGTTACCTTTATATATTTTATAAATTTTTGGATTATTAGCCAATTGGTAATCTATTCACATTCAATTATTCCAGCAGCAGAACTTCCCCAGCAAGAGTATAACCAAACCTATTGAATTTGGGTTTAGTTGACTTTTTGGGGGCTTTCCAGCTGCAGACTCTTAAGGCGATTTGACAAACGATAGACAGGACTGTGGCCCGGAGCAGAAAAAGCCACTAAAAAGTGGACACCGAAGTGCTTTGGCCATGTTGTCTGTGCCATTTTTGGGCAACCCCCGACGTCATTATTTGCGGCCTGCGAGCGCACATAATTAAAATTGACTCAAGTGTCGCTGCTGTCGTCACACCCAGTTGGATATGTTCTGGCCTGAGATGGATGGAAATTTTGTGTGGCCCAGAGGGGGGGGGGTGAGTGAGGCGGTTTTGGCTGCATAAATTTCAATTGGCCATTGACAGGCGTTTGTTGTTGCCACAAATCTTTGTCAGCTGCACATAGTAAAATGAATGTTTATTGTTCGGTAAGTGCCGCAGCCCCGCTGTTCAGGCCGCAAAAAACCAACAGAAAAAAGTAACAAAAAACAAAATAGTCACATTTAATGCATGGGTCGCAATTTATAGGAGCCATTTTCGGCCATTTGATTGAAAGACCCGCAATGGGCGTTCACCCATTGCCAAAGTGCTCCATCTGTTGTTGTTTCTCTGTGTTTCCCTGTGCTTCTCTGTGTTTGTGTCGAGATTTCGCGTATTTTCGCCTATTAATTTACAACTTTTTGAAGCCATCGCCTTAGCAGTAGCGGCCAACAACTGGGCAAACAATTTGCCATGGCCAAAAATGGCAAGCAGCTGAAAAATTTCGCATTTCCCATTTAGCTTTTTTGTTTTTGTGTATCTTTTGCATAATTTCCTTGTCTTCTCTTGTTTGGAATGGCGCATGCCATGGACTTACAAAAGACTCCTCGGGCAAAAAGTGAAACTTTCATAATTACTTGAGAATTTCTGGCAAGCCGTATCTTGCATACCCACTAACTCTCTTTTTAGCTTATTTACTGCTGCTTTCTGGCCAATTAGCCAGTGGCTAACGGTAGCCTCCAGCTTCAGCATTCAAGTTTAACTCCGACTTCAACTTCGTATACGAATTCAGCTCCTGCTTTTTTTGCTGCCGGTGGTCCACGCGAGTGTTTGCCATACGCATTAACGCCGTTTAGGCCCAAAAGACAAACGGCAAACAGCGAACAACAAACAGAGAAACAACAAGGGGTAAACAAAAGCGACAAACTGGCCAAGAAGCCAGGGGACAGCTGTCCACAGCTGGTGACCAGCTATTAGCCAGGGGCTATCTCGTGGATCGCCTCTTGTTGACTCTGGTCAAAGATCTATTGCCTGCACTCGCAGAAAAATATAGTTAAATTTTATATTCCACTGATAACTATAATTTAAGAAAAAAATAAGTGTTTCTTTTAACCTTATCAACTTTTTAAAAGCATACCTAGCTAACAATATATATCTTACATGTTGATTAATTTAGTAATAGTCTAGTAAAGACTTGTCTGCTTTCTTAAGGGGATCTGAGCTTCGACTTGACCCGCCTCAATGTTGTTTGCCCAATGCCAATGTGGCATTTAAAACTAATACGAGCGAGACAACAGCGCCTGTGCTGACTGTGCTGACTGCCACCAAATTGGTATTGAAAACAGTCAACAGACTGCTTGGCGGCAGTCGCGCTGCTCGCAGTTCGCTGTTGGCTTTTGGCTGTTGGCCTATAGCCAACTTGGTAACTTGGTAACTTGGCTCAGACTTCACAGCCAGGCTCAAAGTCAAAGTTAGTTGTTTGCGCTGGGCAAACAATCGACCCAAAATGAGAGACTCTCGGAAGCGACTTGAGGAACATTCTTGAATGTGTAAGGGGCGCAACCGAACAGCAAATGGGCTGCCACATCCACTGCACTGGCAGGGCATTAAATTTATGCAGACTGCACATTTGGCCCACTCCTTCTTCAAATTGCTATTGCAGACACTCAAGCTCATCGCTCAGCCCACATGTGGTCCACTCCAAAAGCGTTTTTTTTTTTTTTTTTTGGTTGGCTTTCCCAACTGTTTATCTGCATGAGCGCGTTACCATTTTGCTACAAATAAAAAAAAACTCCCCTTTTCGTTGCCGCAGCGCACCTGTCCGCAGGATAAAATGCAGGCTTATTTATGCGAATTTTCGCAGACCATATTTTCGTTAAGGCAAATTCATTTCTGCGCCTCTGCCTTCATTAGTTGTGGCGCTCACGGTGAAAATCTCTGGGAAAATCTGCCGTATCAGCAATCCTCGCATCATGATCTCCTTGTCAGATGACGACTCGTTTTCGTTTTCGCACTGGCTTTTGGCTTTTGCTTTTGCTGTTGCACACTCCGCGAAGTTTGCCAAATGTGACGTCTAATGAAGCATGAGCTCTGAGCCAGTTGTCGTCGGGGTTTTGTCGCTGCTAGAGTCGCCAACCGGTTGGCGGATTTGAAAATCTGGTAGTCATAAGGCGATGCAGCCTTGATAGCCGGCCAGCGGATACAAATGTGAGATAACTGGCCGCAGATCCGATGACAGCGAGAGAAAACACTGGTAGCCACTGGGAGGCGAACGCAATGGCAACGATGACAGCCAAATGCCTGAGAATCGCATAGAAGATCCATGGGATGCATTTGCAATCAGCAAATAGAAATATTTTGTCTCTATATACCGGGAGAAAAGTAACTTAATTTATCCTTAAATGTAATAAAGAAAATATTATTTGATAGGATAAGATATATACGTACTAGATTAGCTTTAAGTTTAAAAGTACCTAAATATTTATTTAAGCGTTTTTTATGGTACTGATAGTGGCAGGTAAACCCGATGCCTCTTTTATGTGCATCATGGAAAACCGTAAAAATTATTCTGCTGATGCTGTGTTCTGAAAAGCGGATTCAATTTGGGTTTTCTCACTCTCTCAACTCGCCAGTCGTCGTCTGCAGTGGGCAAAGAGCATATAATTCCCATTCCGAATCGCTAACAAGCAATTATACGTATTTAATAGCTGAATCCTAACGATTTCCTCCATTACCAGAAATCGCATTCGCATTCGGGCAACCTGCCTTAATTTACAGCATGCAAAATGAAATGGAAGTAGAACCGCTGCACCAACAGCAAAAAAAATCCAAAAAAATAAAAATAAAAAGAAACACCATCAAACACATGCAACGTAGCCTGGTCGCCTGCTGTGCACAGGCAATTTATTGTGTGTTTGTTTTAGGCTCACATATGAGCAACAGTACGAGTATCTCACAGATACACAACGGTGCCTAACTGCAAATGTGAGAAAAACACAATTAGCTTTTGGCGGCGGTGCAATGGAGACCACCTGCTGCTGCTGCCCAGCTCGCCACGAGATCCGAAATATGAAAAGCCCCCGACTTTCCACGCAGTCAGAAAACAAAGAGGGAAAACTGAAAATAAAAGGGAGAGATATAGAGACAGATACACGGGAAAACTAATTGCACATAGAAGTTGACCGCTGCATGGTTGATTCAAATTCTCCACAAGCACAGCGGACCGGCAAGTTTAAGGTCAGCTTATCTCGTGTGATATGCAAGTGCCCTCAACCATGGGACCAACTATCTCAAAGCCAGAGTTTTTATAAAAAACCAGCATGCAGATGTATAAAATATATGTATATATACACAGACTCTGGCCAACAACAATAGTCATAAAGCATACTACTTCGAACGCCACACAAACGGCAAATTGAAACTAATCGAGTTTTGGCCAAAAGGCAGCTGGCCATAAACATAAAAATAAGTCAGAATCTAAACAACGTTTGCAGAGCTTGCGATTGTAATAAAAATCACTTTGAATATGGCATAGGTGTGGTCCTAATTACCGATATTAAAGCGGATCTATTTCATCTGGTCGGCTTGTGGGTCTGCCTGCCTGATATTCAATTCGATTCAAATCAATTTGGTTTTGCCACGCGCGGACTGGGAAATCAATATGCTCGAGTCGAGTTGAGTTGTGGGCTTAGCAATTGCAGATGCCTAAATTTGTGCTAATGGCATCAAATGTCAGTAATTTCACTGCGCTTCGAGAGGAGCGCCCTGACCAGAGGTCTTGCAGTGGGTAACCAGATAACCGAGCCCTTGTTTTAATTAAAATGGGCGCACATTAAACCCAATACACTTAAGCGCGACTTAAAATAGAAGCTGTGCGAAGCAGGAAGTGGTGGCCATCAAAGTAGTTGGCTTAGTTTTGCGCTTGCCTACTTTCATTGCGGCCCATTGTATCAATTTCAGTGGGCCAAACGCATAGAGCCATCGAGCACAACAACTGCTTTTGGCCCATCAGTGTCAGGCTGTCAGTCAGTCAGCAAAAAAAAAAAAATAAATAAAACTAGAAAAAAACACAAGAGAGCAAACCATTCCAGGCAGTCAGTCAATCTGACTGTCAAAACGCACGCCCATTCACGTGGCCAGAGCTTTAGCATTAAAGGCTCAATTATGGCACACTTAATGAACTCATCACTTGGACAGCGCATCAAACAATAACTGCAGACTGTCAAAACAGTCCAAATCAAATTGGAGCACCTAGCCGAGAGCTTTGCCATCTGGTATTTACTTGGCAAAGTTGGGGCGTGGGCGGTACTTGAGCTGGTCACTGGTACCCCAAAACACTGGCATTAAAGAAAGCAATTAACAATTACAATGAGCACTAGCATTTGGCAATTGGACAATGGTGACCCAACTGGCCATTAGCTAAGGCGACACTAATCCAACTATCGAAAACGCTTTCGAATGGCCATCAATTGGGGAATTTACGGTTTCAGTTTCTTGGAAAAAAATTATTGATTGACCACAGGTACTTAAGCACGCTGTTAAAATACAGACCTGACTTCTGCAAATTGGCTTCCGTAAAAAGTAAATGAAAATCTGCTTGAACTAGTAGTTATAATGTTATAATGTTATAATATACACATACACTTGAAAGTTCCTATTAAATGACTTAATAATATAAATCCTGACTTATAATTTGGCTTCCAAATCTTTTAAAAGCTTTAATCACTTAAAAATTAACCAAAATTCAGTAAAATACTATTATTAAGATAATAAGTATTATTACTGCATAAAGTGTTAGTTGTGAGTAAAGTGTATATTGTAATTATTTGACAAAACAATATATTCAAGTAGTTAACTTTTCCGGAACTTCCAGAATACCATGCGTAATCGAAAACCTGTGCATAAATAAAACTTCCTTTGTTTTTTTTTACACGACTCCCCAGTCCAGTCTCACCTTGATCTTGAGGCCCAGACTGGAAACAGATCGCTGCACCGGCACACCCATATATATTCCTGATCGACAGCTATATATATGTGCGCATGGCATTATGGCATTATCTATTACCATTCCCAACTATCTGGTGCACAGTGCACATATGGATTTTACCGTTTTAGGCATTCAGTCTAATTGATTGTTTGCAGTTTCTGGTTGCTGGCCGCCACCTACTGACCTTCACATTGAGCGGTGGCAGTATCCGCAAGTCGATCGATCCAAACCGATACGATACGATCCAAACCGATCCGATCGACCAAAAGCCGGACAAACGTCTCGGCGTCCAGCTCGTGCGCTATAGCTTTGGCTATATAACGCTTCGATCTTATGGCGGGGGAAAAAAATTGAAAAAAAAACAAAATAAAAAAGAGATCCGATACGACCACACAATGGGCGCGTTAGATAGCTAATCGATTTGCTGCTCATTCGATTTTATTACGTATTCAAATTGGTGCAATTACCACTTGGAACTCGTATGGTGGCATAAGGTGGGTGTGGCAGCCTCAGCATTGATTTTTCTAATTTTTGCTAAATTGTCTTGTGATAATTATAAATGCTGCAACAATGTATGCACGACCGCAGAGATTTTTCCATCTCCTGGACATCTAATACAGTTTCTTTATAAGAAGTCTTTTTGGCATATATATGTTGTATGTAAATGTATATATTTTGTAAAAATGTGTTGATAAACTTGGTGACAGTTGCTTGAAACGGTTTTTGTTGTTACGGCGTTGGAAGAAATTTCTCCAGAGCTTGAATTACGTGCCGGATTTGGAGTGCGACAGCAACCTGCAGCGGATCGCTGTCGAGGGTAATCCGAGACCTTCTTTCACAACGATTTTCATTCAGTTATTCCAGTGGCCAGAGCCCCTGGTATGCAGATATCTGCAACCATCGCATCGGATTGGCATGGAACACTGGAGCAGTGGAGTGGTAGAGGTAGAGGTAGACCGCAGTGGGCAAACACTTGCTGCCTGGTTGGCTACCGGGTCCAAAAAGCGACCCAGTCGGCTGAAGACCACGTCTTGTTGCCAATCACTCAATCAAAACGTCACTTGGCGTGGCAGTTTTGCGTGGCGTTTGTTGGAAAATTGAAATAGAAACGTCAGAATTTCTGCTCTAATTATAAGGCGGTATGTTTTACGTACTAGCCAAGTTTCTTGACTCCTCGTTTTTGTCTGTCTGTCTCTCTGTCTGTCTGTCTCTGTTGGCTGGCTTTTTTCTTCAATGAATATTTTTCTGTGTTTTGTTTTACAGTCTGCGCTTTGGCTTCCATCCGTCTGCAGTCGTATCTGTATCTGTATATGTAGCTGTATCTATATCTGTATCTATATATCTCTGTTGCAAGAGAGATTATGCTTTGATGCACTCACGTTAAGCTCACTTTACAGTTACAATTATTGTTTAATATCGTGTGGCCGGCGAAGACCCTAGAGACTTGGCCGGTTGCATTCGCAACACTTGCCGCATTTTGTGGCAACTCGATTCGCTGACTCGACTCGGTTTTCGTTTGCAATTATTATGCATTAATTGCGGGTGGGACAACCGCGGCTCCGATGTCTCCCAGTCCGGTGGAAAAGCAAAAAAAAAAAAATAATAAAAATAATAATGAATACAAAAAGCCGCTGCACTGCACCCACTGACCACCACCAGCCCAATTGCCCAATCTTACAGCACGCAAAATGCTGAGACCCAAATGGCAAAAACTGCAATCGTTTCTCGTATTTTTCGGCGTTTCCCTGCAACCGATACACAAAACGCAAATTGTTTTAGATTGCCCAAAGCGGCGAATTATTTGCAGTATGTTGCCACGTTTTGTGTCGCTGCTGATTATATAAATCGCTCCACATTCCCCGCCCCTCGCTCGATTCCACAATCTCAACTCTAATGCACGACACGTCGGTGGCAGCCGCTGGTCAATTGTCTGCCACACATTTGCTGGGCACGTGATTGTTGTCAGGTGGAAGCTGCGATATCCCCCTCATCCTGTCGGCGGCACCTCCGATTGTTGGCCATTTAGCCATGTTGCATGTGAGCATGCGCTTTTCGCTAGATTTGGCTACTTAAAATGCAAGCTTATTATTCTGTTTCGGTGCACTCGAAAAAAGTCTACCCAGTTCTATAGAATTTCATTAGTCTGAGCTAAGTAGAAGAGGTATTATATATATAAGTAGGTAAGATATTTATTTTAAACATAATCACAATATCTATAAATTTATTAGGAACCTATTAACACGAATTTTAGCTCAGTACTACAATTATTGCTTGAGTACGCGACCTTCCCATAAATGCTGCTCAGTTACACGAAAAAATGCACTAGATCGTGTAAAAATCGATTCCCTAGGGCAACAATTCTTTCCGTTTAGCATGCAGTTTACAACCACAAGTAGTTGTAGTAAAAATTTCCTCTATTCCGCAGACAAAACTGATTAAACATGCATCAACTGCCGACCAGGCACAAATCAGCGTTTTGCGCCGCTGCAGTTGCATTTGCAGTTGCAGTTGCACTTGCTGCTGCTTGCAGTTGTTGTTGTTGTTGGTTGCTGCTGCAGGTTGCCGCTGGTTAAAATCAAAAAAAATTTTGCGCGCTTTGCAAGCGTGTCAAAAAATTGGTCATTGTTTGTAATTATGAAAATTGCTTAATTGTTGCCTAACCCCAGTGGCAGCAGTAAATGCGGTAAATGCAGCAACAATTGCAGTTGCTAATGCGGCGGACGAAAAATTTGAACAGACAGTTTTTTTTTTTTGCCATTGCTTGTAGTTTTTTATAAGAATTATTATCGTTTTTTTTTTGTGTTTTGTTTGCTGTTGGCATCTGCCTAAGTGGCAAGGCTTAATTGTTAATAGCCGCTGTTATAATTCCAGTGCAGGGTGCTAAATTTTATTGCTAAATTATTAATTGCAATACTATTTACCTGCAATCTGTTTCGCAGATCTATATGTTTTTAATTTTCTGTTGCGCTCAAAGTGCTGCGCCCAGTTTATTATTATTATTATGTTTTTTTTGTGTTTTTGGATTTCGGGCGCCGTTTATGGTCGCTTGACTAAGCAATTTCGTATAGTAGGCACCTAAATACATATGTACATATGTGGCATGTGTTTATAGCCCAGTTAGTTGCTGTCTAACGGCCCAGCGGAGCCAGCAAACGAAGCGAAAAAGTTAGCAAAAATTGGTTTTTAATTATTATTATTGTTATTGTTATTGTGGCGGCCAGCTACTGTGAGCTATTTCCGAGGAATGGCCCGTACGTAATGAGCAATTCCAGCTGAAATTCTTGCGACTTGGCTTGGCTGGCCGCCTTTGTTTTGGCCAGCAATTAAACGTTACTCATACGACCCTGTGGCCGCCCGCAAATTAAGCCAAATTAAGGCGGCTTATTAAGGCAGCCAGCTAGCTAGCTGGTTCAGTGTGGCAAAAACAGGTAATTAAAAAGTGCTCGCTTAGCAGTTTGTCATACTCGTATGAGATTTATAATACGTTTTGCATAGATTTATTGACTTACTTTGGCTGCCTCAGCGGAGCAGGAAGACTGTGTGCGCGCAGGAAATGCCAATGAGTAGTAGTTGTAGAGCACTGCAAATAGTTTCAAGCGAAGTCACATTAAAGCGTTATAATTAATACAAATCAGCACACTTAACATATAAGTACATATAAGTACATATAAGTACACCCCGTTCCAGAGACAAAACAACAAAAAAAAAAAAAAAACGAAGGAAAATAGCACCAGTTTAGCGTTTGGCACGCCCGGCACGCAGAGCAATTTTAATTAGACATAAACGACGAGCCACATTTGCAATGGGGCGTCGAGGGGACATTAAGCCCGAAAGTGTTTAGTTGGCAATTACATAAAATAAGGAGCAGCTTCCAGCACTCAGCTTCCAGCTCCCAACTCCCAGCTTCCAGCCAACGGTCTGCCATGTAGCGTTACTCCGTTTTTTCCCCGCTTTTCCTCGTTTTTCCCCTTTTTATTCCCCCTTATGCAACACTCGAATTAACATGTTCCACAGGCAAAGCCAACGCACAAGTCGCTGTCATCACATAGATACACGCTGCCCGAGTGTAGATATATACATATTCACTCCATGGAGCAGACCTGCAGATACACAGAGTGTGTGTCTCGCCTTGCTCTGATTTCATCGGGCGACAAGAGCAAGTGCCTCCGCTGCAACAGGTGCTTGGTGCATGGTGCCTGTTGCTGGCGACGCCCATTGCGTGTGTTTTGTGTGGCGGCTAGAAAATGGCCAAGTCCACCAGATAAGCAATAGGCCAGGCGTGCTGAATGCATGCTTGGAGGATGGGGGATGTAGGATGGCGGCTAGATGGATGGCCAAAAGAAGCTGGCCAGTGCGTGAGCTGGCCCAAAGCAGGGGCTTGCCGTAGAGGGGGATAGCGGTCAGTGGATAGCCAAAGTTGCAGCATATGTAAAATATAACACAAAACATACACAAATATCGAACTAAACACATTCAATGATAAATTTCATCAAGCGTTGTATACAATTTCACTTTGCAGGTGATTTTTGGGTATTCTCTGAATTTTATAATGGCTTTTGAAAATATATTTATATTGAACATACAAAGTCCGTGGTCAACATGTTCTTATTAAAATGAGATGTTTGCTTTTGCACACACAGTGTTGGCTGTTAATGGGATTTTAATAATCAAACATTTTCCCAGTAAACTTAAAATGCAATGAACGAAAGTTTAAATGAGTGTTTTTTTTGTTGCCAAAAGAAAATGTATTTATTTGCGTGGTTATTATAAATGACAAATGAATTTGCCTGGGGGAATCACCAAAGTTTTTGCCTAAAAGACCCTGCAAAGTTGTTAACTTATACAATGCCTGAAAAAACCCCTTTTTGCCACACCCCTGCGTTGAGCAACTGCTACTGGTGGCGCCAAAAAGAAGCGTCAACGACAACGATGCAGGCGCTAAATGGCTTTTGCCATATAAATGTCTTCATTGCGTATGAGTGATGAGGCAGCCATGGCCATGGCCACGTCCCAGCCGAATCCCCGCCAGAAACGCCATGAAACTCTGCCACACGCAGCTTGCGAGACGCCTGTTGACGCATTTGGGTGTTGATTTTTAATTTATGCGCTTTTAATGCGCGAGAAAACATGCATTTAAAGTGAATTTATTATGAATAAAAGTGCGGCATTAATTACGGCGACAAAAAAAAAAACAAAAGTGCGCTGCAGTGAGGGGATCGCTTCCGATCAGAAGTGTTTCTTTGGGATATTGCACAACATGATCTGGATCTGGATACAACCAACATCCTGCCGAAGGGAGCGGGGCAACTTGGGGCAACTACAGTCGACTTGGTGACTTGGCTGACTTGGCTGACTGACGTTGCAACACTTTGGCACGCATGCGCGGCATTTTAATGCGCAAAGTGCGCTGCCAACAACGAAACACGCAGCACGCCCACTTTTTTGCGAATACCTGTGAATGCGAATACCTGCGAATATCGCATCGAGTATTCGCGCACAAGTGCACTCACACATCGAATGGTTATGGGTATGGGTATTCAGACTGTGACTGCGGTCTCGGAGATTTATTATTGTATAATGCGCCGTACGCAGTTTTATTTATTGCTCTGCACGCCAAAAACTTTAAAATCAATTGAAAAGCTATAAAAACGTTCGTTTATTTTTTATTGTTGTCGTTACTTGTGGATTTTGTTAAGTATTTCAACATTTCTTACAGCCTGCTCTGCTCCAAATTGCCAAAATGGTCGGAGCGCTCTTATTTTTTGCTTGCGCTTTTTTTTCTACATTTTCCTTATGGGTTTCCCAATGGGTGGGGTTTCTGCCTTTGAAATGGGCGCAAATAATTTTGTAAGGTGCTTTAAAGGTGTAGAGAAAACTTTCAGAGTTTGGTGAATGAACTCCAGGTAGTAAAATTATTCACAATAACAGCATTTCATTCATGACTTCTGGTCGATCGACTTCATTCACGATTTCACCGCAAGCCCACTCAAATCGCCATATAATAATCGTATGCAGATCTTTCACATACAAGCCGAGAACAAGTCCCAACTAATGCTTAATCCCCTGACAATACTTAAGTCGGTTCACGAGCCTGGTCCCTTTTGTGGACCGTCTTCGCACAGCATTAACACGATGCCAGCTTTTAGATTCCTTTTAGACGAGAAACGGAAATGAAATGAAAAGACCCAGATCGCTTCGATTTCAGTTCTTTTTTTTGGCATATTCTTTGAGGGGCTTACGTTTTACGAGCATTTATTGATATTTTGGCTTAAAAAACGCGAGGTTCACGAGTAAAGTGTCAACACTTTTTCAAAGCTAACAGCCATTAGCCGGGCCTAAACGATGGGCCATAAAACGCTGACCGCCGCATCGTAAACCACCCAAAAAGGTGGCACAAAGTGTAAAGTCATAATTGTATGCGATGGTACCACTCGTCGAGGCAAACTGACGTATGGCTCAGCATAAAAAACATTCACTTTTTGTTGCCTACTATTTTCTTCTTTTTTTGTTGTTTAGTATATTTCGGTAGGGTCAGGCAATTCGGTGACCATAAATAGATATAAATAAATGTGTATAACGCATCTCTTAACAGAGCATCGAAAGCAATGCAAGCCTTAAGCACTTTTTGTGGTTTTGTTTTTGATTGTTTGTTGTTTATTTTTTTTTTGTTTTATTGTGGCCATTGTTATTGTGTTTTTTGCGCTTGTTAAGTGGCCTGCTGATGGCTCATAAATTGTGGCCAACTGTCTGGTGTATGACGAATAACTTGTCCATCGGCTGATTGATTTGCATGCGCCGCTGATTGACACACGGCATCGATATCCAACATCTCAGCATCGGCGACTCCAAGTGGCTTAATTTATGCAAATTCGCCACTCACACACTCAGTCATTCAGTCATTCTCAAGAGAGACTGCATTTAACTCGATTTTTGCATCACAATAGCCCATGTTCCAGTATATCGGGCAATTAGGCCCCACTATATACGCCCTCTGACATCCACTGCGACATGTTGGGCGTGTTTGGTTTTTGTGGCATTTGACGTGGCGTATTTGCATAAACGACACCTCCAAATGTTGGGGGGCAGCTTTGAACAATCCACGCATGAATGAATGAATCGCCGCCCCTTTTGGGCTCAATTGTGTGTGGGGTCTCCTTTTGAGCCGTCTGATTTATGCCTGGGAGCCTGATATCTGGCTGCATTTCTATTTCCAGCGCTTTGCATTTGGGAAAATTTATGAAGCTGGGAAAACTCGGGCTGGACCAATCTCAAAGAGCAGACGCATAATGTAATTAGGGAGAAAAGTCAGCTGACAATGGGAACCGGAACGCTGCATCTTCGTCAATGAAGAGGAAATGGGAGGTCAGCTTATTTAAATTATTAATATTATATTCAATTCTAGAACTTTGCCTGTAATTAAATGTATTATTTCAAATATACAACAATTGAAATACTAGCAAATTGATCAACAATTGAATTATAGATCTGAGTTCCAATAAGTTTACGCTGTATATTCCTTCTTCATGAGATATGTTAATCGGATTTCCGTTTTAAATTAAATCACATATTTTTTTATAGACGCCTTTGGCATTGCCAAGCCTATAAACCCCATAGAAAACCATTATGAATTAATGGTCTCTATTAAGTGCGCTTTATTTCGCTTCAGGTATAGATATTAAAATCATATTTACCAATCCCAATATTTACTCAAGGAACCATAAATATTTTATTTTTGTTTGAGCATTGCGGAAGCCATATTCTTCGGACCAAGGACATGGCTCGCACGGCGAATTAACGGTTAATAAAGCAATCAGCAATTGGCCCGCAAATCAAATTGGCAGCAGCAGTGCTAAAATCCAGCAAAATGCGCTAAATTAACTAATTTTTGTTTAGGCAATGGCAGTCGCAGTGGCAGCAGCAGCACAGTCAGTAAAAAACCAAAGCTCCAGTCGAGAGTGGGAAAATAAATTTGTTGCGCTAACAATGGCAAGACCTAAAGACAAAAAGGCACTACCAAGTTGGCCTGCAACGACTGCAGATTGTGGAACTCTTAAGCCAAGTTTTGTGGGCGCAGCCGGGTTTTTGAGTTGAGCTGAGCTGAGTTTTTAAGCTCAAATGCCCGGCTGACCGAGCGTGTATGCCATAACTATTTATGAACAGTTAGTTAACTTAAATGCTAGGTGGCAATTAAAGGGGCGTGGCTGGTTGGTACTGGCACTGGAGGTACATAGAAAGAGACGCGAATGCGAATGCGAAATCATAACCTTGCCCAGCGTCGAGAATCAATAAGAGCTTCGTTTCGTAGGGGAAACGTACTCGGTAGCCATATAATTAGCATTTGTTTCTCGGCAGCGCCAGGGACTCGCCCTGGTCCACACCCCAAAACAAAAACAAAAAAAATGGGAGAATAAAATCTCTAAAGACAACCAAATACAAAATACAACAATAAGAGACCGGTCAATTTGTGGTTTCTTTGTTTCCTGACTGCGTCCCAAATGGCCATGCTAGTTGGCCACTAATTTGGCCAGCATTTAAGCCGGTCAGGCTTTAATTAACAAAGGCCACACTCTAATTGATAAATTAAACAAGAAATTCAATTAAATGAGGAACACCCTCCGCCAGCACCCGCGGCCATCCCAAAAGGTGCCAAGTTGTTAACATAAACATTGAACTTCGCCGCGCAGCCGCAGCTGCCAAAATGCTGAATGAATCCATTAATTTGCACCAGCGCCCCCAAACTGCGGGCCGCAATTGAAGTGCAAAGTTGAACCGCAGAGCTATCACTCAGAAAAAATAGGATAAATCGGAAAGTAGTTGTAGAAAATAGTTATAAACATTTATGGTAGCTAAAAAGTTAAATCAAAATAGTGCAATTAAAACCAAAAGGGCATCTCAATTACGTTTGTAAACTTATGCCTATTCCCTCTTCTGTTTAATGATCTTAACATGCGAATTTTACATAAATTGTGTTTGGAATTTTGCATTTTTTATGAGTGCACATGTGGGCAGTACTTGGTCGAGTACTTGGAAAAGCCAGTCTGGGCCATGGGTTGGACCTGGTCCTGGCTGCTATCTTGATCGCATTTTTTTTACGGCACATAAATATATGCCAAAACACTACAATGAAAATATTGTGCTATACGAAAATGTGGCCACAACAACCACAGCAATCGAGTTTGCGGGGCAACGACGAGAGAACTGTAAACTGTAAACTGAAAACTGAAAACTGTGGCACAAAATATGAAAACGTTTTCAATGAAAATTAATGGGCAAACGCTGCAAAATTTTGGGGTGCGCACTGCGCATGCTCAAAAATGTTAAAATCGTGACCAGAGCTCTAGCTTTGCTAGTCCCAGCCCCCCTGATACCACCGAATTCCCCTGACCTCCTGGAATATACCCTCCCCCTGGAATACTCCCCACAAAAGATTGGTCTCTGCACCAAACTGGACGACGGCATTGTCTTTTGGGGAAAACTGTGTGGCGGCGTGTGATTTGGCAAATACTTAGACCTTATATGGAGCGGCTGCGATGGAAACTATTTCCTGCGTTGCGAAAAGCCGCCGAAAAAGACCAAATGCGGCAGTTGGCCAGTAACAGTTCACATTTTGTGTCATCCGCGGGGCGGCGGCTCCATATTGATAATTCATAAAGTGCGCGAAAATAAAAAAGTAAACGCCTGCTTGACCAAAAATGGTGAGCCATTTGAAATTAACGCGACGGAGTTGGAGCTGTTCAAATGTCAATTTTAATTTGCCGCGCCGCAAGCGATTTGACAGAGAGGTAGATTGCCTCAAAAAAAAAAAAAAAAACCAAGCTAAGCTATGGAAAAAATGATTTGAAAAAAATGTATAAAAGCGGTGCTGCCAATCTTCGCTGCAACATGTTGGGGCAATTAAAAATGCGCATACGCCGCGTTGCCGCCGCATTTGCACGCAGTTAGCGACGCGTCGGCGGCAATGGCGGCTTACATGAAAGCCAGCAATTTGGCAATAAGGAAATCGAAATCAGTCATCAGCCAGCCGGCAGTCGGCAGTGCAGAAATATATTGCATCTCTCACACCACGAGATGCACTCGAAAAGAGGTGAACTGCAAACTGCAAACTGCGAACTGCGAGATAAAAGCCCCAAAAATTCGTGTGGAAATTGAAGTTGACTGAGATTAACAGAGGTTTAGGATTCGAGATCATTGAATGGTTTGATTGTGCTGACTGTTTTAATTGCTTAATCTGGATTTTGGCTCAAATGCGATAGAACAAGTTTGGGATTTCGTATGAATAGATTGAAATTTGTTGAATTGATTTCTCAAAAAAAAAGCTATATAATTTAAATATGGAAGTTTCCATAGGCGGAGGTTAACGTATTATGAAGTGTTTAAGCTGATTATTGTTTTTTCTTTATTTGCCAGTCTAAACGATTTATTTTTTGAGTAAAGTGACATGTATTTTTAAATAATACAAAATACGTACAAATAATTTAGTAAATATCTAAACGATTTCTTTGATTGGTGTACATTTCAGTTGTAATGCCCATATAAAGTTTAACTTAATTTCTGGCTGGAACAAGCATAATGCAATCGAATTTACACCACAACACGCCCACAGCTCAAGGAGTTGAAGAATTAGCCAACAGCTCGGTATATGAAAAAAAGAAAAGAAAAAACTAAGTTTTTGGCAAGTCACGCAAATCTTTTCGGTCCGCTCATTAGACTAATGCACCTCGAATGCATACTCAAATCTCGAATCCTATTCGCATTCATAATCGTGTTTAGAGCAGGGAGCCATGAGCTTTATTATTCAATTCGCGTTCCGCTAGAGCAGATCCCGACCGAATCACGCACTTTATGAAGCCATTATATAAAAAATATTTATTAGCAACACTTTTGCTTTTAATTAGCCAGCAGCAACGGCTGGTTTCCTTTGATTCAATCAATGTCGCTTGCGTGCCGAATGCGACCCCAGATCGCAAGACCGCCATGCCGCCATATCGATATTCAAATGTATTTCGGTTAATTAGAGTGCGGTTAATTTCGATGTTTATTAATGCCCTGGCCAGGTGTGAACAAAGTTTTTGGGTTGGGTTTTGCATAGGAAACGCTAAAAACATTACATTACAAACGCCAGTTGGCCAGTGAGCATAATCAATCAGCGTTGCAGCATTCCCACACACGCCCCGCAAACAAAAAATAATAAAAACAAAAAGAAAATCTGCAAAAAAAGGAGTTGATTTGGTTTTGGCGGACTCCCTCGAACAACGAAACGACCCCAGCCGATGGCGTTAATAATGCCAATTGCATGTTTTATGTGCCGCAACGATGCCAATAACAATAATAAACTGCATATTATTAAGCGCTTTAAAATATTTGTAACAAGCATCGCCCAGTCGCATTTGCAGTTGCAGTCGCAGAGTCTGGGCCAAAACCCGAGCCGGATCTCACTGGCTGACTGGACGACCTCTCGCGGGGGCACACACACTCTCTGGCCAACAACATGGAGCGCAGCTCCACAACTTATGGCCAAGTCAGGACAGACACGACGACGTGGTCAAGACTTCAAGACTGGTCGACTGCTAGAGTCGCTGTCGCTGTCTCTGTCGTTGTGTCTGTCGCAGTTTGCAGTTTGCAGCCTCTAATCATTGCTCTCTTTTATATGGTTTATGGCATTTCCGTTGCTGTTTCTTTTGGGTGTCCAGCTATTGCCAAATTCATTGCGATTGCGATTGCATTCGCAGCTTAGTCGGTACAGGCGTTTTTTTTTCTAAATATTTTTTGTTTTTTTGTATTTTTCCGTCTTACTTTTGAGCACGCAATCGGGGAAATACATCTCGGCGTGGCTAATTGATTGATGAAGCTGTTGGCACCTTGGCGAGCCTTGGCTAATCACTAATCACCAATCAATTCATAAAACGGAATAATAACAAACGCCTGCAACAAATCAATTAGCCGCTTAATTATGACACTAAGCCCAGCTGGCCAGAAACGGAATGAACAAATTACCACCGGCGACATTAGCATAATAAAGCGATGCAACCACGGGCTGTGTCTCATAAATTATGCATACTATTTTTGGGGACAAAAGACCCGAAAACCGTTCCGTTGATGTTCACCACTATAACAAAGCGCTATGTGGCGAGGGGCAATCGGCGGTTTGGGGGTAAACTCCGAGAAATACAGGCGGCTGATAACGGGCCAAAGTCTTTAGTTTGATTTTTTGCATATATGTATTTCATTAGTTGGCGAAAACTGCACGCCAGTTGTGGCTCCCATATAGATGGGGCTTTTGTTTGGGTGGGGGGAGGGAAAACGGAGATTCGATCTTAGCTGCCACAAAACTGGTTCGCATTCCACTTTCAGTGGTGGTAGACACACGATCCCGAATCCAATCCGGGGACAGGATGATGCAGCAGCAGCAGCAGCAGAGGCAGCAGCAGCTGATGACGATGATGATGATGGAAATCGTTATTGACAACGGAAGACGACGAGGCGATTTCCATGCAAATGGCCATGAAATGGAATTTGCCCGACGTCAGCGAAGGAAACGTACTTGAACCAGAAAACCAGGCCGACACATTAATGCAGCCTGACACCGCAGCCTTGGCTGATCGGCCCGAAAGATAGGGGAAGAGTTAAAAACGGACGCAACTCCGGTAGAAAAAATAAAGTATTTTTTTTGGGCGGTTGCTCCGGTTTCAATTAAACTACAACTAATTGCAACGGACAGCGCCGGCAAACACAAGCCAAAATAAATCATTTATTACTCGCGCTGAAATACCAAACAGAATAAGAAAAAACACCACATTGCCCCAGGTTTGTTGCCTAAGTCTTTTGTTGGGGCGACGGCAATTTTCAAATAAAAACAAAAAGGAAAAAATTTATAATAATCATAAAATACAAACCAGACATGAGCCGATCAAACAACAATGCTTAGCAAACAACTCTTGAGCGATAAAAAAGAAATCTTTTATTTGATTTCGCAAGCAAAAAAAAAAACCGTTGAGAAAAAGTAGCCAAAGCCAGAGCGAAATCAAAGCAGCCAAAACCGTAAAACTCCCCAGAGATTTTAATGACATTTTCGCAGGCTGGAGGAGCAGAGAACCACCAATCCACCAAACCACTGAGCCACCAAACCACCGAACCACCAAACTACAGATCCATTGGGTGTGGGAGCGGGCAGAGGGTGCCTACTCGACTACATGGCAGCCGTCTGACAGACGCGTCACTACGTGAGCGACGTGTTTAAAACTTTAATGAGCCGCAAAATAATTGCAAATGCGACTCATGTCGCCCAAACAAACGTATTGCGGTGAGAAAATACAGATCCAGCGGGGGTCCGCTGCCCAAGAAGAAGTAGGAAGCCAACACCCCTCCAGTTTCATTGCTTCCATTCCGAACGAAAGGAGCAGGGCAGCGCACCTGTCTAAGGAGGCCACACTGCCTGCACTCGGCTGCCGTTCGATGCGATTCGGTGTTGGGGCACTTAATTGCCTAAAGCGTGACTTAAATTTTTAAAAATCATAAAAGCCACGAAACCAACTGGCTCTGGCACTCAAAAGCTGAAAAATCCTTGCCTCTTAGCACATTCCTGGCGAAAATCAGGAAGCACTCAACTCACAATCCTTTTCTGCCAGTTTAGAGGTGTTTGGCAATTTGGCAAATTAACAAGGTAAAAAGGCTTAGGACGACGAGCTTCTCGTTCAGTGGCACTTGGCATGTGGCCAATTAGGAGCAGTTGCCGTCACTTAGTCATGGCTCTAAGCCCGCCGGATGAGTCGGCAGGTGGCTGAGTTTGGCTGCCTGTATTTTTATTGCCTTTTAATTATCAGAGCTCTAAACTGAAACAATATGGCAAAGTGAATAAAGTAAATAAAAGAATACAACAAAAACGAAAACGAAACGATAAAACTCTGCGAATTTCTTTGAGTCAGGTTCAAAAATGTGGGAATTTCCGTACGTATTACGAATCAAATGCGCGCTGCCAATATCATCGAAATCGAAAATCAGTTTGTGGGCGTAATTGCCTCAGAAAAAGGCACCCACACGCTTACATGCGTTAAATGCCTGCCAACGACAACGAAATGTATCTAAATACGCATAAATCATGGGGCCCGAGTGTCGCCGGGCTGACAACACGGCAATCGATTGCCAGATCCAGATTGGGATTCGGAATCCGATTCAGATCCAGATCTGGAGCAGCAGATAGGCGATATGAGCAAGTACGCGTACGAGTACCAGTATGAGTATGAATATGAGTATGCGGCATGACTCCAGCCCACAAATATTCAATAAGCACTCAAATATCGGGGGCGGTGGCAAAAAGGGGCTTACACGCTCAGATGGCGCGTTGATTGAACTCGGCTCGACTCAGATCGATCGATTTATCAACGTTTTCGGTTTCCAATCCAAACGTTTTAGCGCGTGCCCCAGCGCCATGTCAGCTTAGCGCTCTCTCTCCATCGCCATTCATCCATCCATCCAACCATCTATCTATCTATCTATCTTTCTTAATCCCATGGCAAACATTTTTATTACACTCAAGCTGAGTGAATAATACCACGGCACTGTGCGGATGTCTGTAACCCACTAAAAGATGGTCTTCCCCCGTTATGCTCTATATAAATTCTTGGTAAGGATGACAAGACAAATTTTGTTAGTAAATTAAAGCTCGGTTTTTGCGAAATTTGAACAGAAATATATACTTAATATGTATCATCCTGTACTTAAGATTTAACACAGGAAAAGAGTTATAGCTCAAAGAAAATAATTTATAATGTAAATACCCAAACTTTTTTTCCTACACTGCGAACATTTCTGCTTGAACCGAAAGCGTATTTAAAGATCATCGTATATAAGTAACTACCAATAACTTAATCCGCACCTATTGTATTTTTGGAGATTAGCGCATTATTGACATCTTTGTGGCTGCTTTGGCCCAGCAGGTGATGTGCTAACGAAGCGGGCGGAATTCGCTTGGCCCGATCAGGCGTAATCAAGTGGTGGTTCTCGGAGCTAGTTTTTTTGATTTATTTGCTGGGCATTTTAATGACTCCCCCGCCGTCTGGAGGCCCCGAAACGATCATTGACTTCTAGACGCGACTTTTATATGACCGTCATATAAACATGCATAAAAATTCATCAGCGGTGGACTGTTGTTATTTCCATCGCTATCAGCTCAATTTTTATGGCCTTACATTTCTGGTCTCGGGTCGGTCGGTCGGTGGTGGTGTCTCTGTGGTGTTCATTTTATTGGCCCAATTTGTAAATATAGCGCAAAAGTGTCGAGCATAACAATGAGACTCCAGCCATGGATGAACGGATCGGCGGCAAAAGGAACGAACTGAATGCGGGTGGTTGGTTGCGTGGTGTAGCAATTGTGGACTTCTTGATCATGCCATCAAGTTCGTTGCCTTAGTCATTCGTTTCGTGCCGCATGATTTGTTGTTTATTTGTCATTCCTAATCGCAGGCAAATCAAACACGCACCTTTGAGTCAAAAGTGTGTAGAAATGTTTATAAATTACAACAAATCTAAAATGCACCCAAAATTGATAGGAAAATAGAAAAAAAAACCAAACGCAAATACAAAAACGCCAACTGCAGCAGCAATCAAAATTTATGCATCAATAGCGGTTGGGTTTTTTTTATTTTGGTGGGTACTTTTTGCGTTTTCTAGTTGATTTCTGCCTCCTGCTTGAAACACGCATTATTTATGATTGCAAGGCATGTAATTCGTATGCTAATTGATAAGTATCGCGAAATTTATTAACCAGCCGTGCTGGACAACAACAAATAAATGCGTGCTAGCCGTGCGGCGTCAGTTTTCAAGTACACTAAACTCACACACAAACCTCTAATGCAAAAATCTCAAATCTTGATATATATAAGGCAGTTCGCTGCTGTTGTTGTTGTTGTTGTTGCTGTTATTGTTGTTTTCCCAGCTAGTTCTCACGCACAGGCGCAGCTGCATTTGGTCAGCGGGTTGTACTTGACCCCTCGCCCGCCCCCTCGCTCTGCAGGCCATGGCCCGTGACTTTTGTTATGCCGCCGCCACAAAATCAAGTTCAAAAGCTCGTACGCTTAAACATATATGTGTATGTAAAATGCGATTTGCAAGGCAAATTTTGTGTAGCTGCTGCTCCGTTTTTTAATAGCGTATAGCAAATATTTGTGTGTAACATAAAACCGCCAACAACTGTGTACATAGCACAAGTGCGGCCAACGCCAAAATCGAGCAACTTTGTAACATCGAATCGAAGCCACTATCCACAAACAGCTAAACAAACAGCCCGGCCAACAACATTTCGCGTATCAGCAACATTAATTATAACAGCCACAACAGCATCGGCGGCAGCCACAGCAATATAAGGCGGTGAAAAAATGCGTTTATTTTAAAATGAAAATAAATTTACAGTGCACTGGGAAAAATGTTTTGTCACCTATGAGGACGCCCTAAGATTAAAGGGTAAATAAAACAATATACTGAAATATACCAGTAAGAAATCAGAAATAGTAAAAAGTTAGTTTTAGCAGTGTCTTAGTTTAACTACTAAAAATGAATGTATTTGGGAAGGATGATTGATGTGTGGCCATTCAATTTGCCTTCGTTACTGCAGCTGTCGGCTATTGCGATGATGTAATAATTCTCGTTAACGTCGTACTGTCTGCGGCAAATAGATCCGCGAACTCCGAATGGGATTCGGATTGGAAAAATCCCGGGTCCATATCTACGGCGTGTCGATCAATAACAAACACGCACGCGTTTGGTGTGCGACATTTTTGTCGATTCTCGCCTTGATCTAGAATTTTGTTCCTATTAATTGATCTCATAATGACAGACACTTCAAAAGCGACATCACGACGTTTATTAATTAATGCAAGACCAAGATCGTAGCAACGTAGTCAGCCTCCTGCGTATGTAAAGTGCGTGCAAAAATCACAAGGTATATATATGCTAAGCAAACCAAACAAATGCCGGCAGCTTAATTAGCATTCTAGATTACACCACACAAACAAGTGCGTAACAAGAATTGAGGCAGTTACGGGCTATAATGGATTTATGGGGTTAACGCGAAGGCTGCCCGGTAGATAGACGTTTATAGACAGATAGATGGATGGATGGATATGTATATAGATAAATGGTGGCTATGGGAGTTAGGTGGCTCTGGGTAATAATGGGTTTGGGTCAGAACGAGCCAAGTCGGTCATTAGCGAGCAATGCTAAACGGAGGCAAATTGCTGTCAGAGCATTTCCCGCTTGCCAATATCTCAATCAGTGGCCAAAGTTTGTTGGCATCAAGTGCATAAATTAATGAAATTATCAATTAGCCAAGATACTCTCTCTCTCTCTCTCTCGGCTGCCGTTGGAGTTTGGAGTTTGCAGTGCCACAGCTACTGCCACTGTTGTGTTTCCCATGGATGTTTGCTGACTATCGGGAAAATCATTGCGCAAATGCACGCAGTTCATGTTGAAACTCAATTGCAATTAAAACCTTAAAACTAAAGTCTATACAGCCAGGCTAAGGAAGTCCCCAGACTGCATCAACTCGTTAGGCGAGTGGAAAATGCTTTAATAGAAATTACCGAGCTGGCAAAATGTTTGCAATTGTTGTCTGCCTGCCGACTGCCCAAATTGACATTATCAATGGCTTTGCAAATGCGTTATTTATTTAATGCCGCATC
Organism: Drosophila yakuba; assembly: GCF_016746365.2. Classification (NCBI taxonomy): domain Eukaryota; kingdom Metazoa; phylum Arthropoda; class Insecta; order Diptera; family Drosophilidae; genus Drosophila; species Drosophila yakuba. The sequence continues at coordinate 21,986,739 of NC_052530.2, forward strand.
CAGCAACTTCTCGATTGTGCAATCCGATTGCTACCCTGGATATTTATGGGCATAAAGCACTTAAAACATTTTTATTCATCCGATTTTGCATGGCAATGAGTAAACATTTGCTAAACATAAATTAAATACTCAAATAGTAGATTTCTAAATTTTAAATGTAGTTAGTGCTGATTTAGTATGTTAGAAATATTTTTCTTTTGTAAGAGCTGTTTATAATAAATTCAATAAAAAATGTTTAATAGGGTATTTTCCGTTTCATTGAAAACTTTGCCTTTGTTTGATTTTGGATTTGTTTTGGTTTCGTTTTGTTTCGTTTCTCATTTCATGCAAATATTTGCAAATTTCTCAAATTAACGCGTAGGCGAGCCAAATCAAGCCGAAAGCGCTGGAAGTGTCGTCGTCTCAGCACCACCAACGGCACCACAAACAGCACCACCAACAGCACCACCAGCTCCACCACCACAGCCGCCTCATCTAACGACGCCCCCACCGGGCACACTTCTCCCCCGCGGACCCACAGCAAGTTCATTGAACCACCTACGAGAAATATGCAAATCGCAGCGACGTGGATGCAGGGAAAATAAATCAAATGAAATGGACTAACTGACTGGCAAAAACAAAAGGAAAACTAATTTCAATTCGATCTTTTGTGGTCTTTGTCTGGAGTTGCTCGTAAGACCTAATAAACAGAAACACGAAGCAATAATTGTATAATTTTTTTTTTGTTTGTTTGGTTTTTTATTATTTTGCGAGTTTTGCTGCAAGCCCATTAAAGTGAAATTAATGGCTGTCGCCCGCTGCGGAATTTTGGCCAAAAGCTGTCGCAAAGATTAATGCGGTCCAAACTTCCTCACAAGGGACATTCGATATTGAGCGTTCGACTTTGAACACTGAGCATCGAACTGCGTTTTCTTAATTAATAGCTCACAGATTTTTATTGCCGCACATCTTTGTCAAATCAATATTTATAAATTATTTATAAACGCAACAGGCCTGAACCCCGCAAACATGCGGCTAATTAAAATGATGAATGCGAAGCGTTTCAACTCGAAAATTAATTAAGCAAATTATCCATTTAAATAAACATAGAATGTGCCGCTCGCCTGCTCGATGGCTTTGCGCTGATAAAGTCGAAAAATATTCGATTTGGGAAGCTGGCGGAATTCGTTGGACAAGTTCGCGGCTGCCAATTAGGGGAAGTGGAAAAAAGAGCATTCTTAATTGTAATTAATTATCGCTGTCAGTTTTTCCCAATTGTCTCCGGTTGTGAGTGACAAAATAGTTGCCAAAGTGGTATTGCTGATGACCTGCTTTCGCAGACATCATTAGCGCTTAATATTTAAATAAATTTGATTTTTCTTGAGAGCCAGACGAACATGAAATGATCACGCCCAGTTTTCTGCTCGATTAAAAATATTCATTAGGCCTTTTGGAAATTTTTCACTTGATTACAGACCAAAACCGATTTCGAAGGGTTGCCCCTGCCACATGCGGTGTAATTAAATTTCCTTTGTTGCCTGGGAATTCGCTACGATTATAATTGTGGCGGCCCAGGGCGTTTTTCTGCCTATATTTCTAACTATATATCTGTTCATATTTTTTCCTTTTTTTTTTGATATAGGCTGGCCTGGGCTGGGCCCTTCATTCACACAATTAGCAATTTCATGCGTCTTTGTGTCTGGCTGGAAGTATGAATTTTCGTGGCCTTTATTCCGTTTCGTTTCGTTTCGATCTGTTTTCTGTTGTAATGTGTGAAATTGATTTTCGCTTGGCAATTGGGCTTGTAATGGCCAAAAAGTTTTCTCACCCTGCGGAGGTCTCCGTTCGAAGACAATTAAGCGAAATAGATGGGAGCTCACTGCTTCCTACTGTTCAAGTTGAACTTGTAAAGCTTAGCCTTAGTACGTGTAAACTGGGTCAATATTAAATGTATGTAAGAGATTTGATGCCATGGGTTATCCTCTGCCGAATAACTTGTGGTTTGGACATGTCGGCGCTATCAAAGCCTGTTTCTGGCGGCGATTTATGGATGTGGGGACACCTTCCCTGACAGCATCATCACCTGGCGTTGCCAGGCACTCGTAACATTTGCAACATTCGCATTCAAATGACACTAACGGCTTTGTCATGTACTGGGCCACATGTAACTGTACGGTTTGTCTCTTCTGGAGAGCCAGTAATCATGCTCTAACGACAGAGACAAACACGTATATAATTTGTATAAGGCGCTGCTATGTGGTGAATCGTCAGCGGGTTCATATAGAAATCTTGTAATCTGATAGGCATGACAAGAAATATTTTGCTTGTCATTAAATTTACTTTTATTTATGCAGCACTGTCTATCATTGTTGATGTTGTTGCTGTTGTTGTTGTTGTTGCTGCCGCTGCCGTTGCTTTTCGATTCGCGTGTTTTGTTTCGGCGGCGGCTTGAAATTAGTGAAAACTCTTCACATCGAGAAGACTGACTGACTGAATGGATGGTATGGTATGGTGTGGTTTGGTATGGGGGAAACTTGAAAATGTATGCATGCATAAGTTGGCGCCTGCTAACGTCTTATAGTCATCGATTTTCGACCATTGTTGGTGCTGTTTGCTTGGCTGGTTTGGCGTTGAGTAATAGGCGAAATATTTGCGCATGCCTCATTACGGTTGCTTTTTGGGTTGCGGTAATCGATGGCAGTGTAAGCCAGAAATGCGCGGGAGTGGCGAAACAAAAGACTTAGGCAACGAACTTGATGCAATTAGAACGATAGCAGCGAATTCCATCAGATGCGTGACATTTCCAGTAATGACATCACACCGCACTGGCAGCAGCACGCAAATGTCAACAAAGTGCGTCATCGATGACAATCAATCTCGTGTGGACAAAGGGCAGCAAGTGGTGGCTAATCGGTAGCCAACTAGATTGACAGCTTCACCGACTAAACGACAGTCGAACAGACAGACCGATCGACAGACATACGGTCTAGACGACATGTGTAATGACGCGTACGTCGGGCGAAAAAAACGTCAGTAGGAACAACAATGGCCTAGCATAATGAGTACAATTACTGGCCAAGCAAATCAAATGCAACGCGCTACCAACGCTTTGAATCAGTCACAATTAATTGCAGCTAGCAGCAGCAGTCGCCGATCCGCAAAAAACGCTCATAAATTATAGCAGCGGCGGCAGAAAAAAGTATTAATTAAAAAAGAAGGAAAAAGCTGCAACGGTAACAACAGCTATTAAGAAAATTTCTTGTTGACTCATCCGAGTCCACAATTAACAACTCGCAGACTACCAAGAATCGCTGAGGCTGCGACTTCGGCCAGCATTTCTTGCACTCATTTGTCGCATTTTGTCCCAGCCACTTGGCGATTTCTTTGTCAGAGCTCGGCAATTAAACAATTGTTGTTATCGTAGTTGCTTTGTTTTTTTCTTTTTTTTAGTTTTGTTTCTGAGATGCAGCTGTTTGTTGTTGTTGCCGTCATCATTGGAGGCTATAAATTTTATTTAATTTCTTTGCCCCTGCCCCTTAAAAGCACACGCCCTGGTGGCCGGGGATCTCGTGACTTGCGTTTCGCAATTGTGAGAATCGAGTATTAAATAATTCTTTGCATATTTATTTATAAGCATTATTCCTGCCTCTTTTTCATTCTTAAAATGCGATTTCCTCAAAGCTGATTAGGCGTTTTAATTTGCGATGTTTCAGGCTGTAGATTAATACTCTTCCTTTTATATTCGAAAATATTGATTTATATCATAACAACACTTCTTTAAACAAATTTTTTAGAAATACAACTCAAATACATAAAGCTAAATATTAATTGATGTGCCAAATATTAATAGACTTTATAACTTTTTTTTAGCCCCAAGCACACTTTAGAATTTAAGAATCATTTTCAATGCCCCTATCAAACCACAAATAAAAATCTGTAATTACTAACATTAAGCATCGTTTAGTCAAAGCGAGACATATACCAGTATTTGATAAACCATTAAAAGCCCCATTATTTGCCAAACATCAGCAATGACCAACATGCCCAGTTCCTCTTCAAAAGCAAGGCACTAATGCCTCATGCAATTGTAATTATCAATATAAAATGAAACAAACAACGAAAAAAAAAACTCCGTTTGCTCACAGCTGTATTTCCTCTTAATTGTACAGGAGGAAGAAAAAATAAATCGCTTTTCCAATAAATTGCATCACAAGACTCTCAACAATCCCACCAGCACCATCGACCATATGGACGCGGCAATTGTTAAAGTGTTGAAGTGTTTTTATTTAAATTGCTCAACTGAACTTGTAATTATGGCGCACTCTGATTATTGCTATTGCTGTTGTTGCTGCACCCCGGGTTTAGCATAAGCCAGACTGGATATAAATTATTTTTAGAGCCATGTTGGAATTTTCACTCGCACAGTTTCTCACTACTCGAAAAACATAGCAATTAATTGTAGTTAAAAATGCTTTAACTAACGGTTTAATGGTCAAACAACAAAAGCGGCTGTTGACTTGTCAGTTAATTGTGTTTGAAATCGCTGTCTCTGCTAATTGATAAATCTCCATTGGCCAAAAGGCAAAAGCCAAGCTTTCGATGGGCGGCAGTTGCACATAAAATGCAATTACAAACGCGTAAAACCAAAACAAACGATTGGACTTAGGCTCCGGTTCAACACAACTCACCTGCGGCAGGGCAAATACGATTTTGACGGCTATTTGCTTGGAATTGAAATCGGAATCTCCCCCAGAATCTCCTCCTTGTGATCGCAGCTTGCAGAAGTAAGGCCACAAAAACACACGCGATTCCACACTCACACACGGGGGATATCTTGGCCAGGCTCAATCTATAAAACGCGGATGTGGTTGGCAGCAAAAACTGGCAAGTGAAATATTTATGCAAATTTATTTCAGCTTCTTTTTTCGCTGTTGTGCAGCAGCAGCAGCCAGGCTGTGTTGGTGAAATGCATTTGAAGACATTAAGCGGCACACTTGGCAATTGTCGTCGTTCGGGGCAGCGAAGCGATTTGATTGAAGTGGGGCTGCCGACCAGGTCCACAAACCGACAAGCCGACAAACCGACAGTCCGAGTGGCAGGCGAAACGTTGTTTAACAATTGTTTCTTTTTAACTTTTTTGTTTATTTCGTGTTGTATTTTTGTTTGGTTTTTTTCGTTTGTGTGATCCGGCAGGATTTGAGTTGTCAATTAGTTTGTTACGGCTGCTATCACTTGGCAATTCGGAGGCGCCCGAAGCGCCGTTATCTGCTGCAAAACAAATGACACCACAAAATGGCAGCGCGTTCGTTGCCTAAGTCTTTCGTTTTTTGGCCCGGCGAGAAGATTGAAGTGAAGCCGAATCGTCGACTTAGTTAGAGCCTCTGTTTTTTTTTTTATTTGTATGTCATTAAAAGACCGCTTTATTGCAACATGTTTTTCTATATACAATATAATTAATTTACTGATACAAATATTTTATTGTACGCTCTTTATGTGATCTTTTGGCCAGCGAGTAATTAAAAATAAATTTAATTTAATTTGCCTTTTTATTTATTTATACTCTCGTATATTTTTGTTTTTTGTTGCCGATCGAAACGAGTTTGGTCTTTTGTTAACATTACTTTATATGTATGCTAGTCTTGTCTTGGCATAGGGCATTTGAGGCTACAAACTGGCATATATGTTTTGATTTGGTTTTATGGCCGCACTGAATGGCTTTTTACTGTTGGCCAGACTTTTTACGAGCACTATTTTCAGTTGGTAGCCGCCGCACAGTAACAGATTAAGTTTGAGTGCCAGCTGCAGGCGGGATTTTCATTTTCATTCGCCCCCTCCAACCGAAAAAATCATTTCCATTTCGATATCCGCGCAGTTCATTGGCCAGGTCCGCAATAGCGACGAAAAACGCACGCAAAACGCCCTGGAAACGCGCGCACGCGACAAACAAAAAACGCGCACGCGATTCGCCAGCGAAACGAGAAAACTCAAAACAAACTCAGGCTAAAATCGCGAACGTATTTTAGCGCGCAGTCGCAACCAGCTTAAACAGTCCCGCAAGAAAGTCGCACAGAAACTGCAAGAGGATAAAAATTGCAATCGGCTCACAGCCCGACTGCAGTAGCAGCAACAGCAGCAGCGCAGCAACAGCAGCAGCAGCGACAGCAACACGTTGCAGTGCCGGTGCAGCAGCAACATCGGCAGGAGAAGCAGCAGCAACAGCAGCAACGGCAGCGTTGCAAAACGCTAAAATCTCTCGGCAAAAACAGGCAACAACCTCTCGAAGACCGACTGACCGAGTAATACAGTCCAGCAACCCAACAACCGCAGCCACAACAACAACAACAACAACAGCAATACGGCCCGAACTCTCTGGCTGGAACAAAAAAAAAGCCGCTAAAAGCGCTAAGCCATGAAAACCTGTTGTGCACCGATCGCTGCCAGCGTCGTTCGTTGCTTCGTGTTTATCGCGAATCTCGGCTCTCTTAGCCAACTCTCTGTGGGCCAACTCTCTGGGCCTTCCAGTGGAGAGCGACTGGCTTAGCGGTTCATTTCCAGTTGGCTGCAATATCAGTTGCCGATCTGCTTTTGACCAATAAAAAAAGGGGCTCCAACTCAGGCGTCTGGAACGACGTCGACTGCGAAGTCAGCCGCGTCTTAACGACCAAAAAGAGCAGTGAAGTTAAGAGAGCTTGGGTGCTCTTACTGGCCATTTGCTTAGGGCCAAAACGAACTGATAAGAAATTGAATAAAATTATATGAATTTCATTAGGCCGCAACAGAAAAGAGCACACACATTTCCTGCTCGGCCACGCCTGGATATTACGGCTATCGAGGCTCATTTATCGCGGCAAAAAGGAAGCGAAAAGTGCTTGTGAGAATACATTTTCATTTTCAAATTTCAGATACACATCATAATTGAAAGGGGCCCCAAAAACTATACCAAAATAAAGAAAAATAAAAAGAGAGAGGGGCTGGATGAGCTGTGCCAGCGCCAGCGGACAGGCGACACTTGCCACACGTCCAAAGGTTGCGACTTTGACAATTTAATTGTCACACGCCCGCCACTTTTGGTCAGCTTCCCAGCGCAGCACGAACTTGCCGCCTCGAACTCTATTAACGAAGCCAATTGACGGACACTTGAATGGCCAGCCGCTGTCATTGGAGAGGGGGTCGGAATAGGGTGTGCAGGGGGAGGGCCAGTTGGAGAGGTGAGACCCCAATGGACCACCGAACGGCATTAACATAAACAAGTGTTGCAGGAGTCGCGAGCTGCAAAAGGGTAACAGAAACATCCCGAACATTGTCATAAATAACGCGACAATGACAACTTGTTTGCGCGGAATCGGAATTGGAGCTGGGATTGGGATGGGTGATAGTGCACATGAAAGAAAAAAGTATACTAAGTGCATAATTTATATGAAATACTTTAGTAAAGATTCAGATTTATATTTCTTGTTTCCAAAGCATAAGTGTTGCTTGAATTTGTTTATTTTAGAGCGGTGTATCTATAATAGTACTAGTTCTAAAGGATTTTTGCCATGAATAATGTATTTTCAAGTGTCATAAAGTGTCAAAATATTTTTCTGAATTTTTCTGAATTTTCTTTAGTGTAGCGGTACTGCTATCGCAGTCGGAATCGGAATTGCGGCCTAATGCAGCAATTGACGTGCGGCGTTTGCACCTAGCTGGGTATTTGATCCGTCCGCAGGTCCCAGAGGCGGAGGCCACATAAAAGTGGCGCGGCAATTGCCAACTTTGGTCACTGCCGGCGACAAGTGTAAAACGACTGTCTCTCCAGGAGTCGGCGGCGCTGGGATCTCGGATATTATGGCTGAATCTTGGCTGAAGCATTCAACTTGGCCAAGTGGTGCTCCTGGCACAGAATCGCCATTCGCGACACAGTGCATTTGTGTGTTTATGGCAGCTGCCGTTTGATACTCATTCAAGTGCCGCCTAACATGATTTCGGTGTCATCTGCTTTTCAGCTTTAATATTGCCTGTTTAATGTGACATTTGCTGTAGATGTTGCTATTGCTGTATTGCCTCCACTGCTGGGCTATTGCATTATTTATGAGCCTCCGATCGGTTGGATCGCATCGGATCGGATCGGATCGGATAGGATAGGATCGAATTCGGATTCGATACCCACATTCACCTCCCATTCGCTCTCACCGCCTCTATGGCCCCTGGATGGCATCTTAAACGTTTCCCATTTTTAATTTAGTGATGATTGATGTCTTGTCCACGTCGCCTTGACAACGACACACTTGACTCTGCACCACTGCAACCACAACGACTATACATCCATGATATCCACTGTATCCATCTAACGTCCGTCCCGTCGGATTCGCATTTGGCTCGCCTGTGGGGATACGCAGCTGTGTCTTTGGCACAAAAGTCAATTAAGCCGCGATTTAAATGCTGCCAGGGTCATGCCTTGGGAAAGGAGTGTCCATCCATGGGAAGCTGGGCTTAGTGGCACTGCTCCCGCTTCCACCTGGCCAGCAAATGGTCCTCGGGTACGTGCGGCTGACTGGCCCCAAAATGGAGAGCAGTGAGCGCCATTTGACCTGATTTTATTTGCACTATTTTATTTTTATTGCTCACTGTTTTGCTTGCACTGAGTGAAAATTCAACCTTAGAGTTCTAGACTTTGAGTAAAATTCTGTATGCTGAATTAACATAAGTTTAACTTTTAGATAAGCTAGTCAATTTTTATTTGGCATCGCTCTACTTATGAAGAGAGCTTAGCTGCAAGAATATACTTTGCATTTTATTATAAGCCTCAATGGAGAGTTCTCTGCTATTTGGGAGTTTCCTGTGCGACTTTGCTTTTAAAATTTTAGATTTTGGTTGTGTAATGTTCAAAATGTTTGTTTAAGTGTTTGAGTGCATTTGGAATGAATGGGAAGCCATTGTGGGCTTCTCCCGGTGCATGGCAATGATGCGGAACCGAGTATAAAACGAAATTGCAACCACAAATTGCCAGGGCGACGGCCATCGACAATTTCATTTCTTTGCCATCGAAGTGCGCCGCTGCTGCTGCGCCTTACTGCTTCCATTTGGAAGCCGAAGAGCGGTTCAAAAGGTTTGCCAAATTATAAATTAAAAGTAAATCGAATCGAATGCTTAGCCATTTGTCTGTGAACTTGAAAGTGCTGCCAATGTGAAAGCCGGCTGGCTGAGCGGACTAAGGCTCAGGGGTCAGCTCCAAATACAAATACCCATCGAAATGGCCAACCAACCGAATGGCGTTGCAGGTGCATGCCAAATCCGTTTGTCAGCGTCAGCATCTTGGTCGTGTGTTTTTCCAGCTTGTTCTAATTTGCATGCAAACGGATCTGTAGACCGGACCGGAATCGCATCGACCAGACTAAATGCTGAACCGGACGGTACGGCGGCGGCGACCTGCCACAAGCCATGACGAATTACTTGACACCTGGACGGACCATAAAACGCGAATGTATTTTTTCTTTTGGCGGGGGCGTTCCGTTTGGCCTCAGTTCTTGGGGTCTTTTGCTCTGCGGTCATGGCCAGAATCGGGTTCTGTGGCCAATCTCAATTGGTATTGATGGGGCCGAGTGGGATGGCGAGTGTGAGGCCGGCAGGTTCCTGGCTAATTGCAATCGTCGTTGATGGCCAAGACATCTCTCTTTTGGCTGATTTACGGCCTAACAGCGCCGCTTGATGAGGTGGTCGTCAGCTTTTAGTGCGTGCATCACTCATTGTTACAGTTAGAGAGCTGGCAGCTCTAATTTAATTTAAATGCAGACCGCCACAGCGACACCCGCCGCTGTCGCTCGTTTGTCTGCCTGCAGCGGCTTCGGTTACCATTACTACCATTACTACCACCTCGCACCACCATGTCCATGTCCAAGCGGATCTTGCTCCACATCCACATCCACATCCACTTGGCTGGCTGCAGGTTTTCGAGTGTGTTTGCCTTGGTGGCGGTGAAATTTCGACCGCCTGGCGTGGGCGTTTTTGGCTCAAATGCCTTCAGCCGGTCTTTACGGCCGCCGTTTGAATGCGCTTTAATTTCTATGGCCCCGGACGAGATTGCAATTCATTTCCCTGCCATTTGGCGGCCAGCTCTGACACACAATTAAATCGTCAAACACAACAAGAAATTAGGAATAGCAATATAAAATTAGTTGGCACTTCCCCCAAAACACCTTAGCCTCATTTTTAGCCTCATTCAGGTGATTTATTAAAGCTTAGTAAATGGAATTTTCGGTTAAGCAAAAAGAAAATATTTTTCCCAGTGCCGCATAAAATCCGCATTTGTCAGTGCGGGGCAAACAAACTCTCATCATCATCATAATTCGTGCGGGGGCATTATCAATTGTCATCGCCGGATCGCAGTTGTCATCGGACCGGGCTTATTGCTGTTAATCCATTCTGCTCGCTCTTATCAACATCGCCATCAGCGCAAAAGCGAACATTTGTTAAACACTAAATGCACTTATTTGTTTTGCGGCAGCGGCAGCGGCAGCCCCAAGAATGCAATCAACGTTGGCCACACAGCAACTGCTGCAACTGCAACTGCAACTGCGGCAACTGCAACTGCAGCACCCTGGTTGACTGCCTAACTGCCTAACTGACTGACTGACTGACTGACAGTGGTTTGCTCAGTGGGGAAGCTACTAAAAATGTGGCAGTCTCCGGAGGAGCTCCAGAGCCAGGTTTTATTATTTTTTTTTTATTTTTATTTTGTCTGTTGTTTTTCATTTGACTCCCACGTTTGCGATGGCGCATTGCACAAATTGCATTATTTGCACGCCGCGCATTTGCAGTTGCAGTCTGGCTGACTGTTGTTGTTAGTATTATCATCAACATTGTTCTTGTTTTTCGGCCTCTTCCTGCGGCACTTGACGCCACGAGAACATAAAAATGCTTTTCAGCACTCGAAATGATGATGACTGTCCTCCGCCCCCTTGTTCAGCTAAACTACTCCAGTCAAAATAGCATTTTAATAGACGCAACAGCAAAAGCAACAGCAAAAGCAATAGCAAAAGCAACAGCAACTGCAGCAAAAGCGCCCAAGTCAAAACGACCCAGAGCCAAAGTTGCGGCCAAGTCAGTGAACATGTGAAAATACTTTGGCCTGAACCGCAACGAAAGGGGGAAAGGGAAGGGAGTCACAGGAATTGCCAGCACACGCTTTTCTAATTTAAGAACCTTTCGCTGCATGTCCAGAAATTTGACATCAACTTGCCGCTTGCTTGCCAAATGTTATCTAAGCCACAAACGGAATCCAGTTAGCTGCGTCAGTCGGAAGAGCAAACAAAAGCGTTTGAAAAACGGAGTGCCACAGGGGGTGGCAGAGGGGGTAAAGCGGCTAGACGCCCTGTTTGCCTGAGCACTTGACTTGCCCCATTTGCTGCCGGGGTGGTGGGTGTTGCTATTGCTGTTGATGTTGCTGTTGCTGCTGTTGCTGCTCTTGATGTTGCTGGTGTAATGAGCAACCACTGCAACTGTAGCTGAGGTGGCAAGTGAAGTGCCCATCATGACAGCTGCAAAATGCAAGGCGAAGATGATTTATAATTGTCATAGACTTCCTGGTTTTGTTGTTTAAGCGTGCGATGAGCTACAAGCCGAGCACTGCCAACACGAATCATATCCATGGCATATACATTTCAGCACCTGCTGCGAACAGTGATCATGATCTCATTGAGTAAAAATAAATACCAGAGTTTTTCTGCCGGACACGTAGATAAAAGCAAATAATTATTTGTTAATTATTTGTCATATTTTGAGTTGGTAAAATAAAATAAAGTAATTTTTTGTTAATTTGCAGAAACAAATTTGAGTTTGTTCACTCAAGCATTTAACGAGTTCAAGTTATGATGGCAAATTCAAGTTTTCACCTAATGTTTATATTCATCATAAGCTGCTCTGATTTCGTATGCTTATGTCAATATAAACATTTTATGGCCGCTTTTATGAATGCTTTTATATTGAGTTTAAGGTTGGATATACAAAACTGTTAAAAAACCTTTATTAAAGCCATATAAAGTGATTTATCAGAATTATGACCATACTTTAGCATATGTTAAATTAATTTATAATGGATCAATATATGGTCGAAGTTGTCTTTGTTTTTCAATAAAAACCATTTGCTTGTTAAATAAGAGACGCACATTTAGCGAAATTAATGCTACAAATACTGTTAATTTGTATGTGTAATTCCCGGATTCAGTTGAAGCTGGACCAGTGGCTCATATTCCGTTTCCTTTAGCTGGTAGCCGCAGTTCCGCATCCAACAATAGCCACCACAAATGGCCAAGAGGCAACCACCGACTTATGCAACTCCAGTCAGCCGACAACGACGACGGCTAGGCAAAGGCAATGGCAATGGCGGGCAATTTATTTAATTGCAAACGGCATAAGAGCTCGCCACGCCCTGAATTTATTTTAATTAGCCCGATATTCGCTTCATTATATTTACATACATCAACTGCAGCAAACTGGCGATCTGGTGATCTTGAGATCTGGAGATCCGGCGAAGCGAAGCGTTGCCCAGAAATAGTTCGGTCTAATAAGTGGCATTTATAATTTTATTGACTGCCAGACCAACCCAGCGAACTATGGCAGCATGAGATTGTGGAGCGATCGATTGATGCCGAGTTCTGAGATTCAGTTTTGAAATCCGCTGCAGCAGAAGCGCTTGCGGCTCTGAAAATTTGGACATATGCCAGTTTGGATTTTTTTCGCCGTTTGGATACTAAATTTTTCGACATTAGTTGGCAATTTTTTTTTGGCCCAAAGCTGTCACGCCGACAGAACGTCAAGGAGAGATCACAAAAACGGGAAAAACTAGGTGTACAATAAGGAATTTTGACTGCTCTAATATAGATTTTCTCGGAGATAATAAAATCTTCTACTTAAGCAACTTAAAATTATGGAATTTATTTAGTATTGAAAGTTGGAATTTGGACTATGTCTGACTGCATGCTTAAATTACTTATTTCGAAAAGTGCAGAGTCGACAGCAAGTGACTGGGACTCAACCCTTTGGAAAGGGTACAATCACCTTCGAGCCACAACACATTTGCCACATTTTGACTTCTCGTCAGAGGGCGATGTTGTTCCGCTGGCCACGGCAGTGTTTGCTAAACAGGCACACTTTGAGCCGGATCGGATCTAGTCGGAACGGAACGGAGCGGAAAGGAATAATGCTGGCTGTCTGGCTGGATTGGCCCCAGACCCTGACATATTCCTCGTTGACGGAGCACGACTTGGCTGGCGGAGGAGCAGCGAGGACAGAGGCAGCGAGGCGGGCTCCAACGCCCTAGAGCCAAGCCAAGCCAAGCTAAGGCGGATCGGGGGCATCATTATGATGTGACTGTGACGGGCGGGCAAGCAACCTTTCGGGAGGGGCACCCGAGCACCCGAGCACCCGAGCACCAGCCCTGCATTTGCAACATTTTCATTTTCGTTTGGTGGCTCGTTTCGCTGCCATGTGGCACACATTTATCAGAAAAATGCCCACTACTGACATTTCGGCCAGCCACTTGAACTGGGTTAGCAGTGCAGCAGCTCCAGCTATGCGCTCATTAATTTTATTTGTTGCCAAAAAAAGAGAAAAAAAAAAAATCGAAAAATAAGATTGTTTCGTTTGACCTCGGGGCATCACTACAATCCGGATTTCTCAATACGCAATTTCCGTACAAGACTTACCAAATTGAATTGGCCAACAGATCCGATCCGATTGGATCATATTGGATCGGTTCGATCAGAATGTGTAATTAAAGGGCGATCGAGAGTCGAAGGGCGGTCCGAGCCCTAATGAATAGCGGCAGCTAATTAAGTTTTTAATGATTCACATTTGGCGCACACAAGCTGGCAAATCAATTAGCGCCCGCAGCCAGCTTAACAATATGGCTAACAAATGAGTTCGGCTTAGGCCAGAGCAAATGGTTTTGACAATTGCAGCCGAACTACGCCCAAACGCGGAGCGCAATCTCTGATGTAATCTGGGATCCAATTGGCGTTTGGCGTTTGGCGTTTGGCGTCGTTGGCCTGAAATATGTTTTATCGCATTTATTATCAGCTGCACCAAATCGTCTATAATTGAAAAACTGTTAACTAGATTAGCTGCCATTAGAGCGAGCGATCAAGCGATCGAGGGGGCCAGCAGCCAGGCCAATTGGGTCTCGAGTCCAGACCGATTCATATCCAGTTTATGGCCATTTAGTTGTGTCCGCAGTGGGAGATAAGTTTGTAAGTCTGTAATCGACATGGCCAAAATGGCGCTGACCACGTTCATAAATAAACTCCGGCTGCCCCAAAGGGACATGCCATCCATTCTCCGTTGTTTTTTTTTTTTGTTTTTTGTGGTTCGAATTTTCTTTATTTATCTAAGTGCCTCCAAATCAGCCATTTGGCTGGCTGCTCTTTGAAATCTAATTAAGTTGTTTAAGCGGAATTTGTGGCCATAAAATTATGCAAATATTGGTGCGCCACCGCACTTCTTTCTGCCCCACTCGATTGGCACTCTGCGGATGCATATTTGCATTGGTAATTTGCACGCCAAAAGCCTACAAAGCCTTCGGGGCCTCTTGGCTCTTGGCTCGTAAATCATAAGTGGGTGAGTTACGGTTCAAATTTGTTTATTTTTATTTTTTTTTCGTTTTCTTTCCTTAGCGCCACTAAAATATTGGTTGAAGTATTAGGCGAAACAAAATTCATTTGACTGCACAGTTAAAGGGTGCGATTTGGCCAACTGAAAAGTTCTCAGGCTCTGTGGAAAGCCATTAATTCGGGACATAAAGTTCGACTTTTACTCACCATTTCACATGATTTCTTGATGCCGCCAGTACGCCTGCAGATGCATATGTATGCCCACACAGGTGCATAAAGATGTCAACGCTTAACTTATCAAGGCAGACGAACATGAACAACAAAAAAAAAAAAAAAAAAACGCCAACGACGATGATGCGACAACGTTGGTAATACAATAAAAGCGATGTGATTCCAGCTTTGGGTTTATTTGCGTGTCGCTGCTGGTCACAAAATACAAGTAGCGCCCACCGCTGACCGTTTATCAAACAACAATAAACTGTAATTTATGAAAAATGCCTGTAAAATGACGATAAAACAAGTGCCACGACCACGAGACGACACCACAACCACCAAAAGCAACAAAATGCCGCTGTGCAGACGATGATGATGATG
The DNA here is from genome assembly GCF_016746365.2 of Drosophila yakuba. Classification (NCBI taxonomy): domain Eukaryota; kingdom Metazoa; phylum Arthropoda; class Insecta; order Diptera; family Drosophilidae; genus Drosophila; species Drosophila yakuba. The sequence continues at coordinate 22,001,897 of NC_052530.2, forward strand.
ACATGGACATGGCTGCCAGTCTTGGTCTTCTGCGCATCCAGCCAGCAACCTGCAACCTGCAGTGGGAGTGTATGATTGGATGCATGGTGCTGTGCTGGCCAAGAAGACAACAATTCGTTTGCCCGGTATGCCACTTTGAGTGGGTGAGCAGGGGGCAGGGGCAGGGGTCGTGGGTTAGCGGGTTCGGCGATCCCCAGCTGCATCTTCACATTTGGCCCGGGCATTTGACCATTGTCAACACGCTGGTTTGTTGTTTGTTGGCTTGCTCAAAAGCAATTGTCTCTGTGCCCAGTTTGATGTACTGGCACTGGGGTATATTACTTAATATATTGTTTTATTTCCTTAAATGCAAATTTCAGAAAATGTATTCAACTTAACTGGAAAAATGGCTAAGAACCGCACTTACCTTAAACCCAAGTGAAGTTTTACTACTTAAAAAGAAGCCGCATACAATTCTTTCTAAATTCCAGGGAATCCGCAGTGCGAATATACCCCTCGTAGGCATTCTCCACCGTTTATTTGGGTCACTCTGGCGACAGGTCAGACCAGCCACAATTTTATGCGTCGCAACTTTTGCTTTCGAGCGTTGGCGCAAACTCCTTTGCATTCTTTGTAAGGCATTGTGTTCGCCACTCGCCTGCACTTGCATTGGAAATCAGTGGCCAAAAGGGTTCTGCAAGTCAGCCCTTAAAAATGCTGACTCCTTCAGTTTGGACAGAACAATGCCAGCTGCGCCTTAAAAGCCGAGCCCAATCCTTCAATGGGTCACTAGTCTAAATGTCGGGCATGTGGCAACAAGTGCTGTTGGCCGAGACCCCTAATTGGTCTCATTTGGACGTTCTCCAGCAGTTCTGGACACATTTGAGGATGGAGGTAGGGTATCGAACCCTGCTCCACTATCGATTGGGATCCTGTGATTGCTGGTTTGACGATGTTTTGGGCACTGACAACTCAACTGCTTTAATGTGGAATAATCAGACATATCCACATTATCTGCGACACCGACAGGATGCCGACATATTGGCAGTGTCCTGTCTGAGATTTCAGCAATATCAGGAAGTACTGCTAGCATTAAGCGCAATGCTGGATCAAATACGTAGCACACCCGTGGTCTTGCAGCTTTGTGGAGATGAAGATTCCAACCGGGAACTGAACTCAGCTCGGCTAATGTTGAAACAAAGTCAGGATCTAAAAATGCCCAATGTTGTGTTGCTCTCGTGGAAGTTTGTTACCTCTGGAACACTCTATTCCTACGAAATGTTTCCAGAATTCAAACTTCAGACACTAGTTTATCAAGCATACCGCACCCTGTTCCCTTATAAGCTGGGCAACCTGCAAGGATATCCTATACGAACAATTCCAGATAATTCCGAGCCACATACCATCGTGCAAAAGATGTGGAATGGTTCCATCACCATTAAAGGTCCTGTATGGCAATTGATGGTTGAGTTCGTCAAACATCTTAATGGCACTCTTCAGCTGCCCATACAGCCGCATCCGGAAAGATCCTTTAAACTGGTCGAGATCCTGGATTTGGTAAGAAATCAAACCGTGGATATAGCAGCCAGCTTGAGGCCCTATAGCGTCCACGTGCAACGCAGCAGCACGCACATATATGGCTTTCCGATGATGGTGGGAAATTGGTGTGCGATGCTACCCACGGAAAGGGTAATAGGTAGCCATGAGGCGTTGACCAGATTGATGGAGTCTCCTTGGACGTGGTTAGTCTTGCTACTTCTCTACGGTCTGCACAGATTTTTGGTACTAAAAACACGTTTAAGAAGTTCACTTGTTCATCTGACAAAGCTGCTGATTAACCTGGCGCTTATCTGCTTTCTACAAGCTCAACTGTCGGCCTATTTCATTGGACCGCAGAAGGTGAATCACATTGCCAACATGCAGCAACTAGAGGAGTCGGGTTTGAAAATCAGAGGAATGCGATCTGAGTTCATGGAGTATCCCATTGATATGAGGATTCGGCATGCATCCTCCTTTCTGCTGCATGACGTTTTCTTTGATTTGGCACAATATCGTAATAGCTTCAACACATCCTATGGCTATACGGTCACCTCCGCTAAGTGGCAGCTGTACAAAGAAGCCCAGCGGCATTTTCGACGACCTTTGTTTCGCTACTCGGAGGATATTTGTGTCCAGAAGCTGTCACTTTTCTCACTCATCCTGCAAGACAACTGCCTGTATCGCCACGAAAACAAAAGGTTTATCCTACGATTGCACGAAGCCGGACTCATTTACCTGTGGTATCGAAGATCCTACTACGTAATGGTCACTGCAGGACGTTTCCCCATTGGGGACTTGAGCACTGTCCATCAGGCGCAACCCATTCGCTGGTCCGAATGGCAGTATGTGGTATTACTCTATGGGGTTGGACTTTTATTTTCTGTGCTTGTTTTCGTCATCGAGCTCACTGTTCACTATGTAAATGTTTGCCTAAACAACTTGTAAGCTGAGTAAATAAGTCGTAGGAGTAAATAAAAGAGCATTGCAGGATATAGCGGGGTGTATTGGTTTTACAAGAATAATACTTTTTATAGACAATACAAAAACTACTTGTGGCTTATATAAATTAGAATTGGTAGATTTCCTAAATAGAAAATAGTTTTTAATGGGTATCATTGAGTTTACCCCTTAGGGATTTACGTGTGTTATTTTTACATCAAGTGAAAGAGTTTTCCATAAATAACCTTCGCCGATTAGGCAAATAAAAGCAATTGTATTAAATAGGACCATTCCTAGAAAGCAGTCAGTATTCTAAGATGTCCACCGGCGTTAATAGTCTTCACTCCAAGCTCGTGTCGCTTATAAGCCGTGGTCAAGAACTCACCAGCATTTTCTTCTATGCTCCTGCGAAAGAAAAATGCCACCTCGAAGATACAATTGCATCTGCCACTTGGGGATTGCCCTTGGTGATTTGGCGAACGGACAGAGCTGTGATCCTGAATGGATTCATTGGCGAAGGACTCTTGGTGCTGGCTTGTCTGCCAGGATTTCATTGGAGAGCTCTGCTAGGCAGCCTATCAAGGAGTTTGAAATACCTCAGACAGGCGAGGATACTTATTGAATTTGTAGAGGACAGAGATGAATTTCTAGTCAGTGAAGTGCTGCAGTTTTGCCTCAGTCACGATATGATTAATGTCAATGCCATATTTGCCGATTTTTCGGAAACTGAAAATCTTTCCAGCTTCGAGGCCTATCCAAGTTTCGAAGTGGTGAACCAAACATTTACACCGGACACACAAGTAGCTGACTTGTATCCGAACAAGATGTTAGACCTTCGTGAAAGTTTTATTCGTACAATGCCAGATTACTCGGTGCCAAATACCATACTTTACCAGGACACAGAGGGCAATAAGGAGATCCTTGGCTATTTGTGGGACTTATTGAAGGCCTATGCTCAGAAACACAATGCCCAACTGCAGGTGGTCAATAAGAATGCGGATGATAGGCCACTCAACTACATCGAACTCCTTGAGGCAGCCCAAAGTGGAATCGTAGACCTGTGTGCCAGCATACAACCCATGTCGATGGGTTCCATAAGCCGCATGCACGAGATGTCCTATCCGGTGAACCAGGCCAGTTGGTGCACCATGTTGCCGGTGGAAAGGCAGCTCCATGGGTCCGAGTTGCTATCGCGGGTGTTGCCATATCCCACATTTGCCCTACTACTAATCCTCTGGATTCTCTACGAGCTTCTTCGTGGACGCTGGCGGCGACATTCGAGACTCCAAAGCATTGGCTGGCTGGTGTTGGCCACATTGGTTAGCACAAACTACGTGGGAAGACTGCTCAATCTATTTACAGATCCACCATCTCTGCCACCAATCAACAGCCTCTCCGCTTTGATGGAATCACCTGTGCGCATCATTTCCGAACGATCCGAATACTCGGCCATTGAATTTACGCAGCGCACCAAATACTCCGCAGCATTCCATCTGGCATTGCAGGCATCGATACTGATAGGACTGCGAAATGCCTTCAATACATCCTACGGCTATACGATCACCAGCGAAAAATGGAAGATATACGAGGAGCAGCAGAAACGCAGCTCAAAGCCAGTGTTTCGGTACTCCAAGGATCTGTGCTTCTATGAGATGATACCATTTGGACTGGTCATTCCGGAGAACTCGCCCCATAGAGCTCCATTGCATAGTTACACCCTGCTCATCAGACAGTCTGGTCTGCACGATTTCTGGGTGAATAGGGGCTTTTCCTATATGGTTAAGGCGGGTAAGATCAACTTTACAGCCATCGGGAAGCGTTATCAGGCCGAAACCCTCAAGTTTACGGACCTCAGACATGTCTTTATCGTTTACGTCTCAGTAGTGCTAATTAGCATGGTTCTGTTTACCTGTGAGCTTTTTGTCAGCTGGGTAAACTACTGGCTGGGCTTTTAATTGTTCACGCGGCAATTACTGCGATGGCGTCCGATAAGTCAGACTGTTCTGAAAAAACTTCTAACCACCTCCACCCAACTACTCAGTAAATAATAGAGACAAGACAGGATAAAAACAAATGCAAACTTTTGTGTGTTTACTTCGTGACGGTGACAAGGGTACCTGGAGAATCGGGCAAGGAGACAGTAGTTAACAATGCTGTTGAATGGTTTCCTACCGTCTTACACCTTCGAGCTGCGAGGGCAAATGAAATAAATGCAAATTGCCTCCTACGAAGTCACCGCAGCGACACGACGGGCACCACGAAATGAGACCCCAATCGAGGGGAAGATGAACCACCGAACCAGCGAAACACCAAAACACCAAAACACCGAACCACTAAGCCACCATCAGACAACCGCAGCAGATCCACCAAATTATGTAAAAACCTTGGCAGCAAACACCAGCAAATTGTGGCCTAGTGCCGATGTTGTCTGTTTCTTGCATTTTGGTAGGACAACGCAAGATCTGAGTTGCCGAGTCTGAGTTGCGCTGGCCCGTTTTGATTAACATAAAGCGAATAATAGACATCGACTGGCAGCAACGTGTACAAATTTGATTTCACGATTTTGCACTATTTAGCCAAAGAAGCCAACCAAAAACCAAAATCAAACCAACACCTGCAACATTGCCAAAATCGGCAGCATTGGCAACACAACAAGCGCTTTTTGGGTAATTTTGACAGCTGAAGATGCATTTTCGCTTCGTTTCCACGGCTGTCAATGATGTGTCGCAACATGCATATCTCAATTTTAAATGACGTCTTGTTAGGCAAATGAACCCACTCTTTTGGGACTACGTATTGGCCCAGTTACCTTTACTTGGCTTAAGAATTTTCCAGCTTCATGGGAGCATCGGTGTCTAGGACTGGATTTGTTGGCTTAGACAATTGCCACGCCAAGGGCAATTTATGATGCACAAAATGTTCCACGATTTGGTTGACAAATTTCCCCCAAAAAACACGATGTCTGGAAAATGAATTATGTGGCCGTGATCGGCGGGAAAATCAAGCCAAAAACCGCTGATCGAGCGGGCCAAGACCCTCACGACATGTGAGACAATTTCCAGACGTCGTGGCCAACAATCGACTCGCGATTCCAGATTTGCTGCAAATTATTAAACGATCTGTCCCAGCGAAGGTCAGCGGAGTGGAAATACGCGTGTGCAGCCAGAAATGTGCCAGAAATGCGCAGACCGCAAAACTTTCTCCGCAAGACGGATGCGAGGGTGTTGTCAGCTGCCAAGAAGGATCAGGCTTAAGTCAGTACCGGCCATAAAATCTCTTCGTTGGCCAAAGAGACGCCGCCTGAACTTTGAATGGCAGCCGAAACAAGTCGGCAGCCCGATGGTCAGCACCGAATGCTTAAGATCCTAACTTTAAACGGAAAATATACCCATCCTTAGACTTTGTTAACTCTTGTCAACTTTTCATACTAAAATATAAAAACTATGCTTTCACTACAATTTTTTTTTAATATTTTCTGCAGCAGAGCCAGTATATCAGACTTTAAACTGCATTTTAAGCTGTGCCCTTTAATAAAACCAAAACTCCCCGTTTAAAGGGGCAACCATGTGAAGCCAAAAAATGTTTCGGCTTAAAAATTCTACAGCTGCAGCTGGCCCTCTGGGTTCGGCCTGTCGTATTTTCTCTGTGGCTTTTTGTTTTGTTTCGCTGCATTTTGTTTTGTTTTCGCCTGCGTTGCGGTTGCCTTGCCCACAAGTTGAAAGGTCAGGAATTTATGGATTTTACATGGCTGCAGAGACATTTCCAGATACAAGTAATCGTAACTTTAGCCAACTGGAAGCTTGCCTTGAACTCGTATTCCTCCTATAGCGAAGTCACTTTGATTATCGCTGGACAAACTCTTAATTCCCATATTGCAGTTGTCCCTAGATAATAACGCGCGATAAGCATTTGATTTCCAAAGCAAACATTTTATCAAAGGACAACCGCTTCCAGTAATCCACAGTAATTGACTTTCAGTCTTCATCGGTTTCGGTGTTAGTCATGTTGTCCAACATCAGTTTTAGTCCTGCTTCCGAACTGGTCGATCTATACGGTTTGGTCGTGAAGTTTTTGGTGTCCTCGGAGACCACACTGTTTTACTTTAACCCCACTGGACAGAAGTGTAGCTGGGAAACACTGTTGAGCACTAATCTATCCAGTCATCCCCAGATCATTTGGTATCGCGAAGAACCTTATCCAGGATTGTACAAGCGACACAGCAGTAATCTCTTTGTAATGAGCTGTCTATCATCGATGTCTTATGCTGGGCAGCTCAAGCTTTTGGCCGAGAGTTTGACCAGATTCCGGTTTGTAAAAGTACTTATCGAGGTGCAGGATAAAGAAGGCTCCTTTTTGGCCTCTCAAATCCTTTTGCTCTGCCAACAACACAGTATGCTAAATGTGGTTCTGTACTTTTCACGCTGGTCACGCACTTTGAATGTCTTCAGTTACCTGGCTTTTCCGTATTTCAAGCTCTTGCAACAGCGATTATTGGGAATTTTCCCACCCAACATTTTCATCGACCAGCTGGCGGATCTCCAAGGCTATAAAATTCGGGTTCAGCCCGATCTGTCGCCTCCCAACACATTTCCGTATTGGGATGAACGTGGTGAATATCGAATAGGTGGATTTTTGTGGAGGATTGTAAAGAACTTTTCAAAAAGTTTGAGAGGCGACATCCAGGTTCTATATCCGACATGGCCAAAGGCCAAAGTTTCAGCAGCAGAATATATGATCCAGTTTACACGGAATGGAAGTTCGGACATCGGAGTAACTACCACGATGATAACGTTCAAACACGAGGAAAGGTATCGCGACTATAGCTACCCTGTGTTTGACATCAGCTGGTGTACCCTGTTGCCGGTGGAGAAGCCTTTAAGTGTGGAAGTCCTATTTTTCCGTATACTGAGTCCTGGATTGGCAGTTCTCTTACTTTTGGCCTTTATACTGTTCTTTTTAATAGTTCCCCAGCTGATTAAATATTGGGGTATAACTTTTCGTGGACGTTTACTGCGAATGGCTTCAAGGATATTCGCTTTGCTGATGCTTTGCTCCAGTGCTGCCCAATTGCTCTCCCTGCTCATGTCCCCACCGTTCCACACAAAAATCAAAAGCTTTGATGACCTATTATCCTCCGGCTTGAAGATCTTTGGCATAAGCAGTGAGTTCTATTTTCTGGATGGCGGTTTTCGGGCCAAGTACGCGTCAGCTTTTCACCTGACTGATAACCCAAATGAGCTCTATGACAACCGAAATTACTTTAATACAAGTTGGGCCTACACCATTACATCGGTAAAGTGGCATGTGATTGAGGCCCAACAGCGGCACTTTGCACATCCAGTGTTCCGGTACTCGAAGGACATGTGTTTCTGCTCGGACTCACCCTGGGGCTTGCTGTTGGCACCGGAGTCCTTCTATCGGGAACGCCTTCATCGTTTCACCCTAAACATTAACCAAGCTGGCTTGATGACCCACTGGATGACCAACAGTTTCTATGAGATGGTGAGAGCTGGACGCATGACTCTTAAGGATTATAGCAGCACAAATCTTATGGAACCGCTGCGCATCAAGGACCTTCGCATGTGCTGGCTCATCTTGGCAGTGGGTCTGGGCACTGCGACCATCGTATTCACCATTGAATTGCTTCTTTTCTACACCAACGTATTTCTCAATAGCTTGTAGTGCCTGGCTTTGTCATTTTCCCCAGCAAATAAAATAAATGCAAATTGCTCACCAGGAAGACACCGCAAAGACACGACCGAAGCCACGAAATAAGACTCCAAGTGCGAGGCGAGAAACAAGGCAACCACAACAGATCCACCAAATTATGTAAAGCCCCAACACCAAAGAAGCAGTCTAAAACCAACAATTTGTGGCCTACTGACAGAGAGGGGGTGTACACTGAAAATAACCACTTAGTTGTAGTGCTTTGCCATACAAAATAAAATTTAAAACACCTATGATACATGATTTATTTTTTAAATAATTATTTTATGACTTTTTTATATTCCCATTGGTATGAAATGTTATTTTGTGAAGGGAAGAACATTATTTGCTCTGTGCAGCTGTCTGTTTTTCATTTTGGTAGGACAACGCAAAATCTGACTGAGTCTGAGTTGCTGGCCCGTTTTGATTAACATAAAGCGAATAATAGACATCGACTGCCAGCAACGTGAACAAATTTGATTTCACGACTTTGCACTATTTACCCAAAGAAGCCAAACCAAACCAAACTAAACCAACACCTGCAACATTCCCAACAACAAGGGACTTTTGGTAATTTTTGACAGTCGAAGATGCAGTTTCGCTTCGTTTCGTCTGTTGTCATTGATGTGTTGCAATATCGCACATCTCAATTACAAATTATGTCTACCACCATTTGAATGAAGGCTTCACAGCTTTTTTGCGGTGTTACAATTTTGAAGGAGGCATTGAGATTATCGAGTAGCTGGCTACAAGTAGATATGTAATAATATTATGTTTTATTTGATTAACAACTTTACCATTACTTATTAGCGAATCAGAGTCTCGGTGGCAGTGGTAAAGAAATTGATTTAGTTTTCCTCCATTCATGTCTGTGTCATTCGTGCCAGTCAGATTTATTTGGAAATGGAAATCATTCTGCCTTTACCTTGGGTCCGTCTTATGACTCACCTTGCCGTCCAGGTGTTCAATTAAGCACTGACGTTGACCTTAATACTCGGGCTGCTGAAAACGGATTGAAAAAGTGCCAGAATTTCTGACAAATTGTCGCCGAATGTGCGCAGAAATCAAGTTTATGGTCAATGGGTATTTGGATAGTGGTGTGGATGTCAACCGATTCTGTTTGGCCGCTTAGAAAGTAGATGGCATTAAAATGCCAGTACGAAAAATACCAATATCGAGGTGCTAAAATATGCATTAAAATTGCTGATGAAGCGGCTTGTTTGCTGGCAGGATTACCAAATATTTGCGGCTGCCAAAAGTCACAAGAAATCAATCAAAATGCCACAATCAACAACGACCAACCGCAAGGCGCCAAAAGGCAACAAAAGGCAATAAAAGCCAAAGAGACAAGAAGACTAAGAGACGAAGAGGCCGACGGAAGCGACAGACTGACGTGTGCCCAAGACGCTTAGCGGCTGCTGCAAGTTTGCGGCATTTTCCTTCTTGCAACTGCAGCATTCAGCGGCAGACGGACGGCCCCATGTCTCTAAGTGGACAACAAAACGCCTCCAACACTTTTCGGGCGCGAAAAATGTGTTTGCCGAGCCAAGAAAAGCCAAGCCAAGCCAAGCCAAGCCATTCAAGTTGGTGTTGCAGTTTTCCCGGTGCCAAGTGCTTGCAGTTCGCGGCAAGAGTGTTTTGGGTGAATGCCTATTGCTGCGGCAGTTGCAGTTGCAGTTGCATTTGCCAAGGAGGGGGGGCGGTAACCCGAAGGAACCCAAGGAGCATAGGACCTCTGGCACACCGATGTATTCTCGCCAGTGTACATAAAAATAAAATAAATAAGCCCGCGCTGATCTTCATTTGTTGTTGTCGCTCAGTTGACATCGCCTTTGGCATGGCATCGTCATCTACATCTCCCTGACATATATTTGCATAGTTTTGTCGAGAACAAAATGGCAGCAGCGCAGCAAAAAGCTAAAAAGAAATCCGTTGACAAGTGTCTGTCAGGGACATCGTGCCTGGCAAATTTGCATGTGGTCGCATCTCACGCTTTAGACACATCCGAAAAAAAAGTTGAGAAAGATCAAGATTCTGAAGGACATCGACACATGGAGCACCCTTCTACGGTTCATCTATAGTTCATCTCTTACCTAATATTGCTAAGATAAAAAAAAATTGTTTAGTAATAAATACATTCATTCTGTATAATAGAGTTGTGGTCTGAAACCGAAATTTGATATGGCACAACAATAGGAGAAACTAAAAATGTACCGGAAATGAACTGAAATATGGAACACCAACGCGGCCCATCAATATGATTGTACCATTTTCAAATACCTTCTTCAAGGGTATGTGCCGAATGTAGAGATTCGACTTGTCTTATATATTGTGGTGAAAATGTTGTTGCTGTTGTATGTTTCCTTGTCTTTATTTTTACCATCTTGTGTTTTGTGTGTCGATCTCAAGCGCACCTTTATGGTCTATTATACTAACGGGAATGCCCCGAGAGCAACGACAATAATAAGCAAATTGATTGAAATATGCGATATCATGGTAACCGCAACTCAAACGGAAACGGCCGCTCCCTCCCCCTTCCCCCTCCACCACTCCCTCCCCCGCCACCACTTACCACCCACCAAACCACCGACCACCTCCCCCACCATTGGCAATTGTGTGGTAGCGCATTAAATGTCGATTTCGTTTTGCGCCCGCGGCGCAGATACGCAGCTTGTGATACGGGAAGTACGCAGTGGTGCCGGTGGTGCTGGCGGTGCCAGTGGTGCAGCAGCGGTGGTGCTGGGTCACTGCCAATGCCATGCGGACGATGAAGCTGGGGTGCGGCCCCAAAAAAAACCCAAATCCCAGCGATGACGCCCACCCAGCCGGCCCAGTGGGCAATTTGGGATGACTCTACACCGCTTGCTTTTCGGTGGCCGAGTTGCTGAATGCCGAACTCCGAATTCCGATATCGATGCCAATGTTAATGTGCTTTAAATAAATCATTAGCGCATTGTTTGGGGCCATAAAGCGCAATGAGGATAATGGCCAGTTCGATTGCAAGTGTTGGCCAGGCAGTTTGCATTTAATGGCCCGAACGGAAACGGGAATTCCAGTCTAGAAAGGGGAAGTATAGTGAGTGCAGCTATGATGGAAAATAGATTTTCCTACGAATCGGCTTGGACACTCAGTCAGCATTAAAGGCGCGAATTGCAATCGCCAGCAAGTGACATGCGGCTAATTAGCTTGCAAAAAGGCGAAAAACTAGGTGCAACCTCATCTCATAAAATAACACATTGCCATGCTGACCACAAATCTAAGACTGGGCCGTAATGATAACTGTTTTAGCTCGTGTGCGTTTGTCTGGCGGTTTGTATTGCATTTTTTTTTATTGATTGCCGATATACACATACCGAAATCCAAGGCAGAATTATTTTTCTATTTGCCGCCTTTTTTTTTGGCCGTGTGAGCGTAATGAAAACGCTGTAAAAACTGCAAAATGTGTTAACCAGCTAAGACCGTTTTTTAGTAGATTTTTCGCTCCCTTGGCAATTTGTTTTGTGGTCAGTCCCCATTGGTGATGCAATGCCGTTTAATGTCCCCCCAGAGTTTTTTATTTCCATATATCTCGCCGTTTCGGTGCCGTCTAATAGATACTTTCCATTTGGCACATGCAAATGTATGATTTCCTGGCCAGGCCGCAGCGGTCATAAATAGGCGATTTGGCGCTCTGGCCGTTTAACGCCAACATCATCGTACCGGACTCGCAACGAATCGAATCGAATCGAATCGAATCGATTATCGTGCACTTAACACCAACAGGTCTTTAACCTGGAACAAGCTGGTATACTATACCCTTAAAGGTTTTTCTGTGCAACAATTTGGGGAAAATGTTTTCAATCAGAAACGAGGCGGTAAGTGCCGCAGGAACATGGGGGGAACTTCATAGCCTTGCAAGAAGCCACTACCAATCAAGGCCAGCTCCCAGCTAGAGCCACAGTTTGAGCCACAGTTTGAGCCACAGCATCATTATCAGCCTCCGTGCTGATTATCAACATGTGCACTGGCTGCTCAACAGCGCCGCATGTGCTTTTGCCCTCGATCCATAGATCAAGATCATAAATAGCAATAAGCCAGCCAGACAATGTCTGCTAACTGTTTCAGGCAATCAATCAATCCATCTGCCGCAGCCGCTGCAACTTTACTGCGATTTCAGCGAAACGCGAGTGCTGCTGCTGCTGCTGCTGCTTCTACTGCCTGTTTGGAAAGTTCATTCAGTTGCGCGCTTCAGTTTCTAGCTTCCTTGACTAAGGCGAAAGGGTATCATGGCATCTTGGTGTCTCTTGGTAACTGCAAGCTCGGGCGATGCATACAGGGTACCAACGAGTTGATTGCGGCAAGTGCTGGTCTCAAAACGTGATCGATTGATTCGCGCGATCGCTGCAAGAGCCACGGCGACGGCAAACGGCAAACGGCAACGTCAATATGGCAATATGGCAAACGGCAAGTTCAACTAGCCCGTTTGACTGACTGACTGACTGACTGACTGCTGTGCTGACTAGATAATTGTGGCATTCTGCGGCTGATGCCACTTTTTGCACTAAACAGCTGGGGCAGACCGCATAGCTGCATTCCAGATCCCGAGACCGAGCTCCAGCTCGAGCCCGAGCCCGAGCCCGGGATCTGTGGGCCAAACTAGCTGGCAATCTGTCAGGCTGACAGTTGGCCCAGTCGCACACAGTCGCTCTCTGCCGGCTTTGATGATTGATGATTGTTGAAACGCGAACGAAATTATGATTAAATAAGTAATTGTAGCTAAACAAAAAGCAGCAGCGCAGCAGCGATGAAGACCACGATCGTCTAAATGCTAAGCGGCTTGGCAGTTTGCTTCTATGATTTTCAATTTTATTTTTTGTTTTTTGGCATTGGCCAAGTGCAGTTAGCCGGCAGCATCGGCGATCATGGCTTGGCTTCGCTTCGCAAAAACGTCAATGTCAAAGTCGGCGACTCTTGGACGACGATGACAAGGTCTAGTTCAGAGTAGTCGTCGATTTTTTCTACGCTGACTTAGGTTAAAGGCCAAAATGCCAATCACAATCTGGACCACTCAAACTCGTACACATAACATATAAAGCGTGAAATGTTAGCGCAGACTTAGTCCAACTTAGCACCCGTAATAAATTCAAAAGCGTTCGGCAATTAAATCGTAAATTTTTACAACTACAAATTTACAGTTATTAAAAACATAATTTGTTGTTGTTGTGCGCCGTTATTAATTACTACAACAGTCTGGTGTCACGCTGTAAAACAACAGGTGGGCAGTCGAGGTGGCGGGGAGGCGGGCACTCGGCCCAAACGAAAGACTTAGGCAACGAACTTGAGTTCAATCAACATTTTCAATTAAAATGCATTTTTTGTTGCTGCAGTACGGCTGCTGCTGCTGCTGCTGCGGCTGCCGCATGGCAAGTCATGGGTGTAGTGGCACGTTTTTGTGCACATTATGCTGCGGCCAGGTGCGAGGGTCGCCGCACAAGTTGATGAGAAGGGGCCCCTCTTGATTGAGCCGATCCCTCAAGTCACCCGCCGCCTCCCTTTCCCGTGGAGATTGAGCACGTGTTCCAGCCGGGTCTCAGATATTTTTTTTTGTGCTTTACTATGTCAACCCTGTTGCTAATCGTCCATATTTGCCAATGTCGTTCGATCGCCTGCTCGCTGGCTAAGCTGAACCATTTGCTCGATCGATGCTTATCGGCAAATGTGTTGAGTGTGCACGGGCATAATAAAAACCATAACAAAGCCAAAAACGAAACGGAACAGATGAAAAAATTAATTAGAACAAAATGCACAACGAAAAGTTATTTACAAACAATGGGCGTGTCGCGTCGAAGCAAAAAGCATTTAGAGCTCGTATTTGTTTTTGGCCAGCACAACAATTGGCCAACAATTTGTGGCAGTCCGCAAGTCACAACTGCAGTCGCAGCCGCAGCAATCGCAGCCACAATGGCAGGGCCTATCGCGATTTGTGTTCCTATGAATTATTTGCTAAATTGGCTGGCCAACAATTGACGAAAAGGTTTTCCATCTGCACGGACGAACCGGTTCGGTTAAATCATATACACATACATAAACCAATTGCAGACAGTTTCCAACTAATTAGGCGTGGTGGCTTTTAATCAAAACGATTAAAATGCTTTCGGACAATATTTTTCCACGCCTAATCAAAGACTTTATGCCATTTTCTGCCTGACAGCTGTGGCCACTTGTGGCCGCAACGAAGTGGGGACCCAACGAATCTGGACTCGCAAATGGGTGGCCACCGAGGGGGGCGCTTTGTGGGGGGAGGGCGGGGCGTGGCCATATCAAATTGTGGTACAATTTATTAAAAACGAAATATGTGTGAGCCGGGCTAAGTCGGGCCAAGTCGAGTCGGGCAGTCCGCAGACGATAACAAGTTGTCGAACCAGATGTCAAAGCGATTTGCAAATATTTGACAAGCGCAAAACACCAAAACAACAAAATAAGCCAACGGGTTTGCGGAAGATCGCGAGATTTGAACAGGAACAGGGGTTGGGAATTCTCGGTGGGAAAACTATGTTAATTGGAAATCATTTTTAGATACCAACTATTTTTTAAGTTCCCAACTTAAATATTATTATACAGAGTCTAGAAAGTGCTTCGAAGACATGTAAATAACTTCAACTGACTTGCAATTAAGGAAACATAAGAATCGGAGCAATAAAATAACAGCGAACAATAAAAGTGAATATCTTATGCTAATGCCAATAAAGACATAAAATAAATTCCCATCCGAATACGCATGTATGTATGTACAACCACGTGGGCCATTAAGATCGAAATCCCTGCGTTGAATGCATTTTTGTTCGCTTATCGCGGGACCACAATCTTCCTTCGTGGGCCACAATTTCGCCGAGGCAGCGTCAAAATAATAATAACATAAAACTTAATTTTATTTTTATTTTCAATTTAATTTTATTGAAAATCATCGCGAAACAAAATCGAACCGAAAGGCAAAATAAGGCACAAAAGGGGGAAAAAAACAAGAAAATAAAATCGTATTAAATATCCAGTCGCGTGGCCGAGAGAGGGGCCCTTAAAAAACGAAAAGAAAATTTAATACAACAAGCAGCAGCGGCAGCGCACGCATTAAAACCGCAAAAGCCTCCCCCTGTCACTCACCTTCACGGCCATTGCCATCGGCTGGAAATGGAGAAGGAGTTGGAGTTGGAGTTGGAGATGGGGATCCTGGTGCCCGATTCCTGATGCCCGATGCTCGGTCCACTGGCCACTTTTCGGCCATTGTCAGCTTCGCAAAAATCTGATAAGTCGCATTATAAGAACATAAAAACACCCAAAACCAAAAAACCAAAAATACAAAAAAAGCCTAAAAACAAAACAAACCCAAAAACGAAACATGCACGAGGGAGAGAAAATAATTTCAGTCGAGCATCGATCCCACAACGGAAAGGAGCGCAGGGCGGGGCAGGATCCCCGGCATTAACAACTGCAGCAGCAACAACAAGGCCAGGCCGAAATATGCAACATGCATGTTGTTGCGGCTGCTCTTGTTGTTTTTGTTGCCGCTGTGGTTGCCACTGCAAAACGAAGGGGGAAAACTGCATCACAGATTTTGACACAACGAGATAGGCATATACTCATAATTAATAGTATAACAATCATTTTACATTTTTAATATATAAACTAATTAAAAAAATGCCATTAAATAGTTAAATATAATTAATTTATGAAATTGTTAGGTTTTAAAAAATATTCCTCTATAGTTTATCAAAGTATCTAAAAATCTGCTCATACCCCTTGCCAGGGTATTCAGTGGAGGAAAAAAGAAAAAGGCGAAAACGAAGCGAAAATATTTGGGGGCCATGCAACGAAATGAAGTTGCAACAAGATACTTTACTTTACTTAAGGGCAAGTAGATGCACAACTGATACTCGGACATGGGAGAGACTTGATTTCGGTCCCACTCCCCGTTTAATTTCTTGTGCAAACTTCGGGCCACTTGATGTGGGGCGTGTTAAGGCGGCATTGCATGCAGCATCTCTTTTGGCCGTCTCTCTCACTCTGTTGGCCAGCATCTCTGCCCTCATTTGGCCAACATCGCTGGCATCGCGAGGACATGGGGTATTGGCATTGTTTTTACGGCCTCATTGGAGTCGTTAAGCTGCGTTACGTGCGCATCATTTTGAGGTGTTCAATTAAAGTTTTGCAGTTCCCGGCTCGTGCTTGCTTTGTGCTTTGCTTTTAATTACTTCAACTTCAACTTCAGCTTCAGCTTCACGTTGAACACCAACTCTGGGTTGGAATATGGGTATGGAATATGGGTTGGGATGGGATCAGATCGTCCATCCATCTTGGCCTGGTGTGGCAATCAAGGTTCGGCCCAGTCCGAAATGCCGACAACAAATTTAATTGTAAATAACAATTCCGACAACTACGGACAGCGAGGAACACACTCTGCCAGGGGGGTCTCTCAAGTTTACACACATTCGGGTATACTTATTAACTTAGCCATGCTGGGTAATAACGAATAGTAAATGAAGAAAGGGTAATCAAACTTCGTGGGTTTCCTTTTGCTACAAATACACCATATTGATTCTCTTGGGCGCTCATTTTGTGGCTCATTCACTTGACTCTTCGCCTATTTATAGCCGATTTCATTTGGTGAAACTGTAAAACGCCTGTGGCCTTGCCAGCTGATTGATGGCGTCGACATCGCATCGCATCGCTATAACATTTTGTTAGATTTATTTTCGGCATATTTATTATTACGCGTACCCAGATAGTTGCTTTGATGGCGCGGCGGCAGCATGATGGGGCAGTTTGAAGTGCATTTTTAGATCTCTTCGTTTCGTTTGGCATTTCTCGGCTGGGTAACTGAATAGCTGAATGTTTTTTTTTTTTGGGGGGTCCATTGGGGGGTCTATCGTAGGCCTAATAAACGGCCAATGCGGAACCGCAAGCCTGCCCAAATTATTCGCCATCAGACTAATTACTTTGGCACTCGCTCGGCTGGCTTTCATCTCGTGTGGCATGCAACTTGAAGTCGAGTCTCGCGGCCAAATGCAGTCAACACTTGGGACTTGAAACTTGGGACTGGATGTGCGGCACTCTGTGGGTCAGATTGACCGCTTGCCATTGAGGATTTGCTGAATTCGCTAGCTTCACTGGCCACTGGCCACCGGTCAACACAACCTACTTACCGCGCTGGCACACGGAGTAAAAAGCCACAAAAGGTGATGATGGGGTTGATTACTCCGCGCGACTTTCCTTCTTACTCAACAACTGTACAAATAATCAAAAAATTTTTGGCGCATTTAATTTGATTGCCAGCACGTTTTGCTCCATTGGTTGCGACTTTATTTGAAAACGATTTTCGGGGCGCCGTTTTCGAGAGCAGAGAGCCCAAGAAAACTGACTGACTGACTGCAGTCCCAATCCCAATCCCAAATCCAAATGCGAGGGTCCACTATTACCCATTACCCAGTGTCAAAATCGGTGCACGTTTTCGATCGGCTTTCACCCATTTCGGTGGGCGTTGGCAAGGGCGAGAGTCTCATTTCGCTGGGGGATTTTACTGCGGCTTTCCGACTTGATGACCAACTCGAACCGACATTAGATGGAGCAAATTATAATCGTATTTTTGGGGTTGAGTTCGGTTCAATTACTGATTAAATTAAGGGCAAGGCTGGAGCAAAAGTGTTTGACAACGTGCCAATATTACAGATCGTTCATCGACTTGAAAGAACCAAAGACTAACGATTGAGGGATTGAAACCCCATCTGCGATAGACATAATATTTTGCTTTGAATTTGATACCTTAATATACCGTTTTGGGCAAACTTTTTAACGTTTAAGACCCCCCATTAAAAATCGGTGTGAAAATGGCCAAGCTTTGAGCACGCGCCCCGTCCATAAAGCCATAAAGCCCGGCATCTCGGCCAACGTCTCAGCCAGCACTTGACCCAATGCACAGACAATAGATTTAATTTCCATTCGTACCATCCGCAGTTTGGAGCGCGATGCGGGTGTGGCGCATCTCCGGCCACGTTTTCTTACTCGTTTTTGATCTCTGCGGCTCGATTAGGGCGACTCATCGCCAAACTCGGCAGACAACAGAAAAAAAACAGAAAACAGACAACCGACAACAACGGCAACTGGCACAAAGGGTAATAATAGAAACAGAAATCGGGCAAACAAATTGACTGATGCCAGCCCCGCCACCAAATCTGGACCTCTGTCGCTCCCAATGCCCATTGCCCTCCCATAAGGTGCCCTTCCAATCCATTTGATGCTCTTTAAAAAAGTACCATAACTTATTAAAAATTATATATGGTTTAAAGAAAGTGATTACGAGAAATATTACTAAATTCATCCCCCAACATTAAACTTAATTAGAGGTTAGCACTTAAGTTGTGTAGATAAACGTTTAAAGTGATAGATATTGTTGTAAGCAATTTTATAAATAGCTCAAAAATACTTTCAATCGACGTCTAAATGAAGCCATTTAAATAATGGCATAATTTAAAAAAATATTACGACGTAAAGGGTAAATAAAACTTCGCTGTGCCGCGCCTGTCGTACATGAAATTTGATTATTTTTGTTTTCTGCTTACTTTTGATTCAGTTTTCATTTTCATTTTCATTTGGGGAGGGGTCAGCGTTTGGGGCGTCTTGACCCGGCTTAAATGAAAAGCCATATTTCTGCGGATGCCTGGCCCCAGTTTCTGACGTGCGATCGATTGCGCCTGTCCGAGAGCGAAGCCCTCGCAAATTTGTAGCTGTCCGTTGTAGCCAGTTCGTTTGGGTTTTGGCCTGATTTCGATTTTCGGATTTTGGATTTCGGATTTCGGATTTCGGGGTTAGGCAGCACAGTCAGCACAGGCAAAAGTCATGCACTTGCCGCGGCCAACGGTCGATGAGAGCGATTTGGCATTGCCATTGCCGGAATGGGAATCGGAATCGGAATTGTCTTCTAATTAAGTGCATTTCGTTTAATTAATTTAAACTAACTGTAAATTGAGAGTTTGGCTGCGAGTTTTGGGCGCGGTGGCGTCGTCTGCAAAAAGCCAAAAAAAAAAAAGCATTGGCTTTTGCCTGCTTCGATTGCAGAAGGTGGCTTTCAGGGGATTAGGCCCAGCATTTGAGCTTGTTAAGGCTGCCGACCGGGGACGACCAAGTTTATTAGTTCGTGCCTTCATTTCGTAATTACTTCAATTGATTCTGCACTGCTGATGGCAACGGTACTGCACTGCAACTGCGACTCTGAGGACTCTTGGCCAGCGAATCGAACTGAGCTCAAACCGAGACTTCATTGCAGCTCTTTGCGCGCTTCGTTGCCTTTGATTGTAAATCAGTTTACTTTGCCATTTAGAAGCCTTTGTGTGGCTGCAGTTGTTGCTTTTGCTGCTTTTGCTGCTGGCTGGCTGGCTGGCTGTCTTTGGGCTGGCTCTTTTGGTAGTTTGGTACAAAAGGTGAAATCACGATTTTCAAGTGCATCGCCATCGATACAACAGCACCGACTCCGTCTCGCTTGGGCCGTTGCAAATTGTAACTCTAACTGTACAACAGGTTCAAAGTATCTCCTAACAGGTACGCCTGCCCCCAAAAAGGAGATCGGATTTGGACTGCAACTGCAACTCCAACTGCAACAGCGAATGCAACTACTACTGCAACTGGGACTGGGACTCTATTCGATGGAGTCTTTAATTATCGCCCAGCTATGCCAGCGATTCGCCCCCAGCGTGGATAGCACTAAGCAAATAAACATACCATGGGCTAAAAAGTTAATTAGGCTTTCCTTATTTTCCCATTTGGCATTCCAGAAATCACTCAATTAGATCGCGACCAAGAACGCGAGGCGAGGCGAAAGGCCGCCAAATTGTGGCCATAAACCAGGTCCCATGGTCATTCCGGCTCACGTGATAATAATCATGTGCGGAGTTTGATTTAATAAAGTAGCTGGCAGAGCTGGCGGGCAACTATAACAATAACTTTGGGGCCTTAATCGCGCCTAAACGACGGAGGAGGATCTTCCCCAATTCCTGTGGTGGGGCACAGATGGCGGAGATGGGTGAGATGGCCGGGTCAGGAGGCTTCAACACCTAGCTGGCTGACCCATGGCCAGCTAATTGACAGTATCGTGACTAAAATCAATTTGTTGTGAGCAGGCACAGCAACAAATTTTCACGGAGGTTAGAAGGGGGGGCCCATAGTCCATAGCCCATAGCATCGAGTCGGGATAACCAACTGCTCCCTCTATGAATGATTTACGATGCGTCGTTGCCGCGTTGCGGAGTTGCGGGGAGTTGACCCCGGAGTTCGACGTTGTTGAAACATCAAAAAACACAGAAACAAAGACCCCGGCGACCATCAGCGACGCCCGCTCATAATCAGCAGCACATAAACAACATTTCGCCGACCACCGATCGCCGATGATCGTCGGTGATTTCCTTCCAAAGAGCTGAGGCCTCCAAATACGCCTCAATCCCCTTAACCCATTCCGATGTGTATCCCATCAACCCATCATACCATCCTATACAGACATTGGCCAGACGAACATAATCAGCCGGGGCAGTGGGTGTCCAGCAGAGAGCCGAAACCGAAGCGATCAGCATCTTCAACATGATCATTACGTTTGTTTATTGGCGAAAATTTAGAAATTTATTGCTCATTCGTTACGATACCGAAATGTTGTGCGTTGTGTTGTGTTGTGTTGTGTTGTGGGCATTATGGAAAGCCAACTCGATTCTCACACTTTGTGGCCATTCACAGGTAAATACTTATAACTTATAACCAGCCACACTTTTTCTCTCTTTGTTAAATGTGCATTTAGACAACATTATCGTCAATCAATGGCCGGGCATGGTATGGCCATCTCTATGGGCCAGATTAGGCCGAATTACGAGGACTCAAAGCACCGGGTTAACAGGGGGTTTACACCTTGGCGTTTTTTGGCTGATTGCCGACAAAAATAGACACACAATTGTGGCCAGGGGTCGTATGTTAATTACCCCAAATCAACGATCAATAATGGAAACGTTTGAATTTATTTTTGGCCAAAAAGGAAAATAATAAAAGTTTATGGGTCAAGTGCCGAAAGCGTTTGGCTTGTTAAATGTCCTCATTAGCCAATTAGAGAGTCATCAAATATGCGCATACCTAAATCAAAAGTCGATAAGCAAGCTATGAATATGAATCGAATGCAGAATCTGTTGGTCCATAGAGTCTATATAAATTTAAATACCCCACAAGTGGACTTCCGCATCGGTACCATAAATCGAAGATTAATCGCTTTTCGCTTTTCATCCGCTGGGCCTTCAGAATGGCCCGTAACTGGAGCAGCCACCCTGCAATGACGTGATAAAGCCGCGTAATTAAAATATGAACAGCGTTCATCTGTTGGCCCAAACATCATGGCCTGGCGGTGGAGAAACGTTGCTGCTCCATTTTAAATAAATGTTTTATGGCAACAGAAAGCACACAAAGCCAAGAGAAAAATGCCAGTCGCATTAGCCGAGGCTCAAGGATAGAAAACCGGGCACGAAGAGCGCTTGGCTCTCACGCGGATATGGTTTAGATTGGTTATACATACATACATATATACGTATGCATAGGTATAGGTATAGATGTGTGTGTTGCCAAAAGGCCAACACATGGCCAAGATTCCAAGCTATAGCTGAAGCTGAAGCTGCGGGAGCTAATAAATTTCCCGATGTCTGTTGTCGGCTCGCTGCCTGCCAGCCAGGCTGCCTGCCTGCCGTTTGACGCTATTGATCGTTAAGTAAATTGTCTGCAATTATGCCAAAAGGGAAAATAATAGAAATTATAACGAAACCGCTCTGCTGGCTGTTGACTTTTGTGTGAGCCTGGTGAGAAGTTTCCGCGATTCAGCTCGACTACGGCTACGGAATCGAATTCAGATTCGTATTCGTATTCCAATTCGAATTCAGGCAGTGACAGCGCTGGATTTGCGCATTAGTTGTGCCGCCTTATCTGGCCCGGAAAATGCTGGCGATCATAATTCTCGCTTAGGTGGCAAATTGCTGGCAGTTGCCAATTGCATGTGGGTCAGGCCACTCACGAATCCCAGGGCTCCCAGACGTCCTGACATTTATATATATTTATAGCTCGTGCAGTGGCCGTTAATTGTTGAGGGCCCTCTTGATAAGTGAAATTCACCAAGTTTGCCATTGTATAAGCCAAAGCCAAAGCCAAAGGCATCGCATGGAGCACTCTTTGGCTGCCTGGCCTGGCCTGGCCTGGCCAGCTGACTGACAACTGACTGACTGGCCAACTAACTGGGCCTGTGTCAGCCTGTGTCGACGACTATCGTATCGCAATGTTACATCCGTGCGTGCTGTCAATTAACATGGCCAACAACCGAATCAATTAAGCACTGGCCGGCGATGCTAATAATGGCCACGCCCCAAATGGCCAGTTGCCTGTCATAAGCCAACCGACAGACAATCTGCATTCCGAGGGCGATTCCAACCAACAGTAGTCCACAGAGTAGTCAGAGTCGTAGTCGTCTGGCCAAAAACCAAAACCAATACAAAAACCAAAAGCAAAAACCGTTTGATTGATGCTTGTTGCCGGCTAGCAGACAAACTGTTTAATTGGTAAAATAAAAAAAACAGTGAAATAAAATCGAAAATCTGCATTGTTGATTATATAAGCGCCGCTGGGTTGACAAATGTTTAGGCAGGACTCTGATCCTGTTTTCACACATTGTGCAACACGATTGGGCCAAGACAGTTGAGCCGTGTTTTCTTGGTCTCTTGCTATTTTAACTTACTATTTTTTATTTTTTGTGGTTTATTTTTTTGATTTTTTTTTTCGTTGCCCCGCCCGCGCATTGTCACTTTCCGTTGAATGTTCGATTTCAATTGGAAATCGGTGGTACGTGTAAAAATATTTGTGCAACTGACTGCGTTTTTCTTTTGGGCAGTTTCTGTGTCTGTAACTGTTACTGTTTCTGTTTCTGATTGCTGCCTTTGATGCATTTCAAATGAGTTGATTTATGGCAAGTTTTTGGCTGACTGAATGACTGCCCCAATGACTGACTGACTGACTGACTGACTGACTGACGGACTGACAGACTGCCAAACTGACTGAATGACGGACCTCTGCTAACAGGCTGGCTTGTGGCAGTCGCAGAGTATGCATGAATGAAGGCTTGTTGATGTTGTGACAGCTCCAAAAACTGGCCAAACTCACAGACATGTTAAACTGCTTTAATTACTCCAGCCAGCATGTGTATATACCTATCTACATATGTACACCACATTTTGCCTGATTTTCGGGCCATAGATTTATGAGAATTTATGCCGCACCCAGTCGAGCCACAGTCACAGTCACAGTCACAGTCGAAATGGAAGTTGAAGTTGCAGTTACAGATACATTTTGTGTCCCACTTAATGCTGAGCTAGCTGCCCTTAGCCAAAAGGAAAGTTGGACAGGGACACGGCTGGACCTATCTTAACTGACCTGCAAATAGTTTTATTTCGAGCAGGGGAAAACAGCATTTGACGCCCACGCGAACACACGCCACATACAACAACTGGTACCCACATGCTAACCTTAGCCTGCTTTCTTACCAAGTCTATTTTTGTAGTTTTCCTATACGTTTTCTTTTAATTTAGCAAGCAGCAAACATCTGTGGCTGCGGGAGGACTTTGATAAATTCCGCACAAACACACAAGTAATTTGAATAATGAAGCGGGGGCCTTAACTGAGTTAGGGGGCATCAATCTGTCAACGCCGCAACGTCGCATTCTGTTGCATGCCCATGCGCGCATGCGCACAGTTTGAGTTCGATGGGCTGCCTGCCACCGGCGGTTGGTTGGCCGCCAAAGAGCGCAGCAGTCAAGACATCGCGTGCCGCCGGTTTCGCTCCTCCTGGCCTGGAAGCCAAATCCGCAACAGATCCGCAGATCCGCGGATTCGCCGCCGCGTGGGTCGTCGCAGTCATCGTCGTCTATCAATTAAACAAAGCGGCAAAGCGGCGGCAGCAACATCGACATCAAATGCAAGGCCGGCACGGCTGCCAGGTACTATGTGGTGTAGGAATCCAACTCCAGACTGGGCTAGTCGATGCGGGGACCCGGGGTCTCGAGACCCCAGTCTTGGACCCAATCCCAATCCCGATCCCGATCCGTCCGGCCACCCAAAACGCTGCTCCAGTTGCCATTTGAGCAGCGCTTCCGCGCTCTCGGCCAACCAGTTTCGTTTCGCTTGTTTGTCGGCACTCTAAAAAACAAACGTTAAACATCACATTTAATAGCTGTCAAACATAAAACGGGTGTATTATCTAAACTTGAAAGAAAATGTGAAAAAGTGGTGCCTCTCACAAGTTATAAGCGTTACGCAGATACTATAAATTAATAGCTTAAAGAGGTTTTTTAGTCATGGTTTTACGAATATTTATATGAGCTTTAAACAGTTCAATAACGATTTTAAAATATTAAAATATTAAATATCAACATAAAAATGTATTATAAAGTATATTACGCTGTAAATAATTTGCATCCTAAAATGTAAGCACATTTTTATTGTTAAACTATCGTTTTCGCATAGCAAACTAAACAATTTCTCCAAGTGCACACGTTTTGTTTGACTTGGTTTGGTTTCGTTTCGTTTTGTGTGTTTCGCGGGTCTCGTGCAGGACAAACATGGAGCATTATTTAACTACACAATTCGTGCAACTCCCACGCATGCAAACGGCAAACTCCAAACAAAACAAAGCCCCCCCCGAAAAGAAAAACCGAGGCTTTTCGCCCGCAAAAACTGAAAGCGAAAAATGCGAATTGAGGGTCTTGAGGTCTGATGGCTGTTGGCTGTTTGGCTGGTTGACTGGTTGGCTCTCTTAACTCTTAACTGATGGCCCAGCGACCGAAATTGGCGCAAAAATGTCACCAGCCTGCCTGCACTCCCAGTTGGAAGGAATTGGGTGGATCGAGGGAATCTCGCGCAGCCATCGATCATCGCAACCGGCTGAAAATGTCAAATTGGTTTATCAGCCCACAGGAAAGGCGGCTTTAATGTCAGTTTAGCAATTTGACAAATGACTTGCGATAATAAAAATGCTGCAAATGTGGCACGTTGCATGCTGCCTGCTGCATGCTGCATGCGGCTGCGTTGATCTGTTGAAATCCAGCGTTCCATTCGTTCAATGAACCCGATCCTAGAGTATGACCAAAACCAATCTGGCCACTGCCATGCTATGCTGTCCTATCGAAAGCTGCTAATCGGCGATAAGGCCAGAGCCAGAGCCAGAGTCAGAGCCAGAGCTTGTTAGCTTGTTAAATCACATGTAAGCGTGGCTAAGTTCGAAGATTGACGATCGCACATCGCGGCCATCGTCGGACATTCATAAATGAGCAATCGCCGCAGTGTATCGCATTTCAGTTAGTGCAGCTCAGCAGCTCAGCAGCTCGGCAGCCCGAACAACTGCCACAAATTACACGCAGCCCGGCGACAAGGGGCATTAATAATTTGGCCAACTAAATGCAATATCGAAGCCGCCTGGCAAGTCTTATCAATAAAACTGTTTGCTGGCCACGCCCGCACACACGCACTCGCAGGCATAGCCCCTCGGCTCTTGTCCCTGATTTCGATTTCTGTTTCGATTCCGATTCCGATTCAGATGCAGATTCCGAGTCCGATTCCAGGATGACAAATTGCGCAAATCCATGAGATAGTTTTTGGCTCTTAGCATTTGCACGATCGCCGCGGCCGTCGTTGCATAATGTGCCGCCTAGATTTGTATCTGCTGCATGCGCCATGTTGTTGACTCAAAACGCTGTCAAAACGGCCAGCCAGAAATGATTCGTGCGATAAAGCGCCCAAAAAGACAACGGCAAACAAACAAATGCAGCAAATGCAGCCAGCATTTGGGGAGTTTTTTGGACTTGCAGTTTCTCGGACTTGGGCTAGGCCCGCACCACTGACCGCCGGTCAGGCACGGACATTTAATAAACATTTTTGCACCATTTTTCAGCCGCCCGTTTGGCTGCCGCAACCGGCGCAACTGCGGCTGTCACTTCGGCTAATGGCCATCGTTAGCTGGTCATCTGTGGCCGGGCTTATCAATTTATCAGCTCGACTGCGCGGCAATTAGCCAGTCTAAGCGTCTAATTAAGTTGCGCCTGCACCAGCAGATACAAATGCTGATCGATGAGGCAGCCTCACCAACTCGCAGATGGATGAGCAGTCGCTGAAAAGGCTTAGATGGCGATAGCCAGACATGGCTGTGATTTGGGCTAGGCTAAGCACTTCACTCAGACTTGGCTTGGAACTTGCCCAAATGCTTTTAGATGCCTTGGCAAGCAGAACAATCTTTTGGCACACGGATACCAGCTATTGTTAATCGTTATCCATCTTTTATTTGATTATGAGAAAACTTTTACAAATGTAAAATTCTGCGAAGCACACTCCAAGGAAGATCGGACAAAAGTGTTTGACGATAACATATAAGTATATATAGAAATATATGAAGACAAAAAATTATCACAATCTAGTCTAGCGCCTGCTTGTCAATTGTACTTCCCGGTAGAGCTGCTCAAAGAACCAGCACTCCTGTTCCGAAAGTGTCAGCACCAGCGTGTCCATCTCGGTTGCGGGCAAGGACTCGAGTTCCTCTGCAGAATCACTGGGCGGAGCTGGCTGGATGTCCGCCCTGAAATCGCGTCTGCAGAGGGGACATCTCAAGTCCCGACCCAGCTCCAAATACTTCCTGAAGCACGCCGCGCAAAATGAATGACCGCAGGATATGCGGTGCGGATAGCTCTGCTCATCTAAACAGAAAATGCACGGATTAGAGGTCATGGTCACTAAATGGGTATCCCAAGTGCGGATCTCGCGTACTGGCTGCACTTGTGTCACTCTTATTTTGTTCGACAGGTTGTGGAATACAAAATATAGGTACACACATGTAGGTAACGCTCTGTAGGTAAAATAAAATTTATTTTTCTAGGGTTCCCAGTCCCTGTGCCATAAATTTTTGGCCTGCTGTGATTTAGCTACTTTTAGCAACATTTAACAAGTTAACTTATTTATTGAAACAAGTTATGGAACAAGGTAATTTGGTACATTTAACAATGAATAAAGCGCCAAAAAGTTGATTAATTTGAAGAGTACTGCAGGAGGTCGTGATGGGATATCTGGCATAATGCCGAATGCCGACATGTATCGATAACATTGTTAGTAGAGGCAACACCTCGCCACTTCATCCCACTGGCTGCACCCAGTTCTTGATGAAGTTCTCATTGAGATCGTGTTCGGATCGCCGCAGCCCGTTCCCAGGCAGCTCTTTTGCATAATTCCATTTAATCTCGGCCAGAGTTGAGGGCAATTTTCAATTTGCCTTGCCGAACGGCGACGCTCCTGTGGCTGTTATTGTTAATATAATACGTCGTCGTACTGCCATTGTTGTTGTTGCTGTGTTGTTGCCATTCAAATTGCATTCAAATCAATTACATTCGAACTAAACATAATTCATGTGGTATGGGTTAATACAACAAATTACAACTGACATTTAAGCAGAAACATGAAACGGACAATTTAACATGAGCCACAGCCAGAAAGCCAGAAAGCCAGAAAAAGAGAGACATAAAGCCGAGCTCCACAAAGGCAACATTTTGGGGCTTACTGGGCTGACTGGGTTGACTGGGCTGGCTGGCAGGCATCATATGCAGTCGAGTGCGGCCAAAAAGATACAGATACGAAAACCAAAAACCGAATTCAACTTGAGCTCCAAGTTGAGCCCAGCCGCGGTCGGCAATCAAAGCATAAGGCTGTGTGACCTTCAGTATTCGTAAAATGAAAATAAACAAAAAGACTGAAAAGGCACGAAAAAAGTGCAGCCCCACCACACACAGGCTAAACAACAATAAAATTCTTTTCTCACGATTGTTGACTTTAACACTTGCAAGGGGAAAAATGACCAAAAAGCAACGTAAAAAGTTTCGAGTGCGAGGTTACACTTGAAGAAAACCAAAGTGTAGAAGTCTAATCACTTTTTAAGCAAATTTATATCACTAATAAATTCAAAGCACACTACAAAAAGATTTAATCTTATTAAAAACAAACACCATATAGCTGATGATCTCCAGCGTCCTTTTAGTAATAATTACTTATTAAAAGTAATACATTTTCATTTAATTACAAGTGTTGTCCAAGTGTACGAGTATTCACTGTCATTGCCTGCGAGTGAGAAATAAGCCTCAGCACAATGAAAATGAGCAACTGCTACTGGGAAGTGGTTGCTTGCCCGATCTTGCGACAAATTTGCAAGCGGCGATCTTCAGGCGGAAGACGTTGAACTGCCCTGCTCCACATGCATTTCAATGGAAGCGCAATCGAAGTGCAGATAAATGTTCTGGTCAGCTTTTGTTTTACTTAATTTTATGTGCTTTGCATACTTTCGCAGCGCATGGTATTAAGCATTTTGCCAGCGTGCCGAGCTCATTTATTTTTGCTGCACTCTGTTTATCGATTGAATGCATTCTGGTTTTTGTCTTCTGCAATTAAGTGAAATTTATGTTACTGCTGGTTCGTCGCTTGAGTCTTTTGTTTGCGGGTCGCGCGCCAAGGCACGTAAATTGCCAAAAAAACAAAAAGTGATACACAGAGACGCAAAAATGTGTTTCCTACTTAGCGTGGGCAGACAGTAAGCCGGCTCTGGTACTTGGCACTGGCCAGCTCACATTGGCTATCCTGGTACCCAGCTCCTCGACTCCTCAGCTCCTCGACTCCTCATTTTAATCCGCCGCGTTGGTGGCGTGCATACATAATGCATAATTACCGGTTTCACTTTTCTCTCTCGTCTGCGATTATCTTGGCATGCCATGGCGTTTTTATTCCACCGTACAGATATTTTATTTTACAGGCATTGCGGTTTTATTGCCTCGCTCGTATGGTTTCTTAATTTTTAATTTTTATGATGTGTTAATGGATATTTTTGTGACATGACCTCCTGGCGTGCCGTTGTCGTTCGTCAAGCCCTGTCCATCCCATCCGTCCGACGGCCAGTATTAAGTTCAAAGCCTCCAAGGAGATGGGGGATAATCAGCAGAAGCAGCAGCAGCAGCAGCAGGAACTTGCTCCGAGTCCCCAGTCGTGTATTATGCAATCTCTGGCAGTAATTGAAGCTATTTAAATCTTGTTACATGGCAAGGACAGTGGAACAGACCAGGGCGTTCATCCCAAAAGGGGCTGTCAATCAAACTGAGTGGCTTAGTGCAGGCAGTGGGCGCTAGATGGCGCCGCCACTGGCCCTCTCCCATTTGGCCAATCATCGCGGTTAAGTGAGCTCCACGTAATGCGACCGAGTGTGACCCAATTCCATCGCATCCCGGCTGGCGGCTATCGACTTGTCGCTCAAATTGCACGCACAGAGCCCTCGGACGTGGACTGATTACAGGGCCCAGGGCATGCAATTTGCATCAATAAAACTGGAGGCGAAGAACTGGTATCTGCAATCTGCTTTTGCTGCTCCTGCTGCTCCATGTTGCTCCTGCTGCTGTAGGTCAGTTTGCAGAGAGCAAAAAACAAAATGCAAAAAGCAGTCCAGTCCAGGCGTTGATTTGTTGCCCGCTTCTGCATTCTGGGCCTTCAATCAAGTGACGATGGGCGCAAACAAGCAGCAGATGGACTCATGCCCCACCCCGACTTTCATCTCGGCCGCGTCTTAACTCAAAGCTTCTCTTATCGGATAAGAGCCAGGCCGATGGTTTGACGGGTGTCGGTTTGGCCACTTGATCGGCCAATAATTACTTTCTCTGCTGCGCGGCCTGTTATTGATTTCGTATGATTGCCGCCATAATTTTATTATGCATCATTAAGATAAAGCGGCCCCAGCCATTTGCAAATTGTTTACAGCATATGGAATCATCTTGAATATGCCCAAATCTCCACCCATCACATCTCGTTCCACAAATCTGAGTTCATTTTCACAGGCCTGCGAAGTAAGACTTTCCAAAAAGCCAAATGCCCAAAACATTATTATGTGCAAATGTGAAAGGGCCCGTTGAAAAAGCCATCAAGAAGTTTGGAGGGAAATAAAATTACACATTTGGTTATTGGTCATTTGCATAGAAGCCTCTTATAAATGTTACTTTTTTACGAATGGCCCGAAGTGATTCACATTTTATATTGTCTAGTGACTGCAAGCAAGATTTTGGGGCCTTTGAACTCTCTGGTCAAGCATCCAGTTTCATCAGAAAACCATCAAGCATGAAGGTTATAATTTTGAAAAATTAAGACGGCTTTTTATCTGGAACCCGTTAAAGCAACCATGAAGGATAAGCGTGCAAAAATTAAGCAATAACTGGAAGTGACTCTATACAGTATAATTCCAGAATGCTGAAAGTGCAAAACATCAAACCTATTCGATTTGAATGATCTATAATTTTCAAAACGGTAACAAAATCGATGATGTAGGCTGATCTTCTTTGAGTAGGGATGCCCTTTTAATATACTTCTCTTTTAATAAACACTTGTGCACAAGCTTATACATTGTTGTATTTTTTTTGTGTCAGTCGAAGTTGGGTAAATTAACTTCACTTCACATCAGAAATCCACCAAAATAACAGAAATTTACGGCCAAGAAGGAGGAAGGGGAAAACTGCAACATCCCCGCAGACTTCAAGTGTTATTTTCTGACAGCTCGGACGTCAACTTTAAAGTGAGATCTGTCATAAAAGAGCCAGCGCCGCTTTTGATTTTGATATTTTTGGCGGGTCTTTGGGAACAAAAAATAAGATCGCGATATGGGTGGAATAAAAAGCTGCGAGACTTGCAACTGCCCAAAAATGTATGCAGATTTTTAATTAAAGCGCGTTATCAACAAAGCCCGGCTACAGCAAAATAACTAAAATAAAAAAAAAAGCAACGCAAACCGGTTGACCCGATAGGCAATTTGGTCGGGACTTCAGACTCGACATTTTGATCGTCTTGGAGTGGCACTTCCTTAATTGGAGCAAGCATAACAACAAGTGCAAGCGCTAATTTATTATGTTATTTAATAAATACAATTAATTAGGAGGGAAGAGAGAGAGGTAGCAGATGGGGAGCTCAACAAAAACGGGCCATATAAAAATTACTTAATAATTTCGATCAAAAATAATTAATTTCAATATTATTCAAGCAGAGAGTGGTTTACAGCCGCCGGCAATGGCAGCATCTGATCATCAAGTTGAGCATGTCAGCGGCAACGGCGTGTTAAGCATTACTCTTGGCCAGCCCTTAACCCCTCCCTGGCCAATTGCGACATAAAAATGCTTATTACTTACAACAGAACATGCAGCAGGCCCAGCGGCGACTCACAATTATATATACATTCTCGTACATACCATTTTTTGGCATACCTACTCTCCTGGTAACTTAAATCAATTGCGGCATATAGCGGCAAGGTCCAAGCTCCAAGCTGCAAGCTCCAAGAGTCGACCTGGCCCAAAAGAAGATGAGGAAGATCTCTTGGCCTGTTCGCTACGCCTGAGTAATTTCGCTTTTTTGGCGGCTTTGTCCTTAGTGGCAAATGACTTAGTGGAGACTCCTGGCCGGCGGTTTATGGCATTTTATGCTACTTATGCAGCGCTGCTGCGTCCCCGAATGACCGTAATTAATCAATTTGGCCAAAATGGCAGCAGAGGCAAAGAGGGCTTACAGATTGGTCAGCGGCAACAACGTCCGTGT
The DNA here is from genome assembly GCF_016746365.2 of Drosophila yakuba. NCBI lineage: Eukaryota > Metazoa > Arthropoda > Insecta > Diptera > Drosophilidae > Drosophila > Drosophila yakuba. Next base: position 22,033,730 of record NC_052530.2, read on the forward strand.
AATAACAATGAAAACAGCGTGTGTTGCTGACCGACTCGCCTGTGTTCACTGTATTCACTGTATTCTCCTGTACCCCATTGCCGACTTGTACTGTACTCATGCATATCCGCACACCATAAATTATGTTCGCACAGGGTTAAGCGCATTATTTAAGCATTCATCACGCGCTCTCCCCGATCCCATAGCTCAGTTTTGGGTCCAGTCTTCAGTCTCAGTCCTCAGTCTCAGTCTCAGTCTGAGTTGGAGTCTCAAGTCCCTGATGGAGCTGGAATCCCCATTGGCCACCGTTGCTGTGTAATAATTTTTGAAATTTATGTAAACAGTGTTGATTATGGATGAGTTATGTAGCATGTTCTACCTTTTGTTTTGTTCGCACTGCCGGCCGCAGTTAATTTTAAGCTTGTTTTGCAACTTCGTTTATCAGCTCCCTTCCTCCAGATCTTTGGACGCAAGAAAAAAAGGCCACCTGAGTCATCCTCCCAATTGATGTCTTTATTAGGCTGCAGTCCCTGTCCCTGCCACTTCGCCATCAAATTTCGGATGCGGGGCAGTGCTGCTGAGCTCTATTAATGATATATTAATAATCATTTCTCTCAACTTTATCAAGAAATCCTTATAGGTTTGGTTAATCAAATGTAGTTGCTCCAATATCCAACCTCCATTGGCAGATGGGCAGATCCATGTCAACTTGGAGGAGCATTCAACATGGTTAGCCTGACAAACGACGACCACGTTCATGCATTGTTCGCGTGTTTGTGCAGCACATTAAAAATTACACGAGAAATTGTTTGGCGCAACTGGCAAACGTTTTTGTTTTTTTTTTTTTTTTTTTTGGGTGGCTTGGAGCGGGAATTATGACCCGCGGGGCCAAGTGGCTGGAGTTGAGCCATTTGGGTGGCGCCTTTTGTCTTTGAAACGTGCCACAGTCGGAGGCAAAGTCGCAGTTGAAATCGCAAGAAAATACTGTGCCACATGCGGTGTGCTCGTTGCCTGCAACGTTTCATGCGCGAATAATATTTTAATTCTGTCGATCAGCCAGCACGTTCGTCGAAGCCAATCACACACAACAGCCAAACGACCATCGACATTTATGGCCCCCCCTCCCACAAAAAGCCCCAAAGTGCTCGAAACGCCCAAAAGCGACGCATGTCACAGGGTATTGTGGGTGCTCGACTCCGGCTAATGGGGCTCTTAAGCATATGAACTGATAAAAGCGACAAAACATTTAACAAGTAATTAAACATAAAGCTCGCCCCACATGAGTGCCTAGTTGGCTGGCTGGTTGGTTCTGCTCCACCACGGCACAACTGTGCCCCAATGTGCCCCAAACTGGGTTAAGGACGCTGCACAGCACTCAGCACAGCACTACTGCACCACCGAACCACTGAGCCACTGAGCCATTGAGCCACCATTCTGCACTCCACCCCTTGGGACAGCCCCCGCCTTTGGCAGCCAACATTCATTTCGATTTCGTTTGCGTTCCTATTTAGTTTTTTATGCCAATTTTTTTTTGCTTTGCCATTTTTCTATAAGTTTTTTCGGGTGAGTTGTAATAGAGTTGCTGAAATTTGGCATTGTATTTATGGCCCGGGCATTGGGGCATACCAGGCATCTGACCCACACCCACATTTCATTAGATATCCACCCTGGGAGCGGTGATAAATGCGATAATAAATATTCAAGTTGTTTTTCTGTGAGTGTTATAATTTAGTGTTGATTAGTTTGCGCAAATAAGAGTTATTGATTCAATTTCAATTAAAAGGATATGTATGTTTCTCCCAAGCGCCATAGCCCCGCACTACGATACCCTCGATGTGCAATACTCACCCTAGTCCACTTTTTGGGGTCGCCCACGAACAAAAGACTCCAGCAACGAACTTGTTTCGCCCAGCGAGTGCTGTGTGTTTGTGTGAAATTGTGTGATCGTGTTGGGCTTTTTTTTTAGGCACCTCTTGCATTGATATGCCCGAGTTATTAATGATGCCTAATGAGTGGGTTGGCCCCCAATGCAACTGCTACCCTGGCTACCTGGCAGCGAGCGGGGCAATTATGTGTCATTTGTATGCACAGCCCAAGCCCAGGGACATGCAATTTGGGTGTAGACTCTGGACTAAAGCGTTTATTAACTTATTTTCGTAGGGTAACTCGTACATTTAAGTGCGTGGATAGTCGAGGAGCATTACAAGGGCACCGAGTGCTGCCAGCGCAGGCGGCTTTGTCTTCCAGGTGTCTGATAGCCGGAACTGCAGGAGCACCTCGATTGAATCGAGGGGGAAGCTGTAATAACGATATCTCACAATATTATGGGTCACATTTCAGGCGGTGAGGCATTTAACTCACATGGGACAAACACGATTACAAACTATAGCAACACAGGGGACAAAACACTGCAATCTGCGCCTAGGAGGCCTGATCAGAATGATTGTGGGACAGTTGACGCATGGTAAAGGTGGTTTCTGCTGGACAAATCACAATGGAAATCAAAACGATGGAAGCGCAATCTTCTCCTCTCCAACTCTTACCTGGTGTGCGGAATCCCTCCTGGATCTTGTAGATCTCGTTCAATTCCCGTGCACTGCACAACGGCGTGTCCACCTGGGTGGTTTCGTTAAATCGACCATAGTCAATTTCATAGGCCTGCAGGTCCTTGTTGTACAGCACCACCGGATCGAAACGATGGCCCCAAAGGATCTCAGTGTTTATGTAGCTGGATCTGGCTTGGGTGCTCTGTCCAGTGGACTCCACGGTGCCCTCCAGTATCACCACAATCTCAAACTTATCCTGCAGCATATCGGTGGCGTTGAGATTATAAAGCGGTGAGTTCTCGTCGATTTTGTGCTCGATGACCATGGGCCAGATGAAGAACAAATCAGAGCCAGAGTCATCGGTACCGATCTCCAGTTCTGTGAAGTACTGCGTCATCACCTCACCCTCCTTGGTGCTCTTTGTCCTTATCAACTGAGCCCTCACTCCGGCTCCAATGATGTGGGACTTTCGCATGTCTCCCACGCGGAACATCAGCGATAGGGTGCCATCCCGCTGGCAAATTACGGCGTGTTTGGAGAACAACAAAGTCTGTGCCCGCTGCTTGGCCCTCGTCATTTTGGCAAATACTATTCCGGCCATAAATGCTGAGGACATCACGCCGTAGATGGACTGGAAGCACATCATAAAGATGGCCTCTGGACACTCGGGCGAGGTGGTGCGCACTCCGTAGCCAATGGTGTGCTGCGTTTCAATGGAGAACAGGAAGCAGGAAGTAAAGCCATCGATTGCCGAAACACAAGGCGCCCAACCAGATTCCTCTAAAATATGGAATTCTCATATAATTGTTCAGTTCTTTATATGTATCTAACAAACCTTGGTTGTCTGGCAGATGAGGCTCCTCCAAGTCTCCGTGTGTGTAGATAATCAGCCACCAAATGAGCGCAAAGAAGAGCCAGGAGAGGATGAAGCTGAGTGCGAAGGCCAGGAGAGTCCAGCGCCACTGCCAATCCACCATAGTGGTGTACATGTCCTGCAGGAATCGAACGCGGCGTCTTTGCAGGTGCTTCTGCACCACATTGCAGTCACCATTCTTGAAGACAGCTCGTCGGCGAACTCGTCTCATGCTGCCAGGCCGGAAATTGCGAGATCTGCGAACAGAAAATCACAGTATTTATACATGAAGCCTAAAAGTGTGCAATGTATTATACATCTTTTGGAGCTCATTTGTAGCGTCAGCCTCCGTTGTATTTAGAATTTTATATAGAATTTAATAAGCAGGGCTTAGATATAAGAATAACTGACATCGTATCTTGCAAACTGTTTTTCTAAGTTTATATTTGTCGAATTCCTCTAACCCTTATTTGTTCAGAAATCCTTTTGGATCTTTCCCATTACAAATGGCAATGAATATGATTTCTATGATTTATGCAAGTGTCAGATGAAATTGGATGTCTCGACATCGTGTTTTTTAATTTGCGCAAATTAAGTGTGCGCTTTTGCACTCGACTGTTTTTGGACTGGACACGCGAACACGAGAAGTGCATCTAATTAACACAGTCGCGAATGCCAATGTCGCAAGGCGGACAAATCGGACAGATTCAGATCGCATTCACGATTCAGGGCAATCTGACCCATCCACTCTTATAACACTTAATTACAGCTCTCCCACAAATTGTTTGATTTATTACCCCTGCCTGTCACAGCAATGCATTTTGAGAGGGCTGGATACGAATGCACAGGTCGATTGCAGCACCCACATGAACTCGCATTTCTCGGATGCCAATTACCTTAACCCCACATTGACACTCGCACAAGTCGATTAATTGGCATTGTGCCGATTGCATTAATGCCGGCTAATCAAATTTAGAGCTCAGCTAGCTAAATTTGTGTCAGATGAATCATTTGTTGTAGAATCGCTTTGTAGAATGTCGGCATTAATTAATTACATTTTTGAGCGGCCCACGCAATAAACAAATAAGTGAAATAAAATCGAAATAGCTAAGCGGTGAAGAAAGTGTCGGGGAAAAAGGGAAGCTACATCCGATGGGAAGTCGTTTGGCCAACCGTTTAGCAGGTGACAAGTGTGAGAACAAGATGCTGTCAAGATTTGGAAAAGGCACAAAAGACAGTACACCCGGCATGTAATGAATCGCATTCGTAGAGCGCCTCTAAATCATTTGCACTGCAATCTGCGGGCAGGAAAGCAAACTAGAACCGTGGGCGTAGCCATATAAATTACAACCGCAAACTGCGAACGGCACTCTGCTAATCAGCTAAACAAAAAGCCCAAAAGATGCGACAACGTGACACGGACGCACTGCGTCGCACTGTTGGAAGTCAAGTTGTCGGCAAGTTCAAGTTGAATGTCAGGCCCCTTGACGAGCTAATTACTGAACGGAAAGCCGGCGGAACTTTGAGTAATTGGGTAATTGTTGCCCCAAGCTCCTATTTATACTTTGGCAAATAGAGTTCGTCGTAGGAAGTGAAAGAACGTCTAAGGAAAATCAGATATCTAATTTAAATTTTAAAACGTTATTTAGGAGCTCTTTTAGTTTACGAACATTGTCTTTCTTACCTAACCTTAGATAAGCATTTGTTTCTACTTCCTACAATATTAACAAATATCTGTTATTAGGAAAAATGTTCTTAAGGATGCCCTTTTGAATCTAGAGATTGAAATCAGAAACTTGCGCACCCTTTGGCCAGCGAGTGGCTGGATCCCTTCAAGGCCTCGTAGTAGACTCCCGCCTGCGAGGGCGTGTGCGAGATGCCACGCATGTACTGGCGCTTCCACTCCTTCATGTTGGCGAAGGTCTCCTCCTTGTCGCCGCCGACAAGGGTTTCCGCATCGGCGGGATCCTGCAGGACCTGGACATCGCTGAGCGGCACCTGCATCTCTCTAAGACGTTCTAACTTCGCGTTGCTAAACTAAACTAAAGCTCCCGCTAAACTTTTTCGACCAGGCCGACGTTAAAGTGGTCTGAATTTGGCCAAGCAATTAGAGCAGCTCTAACTAATCGACACTTATTGACCCAAACACTTAGGCCGGGAAAATAGCTGAGGGAATAGCTTAGGAAACAACCACAACTCCTCCACTCACCTGCAGCTCGGTTGGCGGGTGAAGGGCTTGCCATTTTGCGATAGGCCATAGTAGCTGGTCGGCCTGTTCGGCACAATTGTGATGGGATAGGATTGCGGATTGCTGATCACACTGTCCAGCGAATCGGGATCCGCTTCGATGGCCTTCTTGAGCGGTTGGTTGGCCTGATCGCCATTAGCTCCATTTGATCCATTTGATCCATTTACCTGCGTTGTTGTTGCTGGGGCCGTGGAGGTGGGGGCCGCCGAGTGGGTGGAGAAATTGAAACGCATCTGTGGGAGGTTGAGGTGAAGGAGTTGCCTTTTTCAATTAATTCCCTTGGCGTCGTGTGGGCAAACAGAAACTTGTGATAAGTGCAACACAGGTGCGAGAATCTATCTTTTTTTTCTTTAATTTTTGCCAAACGTCGTCAGCTGATTCACACTGATTTTTTGTGGTCCGCTGGCAAAGTATACAGCCATACACTTTATCAGTTTATTTTATTTATGGAATAACAAGCAAACATTTACCACATTATTCAACCATATAAATAGCAGATATTCGCCACATTGTTAAGCGATTTTTATAGGCAGCTGCATAAAATCCAGACTTGAGTTACTGAAATTTAAAGCGCTTCCGCAGCATGTTTAGATTTTCGCACCTTACTGTACTTTTCACAAGATCCGAGGTAAGCATTTGTAAGCACGTTTGAGCTTAAGCAGTTTTATCACCTTCTAAATATGAAATTGATTTACACCTTTTAATCGAGTTTGTGTTAGATGGCCATTGTTTTGCTAAAGAGCCTCAACATACTTCTGGCACGATGGCATCTTGCGAAATAATAATAGTTATAGTTTCACGAGCTCCGTTTCGTTCTGTTTTGCCGACGCGTGTCGTTCCAGAAATGAGATGATCTGAGGACTGGAGATCAGAGGGCACTCGGTGCTCTGTCCACAGAAGCCGCAGCCACAGAGCGACTGTCACAGCGAATCTACGGATCTGCGGATCCGCAAGTCCGACCAATGGATTAAATGACGGCCGACTGAAAGAACATTTTTCCAACTAAACAAAACTTGCGAACAGAAAGCGCTGAGCTGTAAGTGACACAAACACACACACACACACACACACATGTTCAGGAAGAGAGAAAATTACACACTGCACATCGACGATGCTCTCACAGATACTGATACTGTTTCACCGAAAGATACAACTTGTGGCTGCGCCGCGGAAAAAGTTCAATTGAAATGATTCGTAAATTGAAAGCGAAGCGGAAGATAAGCGCGATAAGCTCATCTTATCAACGAAATCAGAAGGCAGAAAGCAGAAGGCAGAGACACTTCTCAATGTAGGCGACCTTGAGCCCCCGACGAGGAAGGGGTGGCGCTGGCTTAATATTCTATGAGCCCCCGTGTGTGGTGTCGCAATATCGATAGGTTGGTCCGGAAAGTTCTGATTTATCAGATACTGAGACTGCCGCCGCATCTCCCTATTTAAATAGACGGCGCAAACAATGGCCCTCGCTTGTATCTTGGCTCGGATTCGAGTACAAGGTGTCGTATACGTAATATCACAGTGTTTACCGTCGACTCACGCGCATTTTGGCTGCATTGTGCAAACACAAATAATAAATAAATTGTGACGTTAATAACAAATATATGTGTCCATACAAGTATCGCTGTGCAGTCATCGGTAGTGTCATGCGTAGTTAATTTTGACGGCATTAAGCCAATTAAAACCGTTCACTGCCACCATAAATCTTGACCTATTGTGCTCGGCCTAACATGAATCTATTCAAAATGATTGCAAATCTAAATAATAAAAAAAATTTGGTAACAGCGCTTAGGGCCGAGAACGGATGCTGTCCGAGCTCAGCGATGGTGGAACGATAGATGGGATTGCTCACTAGCAGTCCGTCGATCAACTGGCTGGCCTCTGGACTAAGGACTCCCTTCATGTCCTTGGGATAGCTGGGCCCACCACTCATGATCGCAGCATAGATCTCACTCGCATTTTGACTGTCACAAGCAAAGGGCCTCTGGCCGCAGAGCATATAGAACAGAGTAACTCCCAGCGACCAGGAGTCCACCTGGTGATCGTAGCCCGACATGGCGATCATCTCGGGCGCCATGTAGCCTGGAGTGCCGCAGTAGGTGTACAAGTCGCTGCCAAGATAGTAAGTGGCCAAGCCAAAGTCCCCTACTTTGACCATTTCGAAGTTCCACACGCCGGATGTGAAGCAGACCCGCAGATTCTCCGGCTTGATGTCCCGATGAATCACCTGGAGCTGGTGCATATGCGCCAGTGCCGATACCGTGCACCTCATCACCGATCTGGCAATTTGGGCATCATGCTCTTCAGGCTTCCACTGTACAAGCGCCGTTGGCGCCAACGCTTACAAGAAGCCATCATTCGCTTGAAGTCCTTGTTGACGCTGTACTTGAGCCAAACCATTTCTTCGTTTTTACAGCAGCAAATCACAATATCGGTTTCGCGGAAACTACTCAGTGATGTTATAGGCGATCCGTCAGTGCGGCAGAAATGCTCGATTACTGATCGCAGAACCACGTGGCGTTCTAGTGACTGGGTGACTCCTTGGAGCAGCGCCTGCAGGTCCTTGAAGTAGGCACGAGAGATGGCCATGTTAACGCCTTTAAAGTGCCTATCTCCGTTCCGTAGGAAGCACACGCGCAGCGCTTTCTGCTGGAGTGGTGGACATAGCCGCCTGGAGTCAAAACAATTGGATTGGTCCGACATAACGCGCAAAAATAGAAGATTTTCAAAATATATAAAATATACAAAAAGAGTGTAGGTTTCTTAGAAAGTTCATAACTTGTGCTGTATCACCTAGCCTAGCTTACCCAGTTTTTAAAAGCCATCTCGGTTTCCATGCGGTAGAAACAGGCGTTTTTCGCTCAATGCTCTTCCGCAATTCCCTGCCCCAGAATAATTTACGATCCACTAAATTGTGAATGGCAGCGACTGGACGCGAATGAAGAGCGCCAAAGCCGCTGGTATAATTGAATAATCAGCTTTGTCGCCCAGTGTGTGTGCAACCCCCGATATATCGTGTACTTGGATGAACTCGTAGCTGCCCCCTTGATAATCCGTTGGCGGCCACTTAAAGCGCGTCAAGTGCAAATTTGTAGTCCATCAGAGTGCCACATGGGGATCCTCCTGGGGTGTAATTGGTTTTGAAATTCACGCAACGGCTATTTCTGTAATGGTCAACAAATCGATTCGGTTGACTTTCTCAATTAACCACCTGTTGAGAAATCTGTATATTTATTGCTAAAATGAGGCGAAAAATTAAGTTGAACGCCAGGCCAATGGTTTTTATCTGGATCACGTTTAGGCTAAACACAGCATTCTGCTGCTCATAGTATATATAGAAATATGAATATTTTATTGGGTGATTTTAAGGAGGCAGTTCATAAACCTATGATATGAAATTTTTATGTAGCTTTCTTCAACAAGTCGCTACAGTTTTAAATGGGGCACTCCCCGAAAATGATCTCACATTACTTACTTTAATTTTACTTTAATACTGCTAATTTTTTTAGCATTTTCATCCTGATTTCTAAAAAAGTCTGTTATTGTTATCCTGATTTCCAAGGAATGTATCTTTACACATGTGTAAAATGAACATGAAAACATGTGTAGAATGACATAGGTTCTTGTATCGGCTAACTCGTCGTTTCACACGATTGTACACAAACCTTTTTTTTTTACATTATTGTTTTTTACATGTACAACGAATGTAAGTTACATTTTTAATGTTATTGTTAAGAAAAGTGATTAATACGAAATTTCAATTTATGGAAATCGCCAGTTTGTTGCAGGAGATTGCCGCACCTATTCATACGCCCAAAAGTGTTCCGCCTCCATTTTGCTCCCTGGCACCACTACTGAGTAGTGGGTATCTGACAGTCGAGCATATCGACAAATCGGTATCTCATACTCAATTTGCATTAAAGAGAGGACAACAGCCTTTTGAAAATGCTACTTCCCCCAAATTTAAAACTCTTCAACAAATGCAAAGACAAGGGCTAAAATAAAATATGTTTAATTTACAATAACATCGTACGTTTAGACGTTTGCATTATGCATTAGATAGACTCTGACTATTTACACCTGGTTATTGTGGATACACGTGTAGTAAGGAAAGGCATCTCGACGTTGGGTTATGTGAAAGTGAATAGGTGTGTTGGTGTGGATAAATGCTGGAACACTTACAAACTAGTTGCTAATAATATAGCTAAAAATATAGCTAACAATTTCTACGAACTACGAAAATTGTACAATGAATTTTGCATTTAAATATTCTGGGTTTCGTGCGATCTTTCACAAAATGGCAATACGAAATTACAGTGTGTGTGTGTGTGGGTGAGTGTGTGGTATGTGTGTGGTTTTGTGAGGGTATTTTGATGTCCTTTTACATGGCAGCACCATTGTAGTGCTGATACATCTCATCCCAGAATCTCTGGCGCTCCGGCTCGGGATTGGTTTTCATCGCCAGATTGGCTGAGATGTCCATGTAGTTGAGACTGTTCATCACATTTGTGGGATCGATGGGCGCCCACTTGGTGGTCAGCACAGGATCCTCGGTATCCGGCGTAGGGGAGCTATAATTTGCATTAGTTATATTCTATAGAACGTTTTCTTTCTTGCATCCTGACTACTCACCCATATTTGGCGAAATTCGTCCACATGCGCACCATTCGATTCTTGACCTGCACCTCCATCGACTTGGGATCCAAGCTCAAATTGAAGAACCCGAACTTGAACAGATAGCCCAGCTCATCGCCGTGGCATACACCAGGTCGTGGAATACCCAGCATCCGTTTGTAGAGCCCCAGGGATCCGTCGAAGGAGAAGCGGTACATGTAGACAGGTGCGTTTCCATACTTGGCGTGATTCCGGGCCGTGCGACGGATGCCCTGAAGGAACATGAGATCCGTGAGAAGCTGTCAAAGAAATAAAGTTAAGTATTATCTATGGTCTTGTACTCAGCAAGTCTGACTTACCGCAATCATCTCGTCCACCGATTCAATGCCCACATGCTTGCTGCCCAAATAGAAGGATCTTATCTCGCGGGTCACGCGATCATGAGATTGTGTCACATTCAAATCCTGCGGAACCAGGCGGCCAAAGTCGTTCTCAATGATGCTCAGCAATTGCGGATTCTTGCGAAGTCCTGGTTAAAATATTAAAAACTCATTAAATTTGTTACTCCACATGTCCTTAGAAATGATCTTACTTCTGATGAACAGCATGGCCTCGTGTGTATTGTAACCCGTCATATAGGCCACATCGCTATTGAAGTTCTGCGAGTGATACATGTCGCTTGGGTGCTGAGTGAGGAAGGGCTCCTCGTAGAACAGTTCCTCCTGGGAGTCCTGATTCCAATATCCCTCCACCACGGGCACAAATGGCAAGCCAATGTTATTCCGCTGATCCTCTGCCGTGATGGTGGTGGGCGCAGCTTCAACCAATTTCATGGCTGGCACTCGTCGTAGAAAGTCGAGAATATCCTCGGTCTTATTGGCACCCACGTAACCCAAATTGGCAGCCAGACGAGCGGCGCGTTGGCTTGAACTGGCGGACATGGACCAGGGATTCAGGGCCGATCCACTTTGGGAAATCGCTCGGTGGAAAAGCCCCTTTGCCTGGGGAGACAGCAGAAGCAACTGGACGGACGAAGCTCCAGCTGATTCTCCGAAAATGGTCACCTGACTGGGATCTCCTCCAAATGCGGCTATGTTATCCCGCACCCACTTCAGCGCCAGCACCTGATCCTTGAGGCCCTGGTTGCCGGGAGCATCGGGTCCTGCGGTAAGGAAGCCCAGTGGACCTAATCGGTAGTTTAGGGTGACCAGGACTATGTCCTCAGCCACTAGGTAATCCGGTCCGTAGAGGAAAGAGTTGCCGGAGCCAAAGGAAAAGCCGCCTCCATGCAGCCAAACCATAACAGGAAGCTTTGGCTGCTCTGCAGACTCCTCATCCTTGGGCATTTGGGTGGTGAACACATTGACGAACAGGCAATCCTCGTCTCCCTTGAACGTGTCCAGGATCATGTTCTTGTGCGGACAACTCTGACCTTCCCGCGAAGCGTCACGGATGCCGGACCACGGCTTCTCCGGCTCCGCAGCACGGAATCTTGTATGAAAGATTTAGTTAGTTTCCAGCTTGTTTGTCTTGGGTTTTGACACCTACCTTCTAGCTCCTGTGGGCGGTGCTCCATAGCGCATTCCTTTGAAACTGTAGTAGCCTCCACGTTCTCCAGATCGATACTTCTGATAGCGACCCCTGACTTTGCCCAGCGAGGTAGTGGCCACAATCTCACGCTCTTTCTGCGAATGATTTTGGCAAACAATGTTAGTCTATGTAGTCTTGTGATAAGTTTAGTTGTAAAATTCAGTTTCAACTGAAGAAATCAACTTCAAGGCCCACGAATTTGGCTGCCACTTGCGAATGCAAAAAATCTGAGTTGCGCAACCAATTTGCATCGAAGTGCGAACGCGAATAGAACCGGCGCAAAGAAGTATGCCATGTGCTCGGCCAAAGTTGCGCAACCATCGCCTCGGTCAATTTCCAAAAAGCCAGTTTTCCGCCTCCAGTCACCTGCCAGGTTCTTGACTCACTGGCCATCTAGGGGGTGTGTGTGCATATGCCAGCGTCTTTCTTTGCTATTCACTCGACCTCAGCCCCAAAAACTGCAGCTGCATCCATGTTTGACCACCTGTCCATGTTCACGTCCAAGTTGAAAATTGATTGGCCACCACTTTACAATTCGGCTATCCAAAGAGGCTATAAACGCTTGGCATTTGGCTTGGGGGCCATGTTGCAAGGCCGTAAGAGACTCACCCGCAGAGATCTTACCACCTCCTGGACCACTCGCATGGCCCTCGATGGCAGCAGTTGGACAAGCGAGTTCGGATGCGATGTCAGGGTCTTCCAGGCCGTCGTCTCCTGCAATTGAAAATTCCGAACAGTTTTAATATGCACTAAAACAAAAACTGTTACAAGTACTAGAGGAAAAACACCACTAGCTTGATGTAAAAATAACTTTTGATGGAAGTTGTACATCACATCTGATTGAGCACTCAGTTAAGAGCCTAATATCATTATACTCTTGTTTGTGATACGAAATATGAGATGCATGTATTTTGCCAATGACAATGATCTTTGTTGCCGTGCAGTTGACAGCAATTTAGGAAACATGCAAAAAATCTGGCCCAGTCCAAGTTCATCGGGCTCGATGACATTTTTTTGGGGCTGTCCGATTTGTAAAGCGGCGTTAACTGTCCACGGGCAACCTTCACCGACTGCGTCGCTTAATTGAAATGCCATTTGCATAACTCAAATGCTCGGCTTGCGGCAATTAGGCAGCGGTATTAACATGGCCAACACCAACAACTGGAGTCACGTGCTGCCCCCAGAGGAAACGCCAATCTTGCTGATTCCCAGACTGAATTTGGGCGTGTGTCTCGGTCTAAAATGGGCTCATATTTGGCTGTGATTCATGGCACAATTGGGCGTCAGTTGGTGGCTGTGGAGCACCGAGATTCAAGTTCACCTCTAACACTGTTGTTATGCTAATTACTAACGCCGCATACCCTAACTTGGGGAATATAAGGCACAGCCATCGGCATGGAGTACAATTGCCAGCAAGGTATTCGGAAATCGGTTTGTTTATTTTTAGTTTTTTGGGCATTTTTGTGTGTGTGGTCTGGGGGCTATGCTAATGTGGGTGTAGCTGGTTTATAACAGTTTCCTATCGAGATCCGATCGATGTTGGCTTTAATTATAACTGTTTAATGCGCTCGTTGGCTGTGTGTGTGTTCGATAAGCAAACACACTTTGGCTTAAAAGGCGCTTAAGAAGTGGGTCATTGTTCAACGCATAAAGCGCTTTTTGAGAGTGCTGGGAAAATAATTAAACTATGCCGATCAATCGTTTGGTTTTTTGATTCGGCTTTTCGGGCTTCAGCTGCTCTAATATGCAAATGAGTGAGAGCCGGACAAGCCCAGGCAGGCAGGCAGTAACAACATCTCTGGATTGCATTGCAAATCTCGCATAATAATATTTTCGCCGCTTACAATGCAAACATTATGCAATGGGTGCCGCTTTCACGCTAACACGCTCGAAAGCCAAAAAATAAATGCGAAATGAAATGCAGATAGAAAGCCAGCGATGCAGCGATGTTGCATAAGAACCATGTTCAATACGAACCGTGGTAGAACTGCTCATGTGGGCCATTTGCCGCATATCCAGTGACCCGGAAGCATTTGCGCTTTTTGTCGCATTTTCCGGCGACATTGTTGTAGTGGCGATTAAAAAAAATGCTCTGGCTTTGCCTCGCAAATCTTGCAAATCACCGCCATGCGAATCGAAACCCTCCTGCGCATCCGCCTCCGCCGCGGATGACTTTCTCTGCTCGGTGACTATGATTCGATGGCCGGATTCGTTCGGTCGCTGCACACAAATTGCCAAGACAATTAGACCGATGGCCAGCGAAAGAGCCGCAATTGCCGCGATCGCCGCTCCACGTTGCCAATTCCGGGGACAGGGCATGACGAAAAGTTGGCGTGGAGGGAAGGGACTCGGCTCTTTTGTTTTATGCAACCGTCAGACAAGCGCACAAATTCGATGCAGTTCGTTCCGACAAGTGCAGTGGTACGCGGAGCCGTAAACTTTGATTTATTGAACTCGCACCGGAGGAGTGACACACGACAAACGAACAGTCACCGCAAAAAGTCTGCCACACTTGGCTCTTTGCTCTTCCGACAGCAACTGTTGCGCTTTCGAGCGTCTGAAGCCTTTTGAATTAAATTCCACTTGCTCCTCGATTTTCCTCGAATTTTCGCCTCGGTATGGCAGTCATTAAAAGTACCGTGGAAATGGGAAAAATTTCGGGTATGACAATGCTGGATGCCAAAGCTAGTTGCTGGTATAATTTCTTTACTTTGCTGAATACAGTCATTTTTATAGCTTATAACACATTAGTAACATTTGAATCATTAGAACCATTAAAGCTTAACCTAACTAGATCTTACGAATTTATTTATAGATCTGGAAGATATACCCAACTTTTTTTACTGGGTATCCCCTGATCGAATATGCAATAGGATTGAATTTCTGCCATCTTGTTAGTGCTGCACTTGTTACTGTCTGTCCGTCGGCCGTTCGGTGTTTTAAATACATTTTTTCGTTTGTTTTGTCTAGTTTTTAGTGCTTGTAATCATTGTTTTTATGGCCGGGTTATGTAAGGCACGCAATGGCCTAGTGTACATAGGTACATTTCGGGTACATTGTTCGTTCGTGCATTCTTTTTCAGTTGGACCGGCTTGTCGTTGATGTTGGTCTTTTATCAGTCAATGTTATCCGACCGGCAAACGGAAATGTATCTCCGGCTTAATTGCCTAATTAATCAGCTATGGCCTCATGATGGGCATAAATAGTTGAATATAATGGTTAATATTTCAGTGCTCATATTTGTGCTTTTAAAAAAGGGCATTGTGTTGCAGCAAAGTTCATGTAAGTAATTCGCTTGCCAAGTGGCTGCATTCCAAATGTCATGCGCTGCATGGCTAATTAATTAATTGCATTGCCGGAGAGATTCGTTTTCAGTGGGGCTGCCTCAGAAGGCCAACTATTATTCGAAGGCAAAAGCTTTGGGCCACTGGCTGCCTAATTAGCAGGTGCCAAAGAGTATTTTTCACGCGCTTCACTTCCCACTTAACTCCGTAAAACAATAGAACCGCGAGGCATTTGCAATTGACCAGGCTTATTTGCTGTTGTTGGTGAGCCATAAAGCCCATTAACAGGCACATGTAAATGCAGTGACCGGCAGCCAAACAACTTGGCCAAAACACTTGGCCATAAAGCGACGTCTTCGCGGGTATTGAATTACTTTTGGGGCGGCGACAAATTTGCGACACGATGTCAAAGTCACACAACTGGCCGAGTCAGCCGAAATGGCCAGAACTGGCACGCTTTGTTAAGATTCTTTTGTCTCTGCTAAATTTATACAAGCTGTTCTTAGATCGCACCACTATGTATGTATGTGGCTAGGAATACGGGTTCTTGAACTCACCTTAAGCTGGTTGGATATCTTCCCGGCACGTGCGATTGCCGTGCCAAATGTGGACGGAGCTATGGCAATCGAGGAGCTGACATCACAGAAGAGTATCACGCCCAATGCAAGGAGCAGAAGGCTCAGAAGCGGTCGAAGTCCAGCGGTTGTCATTGTGCGTTTTCTTGTTGTCTGGGTCTGGGTAAACAAATCGGAATAATGCATTAGTCGATGGCCCGTGTTATGGCCAAATGTGTTTGCCAAACGTCAATGTCCAAGCCGAAAACGAACCGAACCGAATATCGAATCGAAGTGCGCAACGCTTCTGAGCCAACTTCTTGGTCAGGGCCAAGACAAAGACGCGAATGTCAACAGCTCAGCTCGACTTGGCTTGGCTTCGCTTGGCGTTTAAACGCTCTTGCGCTTGACTCCGCGGCTCCACTCAACTTGGCTGTGAGCCGAGCCACTAACTTGGCTCAGTTTTCAGTTTTTCCACCGCCAGTCAGTCGGTGGTGGTCTCAATTTAAATTGCTTGCGATTATTTTCGAATTTGTTCACAGTGCTTGTCTTGAGCTAATACACACATTATTCAATTTTGTTTTGCCGCTGTTGTTTTTATAGCCGTGTTTTTTTTTTTGTTCCCTACGAGAGGTCACTAAATATTTTGCATGCTCACAGGGCGTATGATTAATTAGGAATTCATATCGCTGTAGGTTTATTCCACACTATGGCGTGTATGCGTATAAATTTATTTAATATATTTTTTTCACATAAAGACACAGACCCAATGACAATGGACTAATTGAATGGCAAGACCGGAAATCAGGGCGAGAAGGTCTCGAAGAAGCTGACGAACTTTATTTGTGGTATTCATAAATCTGTTAATCAACCAAAAATGGAAACCTTTTGCTCTAGCTAGTAGGGGTGTTAATTATTGTTCCGCTTCCTTAACAGTTTCGTTAAACTGGGCCATAACACATATATGTACAACCAATATTGGCAATGCACACGCCCCCAGCGAACCAACAAACCAGTAACCCAGAGCCACTTCCTCCTTTTACAAAAGCCACGACCATTTGCAGTTGCCACAATGCCATGGCAACACTTGCACTTTCCTTGAAAGTTGTCCAACCAGCTGGAGATGCAGAGTGGCCAAAAGAGAGGCAGCTGCCGATCAGCTGTGCGCTTTTCTCTTGGCCATAAAGCCAGTGTATTGAGATTATGCCTTATGATTACAAGAAATATATGCAAATTGGTCTTGGAATTGGCGCAAACCTGCATACAAATAGGCCACGATTGAGCTGAAGCCAACTATTCCAATCGCAGAATGTGGCTATTTTGTAATGGCCAGGCCAATTGAAGAGCTGGCAAGCGCGGTAAGAGAGAGTCGAAGAGGGCCAATACAAAGTGCCAGTTAAACGGGTCGAAAAATCGCAGTGACAGCAGCTGATCGGGAGCTGCAACTGCAACTGGGATCGGGATTCAGGCCGAGAAGGAGTTGCAGATGGAGATGGAGGTGGCGGAGGAGGTGGCGATGGAGGTGGTGATGCAGACTTGGCCTGGAGCCGGCCAGACGGGCTTGCGACGCCTTACGTAAGCGGCGAGCAAAACAAAAAAGGTAAATATTGACTGAGAAAATAACATGAAAAAATTAAGCCAAGCCAATTGACTGAAAGAAATGAAGAGATAAGCGCCAAAAGCGAGAGACAGAGAGAGAAAGAGAGAGAGGGAGAGTGAGAGAGGGAGAGAAGAAGAGAGGTGTGAGAAAGCGAGAGTTTGGCCAAAAGCGATGATGGCCCAGTGGCTTTTGGCGTGCGCCGCTTAACAGTAAATTTCGCTTGACCCATTATATAAAAATGGTAGCCAAAACGGAACTAATTCAAAACTATTTTCAAATTCGCCAGGCCCATGCGCATTCGAAAAGCATCTGCTTATGCTGACACATCTGTTTAAGCCTCGAGTTTCATTAACAAAAGCTGGCTGGCAAATGTTTCACCAGCAAACAGGCAAACAGACAAATATTTGACACACATATTTTTCTTGAACTCTGCTCAATGACTCAACAAGTCGGCAAGTGCAATGCAACAGATTTGTCGGCTAAATGTGTCAACCTAATAGGCAACAATCAGCATTAGATTTGATTAATTCTCGGAATTACGCTGACCACCATTTGTGAGCACTAAAACACTGTATTTGCAGCACCATGTAATTGACTACGTGTGTTGGGCAAGTTCAAGTTTGTGGCCCGAGTCTTCGACTGTTTGGCCCGCCACATCGATTCAGCTGTATTCAACACAATTCGATTCGTTTCGTTTCGTTGCGACTTTATTCGATTTCAGTTTCAGTTTCAATATTAAACTCTTCGCGTACCGGAATATTTCGTGCTCCACGTTCGACTGTCGCCGACCAACTGAAGCTGCGAGTGTGCAGCGGTGCGCTTAAGCGTCAAATTGCTGCGGCTTATACCTTATACCTTATAACCAGCTGCGGCATGCAAAACATGGCCAAGAGTCTGGATGATCTGCTGTAGAAATGGTTATGCGACATGAGCGGAATTCGTAGTTGGCAGTGTAACTTGTACCGTCGTTATTCTGGACTCACCATAACCACAGCACGAACTACAGTATTTTCTTGTATTTTCGGCCTTTTCTTACGTAAATATGTTTCTTATATTTTTAACCAAAATGGCACACTTAAAACTTAACTATGACTTGATTTAAGTCCTTCAGTTTATCAGTGGCTTTTGTTAAATTTATGTGTTAAGGTGGCTACTAATTTTGTAATAATAACAGTAATGATTTGTTTCATTCTAAGCACTTTTCCCTAAATGATTAATTGTTTCAAGTAACGAATCATTAGTAAAAACCGCTTATAAAACTAATGAACGAAAGGGTATTCCCTCGGCTAGCAACATGGGCATATATATAAATTGGCTTTTAGACGATGGACACCAGACTAACAGTTTGTTTGCAATGGCTGTGCTTCTGTGGGCTTAAATTATGGCCATACTTATTTCGGGACCGCTGTCACGCCGGCTCACGCATAATTATGCAAAATTATATACCCAATTCAATTTTGGCAATTTGTGGTCAGCCCATAGTAAACTTATTCTAGTCTAGTGTCAGTCAGCCCGTCCCCCTTTTTGGGCATTTTGCAAAAGGCAGATATCTAAAAGGCGGATCACTTTATTGGACTCGTTTATTAAGACGGCGGAAAAGCAGTTGACACTGGGGTTAGAGATGGCTCGTCTCGTTTACCGTTTGAGATCAAGGATGCAACTAATAATCTGTGGCACAATAAGCCAAGGCAATGCGATCTCGAAGTGGAAAATAAGCTGGCCAACGGCCAATGGCAATGGACTGACAACTGTAAAGGCGACTCAAGTTAACGTTAACAATTAATGCCAGACGGAATTAATGCCGGATGGAAATGAACTTTTCACGAAGCCCGTGTAATCAACTAAGTGATTGCCCAACTCAATAGTCAAGTTAGTAGTTTAGTTGATATATTAGCGGCACAATTAAACGGGGAAATCTTCCACTGATTAATCGTTCTCGGAGGAGGCTGCTTGGTGACCTCGTTGCCGTTTGTTCTCACTTCGTGGCTTTGCAGCCAGGTTTAATATTTAGCCAAGCGCAGATCGTAAACAAAAGAATGCCGCCGCACTGTGCAAATAAACCCCGAAATGGAAAATTAAAAACACATTGAATACAACCGCAATAATATACGATTCTGCTCATGAATTCATATTTTGTGCATTCTGTCAGCGGCCTGTTGTGTCTGTTGTTCTGGCCCAAAACTGTGTCACCATTTGTCGTTATTGTTTGGCCCAAATATTTGGCAAAGCGTCAGTTGCCATGACTTACGAAAGTTACAGCGGCAACATCTTAAGTGGGGGTCCACATAGCAGAAACCAGATCGGGAAGTCTAGCTTCTGGGTTGGGAGGATTTACAGTTAGTGACGCAGGTGAAAGGCGGAATCTGCTGTGGATTCTCGGAGGAAGCCCTTTATCAAGGACAACTACAGGTTTTTGCAGTGCTGACGTCATTAGGTTTTTTATGTTCAGAACACCTCGATTCAGGTATAGAATCTTTAAAAAAGTCAATTACGAAACAATAGCTTTTGGGTTTAAACACAAAAACAATTTAGCCACGGAACATACATATGTTTTATTTCGAATAAAACATTTCTCAATATATACTCAGTTATTTGTTTAGTTAAAAATCAAAATTAAGGCAGCGGTTTTATTTTATTAAATTTTTTTAAAATAGATAAAACTACAATTTCTTGGATTTATATTTTATATAAGTGGATATAATTCAATGTAGTGAACAAAGTTGTTATGTGCCAAATGAACTTATGCTATGAAGTTTGCGTTAACAAACGATTTTTCAAGCACACTTTTAAGATCAACTTATATTTATTAACAGGTAGCTAGTTAACATAGTTAACAGCAGGAACAGAAAACAATACTTGTAGTAAGTAACATTATTGTGTTTGGTATCTTGGATCAAGCAAGCTAAGCTGCTGAAAAGCAGTTCCTCTATCTTGGATTGGCCTTCGGCTTGAACGACTTTTTTGGAACAACTTGTACAACAAATAGATCACAGATGCAAAAACAATACCAAACCGTAGAATTATTAGGAACAGCCAATCCCATTGGTAGTAGAGAGGAACATCCTCCGTCTTGAGACGCATATGTGAGGCATCGCCATTTCGCAGTGCGTATTCCGTCCACCAAACTGCAGTGTCCAAAGGACTCATGGGTCGGTCCCTGAAGGATTGCGACATTTTCTTGGCATTCAGAGTATATTTAGGGTTTTCCAGCAGCTCCCGAATGGTTGTAGTCAGTATATCTACGCTCAACTCATTGACGTCCAGAACCTCGGCCATGCCACGCAGATCAACATTCCGCAGATTAATAAACTGGTCGAAGAACACTGGTAATCCCAAGATGGGCACTCCACTATAAACAGCCTCCATTACACTTAGCAGTCCGCCGTTTGTGATGAAAAGCCGAGTATTGGGATGGGCTAGAACAGCACGCTGTGGAGGCTGTTCAATCACATATATATTGTCCGATTTGTTTGGCATATTATAGAGTTCAGTTTTCCAAACGACCCTCTGCTTGAATTGGATTAAAGTCTTCATTAGGTTTTGCTGCATGTTCTCGGGCAAAAACTGCACCATTATCTCCTGTCCCATCGAGAAGTAGATAACACCGTGCTCCGCCTCGTCCATAAATCTCTGCAATTTCTCATCGCAATACTTGGGTGGCTCGCTGAGATGCAGTCCTCCGACTTCTATGATGTTCGGTACATTAGATCGCACCCTGCCCATACTGAAGTGGTTGTTGACCAAGATCACGGAATACTTGTCCCGCATTTGGTAAAACTTCTGCTCCGAATAGCCAAAAAACTTCTTAAAGATGCTCAGTTGCGATGGTCGGACAATCAGGTGTGTTAGCAACTTTTCCTCTGTGATATGCACCCAGTTGTAGATTTTGCTCAGGAGCGAATTGCCTCGGGAATATCCTAAAGAGGAGATGGGATCACTGATGCTTGGCGCCACATTTCCAGCGACTTCCTCGGTGCTCCAGTTGACATTACCACCGCAAAAGCCCATCAAGGTGGCATTATAGTACTCCACTATGCCATAAAGCGCTTCCAGGGCAGACGGTTCCATCATAACCAAGTCAAAGTGTTCATTCCTGTCCTTTAACATCCGTTGGACGCCTTCGGCACTCAGAATATCTGAGGACATATTGTAGAGCATTGTCACTGCCAACCAGCCTGCTATCCATTTGCTGCCAAAGAAGTCCATCATTTGATCACACTCGATCATTTCTGCATGAAAATTCAAATGGGAATAATAATAATGATGGGAAGCAATTTGAAAATTATAACTTGACTCACCCTGGACGCGTTGATTTAGCTTGGGAACGCGTATATGTCGAACTCCCTCGATATCGGCCGGCATTCCAACTGGTGTGATCAACGTCACATTGTGTCCCCGTTTCACTAGAGCCCTCGCCAATGGACGCAGCACCAAACTATGTGAGCTGAAGTGGTAGGAAAATATGCCGAGGATGCTGGCAGCCTGCACCGAGTCCTGGTACACATCCTGTTGCAGGAACAGACTGAGCACGACAGCCAGCCAAGAAAACTCGAGGCGCATTCTCACAATTCAGTCCGCTCATGTCGGAGCTCTGTCCGCGAATGAACACAATCTAATCTAATGTGTGGGCAGAAAGCGTAACTGATAACATAAAAGATTTGAGTCCAGGTAATGCAAATATTTGTGAATTATTATCGGTTATTAGTTGCTTGATAGACTGATAGATAACGATAGATAGAGGACTAGCCATACCGTAAAACGATCGGAAATTTAATATCGCAAGGTCATTACCACAAAAAAAAGAAGAACGCTATAAATTTAAATGAATATTATTAAATTTATTAAAACGCACTAAAAAAAGATTATGACTTATAGTTATTCTTATCTTGAGTGAAGAACAGCTTGTAAACGCTTATTAAAACAACATTATCGAGAGTCATAAATATCTGCAGATAATTTTCATTGCAATGTCGCATTACTTTATTGATAAGTTATAGTGCAATCGGTAACCTAAACCGGGCGACTTGTAAGTTTTTAAGCAAACTAAAACGAGAAAGATCACCGACCCAGCAATCAATACATATCGAAGGGCGATAGTGAGGATGCTGTCTATTCTGTAGTAATGTATCAGTGGAATCTCCTCGACATCGAGGCGAATGTGGGATATATCCCGATTACGTAGAGCGTACTCCGTCCACCAGACAGCCGTATCCAAAGGACTCATGGGTCGGTCCTTAAAAGTCATGGATATTTTATTAGCATTTAAAGCGTACTTTGAATTTTCTATCAGTTCTATAATTGTTTTAACAAGAGTATCTACATCCAGATTGTTTATGTCCAGGACCACTGCCATGCCTGCCAACTGCGCTCGACGCAAATTGTTAAATTGGTCAAAGAACACCGGTAGTCCGAGTATTGGAACTCCACTGTCCACCGCCTCGATTACACTCAGAAGTCCTCCATTTGTGATAAAGAGACGCACATTCGAATGGGCTAGAATCTGACGTTGGGGGACTTTGTCCAGAGCATATATGTTCTCCGATATTTTTGGCATTTTGAAGAGCTCGTTCTTCCAAACAACGCGCTGCTTTAGCTTTGCAAAAGCCATATTCACGGTTTGTTGGAGGGAATCTGGAAGAAACCTCACCATTATGTCCTGCCCCAACGAGAAATAGATGACACCGTGCTCCGCTTCGTCCATGAACTTCTGCAGGCTCTCATCGCACGGTTCTGGCCGTTGGCTTAGATGAATTCCACCCACCTCGATGAGATTGGGCACATTGGATCGCACTTTGCCCAAGCTGAAATGATTGTTGACCAGTATCAGCGAATACCTGCCGCGCAATTCATAGAACTTCTCAGTCGTATACCCGAAGAACTTCTTGAAGACTCGCAGTTGAGCTGGTAATATCACAAGATACTCCATCAACTTCTCCTCGTTGATGTGAAGCCAGTTCTTAATTCTGCTCATGATCGAGTAATCTCTGGAGTAGCCTATTTGGGAAATCGGTTCATTGAGACTTGGCGCTGGATTGCCCGCCAGTTCTTCGATTAACCAGTTAATAGTTGTACTTGTTAAGCCAATTAAAGTGGCATTATAGTACTCCACCAGGCCGTACAGTGCATCCAGGTTGCTTGCATCCATTAGGATTAAATCAAACCTCTCACTTTTGTCGCTCAACATTTTCTGAACGCCGTTGTCACTCAGAATATCATGGGTTATATTAAAATATATTGTAGCAGCCAAATTGGCCTCCTTCCATTTGTTGCTCAAGAAGTCCAGAAATTCATGAGTCCCAGCAAATTCTGTGCGGGACACAAATTTAAAGTTGTATTTGA
This sequence comes from Drosophila yakuba, assembly GCF_016746365.2. NCBI lineage: Eukaryota > Metazoa > Arthropoda > Insecta > Diptera > Drosophilidae > Drosophila > Drosophila yakuba. Next base: position 22,057,331 of record NC_052530.2, read on the forward strand.
TTATTATTTGGCTGTAAATGGAATTACCTCGAGCGTGTTTTCTCAGGTTGTTAACACGAATATGTCGAACTCCCTCGATATCGGGAAGCATTTCATCGGGAGTGATTAGAGTGACATTGTGGCCTCGTTCCAAAAGTGCCTCGATCCACGGCCTCACCACCAGAAATGCGGATCCGTAGTGGTATGGAAATACTCCCAGGATGTTGGCTCCCTCTGCCAGGTTAAAGTCTAGACTTGGATGCAATAACAGGCACATGCCGAGTGCCAGCCAAGCGGAGCTGAGGCGCATTTTCACGGTTCCACTCCGTCCATGACCGAGGTCTTTCCGCAAATGAACACAATCTAATCTAATGTGTGTCGGCAAACTGAAAAAAAGCTTTCTTCGATTGCCAAGAGAATTAATCACTCATTGATTATCAAAGCTCAGAGAGTTAACAGAGAACTTTTATCATCATAAACACAACGTGGTGTTATCTATTCATAACACCATAAATTGCCATATATAAACGAGTCTATAGACATAGTGACTTTATTATGGATGCAATCGTCTAGGTCTGACACGAGTTTTCAGTAACAAGGTGTAGACCAAAAAGATCAGCGATACAGCGACTAATCCAAATCGCACACTAAATGCTAAAAGACTCTCTATTTTATAGTATTCAAACAGTGGAATCTCCTCCAAGTTAAGGCGCATTCGAGTAATGTTCCGGTTGCGTAGTGCATACTCCGTCCACCAAACAGCCGTATCCAAAGGACTCATGGGTCGGTCCTTGAAGAACTGCGACATTTCCTTCGCTTTCACAGAATAACTCGGGTTTCCGAGCATGTGTTTTATGGTGTCGGTTAGAATATCTTCGTTCAGAGTGTTGATATCAATGACTTCGGCCATTCCGGATAACTGTGCCCAGCGCATATTACCGAATTGGTCAAAAAACATGGGTAGTCCTAGCATTGGAACTCCACTGTCCACCGCCTCCATCACACTCAGCAATCCACCGTTTGTGATGAATAGTCGCACATTGGGATGGTACAAAATCTGGCGCTGTGGGGCCTGTTCAATAACATATACATTGTCCGATTTGTTGGGCATATACAACAGTTCGCTCTTCCAAATCACACTTTGCTTTAGCTTAGCAAACGTCTGCAGTAGAAACTCTTGAATGTTTACAGGAAGAAACTTAATCAGAATGTCGTTGCCCAACGAGAAGTAAATGACTCCATGCTCCGCCTCGTCCAGAAACTTCTGCAGCTCCTCATCACATGGTTCAGTTGGCTCGCTGAGATGAATTCCACCCACTTCGATAATGTTTGGTACATTGGCTCTAACTTTGCCCATGCTGTAGTGGCTATTGATCAGCATCAACGAGAATCTGGATCTTAGCTCGTTCATCTTTTGCGAGGAATAGCCAAAGAATTTCTGAAATAGATGTAGCTGAGCTGGTCGCAAGATCAAATAGTCCACCAATTTCTCCTCCATGATATGAATCCAATTGTAAATTCGACTGAGCAATGATGTTTCCAGCGAATAGCCAACCGGCGATATTGGCTCGTATATTGATGGCGCTGGATTGCCGGCCAATTCGTCGGTGTGCCAGTTAATCCGTATACTGGATAATCCTATCAATGTGGCATTGTAATACTCAACGAGGCCATAAAGGGCGTCTAGATTAGCTGGTTCCATGATGATAAGGTCGAAACTCTCGTTTCTGTCATGCAACATCCTTTGAACGCCAGGATCACTTAGAATATCATATGAGGCATTAAAAAGCGCCTTTGCCGTAAGTGTGCTCTCCGTCCACTTGTTAATCATGAAGTCCAGCACTTGATCAGACTCGAGCATTTCTAAAAAGTAAACGATTCAATAATGTTTATAGACTTCAATGAGGTGACTAACCTTTTATACGTTCGTTTAGCTGAGCAACGCGAATATGTCGAACTCCGTCGATATCGTTTGGCATGCCATACGGTGTGATAAGAGTCACATTGTGGCCTCTCTTTGCCAATGTCCGAGCCAAAGGCTGCATTACAAAGAACGGCGAAATGTGGCGATAGGGAAATATGCCAAGGATGTTGGCAGCCTGGGCCAGTTCCTGGTGAAGATCCTGTTGCAGGAGCAGGCACAGGCAGACAGTCAGCCAGCAATATCCGAGGCACATTTTCACGAAATCGGTTCGTTCATGTTGAAGCTCTGACCACAACTGAGCAAATCTTATCGGTATTTCGCAATACCCATGAAAGCTCCACCTTATTTACAACCCATAACAATCATATGGCTTGATACGTTTGTATTGACACACTTTAGAATTAAAAGAAAGCTCTTTGGTTCCGATTTACGTTGGATAGTATGAAAAATAGCCTCATTACCCTACGCCATTGGGATCATGTTAATGCGCTCATTTAAAAACCTGATTAATATTTCATAATTTTTTAAACATGTAGTATAACGGTTAGATAAGATATGAATTGAGTGTAGAGCCTTTGTATTCCATTACCTTAAAAGAATCGAGATCTAGAAAGCGTGTACCTCAACTAACAATTGAAATTGAAGCAATCTAGAATGCTGTTTCATAATCTCTCAATCGCAATTGTATCTGCGAAAACACCATTTGCCTTTCTCGAAGTCTTCTGTTCCTATTGCGATTCTTCTTGTACAATCTCCAGCCCAGAAAGATCAGCGATCCAAAGACGAAGGCAAAGCGAACTCCCACGGTTAGTAAGCTGTCCAGTCTGTAGTATCGCATTAGAGGAATCTCCTCTACATCGAGACGCATGTGGGAAGTATCCCGATTTCGCAGAGCGTACTCCGTCCACCAGATGGCAGTCTCTAGAGGACTCATTGGTCGATCCCTGAAAGACTCTGCCATTTGTTTAGCTGTCTCAGCATAGGTAGGATTTTCAAGTAGCTCTGTGATAGTTTCGATGAGAGTATCTGCGCTCAACTCGTTGGGGTCCAGGACTTTAGCCATTCCGGCTAACTGCACTCGATGCATATTATTGAACTGGTCGAAGAACAGAGGCATTCCCAGCATGGGCACTCCGTTGTCAATGGCCTCCATCACACTCTGGAGGCCGCCGTGAGATATGAACAACCGGAGATTGGGATGCACGAGGACCATTCGCTGGGGCACTTTATCCATCAAAAATATGTTTTCCGATTTGTTGGGCAGCACGGACAGCTCGGTCTTCCAAATCACCCGTTGTTTCAACTGGGAGAAGGCCAGCAGCAGTTGCTTCTGCATATTTTCCGGCAGATATTTCATCAGGATATCCTGGCCCATTGAGAAGTAGATGACGCCGTGCTCGGCCTCGTCCAAATAATTCTGCAGCTCCGCACCACATGGCTCTGGGGTCTCGCTGAGATGCATTCCTGCCACCTCAATGATGTTGGGCACATTGGCTCGCACTCTTCCCATGCTGAAGTGGGTATTAACAAGGATGACCGAGAATCTGGACCGTAGCTCATCCAGCTTCTCCGCTGGATATCCGAAGAACTTTTTCAACAATCGCACTTGAGCGGGTCGGTAAACTAGACGTTCCAGGAGCTTCTCCTCGGTGATATAAACCCAATTGAACGCCCTACTTAAGAGCGAGTGATCAAGGGCAAAGCCGATAGGGGATACGGGCTCATAGACACTCGGAGCCAGATTTCCCGCCAAGTAGTCGATATGCCAGCTCATGTGCATACACGAAATTCCCAGAAGCGTGGCGTTGTAGAACTCAGCCAGTCCGTAAAGTGCATCCAGGTGGCTAGCTTCCACCATGATCATATCAAACCTCTCACTTCTATCACGCATCATCAACTGAACACCAGTATCGCTGAGAATAGCATGGGAAACGTTGTAGAAAATCGTGGATGCGAGAACACCCTCCTTCCACTTATCACCCAATGCGTCAACAAATTGGTCGTTGTCCATCAGAGCTGCAGGAAAATCCATATCCAATGTAAAGAACCTATGGCACTACATTCCGTATTACTCACTCTGCATGAGCTGGTTCAGCATGGCCACTCGTATGTGCCGCACTCCGTCTATATCGTCCGGATAACCAGCGGGTGTGACCATCGTCACCTTGTGCCCCCGCTCCACCAGCGCCCTCATCAAAGGTCGTACCATCTGAAAGGGCGAGGGAATGCGGTACGGGAACACGCCCAGGATATTGGCCGCTTGACCCAAGTCCAGGTGTAGATTCAGCTGCAAAAGCAGGCCAAGAGCCAGCCAAGCACAGCTGGGGCGCATTTTTACACTGTAAGTCCGCTCATGTCAGAGCTCTGTCCGCAAGTAAACGCAATCTTATCTGCACTTTGCCGATCAACCGCAAAAGTTTCAGTTTATAGTAAAAGCTATAAAGTTGCTTGATAACTATTGTGTTTATGTATTTGGGAACTGATAGCTCACGTTGATTTTTGTTTGGCTGCGGATTATGCACTAGATTTGGCGCCATGAGGGAAATTTTATTCAAATTCATCCCTTGTGTTTATAGTGTGTTCTCTTTCTATCGATGCTGTAGTCATCTCCTTCTGAAAACCACCCCAAACCGCATGCGCTAAACTAGAGGGTATTTTCAATTGCTAATAGGGGGAGTATTATGATTTCCAAATTGCAAACAGAGGGCGACACATCTTAATTTTGGTGTGTACCGTGCTTTCCATACTTTTATGGCTCTTAGCCGCAATTATGGTCACGATTGGGTTCTGTCCTATAAATGGATGAGGTGAAATCATACTTTTAGTGAACAAGGAGGAAAATGGGGGAAAATGACCATTGCAATTATATTAATACCTATTATACCTTTCTTGCTACTATATATAGTTTAAATATTTTTTTTAAATTTTTATTTTATTGAAGCGACAAATCTGTTTAAATAGGAATAGTTTTTAATCTAGGCGCAGCTTAAAAGTATATGGCATTACCAACGAAAACAGTCAAATGTGCAAACAAGTTAACAGTTTTTGTGGCATACTTACAGGATGTATATGGTAACTTCATGGGTTTGTGTGTGCGTGGTAAATCAACGCAAGTGGAATAAAATATTGTAAATAAATGATAATATTTTAAGAGTGCAGTGACCAGCGTGGCAATCGCATGACCCCGCAAGAATGTCGGAAAATGCGGCATTTAACCTTTTACGGCACCCGCAGGTGAAGGTGTGAAATGGCATCGCTCCACATTTCGCCGAACGCAGTCTATGGCCTCGTAAATGCAACTGTGCGTTTTATATTTTGACTATAACTCAAAGTGCATTTCAACGGTGCCTCTATTTGCATCCTGCACCGATTGGGTGGCTGTGGGTGGTGGCTGTGGGCGGTGGGTGAGTTTATGTGGGCGGTGGTGCCGCCGTTCAAACATGCATGAGTTGCATGAACGGCAGTCTAGAATGATGAAGTGGGACCTGAATGCAGTGCGACTGGGCGATGCGGTCCAATCAAGGATTCGGGGGAGTTGGGGGGGGACGTGGCATTGGGGTACGGGGGCTGGCAGCCCAAATTAACTTAACACTCATAAATCAGCGTTAACGGCGACCGCAAAAAGCGTTGCATAAAAAATGGTTATGGCTCCTCTTTTTGGGTCTCCCATTTTTTTTTTTGTATTTTTTTAGTGGTTGTCCCTTTGACGGCTGCCGCCGTGCATGGAAAAATGGGATCAGAGTGGCAACAATGCATCGTTGCATTCCAAATAAACAATTCTCGTAAAATGCTACCGTTTGCATTGCTGAGTTGATGGCTGCAACCATTTTGAATAGGCATATCAGACTGCAGCCATCGAGTTGATAGTCCATCACTGAGCGATGGATGTATGCCAAAGTGGTCCAGTATCCGATTAAACAAGATTTTTCTGCAGGTTTTCCGTGACTAATTAATTAGAATTTGACCAAAACTTCATGCTCGATACTACAGATTCGAGCCCGCAAACAAGGGATTACAATTTAAATTTTCCATTTGTCGGATATGCTGGGTACTTCTGTTGTAATGGCCGCACAATTCACTCCAGTTTGCCCAAAATTGCAGCCGTCAATTTTGGTAATTAAATTGTAGTGCTCAATTTGCCATCTCTTTAATCGACATCCAATCATCGTTTCGAAGTAATTTAGATGGACTCCAGTTAGCGTTTTTTGCCCCCGCAAACACTGCGCATACTTAATTGGGGGCGCATAAAGTGTGTGTGTGTGTGAAAAAACGGCTTCAATTGCAGGGGAATGCATAATAAATAAGTGCTGTGACAGGCGTGTAAACGCTTCCGACGGAAATGTAAATGATATCAATGCGGCAACTCGAGCTGGCAATATTTATGCACTTTTGATTCGGACCGCGGCGCACTAAATCACAATTTGCCGCCAACTGGCGATGACAAAAGCCGGGTTGCCGACTGGCAGACTTGCAGACTGGTCGCCTTGCGATGTCCTTGGGGAAAACCAACCGCAGCAGCAGCTGGGTGTCGCATTTTTTTTTTGTGTTTAAGGAAAGGACCTCTAACTGGACGACTCAGTCTTTTTCTCGCCTTTTTGCCTCGTTAAATATTGGTTGTAATTTATGCGAGCAGACGCCACCGGAAGCGGAAACGAAAGCGGAAGCTGTCTAATTATTCAACGGCATTTGGTTAATAGAGCGTCTTGGCCATCCAGCCATCCATCCATCCTTTCTCCTTTTTTCTGTGACTTGTTGCTAGTATATTTGGTGTGCTTATCGACTGATCCTTGGGCCAACTGCAGCGTGACTCGGTGACTGCTTTTAATTATCTTAATGGTGCCACGCGGCCTATGCGCAATATTGACTTTTGGCGGCGTGCAAATGCCAGTTGTCCTCGCACGCTAGGTGATAGGTTATAAAGGAGCCGGAATGAGGGCTCGCTGTGACATTGCATCAAGCGCAAAACAATAAAACGCTCGCCAAGCCCGCCCGGCAGGTGTCGCTGCCGTGATAATGTCAACAGCGGAAACAATAAAAGCCGCAGTTGTCTTTCGACTTGGCTGCTGGGTGCGGGCCCCGCACGGCAGGAAGACATCTGGAGGATGTCTGGATGTGCCAAAGTGGGAGTGCCTTCTCCAGATGAAGATAGCAGCTGACGGGCTCCGGAAAGGTGGGGAGTCTTTAATGTGTCGTTCTCCTCTTCCGGTTTCCTCATTTCCACGGCATAAGACACAGAGAAAACGCAACGCCATACTTGCATGTGCCTTCTTTCTGTAATCTTAAAGAAAATATTTATAAAAGAAAGTAAGACTTCTCTTATCAATTTCTTTTATATTTATACCACAAGAAATATTGATAAAAAAATGAAATGTACTTCCTCACTGAATTCAAGAGATGTGTTCATAAAAAGGCACTTTAAAATAGAATTATTGCTGTTGGAACTAGTTGCTACTATAAGCAACTTGTATTCAGCTCTATTAGATAATAACTTAATGATTGATTAATTTAGCAATTTTTTCTCTGTGGAATTAGCCAGCTGTTAACTTGATAACCCTATGTAGCCAATGCCATTCCGACGACCCCACCTATAGATTCAGCAAATGTTTGCCATTGGCTTTCATTTCCGTTTGAGCCCAAAAGTTGTCAAAGGGTTTTGGTTTGATCCTAAGCGTAAAGTTGGCCCAAACGAGGCCCGTTCTGGCCCACATAAATTGCCAGCTGCTGCTGGCAGCCACTTCACACGCCGCTGACAAGCTTCAGACTCAATAAATAACGTTCGCCGGCGGCCTGTCTGTCGGTGGTTTTTTCCATTGGTCTGTTTGGAGCCCTTTGGTCCTGGTTCTGGTCCTGGTGGTGCTTCATAAATTGATGCTGGCACTGGGGCTCGCACCGCACGGCCTTGAACCACCGAACGGGCATTTTCCCATTCCCATTCCCAATTTTCCAGCGGCCAGCTGCTCTCCTTGCCTCTCGAGTGTGGCCAATGCAACTTTAGTTTGGACTTCTGATTGTGTGTTTGCCTTTGCTTTGCATTGTGTTGTGTTGTGTTGCGTTGTGTTCTGCGGCTGGCCGCAAAGTTCCGCTGCCTTTCCAGCTATCCAGCTCTCCAGCTCTCCACTTTCCACTCGACCCGAGCCGAGAAATTAAAATTTATATGTCAAGCAGGCACGGCTGAAAGTTCCGCACCAACTTTGTGGCAGGCAACTTTTGTGCCACATTGAGCGCAATAATGCAAACAATAACAATATTACGACAGCACCAGGAGCACTTCCTCCCCCGCTGCTGGATAATGCAAACTAATGCCGCGTTGGCCGCAGAAAGGTCGCAGGATGAGCTTGTGGCTGCGATGGCTACGGCGGCTCCAGTGGCTCGTTTTGTTGCCATTATTGTTATTGGACAAGCGAAATGCAAACGCAAATGCCAGTGCAATTCTCAATGGCCTTAAAGTGTCAGCTGCGGTGCTGCTCTTTGTCCTCGTTTCTTGCCTGGCTACGACTCTAATTGCCGGCTACAAATTCCAATTAGCCGCCCCGAAATCTCCGGCCTGCGAATCGGATGCAATGCACCCGGCATTCAGTCCATTCGGCTGGCCGACTTTTATGAGCATAAGCGAGGCCAATAAAGCGCTCAACCTCATGCGATTATCGCCTCCGCTACCCCAAAAACTGGAAAGCCTGGGAAAACAGGGAAATTGGCCAAAACATCCAAGGCTGCAACAAACAGGGCAAAACGGCCAAAAAACAGCCAGAGGAGCTCTGTGAGCTCTCGACTGCAATTGCAACTCGCCGGCTTTGCTGCTTTTCCGACGACGGGTCCTTGCCAGCTTTTAAGCGTTCAAATATTTATAAAGCGAAAAATGTTATGTTGACGCGCTGGCGGCCACTTTCAGCTTTTTGGGGGCCCAGGAGCTCGGGCGGAACCGACGAAATGGAGTTCAAGTTAAGTGCCGAGAATTAAATGAAATGCGGAGCGATGCAGGCCATTAACAGAAGTCCACGCCACTTCAAAACCAGTTCCTAGGTGAACTAGTCGTCACTTTGAACACTAAATCTAGCGGCTCATGGCTTTCAATAAAATGACCCATATTTTTCACTTTCGTCTGGTTGCTTGTTTGTTTTGCATGTGCATAGATATTTAAGGTTGGAAATGCAAGATGATTTCATAAAGTATTAAATTATTACATATTTGAAAAATTTTGTAACTACATTTTCATACTGCTGCAATACGATGCAAAATGGCATCCCATAAATCTTTAATGTGCGTTGGAATGCAATGTTCAATGTAGCACATAATTATTTATTTCAATTCATTAACGCACCCCATGCGCTCAATAGCCATGGAATGTCGTGTCTAGACGTACGCATTGTTATAAATTTTAATCAACGCCACCATTTAGAACTCCTCAGTGCAGCCGCAAAAGCCGAAAGCCCTTCCAAAGAGCTCCTTGAAGCGCCAACAAAGCGGCCATGCATTCTAAATATTGCGCATACGCCGCGTTGTGCATGCACACACACAAATGTCAGCGGGATGAGGGAATGCTGGTATCTGGTGGCTCGTGGCTGGTGGCTGGTGGCTGGAAGCTGGTGGCTTGGAAAGCAGAAAGCCAAAGGAATATGTGGACTTTAACTAACTGACTATGACTGCAGGCAGTGTCAGCGTTGCGTTGCGGCATTAAGACCTCAGCTGAAATGATTACATGCCTGTTTAGATTTGTCAGTGGAGCATAGAGCTTCTTGGCAGTGCGGTGCGCGGTGTGTGGAATAGGGTATGGGATATGGGGAAATGCGGAATGGAGAATGGAGAATCGCCGCTGGCAGCCAGCTCATGTATCTCGCAGTTGATAAATGATCAAATTAAGCCTGGCATACAGCCGACCTACATGGCAAGAAGACGGGAAAGCAGCTGCTTTAAACTTCAGCTCGGCGTTGTCTTGCCACAGCACACAACACAACACAGCACAGCACAACACAACACAACACTTTCGCTGGGGCCAACAAAAAAATTGTGTATGAAAGACTTGGACGGTTTTTCTTTCGCCTACCACCGCACCAACCTCCCTCCATTTCCCAACGCTTGCCGGATTTTTCCTGCTTGGCATGCACCGCTCGTCTTCTACTTTTGCTGCTGCTGCAACCTGCTTTACTTTTGCGGCATCTTGCTGCTACTGTTCACTACTTTATACGGCTGCCTGTGAGCACACACACACACACACACACACACTCTGGCAGAGATAAAATAACACGCTTCATGCTGCCTGGCACTAAACTATTTGGAAAAATCGGGCACGTTTTCATTTAGCTGAGTGCACGCGGCTGCCACAGTTGCCAGCCGTCCAAGTGGAAGGCCATGCTGCCAGGCTGCTAGGCAGCCAACAGATGCAAATGCAAGTTATCGAGATTTATGGTGAATATTTGGGGCCTGCATGTGCAATAGCCGCACATAAATATCCATTTTCGGAGCTCGTCTCCCTTTGTGCTTTGTGCTTAGTGCTTAGTGCCAAGTGTTTTGGGAGGCACATTAGCCAGGATAATGAACGGCAGAGCCTTGACCCTGACTAAGTAGACTTTGTCTCCGATTTAATTGTCCTACTGTACTGGAATCGAGCACAATGTAGGTCAGCATTTTGGTACGCCCTGCAGCACCTCGTGCCAAACTAATTGCAATAATTGAGCTGAGCTGGTAGTTTTAATCACCGACATTGTCTATGGGTAAACAAGGACCTTTTGGAAGCGACATGTCGCAGACAAATAATTGCAATTGAAACATGTCTCTATGTATATGTATTATGCCATTATCTAGCAAACCTCCATCGATTTGCACATTTGTGCCCAAATGAATCTAATTGAATTTGTGGCCATTGGTTGAATATAAACGCTTTAGATTGAATAGTTTCGGCCAACTTTAGCCGTGATTAATTCAATGAAGTCCTTCCATTTGTCATTTAGTGCTTGCCAAAAATTTGAATAAATAATTTCGCCTTTTTTTTATGCCGTTTGTTAGCGAAACTGTTTCATTTTCCACGGCCAGGGCTGTGAATAAAGTCAGTGCTAGAGTCCAAAACAAGCATCTAACATATCTCCTCCTCGATGAATGGCCGTGTGTGCAAGTGTGCGGTTGTTTGGTGAGTTGGTGAGTTGGTGGACGTGTGTATCCTGCGGTTCCCTGAAAATATGAGCTAACTGCCTGCTGCTGAATTTATTTGCGGTTCTGTTCAACAGGAGGGGAGAGGAGTGAAAAGGAGAAGAGAGGAGCCCTGCTCCTCTTTATGCAATCCATGTGTTGCGGAATGGAAGAGCTCCTTTTGGCCACTGCCGTTGACAGTTGGTTGCCATTTGTGCCGCAACAGAGGCAGCTGAAAAATGCAGCGAATTTCATTTTACACACTTGCTGGTGCAAATTAAATTTTTCCCATTCCATTTTACGCCCTATTAGTTGCGGGCCGGAAAGTGGCGCATTATGAAAGCAATTTTGGCAAGTTTCGAGCTGCCTCAATTTCTGTTAACAAAACTTTGCCAGATGGCTGATAAAGTTTACGCACCATCGCCTAGCAAGCAACTAATTGCATTTTCCCAGCTGCAAGAGGTGCATTCTGTGATACCTTGTCACATACAGCACCATCAATCATATCTGGGATTTTACTAAATAAGTACCAACATTTGGGAAACGAATAAGGCTTTTTTGTTTGCGCATTAATTATGCACACGATGAAGCAAACACGCACACTCCATGAAGCGCATTATGTGTGTCTGGCGCGCCCCTTTGGTTGGTGAATTTAAAATGCAAATTCGCATAATGGCGCATATCATAAACACACCTAACCGCACTTTGACATGTGTAATATTTCGACCGCAAAGCCCGCTTTCACCCCTTTCACCCCTTTGCCAAAACGAACAAATATTCGGAGCCTGCGACACCTGACTGCCACTGATTCCATTTCGGTTGCATATCCATCGCATATTCCAAATCCTTTTACGGGGCGTATACGTCATATTTGCTCAATATTGCATCACAAACCGGGGTGATGGCTTAATTATGAAACGTAGGTTGGCCGATTTGGCCCGATCGAAGATTGATGAGTTCGTATCGGTCGTATCGGACATATACTCGTAGGACCTGATGTTTCATTAGGCCAAAGGCTCTTCGTCTCGCCCACAATTAAAAGGCTTTAATCTCGTGTCGACACATATCTCCATTAAAGATTTATGGCCCGGCCATGTATCTGCCATTAGGCATTCCCTTTGTTCTCGTCCGAAACAAAGAATCTGTTCCGTGGGCGTCTTATCTGCCTGTTAGTCTGTTGATTCAGGCAGCCAGTCTGCCTTTCTTTTGTCCTTCGAAACAGAGAGATTCGGAGTGTAAGAGCCGCATAATCCTTTCTGCCAATTAGCTGGCAAATCAATGCCGCCTGTCAGCGCCTATCGGTCGAATCTCCGAGCCACCAGACACAAGTTGAGTTGAGTTAATTTGATTTATGCTCCGTTAATTGGATGCCCGCACCCAATTGGCCAAAGTGCGAGGGCCAACTGTGTCGGTCCGCAAGGAGTCGACATTAATCCACTAATAAAAGCATGAAGGTATTATGTTTAAGCACGCACATAAACACGTTCGCACACACACGAAGTGTCTAGGTGGAAAGAAATCTTAGTTGGGGTTTTAGTTCACTCCCCCTGCTCCTCCTGCAGCATCAGCACGTCCTTGACTGAAAAACATTAAATATAATTAGAGTTGTGTTGCATCCCCTTAGCACGCAAACACACAAACACACAAGCGCAGCTAAGCTCACACAGGATGCTATCCTTAACAACAGTAGAACATTAGCTGGTGCTTATGACATGCCAGCATCCTAGCAGTTTTCCTTGCACTTCCAGGCTGCCCTGCACTAAAAGAAATATACCTTAAATGTATGCGGTAGTTATGAAACAATTAGTTTAATAAATATCACTTTGATCTTACAAATTAGTTTAGCACCTGCCGTTTTTAAAGCTCCAAATCGTACAGAACAGGCTGCTATTACCCTATACAAAGCAGGGCAATTTAATCATTTTTTTCCCGAGTGCCTTATATTTAATTTACTGCGAAAGTTCTCAATTTTTCTTTGCTACTTCGAATGCTCGGGTACTTTGGCAGGAAAACGTTAGGGAATTATAAGCAGCCAGCTTGTTAGTCACACTCGTTTGGCTGCCAGCTCAATATACCATCAAATAGCTGGCCATCAACAAGTCAGCACATGGGGATCGAAAAAGGGGAGCTGCTGAAACAAAATCAATGAAAACAATTGGTGTTTCACCCAGGAGGAAAGGAGGAAAGCGTGCGACGACAAGGACCAGGACTTGTACTCCAAAATGGAGGGGGTGGAGATGGGTGGGACACAGATTGAATGACTGACAAATGCACTTATCTCCAAGCCAGTTGGCCGATGCTTTTGGGGATTTGCATACGCAAGAGCCGGCAAGGAAATACACAATAACATGCACACTCGACAACAAGATCCCCGACAAGAACAACAAGTAATCAAACAAAATGAAATCGCAAAAAAGCCAAGTCCCCAAAGTCCTTCGACCGAGTCCTTAAAATGCATGAATAATAACAGCACTGTAAATCATCCTTACCCCACCCCCTCCCTGTCGTTCGCTTGTCGCTGGAAAGTATGCAATGAATTTCGAGTGATTGAATTTTGTTTGATTAGAGAATAAGCAAACGTTTGTAGTCAAGCGCACAATATATGTCCGCTCCCGGCCACATTGTGCATTCTTTATTGTGCGTAAGAACCCAGAACACACACACCCACACACGCGACATTGGAGGACATAAATAAATGTATGGCAAAATAATAATAACTCTCGTTGCGAGCATAGAAATCTTGCACATAATAAACAACTGCAGCCACTACGGGTCCCACTCGAGGGTCCCAAGTCAGTAGGGTTTCTCAGTGCGGATTGGGGCCTGCCATACTCTTTTTAATAAAAGCAAAATGACCGCAAAAGCTCTGTGGAATTGTTGGTTATATTAAAGCAAGGCAGTGGGCAGCATTACCCAAGTACACATTGAAACAGCCCGCGGGTAGCTCAGCTCAACAAAGGGGGCCAGCCTGCCAGAAAGCAAGAGAACTTAAGAAAAAATACAATAAAAATTACTCAACCGAATGCATCATAATGTTTATGTCAAAAATGAACAACAGCATGAAAGGGCCTTGGCCAAGTCCAAGGAGTTCAGCAGTTCAGCAGTTCAGCAGCTCGGCACAGTTCAGCCAGCTGGCCGGATAGGGCCAAGATGCATTTCCTGTCCCCAGGCGGAGGTCTTTGTTCCAAGGAGCATCTCCGCCTCGGAAAGCAAAGGATGCAGCTGCAGCCAAGAAGTACACAGCCATCTAAATTGATTACGGGCAAGGTATGTGGGGGAAATAAAACGAAACGATGAGACCTCGGAATCAAAGCCACCTTAAGGCAGCTTGTGGCAGCCACAATTAAAGCTGCACCACAGCCTACAGTCTTTCCGGCTCAATCCCTGGCATCTCTCTGCTCCGCCCGTTAAAGCCACCTTGAATATTATGTTGCACCCGACTGCTCTTGACTGCCAACGACTTTTGCTAGGGTCGGGGTAACGCACAGCTTTTAGCTGCTAAAAACGGCATCACATAATTATGGGGTCTCACTTTCTGGGCAACTTGTTTTTCAACGTTACATCCGCAGAGGCAGTGATTGATGTGGAAATGTGAAGGTGAAATTGGTAAGCTTAGAATGGGAGCAAGGTATACTAGCTCAAGAATTTATAGCAAAATAGAGAACCTAACTGAACTAAGATGTCTAGAACACAGTCTATAGGAATGATTTTTAGTTTTTAATCTCCAAGGTTTGCTGGGATTACTGGGTATAAAGCAGTCCAGTAATGGATTTCAGTTCTGCAACGTTTGCCATTAGGCAACCTGCTCGACAAGCATCATCTCCAGCTACCAACCACCCGGCGCTGGCCACCAAGTGTCATAGAGAAGTGTACTGAAAACAGAGAAAAAACACATTTGGAGCCGCATTGCCATGCCGTGTATTATTCCAGTGTTTTTCATTTCCTACTCCGGCAAAACGCCGCAAAGCGCCCAAGAGCGCACTTCATTCACACTCGATGCGTACTGCCACTGCCACTGGCTGGGGCGACAGTTACCTTTACAGGTGGGCTATGTGGCAAATAAAAAAAAAATGCAAAAAAAGAAGAGCTGGAAATGGGTGGGGAAAAAAAAATGGCTGAAATGAAACGACTTCACTCCACTCCAGGCCGACAGCCGCCGGTGCTGTTTTCATGGCAAAATATTTACGATTTGGCATGTAAAGTGGCGTTTCTTGTGCACTTTTCCGGCAAATTCACACCACCCCCTCCCCCTTCCGCCGCCTGAAGGGGCCTCGGATTTAAAAGCCACCCAGCTTTCCACGACCGGCCTTTGTTTGCGCTCCAATCCTTTTAATGCTCCCCGTCAAGTGTTTGCCTTTATTTGCCTTTGCCGGCGATAGTTTTTGTGGTCCGACCCTTGGCGTTGATTAAAATACTCGATTTGGTCCATTTGCCTGATTGCACAGATCACGGATCACAGCAATCATATTTATTTCCATCAAAAATGCATCAACCCCATCCCACCCCATGTCTTGGACGGTTCTCGCTGGGGTACAATTTTGCTCCCCTCGTTGTCCTTGAGCTTTCGCTGTCGAGTGTCCTGGTCATGCCACGCCCCCACGCCCCCACGCCCCAACTCCCCTCAAACGTCATCCAATCGCCCGCCTGTCAATTTGTCTTTTCATTTTTCTTTTGCCGCTTATTTCCTGGCGCTGCCGTTGAATGCATTTTTAATTGGCTTCAAATTTCCGGCCGAGCCTCTGAGTAAGACGAGGCACAAAGAGGAGCAAAATGAAATTGAGTTTTATTATTAAGCGCTCGGGTGTAGCGGGCAATAAGCTCTGGAATTGATTGTAAAACTTAAGCGTCCAATAAAACGTTCAACTTGATATCCCCGGTGAGCAGACACCCACGGCAATATATCCTCTTTTTTTTTTAACCAGCTCAGCCACTTAGAATACTTTACCACTACTGGGAAAGCAGATTCGAGCACATTCGTTTTGTAAAAGTATATTTTATTTATTAATCAAAAAGTGTCATATTTTTTCAGCATATTTCCCGAAATTTTTTCATTTGATTGCCTGCGAAATTGCCACAAGACTATCAGAGAGCAGCGATGAAAGCACTTCTTTGCACCTTTGCTTCCTCTTTCTCATAATTCTGACCACAATTCCCCGACCTGGTCAGACAAACTTTGCCGGACGTTGGGAAATCTTTCAACTGTACTCGTAGTCTGGGGCTGGGAAAGTGCTTGGCCATTTCTCTTCTGCCCCCAAAGTCTTAAAATCGCACTTTGAACCACTTTGGTAGCGTTTATTGATTTCAATGATGACCCCAAATTGCGGCAATGAAAGTTGACCACACTGCTGGGGCCGTGGCCATTGCAGGTGGGCGGAAATGAGGCGGGGCTGATGAAGAGCAAGGTGAAAACGAGCCGAAGGCCTTGACATTTTGCGAGAGCTTGGCATAGTATTTAATTAAAATGAAACGCAATCACACCCACACTTTGCGTGGGATGCTCAAGTATACAGTATGTAGCTATAACAATATATATAACATATATATAAATATATATATATATATGTATGCGGGAAGCTCACTTAATCCATCTGCACTTCTGGGGGAATACCTTTCGCTGCTGCATTTTGCGGCAATAAATTCAAAACCAACTGCGTGTGATGCTCAACAAACTGGTAACTAACATGCACACACACACATGATGGTCGATATGCACACTCACACTCACACATAGAGAGGCAGGCAGCACTAGCCCAGAAACACTCATACGCAGTGTGGCCCAGTGCAGTGCTGATCTCTCCTGTGGGCTCCTCTGCACATTTTTGTTACCAAGATTTTAACTGTCAGCAAGTTGGGCGACTTAATTTGAATTTACGGCTCCGCCAGGGGCGCATCTCTCGCCTCTCAGTCGCACACACTAGCCCCCTCTCTTTCTCTCTCTAGCTCCCTCTCTCTCTCTGGGGGGCCTAGCTATTATTTTGCACAAACAGTATTAAATACTGGGTTCCAGTTGTGGTCCTGGTGCTGCTCCTGCTTCTATCTCCTTTCTGGTCTCCAGGTCGAGGTCTGTCCAAGTAAACCTGTGTTCGTGCCTGCTGGGTGAATGGAGGGTGTGTGTGTTCTGGTGCTTGGTTGTGTGTCTGTGTGGGTGACAATAATATTCAAATTCCACTCTGTTGCAGTTCCACTGCCGTCGTGCTGTGGGCGGTGGGTAATGGCCGCTGGGCGTGGCAATGACACTTTTACACTCCATATATCTGCCTAGGAAGTCGCCACTAGCCTGGTTACCCTTTCAAGTGCACTGCACGAAGTCTCTTTACTATTGAGCTGAATTAAAAAAAAAAAATGGAACAAAAAATATAAAAAAAGGGAAAAAGCTCAGTTAATGAATAAAACTGCCTATTTCTCAATTCAAAATGTATATGTACATCCTGAAGAAGAAACATATATTATTATATAAATAATATTCCCCTTTCCTATAATTACTCTCCACTTAATTTGCAAGTGTAAGACCTAGTTTGGCAGCCTATCTGACCCATTTAAATCCTAACTTGCTTCCAAGTGCAACCAAACCAGTTACTTGCCCCTCGGCCATAAGTAAAACCATTTCATTTGGCTTACAGTAAATATAAATATGCTTGTGGTGTGTTTATAGCCCCGGGTTTATAGCATGGGTTTCTGCGAGTGCATTTCTCAAGCCCCGCTTGCGTTTTCATATTTATGTGTCTCCTGATAGCGGCGCTGCAGTCAAAAGTTTTTCTTCTAGCACTCGCTTCTAGTTCGTGTGCGCCTGTGTATATGCTAATACTTTAGCGCACATGGCAGGGCGCTATTATCGCGACTGCCACTTGGGCGTCGAACTTCCGTTTTGCTCCTGTGGCGCTCCTCCTCCTCCTCATCCTTTCTGCTCCCCCACTGGAGGATCTGCCGGCACTGAGCTCTCAGCACTGAGCCCTCAGCTCGATGGCAGCCCAGAAGCATTTGCAATTTCGGTTTGCATTCGAGAGCTTCAGTTCCAGTTCCAGTTTCAGTGCTCACTCAGCGCAGTCTGAATGTTGTAAAATGAATTTTACTTCATTTTGATATGTTCTCCCAGCTGGTTTTAGCACCAGCCACATAAATACTTTGGGGGATGTGTGGGGCGTTTGTTCAGTTTGTTTTGCCACTATCGCAATGATAATAAATTTTATTAATCTCGCCGTCGCCCACACGCGGAGTAAAATGGATGGAGGAAGCTTCAGCTCCAGCTCCAGCTCCCTCCTCTTCCGCTTCCTCAGTCGACTTCTGTGCTGATCAAGTGCTCAACTAGTCGAAGGCATTTGTAAACGCGGTCGCCAACAAGAGCGAAGGATACAGGACGAAGAACTGGCGTCCTGCCACTTATTTCCATTTACATTTCGTGGCAGCTGCCGCCGGAAGACACTGAATGCCGCTGCGGCAGCTGCAGTTTCAGTTGCCATTCCAGTTGCGTTGGCGAATTTATTATGTAATTATTGTTGTGCATTCTAATTGTGTGCACCATTTATTTGGCTTTCATTTCCCACGCTCGGGGGAGTTTTTTTTGCAAATTAGCTCAGCGCCAATTAGCGATGCCGAGAACTGCGAAAAACATGTTCCGATTATCACTTCAACGAAATTTGAGTGTCAATGCTGCGCTGCCTTAATTGCCAACATAATGGAATTTGGCCTGTTGCAGTTTTCCTTTTCCCAGTACAGAAACTAGACTTTAATTATGACCTCATTCTGTTTCCATTAACTCCGACTAACCCCATCTGCAACTTCAGTTGCCAAGCTAATCAGCCCACTTTCAAAGCGGTCACCACACAATTAAGCTACCACTCGGAGCGGAGCGCACCTAAATCCCAGGGAAATCTCTGCTCTAAAAAGCAGAGTGGACTGCATATATATGTATGTATGTACATGTGGCTCCGCCGGACCGCCGGACCCAACTGGCTAATCAAAAATTTATTTAATTTCTTGGCCACTCAAAGGCTTGGCCGCAGTGAAAGTGCGTCCGTCCGCATTCTGGCATTCTGGCATTCCGATGTCCCGTCATCCTGGATGCCTGGATGCCTGGATGCCTGAAAGCCCCCAAAGACAAGAGGCGGTGGCCAGTAAATGCCGGACATCAAATTTAATGATGTCAACCATGAGGCGCCGCGATGTCCATGTCCTGCGTTGCAAGTGCCATCTGAATGCGGGAAATGCAGTCTAAAAACCAACAAATGCCGGAAATGCGACGCTGCAGCTGCCGTTGCTGTTGCGATTGCGATTAAACTTTCCGCATTAAATATTTCGTCCGGACTACAGACCAAACCGGCAACGAAGTTGGCTGCTGGGCTGGTTGCAAGTGGAACTGGGACGCCGGGCGGATGTTGCGGCTGCCTTTTTCGCCAAATCTAATTGCAAATTTCATGTAGCTTCGGCTCATGGCTCATGGCTCTCTGCCTCTCGTGCCCGTCGATGTGCCACGCCCACACGACAACTATATAAACATTGTGGCCACCGGCCACAGGCAACTGACAGTTTTTTTTTTATATTTTTTTTTCTTGTTCGCGCTTCCCGTATGGCTGCAGTAAATCATGAAATTTATTTAGCAACATGCGCGCGTCCAGAAGCGCCGCAAAAAGCCGGCTAAATAAATTGCACAAATGCTGTCCGCACTTCGAGTGGCAGCGGAGGCCATGGCAACTTCCTTTTGACCGCTCCCGGCTGCCGGGAAACTCCGGGGGCGGAGTGTCATTAATTTTGATGTGTTTTTAATTCGGTTTTGTTGGGAAAACTCATTGACAAAGGCTCGAAAGAGCAACACGAGAGCGAAAGAGTGCAGCATGGAAATGCTGTTTGGGATTTAATTAAAACTAATGAAAACTTTTGTGCCCACCCACTTGCAGCACCCAACTTCACCCTCTTCACCATGTTCACCCCCTGCAGCCCAGCAGTCAATCTTGCAATTTCTACTAAACGAAACGACAAATGACAGGAGGCAGGCAGGTTTTTAAGGTCCTGCTGCAGTACGAAGCCGAACACTTGGCCAACATTTCCACAAATCCAGTCGAAAGAGGGGCTTTTCAGGGACGGCACAGACTTCAGATTCGACCTCCGGGCACATTGACAGAAGAAAGTTGAAAACACTTTGGCCACAATTGTGCAAGCCGAACAAAATGAGCAGCAACCACGCACTCGAGGCCAACTCGGAAATGAGCAATGAAAGTGCGTGGCCATGCAATTAGACAACTCCTCCAGGAAGTGGCCAAGATGCAACTTTTATGCCAGGATGCACTCCAGAAGAGAGGGGCACGAGTTTAGGTTGGAGCACTCTTTACGCTTGAATATGATTAAAAAGGTTTAATTACAACATACATACAACATAATAAATTAAAATACCTGTGTAATTGAAAATGTGAATGCCGATAGCATCTACATAATTATTGTGCATTTTGTGATGAATTTAAAATGTGCAAATAAATAATTGAAACCACTTGTTTATTTGCGCTGAATAAAGAAAAAACAAATATGTTTGGCGCGCTGTGAAATTCAATGGGCTTATCATAAAATATAAATAAAATGGGATCGAAAACAGCATATTGATCTTATAAAATGCGTTTCAGACTTGCAATTTTATTAATTGACCCCAGCGGAATTAAGTTCATGAGACCATTAATAATAACCAAAATGTAGGTTACATTTTAATTAATGATTTATAAAAATATAATTGTTTTATATCACAGAGTATTTTATGTTAATGCCGCAATTCCTTAAATCATTTTTCTCTGCATTAGTAGAATTATTACCGGTTTCTAGATTATGGCAACTGAAATAACCATTTAAGTTTCTTTTGAATGGGCAACATTAATCCCCCATTCCAATGTAAGGCTGTTCTTAACTCATTTTTAAACAATGTTTTTGTTAAAAACTAAATGGCTTCTATACAAATATCGATTACCAACCAACCTAGTTTTTCTTCCTGCCATGGCAATATCTGACTGGGTTGGGTGCCCTTAGATAGGAACAGGATCTCTTGCGCAAAATAGGTGGTTTGATCCTGGAGGCTGGCGCTCCGAGAAGGGGCATCGGCCCAATGGAGCTTCCATCGATATATTGTGTGTTAGTGGACAACTGGGAAGGCTCCTTTGGTACTCCATCACCAGGGGATGAAATGTTAATCAAGGGAGTGTGTAAACTTTTTAGATTCTCTACATGCGCCTCCTTCACTTCGTGGGATTTGAGTTTGGTAATTGCATAAACTGAGCAATTGGAGGCACCTTCATCTGGCTTAATGGTCACCATGTAGGCGTAAGAGGATCCCTTGTCCAGGACTTTACTGCCCTCGTGTTGGAGTTGCAGTTTCACGAGCAGATCGCCAATCTGGCTGAAAATCTTGTCAGCCTCTGAAATAACTTTTTCGCCTTTTTCTCCCTTGCAAGCTGATGGTAAATTTACCTTTTGGCCAACTGCTGGGTTGGTGGAAACCTCAGGATGACCCAACTGTTGGTCCTTTTTACGTTTAATTTCGAAGGTGCCCTGCCGACGCAGGCCTGGCGGGGGAATCAAGGTTGTGCCTTTTACCTGTGGAGCCGATTCTGATGACCCACTTTTCTCGTGCACATTTTTGAGCTGCTCCAACTTGCAGCGCATCTGTCCCATACTTGCCATAGTCCGAAGCAATAGCTGGCCGTCTTCTATTGTCATGTCGGACAGGGATTTGAACTGGGGATTAGTGGTGTTGCTAAGGCTAATGGAAGTATCTAGCTGCTCCTCCTCCACTGCAACAAGCCTAAGACTCTCCAGATCCTCCTTGAAGCGGCGCTCATCCTCTGCATCTTTCAGTTTGGTCAGTGCCTGGGAGCTTAGGTTAATGGGCATATCTAATTCTGCAGGTGGTTCCATATCCTCCAGCATGGGAAAATAGTTATTCTCTATATCTGCCTGAACCTTTTCCATCCGTTCCTTTTCTACTTGGCTAAGGATTGCTTCCAAATCCGAACGAGCTGTATATTGCGCACAGTCTACCAGGATAAATGGTGCAGCGTGATCATCTTCCCCAGAGGATTGGACATCCACGTTCTGCTGGACACCCTCCGCGTTGACAACCCCCGATAATTCAGGTTGCTCAAGTGTTGTGGTTGGATCTCTGCGGCTTTTCTTCTTCTCCTTCATGATGGCTGAAAGAAATGATTATTACAATGAATCTAGAAAAAGGGATATTGATTGAGTTTATTAAAAACGAAATTTGGAAATGCTGATAGTGCGCTATACTATATTTATTCTACCTACACATATCCATAAACCTAACTATTTTCGTTTAGCTTTCATATGTGTAACTCAACCAAAATCGCAAGTCAAATTAGCCTGCGCCAATCGCATTGTGCTGCACTTGATTGTGGCCAAGTTAGCAAAGCCATGAGCCGTGATTAGGCCAACAAGAAGCACTCACCTGGTCGCCAGCAACTCGATGCCGCCGCTCCCACGGTTGTTGTTTCGCTGTTGGCTCGGCAGCAAACACAAATTTAAATCCCTCAAAAGTACTCGGCGAAGAAAAACGAAATTGAAAAGGATAAAAGTTCTGCGTGCCCCGGATTCAACAGGGACGAGCCTTCAGCCCCTGATCCAGCTCCTGCTCCAACTCCTGCTCCTGCTTCTGCTCCTGCTCCTGAATTTTGCTCCTTCCTCGGCTCCTGGGCACTTGTAGCTGCCTCTGGCCAAAAAGTGTGGGATGATAAAAGTGGGGCGTCGGCGGACAGAAACACAATCCGTAAACCAAAACTTTATTTTTGTGCTGATAAAAACTTAAATGTTGCTGCCGCTGCCGCTGCCACGCAATCGTAAATGTTTGATATCCCCAAAGGTTAACAATTTCCGTTGCCGCTTGGCTCTGCTTTGCTTTGCCTTGCTTTTGCCCAAGTTAGTTTTCTTTATTTTGTTTGCCAAGAATTTTGCGGTTGGCCAACCGAACCGCATACACACACATACATACCAACCGCCAGCTGATGTGGGAGTGTCTTTTGGCTTGGGTTTGGGTTTGGGTTTTGTCTAGGACGGGATCCGGAATAGGGATAAGGCCACTGCTACTTGGGGAAAGGCGTACTCGGTTCAATTTAGATCATCGATGTGGCGCTGGAGCTGCAGGAATGGGCAGGACTGTACTCGGGCAAGGGAGCTGGTGTTCCAAAATTTTGATATTCAAAAGTGGTACTTCGAAAGTCACTGGGCCTGACAATTCCGGCAATGCTTTTGATAGTCACGAAATATTTAATAAGTCAACCAAAGTTTTGCCTTGCCCATCTAATATTTTCTCATACGTTTACATTTAAACACAAATCGAAAACCGTAGGAAATTCCATTCTCAAATTGTAAAAGAATTTTTCTATTTTTAATAAACAGCTCTGAACCCGGAACTTCAATTCCCACTAAAATTGTGGGTGTAAATGCCTCTTTAAAAGAAAGCAAGTTAAATGGCAAGAGGATGCTGTTACAATTCCCAGAATTTCAATTTGAAAAGGATGCAGTATCATGCCATGAATTTAATTTTTAACCGAGCGTGGGAGGCAGTGCGCCAGCAATGTCCTTTCTCTTAAGTTTACGATATTCGCAGCACCGCTCAGTGGACTAAAAAGCTCGCGTTCTCTCTCTCCGTCGCCCAGAACATTTAGTGCCGAGGGCTGGAGGACACGAAGGACACCCGACGATTCATAAACAAATCGAGCTGCTCC
The DNA here is from genome assembly GCF_016746365.2 of Drosophila yakuba. Classification (NCBI taxonomy): domain Eukaryota; kingdom Metazoa; phylum Arthropoda; class Insecta; order Diptera; family Drosophilidae; genus Drosophila; species Drosophila yakuba. The sequence goes on from NC_052530.2 coordinate 22,081,064, forward strand.
TGGCCGTGGCCATTCAGTTGAATTCGTTACGAGCTGGCGAAAGGACGTGCTTGGCGGTCGTCGTCGTCCTTGTCGTGGAGCAGAGCAATCATATAGAGTGGCATTCGGTGTCTGAGCTGAGGTCGAAGTTCGTGTGTCAGAGTTTCGCAAAGACTAAGGCGCGAAAACACATTGGCGGCGAGTGCTATTCTGCCGCGTTTTCCGCCGAGTTTTCTTTTCTTTTCTTGCTGAAGAAGAAAAACGTGTGCGGGCAATTAAAGTTTCGAGCGCCGCACTGACTGATGGCCGCGCAAATGGCCATTGCAAATTGCATGTTTTCGTGGCGAGGAGTGCATGTCGCAGCATGACACCGAGTTGAATAGCCCAATAGCAAATGCATGTAAGCCAGCCGAAGTTGGCTTAAAGTGTTTTTTTTGGCCAGCCCTTGTTCGCCAAAGTGGAATTATCGGCCAGCAAGACAAACGGCACGCAAGGCCGGGCTAATGAAAGCCCCACCATCAAAGGCAAGTGCAAATTTTGTGCTAGGGGTTTGGGCAGGAAATCTAATTAAAGACGAAATGGCAAATGCGGAGCATAAAATAATTGCAAATGTAGATGGAACCTGGTGGCCGCCTGGTGGCAGCCATGTGTGTCCCCGGAAATGGAAAATCGCTTGACAAAAAACAAAACCCAAACCACACAACCGAAAGGAATTCGCATACATATCAAATTTATGAAAGGCAAACTGTGTGTGTGTGAGTGAGTGTCCTGGCCAGAGCTGAAATTTATTTATTTGTTTTCCTTACTTACGAGGCAGAAAGGGCAGGAAAAAGTAAAACTACACCGGCTGCTGGGCTTGGGGAGAGCTCTTATAAAAACAAATGTTGAACAATGGGTGTGTGGCACTTTAAATTACAGGAATATTTTCACTCATCCTGCAACTTTCGGCAACATAGGCAAACATATTCCCTATATTCCTATAGAACATTGGCTGTTTGCATCATTATTTCAATTATTTTTTTATTATCCAACTATAAGTTCTTATTGCAAAGTCCCTCAAATAAACTCTTGTCTGGCTTGGTTTTTTTGCGAGCGGTGAAAGTACATATCTTGTTCACCATTTTTATATTACAAGAGTAATAAGGATATGATGCAAGTAGTAATAGAGCTATCGGCAGTGAGGTTATTTAATTCTCTGGCAAATTTAAGTGACGGCTATTAGGGAGTCCTGAACAGGATTCGACCCCTGTCCCCTGTGAACACTGGCCCCTGGGTGCTCGCACATTGCGTGTGCTGTAGTTGGGCGCAAACAATGCATATTCTAATATGCTAAATGGTTGCCATTGTGGGCGCACCACCCAACCAACCACCACCCAACCACCAAAACCACCCACCGTGCTACAACCCACAATCCACGACCCACTGGCAAAATTATTGCCGGGGCGCGCAAACAAAGCACTACGGTTAGGAAAACAATGGCTCAGTGCCGCCCAGTTGAGTCTGGCTCAGTGGAGCCAGGAGTCGGCGTAATTTCAATTAAAATTCAATTGAAATTATATGCAAAAACAAACAATGGTGTAAATTGTGGGACTGCTGCCGGAGCACCCATAAAAGTCAATTAAATTATGCATTCGGCTATATTTATCAATCTGTGTGTGTCCAGCCCACCCAGTACCCATTATTTTATGTACTTTAACCTTTTCACGGCATTACTTTTTTCCCGATACCCTTTCGATTGTGTGCTATTGATTGGCCGGCGAAAGGTAATCGACGTTTCAATAATTCCATAAATAGTTAAGTGACTACCCTCGCACCCACAGGTGACCCCGTTTTTTCTACATTTTTCATATACCGAGCTTTTTTAGTGATTTCTTTCTATTTTTTTCTATTTTGTTCACGGCACTTGAACGAACTTAAATATTTCTTCACACTTTGCCTTGTCGCCATCGCCTTTTACCCAAAGTTTTCCAATTATATGTCGCCTTTTTTTCGCCAAACAGCTTTTCCGAGCTTCATATTTGCTTTTCCGCACCACCACCACCCCCCACCCATTTCACTATTTTCCGCTCGTTCGCTGGGGAAAGTTTTTATCGCCGAGCTGAAAAAAATTATGCCGGCATTGCCTTCTCTCATATGATTGGCATCGCGGCGGCCCGAAAGTTTTGCCCTCGGGCAAATTGTTATCATAAGCGAAATCGCAGCGTAACTGACGTGGATTTTTCCGAAATGCAAAATTCAGGGCAAGCCGTGTAGTTTGAATAAATGTCACTGTCTGGAGTTTGTATCGAATGAAAAGCCATTCCAGTTCGGGCCAATCGAAAAGTCAGGTAGAATTCACATGGGACTTGTTGATATTTCTTTTTGTTTTCGTCGGTATCGGTCTAACGGCATTTGCATTCGCAACTGAATCAGTGTATCTATATCTGTGTATCTGTATTTGTATATGTATCTGTATCTGTATCCGTATCTGCATTTGTATCTGTATCTGTAGCTGTGTCTCTATCTGAATATATATCTGTGCTTACTGCCATCCGCATGTTTCAAGATATGGCATACACGTTATTCCACTTTAGTACATTAGGGCAGACTTCCTCCTGCCGGTGCGCTTAATTTCCGGCGCAGTCAACAATACGAATCGGCATCCCCGTAGTGGGAGTTGGTTGGCCCAGGGATTAGGGATCGGTCTGCACCCAGCTCCTGCTTCTGCTCCTTGCTCCTTAAATTTCTCGTCATGTCTACCAGGGAAGCGGCGGAAAAGACTGGGACCACAACTGTCTGTAGTTGGAAGTCTGAAAGTTCACGCACCTCATCCTTCAGCACTCGAGATTAACGTAAATCAGCAAAAACAAGTCGGTAAACTATCAGACCCCTCGACCAACCGCACCACACCACTCCACACCCATTTGAGAGCACCCACGTGTCACAGCCGTCCCTTGTCGCCTTTGTGCAATTAAGGAGCTTAAGTGGTTTTCTCATAATTAGGTTATCCGGATGGCAGGCGCACTTTTGCCTGCTCAAATATTTATGCTCTCTGCCATTTAATTTATTAAAATGCAATTTAATTATTTCAATATTTATAGTACCGCTCCAGGCACACACTCCCACTCACACTCACACTGGAGTTCCAATCAATTTGGAGTTCATTCGCCTCACATGTAACATTTATTTTTCGCCTGGCAGAGACAGGCCGTCTCCTCCTTGTGCGCATCACTCATACGCACTGGTGGCCCGAGCCTGTAGGTTAATGTCGAGACCTCGTGGGTCCCACATTCGCAGCCAACAAATCTTGTGTACAGCGTTTAATTTTTTGACTTCTCTCGCGGCTCACGCGCCAGCTTTTGTGGGTGCTCTTGTGGGGTGGCATCTTTGTGGGGGCGCCACATCCTCCTGGCGCGTTGGCGGGGGGCGTGGCGCGAGGACGGGCATGGAAGCCACGAAAGGAAAGGGGGCGTTCAAGGATCGCTCGTGGGTTTGGTCGCGTCTGTAGCTGCGGTTACCATTCCTTGGTCCTTGAGGTGCTCGGAAGCTGTAGCCACAAAGTTGCCCTGGCAATGCAGGCACTACCAGTTGGCGGCGAATAATACGTGCACTGCGAGAATATATGTATTATTTATAAAATATAAAAAGAAGTAAATAAAAGTATTACAAGTTATTTCATATAAACGATCCACTTACTAGATTGTAAACATTTAAAGAGTATTTTTGAGCACCTTTTGAAAGGTCCAAAGCCATTTCCCTAGTAACCAAGATGTTATATTATAAGAAGATTATTTCTCTCCGTGTTCCGCACAAAATGTGGGCGGGCTGACCAAATCGGGCCACTATTTATGGAAGCTGCACTGATGAGCATTGGCTTACTCGGAATTCGGTAGTCTGGTGGGTAACCCGCAAGCCCTTTGGGAAATACCATTGAATTTGAATTCTCTTTGCTGGCTATTCCTTAAATATTTGCCTTTCAATTTCCATTAGTCTGTCATATTCCACTCGATTTCGTTACACTCTGTAAATTGCCTTTCACTACCGCTTTTGTGAAATATTAAGTACTTTTTCATTTCCTTTTCCGCCGCGAATCCCTACGATTTCGCCTTTGGCTCGATTTCTGTTTGTGGCGCCGCGTGAAACAAAAACAAAAATTTGTTTGCCATAAAAAATTGTCGCGAGTTACGCGGCTGGGTGACAAAATGTGGCAATGTGGCAGGGGGCATGGGGCATGGGGCACGGTCCACGCCCTTTTGTGTCGCCTGCCGCCCACCGACTTTATCCCTTACCCGCACAATTGTGGCACGCGGTGGCTTTCCACTTATTTTCCACGCCGTGCAGCTTTGTATTTTTGTTTGGCTTTCCTTTCGCGCCGCTTTTCTTGTACTCTTGTACTGTGCTCATTTATTTTTTATGTGTCTTGCACCTGAAACGACACACATTGAGGGCGTTGGAAAAGGGGGAGGGGCATGGGGGAGTAGGGCTGGCATTAAAAATTTAAGTTTTATGTCGATGAATGTCCCCTGTTTCGTTCTTTTCCTTTCCGTTCCGGCCTTTGTTTGCCGCATTCGACTTACTTTATGGGCATTTTTCACGCTGTTTTTCCCAGCGATGTTGATTTAATTTAAGCCCCAAGTTAAAGTGGTAGGCAAATGGTGGACCAACAAAAATAATGGGCCCCATCAAACGTGTCTTCGTGTCGGCTTAGGCAAATGATAATTTATTTATAATAGTTTGAGCCTGCTAGCCAGAAAACCGAGTATCATAAAAAAGAGGCAACCATAAACACTTTTTAGTTGCCCTCAACGCCCCTGCATGTTTGTACATTCCATCTTTTTGTATTCGCTCATAAACTCATTTTATTCCCAGCACGTGATATTTGTCCACATACGAGTATGCGAAACTTTATTAGTTGAGCACTCAATGAAAAGGCCATCAAAGAAAACACTCGCCAAGGAGCGTCAGCTGTAGAGTGCAGGAACTGTGGGGGGTAAATAAAATTTACAACATCAGCAAACATTTCCCCAATGAATTTGCATTGTCAATCATGCGCAGCTTATTTATTTGCCTCATTCGGTGTTATTTGCTTTTTTTTAGAGCTCGGCGGTCGGCAGCTGCAGTTTATGAAACACTTTTACGACTCACTCTGTACCGATCGAAACAAATTCGAAAAAGTTCGACGAATAAAATATACGGCCATCAATTGTCATCGATATCCTAGCTCCTAATCTGTCAAGCGGCCAGGGATTTTTCGAGTGCCTCTGTGTGTGTCTGTGTGTGTGTGTGTTTATCCTTGCAACACGTTTAGCCGCAGAAAAGCCACATGAATTTATGGCGCGAGATGGCATTTAATATATTTTGCAAAAAGAAGACAGATGCTGAAGTGTCCTCGGGGAGGACACTCGCTTGATTTAGCTTATCCGCACAGATTGTTATTTAGTGACGGGCAAGTATTTGGCTTTAACATTTGTTTGTTCAATCAAAATGTTACAGCAAAGTTAAATCGATTGAGTTTAAGGCCACTTTTTAGCTTCAACAATACAAAATCCTATCAAATTGTTCCACCTTTGAGTTCTAAATTACTACTATGGCATTTAACATGTATTGCTCTGTTCTTAAACGTAACTTGAGATGTACCACTTAATTAGTGCCCCCGATAGATGAATCCCCTGAGGATTATCAGTAATTCCGCCCTGACCACTTAGTTCATACCTAATTAACAGGCATACCAAAGCTGTCCGCTTTTGGATTTGGCTTCCAGCGCTAATGCAAAATGTATTTTAAATTGGATTAAGTGTCACACATTTTGACTTTGTGCCAACAATAATTTAGCCTGTTGAATTTTAATGCGATTTTTGGTAATGTAACTTTAGCCGTCCGTCCAAAACCAACACACCTGTACCGACCAACACCCCGTAAAAGCACATATAACACACATATTTGTGTACGAGTATATATTGGTGTAGATGTGTGTGCAGTGATAAGTGCGACCCATGTGTCAAATGAAAAATCAATACTATTACAGACACAATGCACATATGGGCACGAACATGTGTACAGAGATGTAAATAGCTGGTTGACATTCTGACATCGACAAAACGAAACGAAACGGAACGGAACGAACGGGGAGCCTTCAAATGTTGCCCCCCGACATTATTAGGTCACTTGTGGCTACATTTTGCATACTAACTCGTATATACATACATTCGTACATGTATGTATGCAGATGTGTGCAGGGACATGGGGGAAATGGAAATCTGGCCGGAGGAACAAATTTAATTTGCCAGCCCATCGCCGTTTGGAAATTATAATAATTGCTAAAATAATCGATTTGGGCCGGGTTCCTGACATTGGCTAATGCATATTAAATTACCATAATACAAATGATATCCCGGCCACTCGCCACTCACACACACGCACACATTCTCTATGTGCGCACTGCGCATACATATACATTTTCGGGATACCCTGCAAAAGTTGTGTCAACAATGTGAAAGATAAACAATGCGATAGTTTGTGTGCGTGAGTATGTGTGCTTGCCAGGATACACACTCACACACACACAGACACACACACTCGAGCAAAACTTGCGACTCAGCTCCTTGCTGCTGTTGTTGTTTCGGGTTTTGTTTCACAATAATAAAGTGCGGCTGCAGCTTTAATAACTTCTGCAGTCAACAAGAGCGACAACAATAACAAACAGAGTCCTCCCGATAGAGACAAAAAATACAAAAGGACTGGAGGTCCTGGATGGAAAGGCAAGGGAAGGAATAAGGAAGAACTGAGGAAAAACACACACAGAAGCTGCGGAGCAGTGGCTAAAAGTTCAGCACAGAGTGGAGCTGCATTCTAATATGATGGGACCGCAACTAGAAAAGTTGCCAACCCAGTGGCAGTGATGTTGGCTGTGGATGAGTGGTTGAGGGGGAATTACGGTGGGGGGGTGGTGGGGTGGTTAAGGAGCCACGAGGGCAGGACACAATGCCAGGAGACGAATTACATTTGTCGCGCAATGTTTGCACATATTTAAGCAACTTAAGAATTAGCCAACTTAGCTGGAAAATGCAGCGCAAAAATGCTGGCAGCCAACGGTTCATCAGACACACAGCAAGAAAGATATTGATCATCTAGCGAACTTATTTAAAATATAGGTATTCAAAATTCAAAGTTTGTAATAAGGCTTAACGATAATTGAGGATATAATATTCATATACGAATAATGTTACATCTTTCCAATAGAAGTAGTTAAAAAAGGTGCATTACGTTCTTCTTAAGGCAACAAAAAGGTAAACTCTTGATCTATTACCTCCTTGATCTACTAACAGCGAATGAAAGACAAGATTTTTTGCCGTGGAGCCAGTTGCTCTGTCAGTCTTTCGGGATAACTGAGAAGGAACCCAATTTGAGTTGCCCGCGCTTTGCAATGCAAAATGGCGGCTCCGAAAGTTTTTGCTGCATAATCGCAGGCGCAGCACTTTGGGCCACGCCAAGCAAAACAAAAGTCCTGTGGACTCCAGGAGGAAGGGAGCAAGGAGCGAGGGGCGAGGGAGAGCCTAGCAAACTTTGCTGGCACTGCGCATAATGAAGCAACGCAACAGACAAATCCATCTCCGAGTGTGGACAAAAAACCCGGGCTGGGAATACGGGTTTTTTGGGTTGGGCGGAAACGGGCGAGGGAAAAGTTTCAGTTGCCAAATGCGAAAAGAATAAGACGCGACGAGCGTCACAGTTTACTTGGCATTTACATTTCCGCTCTGCCGGCTGCCACCCGAAGTTGTTTTCCTTCCATCTTTTTTTTATGATTATTTCAGCTTCATTTTTCATTAAGAGCCCGGTCGACGGCAGGCAGTGCCAAAGCCGCAGGACGAGCTGGTGGCCTCCTTGATTTATGCGCATTTCATGAGCACTTCGACGGAATGGGAGCCTCGGGCACGTGTCCTTGAGCATTGTTCTTTGTTCTGCCTAGGCGAGTGTGTCCATTAGCTCGGAGGCATGGTTGGACCAGGAAGGCAGTAAACTGTTCTTATTCGCTTGACTAGGGCATCATTGAGTCGGTGTGGGTTGGCCACTTTTTATACGGCTTTTTGCTGTGCGTTCTTCAAAAAGTTTTGCCTTTTTATTCGGCTCTGATTTGCTTTCCATATGAATTCTTAATTTCGTTCGATTTTGTTAAGCTTTGCGGCACACACGACCTGACCTATGACCTCAGCTGCCGCACTTGGCCACAACAGCTGTCAACCCCCACGCCCATCACCACGCCCACGCATTAACCTTCGTCCTTTTGTCGGCGTTCGATTTGTAACGTATATTTATAAGCTTTGCTGGGGCAAATCTATTTCCATGCAAACATCTGACGTGTAGCTCTTGTGGCAAAAATAAATGACACTCAAATGCTGATGGGAGTGTTATGTAATGAGTTCCCATTTCCCATTTCCCTTTGCATTTGCCATTCCACTACCACATCCACTTCCACTGCCACTGCCACTTCCACTTCCATGGCTAACCAGGAAACAATGGGCACAATCAATAAATTGTCTCTAGATTCCGGTCACCGAAATCATTTGCTGATGGCCAAATTAAGGTTACTGTCATTTGCAGAAAGAGAAACAGATAGCGAAACAATGTCATTTGATTGAGAATTATTCTTAGGCTGCCTTGTTTGTTGTGCCCAGACCTGATGAGAAATGAAATGATAAACCAAACACAGAATCCGGGACAAATTGAAAACGGGAACTTTTTCTGAGAAATGACCACATGAAAGGCTGTCCTCCTCCTTCTGGAAATGCGGTCTCCTGGAGGAGGCACACCACAATTAGGATAACTTTACCTTTAGCGTGGCCATCAAACTTTATTAAATCCCATTTATTGTGATCTTTTTTGCAGGCTGCACAAGTGAGACAAAACCGAGTTTAATGAGCTGCCTGCAGCCGGAACACATGAGACTGCCGCAGCACTTGTCCCTGGCGAACGGATCGAGCCAACTATTAATGGCAACAGGCTGGAAGTTTATGCGAAAAGTTTCTGAAAGTAATACGCAGAGAACACACAAACCGAGCTAAGTCCCCATCAAGCAACAATAAATGGGAAAACGCGCCGGGGAAAAAGCGCTTAAATCAGCACAAGAAACCGCCAAGACCGTAGCAGAGCGGTAGAGAAGAAGAAATCCAGAGAAAAGTTTTCCGGCAGCGGGGATTTCCATTCTCAGGAAAATCATCATCATACCACAGGCAACGTTATTGTTTCGCCAAGGATTACATATTATGCGATAAACATGAAATACACAAACGATACACGAATCATTGTGTTCATTTGCTGTTTGCTGCAAGGTGAGTGCAAAAGTGTTCAATGCCATTTGGTGGGTGGTTTGGTTTGCCTTCAGTCTCTTTGCTTGAGTGGGCCTGATTGGGACGATTGAGTGGGGTGAGCTGAATGGGTGATTTTCGCCAGCATTTCCAGTTCAATGCCTCTGCGCGTGTCGACACCTTGCCAGTCAATAAAAAGCAAATTGTAACTGCTCGACAAAGTCACTTGTGGCGTTTTAACACCCAAACGCACATATGTAACTCTGTGTGCGTGTTGGCAGCCCAAAAAAAAAGGGCATAACCGCCCACTAATCCCTATATATATGTATATACGCCCCAACCAAACCATGCGAATCCCCGCTGACGACCCGCTCGTTTCACTTATTTCAGTTATTTTTCTTGTGTGCCGCATGCGGAGCGCATACAAATGAGTGGGTCAGGCCACCCACATCACCCACATCACCCACATCACCCACAGTACCCACAGTACCCACAGCAGCCATCGTACCCACAGACATAAGGCCGCCACTTGGAGCGGCAATTCTCGCTTTATTTTAAATAAACATGATAATTTTTTTAATAGAATTTCCCCGGGCTTAATTTCCCAGGTTTCAGCAACCAGCCAGTCAGCCCAGCGTGTGAGCTGTCAATTTTCGCTGGGGTCGAAGTTGGCTCCATTTCCATACCCATTCGCATATGCATCTGTCAGGTGCAGTCGTGTGAACGTGACTTGACAGACGCAGTTCTTGGGCTCTGCACTTTTCCGACGCTGCTTTCCTGGTTTTCCGGCTGCCAACTGCATGTTAACCCCCCGGGGAAATCACTCACACGTATTAAACGCCAATGACGCACGGAGCGGGGCGAAGCAGCGGGTGTTCCCCATAAATTCCATTTCATTTTGCAAATATGTAATCGCACCTAGAGTGCAAAACACGGCAATCGATTTCCGAAGGGCAAACTGCAGACGCTCGCAATTCGATTCGATCAGTGGAAATAATAAGGGAAAACTTTGGCAAATTGTTTATGGAACGTGAGGCACACGTCTTCCGCCAGCTTCCTGGCGGAATCGTTATATTTCTTGCATTTCCCTCAACTCAAAGTGGCCACAAATGAGTCCCTGGCCGTGTGATCAAATATTGCGCATACGCCGTGTGGAACAACGACCGTTTACATGTTGCGCCATTGCCTTTGCCTTTGCCTTGGCGCCATTGTTATTTCTCTTTTCAATTACACGCCAGCTCAGCAACTGTTGTTCCCTCGCTCGCCCCTTTTCCATTTCCCATTTCCCGTTGCCCCCTTTTCCCCCTTTTTCTTGCCCGACTTTCCTTTTCCACCACGCCACTCCTCACCCGCTCTGTTGGCTCTGTTGGCTCTGTTGGCTCATCACCTGCGGTTATTTTGATTTTAATTTGCTCGTTTCTCGCTCGTCAGTTGCTGTCGCTGCTGCTCGTGTTGTTTCTATTTTATTCATAAATGTTTTGTTGCCAGTCTCACCATTTCATGTGTGTGTGTGCGAGTGTGTTGGTGCTAGTTCGCCTTGTCAGTGTCGCTTAGGGTGGAGTGGCCATTTTGCCTGCGAGAATGTGTGTTTGTGTGTGTGTGCAAGGATTTGCGCCAGATTTGTGTCAACTTGAATACATCAGAAGCGCTTGAACAGATTTGCATGCTGTTTCTGTTTTTTGTTGGCCGTTGTCGCTCGTGGTGCCTGCACACAACAACGGCGAAACAAAAAAAGTGCACACGCAATCGCGCAATGGCAACGGGGCGTATGAGTACTTTTATCCTCTTTCTCTCCATCTCTCTCTCTCTCTCTCTCTCTCGCAGGCCTTTCAAAAACTGTTGCATACTTTTTTGCGCCGCATTGTTCTTGTTGCGCGCGATGCAAGGATAGCCTTTGTTGTTGCTCGGTTACTGCGCAAACTAAACTAAAACTATCCCAAAGGCTTTTTCATTACAATTTCGTCTAGGTTGTTTTTTTTTTCGCCCCCCCCCCCCGCGTTGCACTGCGCTCTCTTAATGTTCTATTTTTTTAATATAATTGTTTGCGTATTTAGCACAAGGCCAACACAACACTCAACACCCCACCGCACGCCGCATTTCGTGGCCGCAATAATTGTTTTTTAAACGCATTTAATGAACAACATTAAGCGGAGTTTAAGCTGTCAATGCCACAATAAATATTCATCAAACCGCGGCAAGCGGCACAGCGAAAAATGTGCGAGCCAAAAGCGAACGTCAGAGTTTTTTTTTTAATGAAGTCTAGACGCCGCAAATAAGAAGTACGCCCTTAATGAGCCGCCATTCCAACTTGGCTGGCAGCCCACTATCAATGGCAGCCGCAGTGGCGTCCTTGTTGTGTCTTCCAGTTTTTTGACACTTTTCGGCAACTTTTGGGCTGGCTCTCAGGTTCGGGCCAGCATTCGCCAGCGAAATGATTTAACAGATAGCAAAGTTTGCCAGCCTCCACGGGCTGGCGCATAATTGCTGCAAAGGCGCAAACTCATTAGTGGTATAAAGTTAAGGGCCGTTCAACCGATCCCACTCCTTTCCTCCTCCTCCTTCTGCTCCTTCCCCCCGATTCACAGCCGCCCATCATTGATAGCAACTAAGCTGGTACAACCGATTTTTGTTGCCAGCTTTATCTCCTAATGGCGGCCTTCATTATGCGCTATTTGGCAACGCACAGTGGGTCAGTTTACCTTGGGCCACCACCCTGCCACCTTCCCCTTTCCACCTTTCTCTTTCCGGAGATTTTAGCTCCTCCTTTGTTTGTCTTTCTACTTTCCAGTCCTTTCTCTTTCCGCTCCCCGCTCTCCGCTGCTCGTTCTGTTTGCCAATTTTATCGAATTATGCTAAACACCAGAAAAGTTCAGAGGACCAGAACGGGGGAGGACTTATTTAACCTGCAGGTGAGCTGCGGGGCAACCCAAAGGGAGTGCTTGTGAGAGAGGGGGGAGGGGAGCTAGCCCTGTTTAAATATGCGTTAATGAACGAAATTATCATGCATACTGAATGATACTCCCTCCTTCTGCCACGACACCGGCTTATGCATATTCAATTTACATCAAGTGCGCCGCGTTGCTTTGCGGATACTTTACATACTAATTTAAATATGGAACTTTATTTTGCCAAGTTCGGCGGTTCGCGAGGAGCACTAGATAGTCAAGTCGAGCTGGGAGTCTGATAGGCAGACAGTTGAAACTTTTGCTCTTTGTTGTCTTTGCCCCGGGTCACAGTGGCTGTGGAGTGTAAATTGCCTGCGAAATATTCATTTTATAAATTGGCAAAATCAAATTACCTTAGAAACCACCATCGAACTTAGAATTAAAAGTTAGTGGAAAGTTAGGAAATAACTATTAAACAAAGTAAGCCCCTTTAAAGCCAATATTATTTGTATGACAAACAGATACATAACATACCCTTTTGTCTACATATTACAGATTTTTCATAAAAAGCCTTTATTTTCGTGTGAAAAGGCCTGAAAATCCTGACTTAATGCTTAGTACAATTGCGTTGGTACCCCATTCATGGGGAAAGACACACAGCGTTGCATTTAGACAATGCTGAGATGCTGTGCTTGTGGCATATTTACGAGTTGTATGTGTGTTTTTCCACAAAACTCATTGAAATGGAATTCCATTCGGAGCACATCAACTTGTAATTTAATTTCGCATCCGAATCTACATATATGCATGCTTTTGTCGCTCGACTCGACTTGGCTGCTATCAATGCAGAGTTGACTTGCTGGCGAGAACGGAGAGCTCTTAGTTCCCCCTGGCTACATTTCTTTGAATGGAGCCCGCCCTGCAGGCAATTTTAATCAGCTCTCATGCAACTTTCGCCCATTGTTCGCTGCTCTCCATGCGATCCAGCCAGCGTTTTTTGACTGGGACATTGCTGTTTTTTAATTAACATTTAGACAAGCCGTAGCATTGCCCAAATGACATGTGCTTACCGCTTTTCATGCTTCTTGTTTACATACATATACATACGTGTATATGGCATCGCATTTGCAGCAGTCGGCTGACGGCCTTTGTTTTTTCGGCAAGCGGCCTAATTTGATTAGGCCCATTTCCCCACTGACATCAGCAGGTGGGCGTGGCACGGGGGCGGACGCACCTCAACTCGTCCATCAAAGTCGCTGTCATAAAAATTGGCCAATTAAACAACGTGCTCACCCACGTGTTCGCCCAGTACTTGAAATACCAGCGCTAATTAATGGCCAAATGTAATTAGTGCGAGGTAACACGGGAAAATGCAAAATTCTAGCATTCTCGAGGCCAAATCAAAAGCAATCGTATTCAGCACGTAATTAAATGTGAGTTAGGCAAATCAAAATTGTTTACTGCACTCACTCGACTCGAGCATCGAGTATCCGCAACCAACCACACGCTTCAGTCCTGCCAATTTCAATCGGTCTCCCGGGGTCCTGGAAGCCTGGGAGCCTTAGAGCCTGTGAAATCCTGAAAGTTGTGCAGCTGCAATGGAAAAGTTTTGTTCGCCAAGTCCCAGATCAGAGACTGTCAATCTGTTTAATCCCATTCAATTGCTGACGTCTTTAAGCGGCTGCCAAAGTTTTGCCAGCTGCCAATGGCAGTGCCAATGGCCAATTAGCCGACGCAGAGTCCTGCTCCTGCTCCTGCTCCTGCTCCTGCTACTAATGGCCAGATATTCAAATATTTATGACGACTGCGATTCTAATTTAACGCTGGCTGAGCAGCTTCGCCAAAAATAAACCGCTAAACAGGGCATTTATTCTGTAATTCTGGGGGTGGATGACAGCCAGGAAGTGTACAATCGGCCCATATCCTGTTGGTCGTCCTCGATGTCCTTCGGCTGCCACACGGCCGGCCTTTATAAATTGCGGCCCTGACTCGGCGGTGCTGTAATTTCACAAAGGATTAAGCCCGATTACGCACTCATTTATTAATATTTACGAGCCGACCGACACGGGATAACAGATAGCCTTGCGCCCAGAACAATGGCCATTCCACCTGCCACAATTTATCCGCCTCCATGCGCCTGCATATTTCAGAATCGCTACTCATAAATAAGCAATTGACGATCAAAACCGTGGGTCCTTTTTAATTAAAACAATAATTGTTTGTGCTGGCAGCCGTGCCAGCAGTGGATCTGCACTAGTGGTCTAGTGGTCTAGTCCACAGGACAAATCAATTATGCAAATACTTGGCCATCGCAGCCTGGCAGGCGCTAAATTTGTGCGTCGTCATCAGCAACAAGAAGTTGACTCATCTTGACGGCCCCGGACAATGCGGAAAATATTTTAATTTTCCTCTGGCCTTGTTGCGACTAGCGTAATCCTTGGCGATTGCCCGGCGGCTCCTCTGAACTCTGTCCTTCTGCCGGCGAGTATCCTTGCTCCTCGCTGTATCCCGCATCCTGCGCCCTTTTCTTATGCAAATATGCGCTCGACATCCCCGGGCGACTTGCCAGTTTATTGATTTCCCAGTCTCGCTGATTTCAATATTTGTCGTTCTCGTCTTGGGCGACAAAGAATATTATTTTGATATTTTTGGTGAATATTTTCGCCTGATTGGTGACACCGTTATTGAGTAAGTTTTGCAGCTCTTGAGCTAAGAACATGACAAATTTCATTTTATTTGCATATTAAGCTCCGAAAACTTTATTATTAATTGAGATATATATATTTGTATTGTTCTTCCTGCAGGTTTTGCTGTTGGCCTGCGCATGATAAAGGTCTCCATTCCCGCCTACAAACTGCGTGGCGAGTCCGCGTTTCTGGAGTGCCAGTATGAGCTGAACCGGACGCACCACACGGTCACGGGTCTGCAGGGCCACTCGGACCATGGCCACGGTCACCAGACGCACGCCGGCGAGTTCCACTATCCGGATGGCGATGCGCTGGAGGACGAACGCTCCTCGTACCGCTCCAGGATGCGACAGAACCAGCGGCAACATGGCCAGCGGCCCCGGCAGCGTGAGCCCATCGCCATGCGTCAGTACCAGAGTCAACAGAGCCACCAGCAGTTGCCGGCTCCGCCGGAAAAGTCGCCGTACGGACACAGTGTTTACCGGGGCAGTGCCGCCTCCGGATATCTGGGTGCCGCCCATGTGGGCGCCAGTACGCACAGCGGATCCGTGTCCGTGAGCAATGGGAACAATAACGGCGGTCCGGCGGCCTATATGCCCGACTTCGATCGGGCGGACAGCTTCGATGATAGTCACGATCGCGAGGAGGAGGAGGAGGACGAGGACGAGGAGGAGCAGACCGAGGAGGGCGAGGCCCTGTACGCCATCAAGTGGTACAAGGACAACGAGGAGTTCTACCGCTACGTGCCAAAGGCCCGGCCGCCGAAGACCAGCTACCGCGTGGACGGCGTGCGAGTCATTGTGAGTACTCACCCCAAGTATTCCGAAGAAATATTAGAAAAAATTATAAGAAAAGAAGGGCACTGTATTTTGCATTTCCTAAGTCCTATTTTTCTCAAATCAAGCATCTGTATATTTTTTTATAGCTGCCTGTAGAATTTACAATTGTTTAATGCTAATGTCCTTGCAGGAGGAGCTTTCGGACGCGAGTCGCGTTCTGCTGCGCGGACTGACGCTCAACTCGACGGGATTGTACCGCTGCGAGGTGTCCGCCGAGGCGCCCAACTTCTCGTCGGTGCAGGGCGAGGGGCGGATGGACATTGTGTGTAAGTACGCCCTATCCAAATGCCCCATTCGTATGGCAATCTATTCAAAGTCACGTTCCGCATTTGCCTGCCTCGATTTTATTATATTTTGTTGCACCCCCCGCAAGCAGCAGCCACACAACCGAGCAAATGTTTGCTCGAAAAATTTCACATCAATTACAGGCAAATATTGAGAGCGCAAATACAGGACAAATGCGATGGGGTGAGGGTGGGCAGGAGTGGGTTTTAAATCAGGACCTCCGTCGTTATTGGCATCACAGAGCCGGATCTTGTTTGCTTATTTGTTCGGCAGCATTTCGATACATACCCAAATCCAATGTGAATAGTATTCATTTGTATTTTTGTACACAGATTTTTGATTCAAGCTGCAAGGAATTTCAATAAGCGGCTAAGAACTCAGAGAACTCAATGCCTGAGTGGGAATTGATACGGGATTTTATTGAAATTACTAGTTGAAATACGTAAGACAAATAGGATTTTAATATGCCAATGAATGAAACTCGAATTAAAACCAGTCGCTCATACTGTAAACGAAATGCATTAAGAGCTGAAACGCATAAAATTATCCCTGCTGTGACCTTCATTCGATCTGCCCTAATACTTTATTATTTTTGGTAAGAGCTATAGCTGTTTTAAATTGAATATTTAAAAGCCTTTTCGTGGCTCTGTTTACCATTTCTGCGGTCCACTTTCCGCCACAAGCTCACCCACACATTCACCCACATATAGTATATATGTATATATATATTCTGATTCGGATCGAGTTTATTTTTGCAGCTTCTGCCGGCTTTTGCTTTTGGTCGACTAATGCGACTGCCGCTGTTGTTTGTTTTGGCTTTCTTTATCGTGCCGCGCGGGCGGAAATGCTTTTAAAAAGTCATTCATAAGCTTTAGTTTCATAACAGCATATTTTTGTAATCCAAGCCGGGTCCCTGCATTTTTTAACGCTTTACACACGCGCTAAACTTTGCTTCTTTCCGCTCTGCCCCCCCTTTTTTCCCTCTTTTTTTTACTATTTTTATTTACTTAAACCAAATGGCCAGCGGCAAAAGGAATATATAAAAACGGTAGACCGGCAAAGGCGGGAAAAGGGATTGCGGGGCGGTCACGCCAGCGATTTATAAGTTAAAATGCCATTTTAATGGATATTTCCGCAGTCTGGCCGCTTACAACATATTTTGTGTAGTCCCTGAACACCCAGAAAACTCCACAACCCACTTTGCAATTGGAGTTGTGTTGCTGTTGGTTTATCTGTGTGTTTTATGTTCTATTTGAGCAGCGAAAAAATATTTATTTGTATATCCCATTGAAATCGTCTGTGCAAAAAGGGGAAAGGCCCCCTTTCCCCACATAAAACGAAGAGTGTGTGTGCTGGGTAAATATTTGCCGAGCAAAGCAACACAAAAAAATTGTTAATAAATTACTCGACCAAGGGGCGAAAGCCGCAGCAAATATTTATTGGCAACTGGTTTGGGGTTGGACTTTTGGCCATGTGAATATGGGAAATGGCCAGCAAATGGACGCAGTTCAAAGCCACGCCAGATAAAATCAGAAGGGATAATATCGCGCATTAATCCGCCCATTTTATTTATGCAAATCTTGTATCCATAATTGATGTATCCTCCACTCCACATCCATTTCAGTTCTGCCGCGCGATGGACCGCACATCAGAGGACAGCAATATCAGTATCAGATCGGCGAATACTTGTATTTAAATTGCACGTCGGGCAAATCGCATCCGGCCTCGCATTTGCAGTGGTTTGTCAATGAGCAGCCGGTGAGTTTGTTAACGCCCTTCATTCATTTATATATATGTATATATGCTTCCCTTAGTTCGCCCTCTTTTTGCCAAATAAAAAGTTACAACATTTACCCCTTTTATTTGGGCTCCGCACCTAAACGCTGCTGTGCTAATCAAGAGCAGGGAAAAATGTAGAAATTATGCATACAGTAAATATTTAAGCCTCTAACAACGCGGCAGACAGCGAGAAGGAGTTCAGGAGCACGGGAGCAAAGTGGACTCAGCTGGGCAGGTTGTTGAAATAATTTCATGAACAAAACTCATGTAGACGGGCAGGCTTCGAATACATTTTTCGGTCTTTCTTCCCTTTTGGCTTTGGCATGTTTTATGGCCCGATGTCGGCAGCTTAGGGTAGGTTACGTCAGGTGTATACATATATACGTGTATATATTGGCTGAGTGGGGGTGATGGTGTTGGGGCTCAGAATGGGGTTTCTTTAAAACTGGTTGGTACTGGGCCATCCATCTGGCCGAAAGCTCGTTACATGTCTGCCGTGGCCGGAACACAAAAATCGAGAGGCGGCGGCGAGTGGGTGGCGCACTGCATTTTATCGTCGACGCTGACTACATGGCACTCAAATTGTGTGAATCGAGGCGTTAAGGTACGAGTTAGTTCATTGTACCATGCTGACTTCCCCCCAACTACAAAAATCCTGGAATACGGTGGGTTCGTGCCTCTCGTTCGCTTTGTATAAATACGAGAAAAATCAATAAGTGCGATTAGGCACGATTCCCGGTTTATTTGCCTTCCAACAATGGCAGCTGGAATCACCATCCCTCTTTCCTCACCCGTTCCTGAATAATGAAGACCACCCTATGATATCCGCTACCCGAGCATCCGTCAAAAGTACATACATATATAGGGATAGGAGGCAGCCTGGAGAACAATGAAATTGAGGAGGACTCATTTGATAGCATTTGTCTGGCCGCCTACGACAACATGTCGTATACGCGCTGCCCTGCAAGGCATTCCTGCAATTTGCAATAAAAGTGTCCATCTTGAGCTGGGGCCAAGATATTCTCGCAAATGCCACGAAAAACTTCTAATATAACTGCTTTGGCCAGCCCGCAAAATGCGTGGAAATAAATTTTTGGCGGCATCTTGGGTGAAAGTTTCCGGAACGCGCCGGGCATTCAAAGTGCCTTCTGTTTTATGACCAGTACTCCTAAATTTCCCTCTGTTTTGGATGGCAGCAGTGCTATGGACAGCTGACGGCATTACTAGCATGTTTGTTGTGTCAGCAGCGAACCGGAATCGAAATCGAAATCGGACTTTGCAGTTTTAATTTATGCCCTTAAAGTTTAAAGCGAGGCACAATGGCAAAGCATTCGGCTGAAGGCAACCAATCGCCTAACAAATGGCAACAATTTCGCTGGCAAAGTGCTAACCAATTCCCCCTCCGCCCCAAAAACCCCAAACCCCAAACCCCGAGGACAGAACGAATTCGAATTCCCATTCCGATTACCCACGCAGAACCCAATTTCGAAGCAAATCGAAAAAAAAAAGTAGCAGCAGGGAAAAGTTCAAGTTATTTATTTGAGCGTTTCACATTTTTTATCAGGTCTGCACATTTTTCTTATTTATGGCAAATGATTTTATTTCTTTTCGAGCCAAGTTTAAGTGCAGCCCCCCTATCCATTTGTTCAACAACCCCCACCCCACTCCATCGCCTACCGCTCCACTTCCGCCCCTCGTGAAGGCAGTGCACTCTGCTGACAGCAGCAAACACTGAAAGGGAGGAATTATCAAGCTCTTGTAATTGTAACCTTCATTGGACTTGGAAGTCGCACTCGGAGACGGCGGCATAGACGGAGACGAAGACGGAGTCGGAGGCTGTTACTCCAACTCCGAATCCCCGGCTTGGAACACAATAGCGTCCCCTCAAGCATTCGCCAGACATGTTCCAGACACGCCCATTGCGGGTCCCGTTTCCCGCCTTCCGTTTCCGTTGCTCATACGCCGCGTGTGCCAACCCCTAGTACTTGATGGCAGGAAACTCCCGATTCAGACTTTTAATTCCGCTCGTACACGGCGAGCAAATTGGAATTAACTGCAGAAAACGAAAATGCTGGCTGGTAATTTTTCCAAGCCTGGCATTTGGACTAAATCCTCATCAGTTTTTATAATATGCGTTCACATTGCTGAAAGCGTTGTCATTCTCTAATTGTCATTATCTCAATGAGCATATGTCTGACGCTTGCTATTTTGGTAATTGATTTAAGACAGCTATCATTTTCCTCAGAAATCAATTATTAAACGACATTTAACTACCACATCATGCTAGTCTGATTCTCTGAATTTTGTCTCTTATATTTGAGCCGATTAAAAACTTAAGACTGAGACAAAATCAGACGAAGAAACAGCACAAATTGAATTCAAAAGGACTTAAATTAAATCTACTAGTGGAATCATTTTTTCAAAGAAATCCTTATCGGCAGTGCAGCATTTAAGCCCCCTCATCCGTCTTATTTCAGATCCTCGACGAGCACTACCTGCACAAATACAACGACATCGTGCACAAACACGGGCTAATCACCTCGACATTGGGCCTGCAGCTGCCGCTGGAGCCGCGCCACTTCCACGAGGGCGACATGCGCGTCAAGTGCCTGGCCAGCATATCGCCGGTGCTGTGGAAGGGCGGCAAGGAGAGCGTCCTCCAGCGGCGACCGGGCATCATCGACAACCGCGAGGCCATGCTGCTGGGTGAGTGACCTGGCACGAAGCCATTGCCCACTCCTACTCCTCCTCCTCATCCTCCACTCCTAACTAATTCGATTCGCTGTCATTTGCTTGCATTTCTTTGCCACAGTCAAAGGTGCGGCTGGGCACTCGGAGAGCAGTTTCCTGCGAACGCTTACCATCGCCATCATCCTGGCCAGAACTGGGCAGTGGCTACTCGGCGCGGAGCTGACCTAAGCCACAACGCCAAGACGCCGGATGGCAACCCCTTCGACTCGATTCAATTAACACGCATTCATTTCAATTCAATTCAATTCAATTCAATTGCAATTGCAGAGCATAAATGGTGATTTTGTATACTTTAAGTGTAATATCCTTAGTTCTTAAGCGGCAAGAAGCGTTAAGAAGCGACGAGAAGGGAAAAAAAGAGAAAAGAAAAACAGACAAATTGGGTAAATGTGTTATAGCATGTAAAAATCATTAAGCAACGCGAGTGGAAGGAAACGAGTTAAATAGTATTAAAAACAGATCCCCTTCGGAACGCAAAAAGTAAACTCATGCGCAGAGAGGCGCACAGAATTCAATTAGTAAAATTGTTAAGTAACTAAATTCGAATCCCATATATATATATATATATATATGACATATCCCCCCGCCCTTCGTTCCCGAATCAAGCCCAGCTGAGGGTTCGTTGTGCGTAATTTCTGTGTAAATACTTGAATGGAACGACAAAGTCTAAGGCAAACTTTGGACTTTTGTCAAATAATGTCTGAGTGGCATCAATTTCGAATGGTAGCTGGAAACTTTCCCATAACAGATGCTAAAACTACATAATTGCAAAAAGCAAAAACAAAAAAACAAAAAGGAAAAAACAAAAAACAAATGGGGAAAAGTATGCTGGAAAAGTGTTCTTTTCCCCTCTTTTAGTTACGATTCTAGCAAGTATTTGCTTCCTGACTCTGAAAGTATTTCCAATTGTATTTAGTTTTGTAAATTAAGACCGTAAGGGAGAAGGGAACTTGAAATTAAATTATATTGTTGATGGATCCATTACCGATGGCCCCGAAGTTGAGAAGCTTTGAGTTGCCGCACATCCTAGTTGTATGAACTGTATAAAAGAGAACCTGGATATGTGTCATATCCGTATTGTTAAGAACCTTTGCTAAACTAGAACTATAAGTTAGGTGTTTAAGTTGTAGCAGAACTGTCCTTGCCCCTTTCCCCTGGAAAATATTCCCCCATCCTGTGTGTAGCGATACCTAATGGATAAAGACTCCCGAAAGATATAACTACTATATATGATGATATGTATATGTATACAGTAAATGAATACGACAAGACCCCTTTTTCCCCCCAAAGAGTGTTTAAACAAATATAAATGTGAAAGCAAACACGGAGTTGTCTTCTTATTTTCCGCGCTACCGGCAGAGATCGCACAGATACGCAACCGGATACGGAAATGTTATCTGCTACACGCACACGGACCGTACAGCAACCATTAACACCTGAAGGACCAAAGTTGCTCCACTCCCATTTGCCACCTCCCCACTTTTGCAGAGGTGTTAAAATCGTGGCTGCCTCTGCAGGGCCAACAAAGGAGATACAAAAAATTATATATATACATATATATGTATATATATAGAACATAAAAGCGGCAAAGTTAAAATAACACGTACAAATTTTGTATGCAAACAAACCGCAGCGCGCACACACACACACACACAGACACCCAACCACACACACGTACTCACTGCTACAAATACACACGCACGGAGTGGCGGCGAATGGAAAAATTGCGTGCAGCCTTTTAGGCGCTGCCGGCTAACACAACGCGGTTCCCTTTTATGTGCCATTGTAGCCGGCTTCTGCCATTCTGCCCTTCTTGGTCTTCGTGGCCAACATTTTGACGGCGCACTAAACTTTATGCGCGGCACATAAATAGGAATGCACGCAAAAAACTTTCACAAAGCTAGTGCCCAAATAAAAACAGTGGAGAAGCGCGAATAGGTCGGCACACTTTTGTTTGCTTTTTTTTTTTGGGTTTCTGGGGGGGGGGGCGGAGATGAGGGCTAACCGAGGGGCGGTCACACGCAAATGGTTCGGGTCAGAATGGTATTCATGCGTGGCCCGCGGCAATTCAGGCGATCCTGTTTACCTTGCGTATGCCTCTTCCCAACCAAATCCAGTCCACCTGGCCAACCAACCGCACACCACCACCCACTAACACCCACTACCAACCACCACCACCCACGGGGTCAATCTAATCTGCTTCTGCACTTGGCCAGTTTGGTCAAGATTTATGTGTGCCTTGCATTGCATAAGCGGCGCCATTTAAATGTCTGGGTTTGAATTGCTACACCGAGAGAAAATGCCATTTTTAGCTTCAATTTTATTCTATGGAATATTTGTTTGCTCAAAAGTAATTTATGGATATTTTTATTTATAGAAAATATTTTTGAATATATGCCTTTAAATCAACTAAAGTCACATTCCCTTTGCGTTTTAAAGTGTTGCAACTTGCCACTTACCCAAATACAACAACTTAGCCATCATATGTTCGGGCTTGTCGGAGCTGTGGGCGTGGTCAGTTGGTACAGGGCGGTGAATTGTCGGAGGGGCGGAGGTAAAAATTTATGGCCAGCGATTGCGAAGCTGATAAATTTAGTTTGCACTCAACTGGGCGCGGTCTTAGCCTCACAGCGATGGTGTTTGAAATTATGACGCGTCAATTGGCGGGGGCAAACAGTGCCGCCCAACCTCAGAACCCCTGACTATCAGAACCCCTGACTATCAGAACCCCTGAACCACGCAACCACTGCACCACTGCACCACTGTACCACCCAAGCAGCCAGTTCAGCAACCTCTTTTGAAGGAGCTGCGTGCGGAAGTGGCTGACTAAATTGCAGCTGGCTAAAACAACAATTGCTTTTGATTTAAGTTGCATTAAATTAGTTTCCACACGGCGCCTGATTAATGAGTGCAGCGAACTTTCTGACAGCGCCAACTTGCCGCCAAGGAAGTGGGCGTGGCACGACAGCCAGGTGGGGTCCTGCCGCAGACACTTAATCAAAAAGGCGGCGCTGAAAGAAGGTGATCAGTGGGCACGTGGCAGATGGCGATTTATGACCACTGGCCGCTGCACGGAAAATTTAAAAAAATATGAAAAGTTTTCCGCATTGATTTGCGAAATCAAGTTGGATGGCTGGAATAAAAAGGTTAACACAGTGTTCATGCATTGCCATGCATAATTTATTATGCCACTCCCGATGCCTGTTAAAGGCAAATCAAAATGCACTTTATTGCACAACGAATGAAATGAAATGCAGCAAAATAATATGCCATTGCCGTCATTTTCTCGTCGATTGAAATGCAGAAGCGAAATGGCTGGAAGAACAGTGGGTGGTCCTGTGGCTCTGCTGACCACTTTGGCTATTTGCATAATATTGATTCCTTTTGCCAGCCTCGGAGCCTCCAACCATCGAACACGAGTCCGTAATGTCATTTCGAGTGTTTCATGCCCACCCACGATGCCACGATGGCCGCGAGCCATGGCATCACATCAGCAGCAGCATCCTTGACATGGACTATACAAATAAATTCTGGCCAACAAATTGGGTAAATGGATGGAGCTGCATCCCCCAACCCAGCGAGCATATGAAAGTCATGAGCCCCCACAATCAGCGCCGCTCTTGAGCTTCCGGGCTGGAAATTATGCAAATTGAGGCGCAGGCTGATGAACTCACGCCTCAGCCAGCTGCCAATAGAAAAACGCATTTGGCCGATGTTCGGTAATTAAGAGAGCCCGTTGGTGCGTTGGCCTGATGGCCAGTTGGCCTAGTCATTGAAAAACTGGACGATAAATGCTAAAATGAAAGCTGCCACGTTCAGTAGTTCCAGAGGAGGAGGAGCAGAAGTGGGCCACTTCTAATGAGGTTCTGCTCTCGAACGGCCGGCCACCGGATTCGAGTGGGTTCGTCTTCGCACAGGTCACATATGGCAGCATGATCTTGCTGCACTGAACCAACTACCATACAACCCATCCACATAGCCAGTCGCTTACATGGGCACAACTGGTGACATTTGCATGCGAAACTGACTCGTTACGTTATGAATACCAGAGTTTCGAAAAGGCCAACAGCAGGTCAGCTGGAAACTGCAGTGGGTCTCGTATTTACGGCCCAAATTAGCGGTCGAATGATGCACTTTGTGCCGTCTCCCTGGCTCTGACATGCTTATTCCACTGACAAGAGAACCGAGCACGAGGCTCGCGGATATTAAGCCTTTGATTGATGGCCGCGAAATGTGGTAATAGTTTTCGCTGGAAAAGCTCTGGGGGTTGTGCACAATTTCAATTAGCCTGACACCCAATTGGGGGGGCGGTGTTGCCTTGTTTTCACTGGTGTGTGTGGGGTTTTAAGAAGGGGTGGGGCAGGGGGGTTGCCTGCACAAAGGCATCCACATAAAGTGGTTACAAGTATGCGGCAATTAGCATTTAACGAGCACCACATGCCAGCCACAAAGGCAGGACACGGCAGTGTGTCCTCAGACACTGGGGGAGTCCTGTCGACATAATAATATACACACAACTACAAGTAGCACACCCCAACACCAGCACCAACACCAACATCAGATGGGTAAAGTGTGGGTAAAAGGACAAAGTCATCGACAAAATACATGGGTCCCTGGGCAGAAAACTAGAAAACTCTTTTGTTGTCCCAGTCAACAATTTGAACCCCTTCCAGCCACGCCCCCCGCCCGGACCAAAAACAAGCAGCTGCCATTGCCAGGCTGCCACCCACAAAAATCCTGATTACTTAACTAAATATGGCAGCTTATGGCGGGACACGGCCAGTGGCCAGTGGCACTAAACTCTCTGATTTACACGATTTGCATACGCTCAGCCAGAGGCGGAACATTCGAGCGCACTGCGAGGCTTTAATTAGCATTCGCGGGGCTTTATCAGCCGCCAGCTGTCCACCTGACCCCTTCGAATATCCAATGAAGGCCAGGACAATGGCGGCTGAAGGCTTAAAGTTTCATTAACAACACAAAGGCGGCTTTCCTCTGGGCACCAAAAGCTTGACCGTATTTTTTTCACTGAACGGGAATTTCGTTTATAGTGACCCAATTATACAAGTTTCCACGACAGTCATGCTATTATCTTTAATGAAATTAATGACTCAATGTTGCATTTAATCTAAGTGCTGCATTTTAAGCTTGATTCTCGGAAATCTTTACTTTGGCCTTATTTACAAGTGCTTTTAATGGCACACATAGCAATGAAAGTAAAGCAAATTCCCTAAAACCAAAGCAAATACTCCAAAATGTGCCTAAGCAGGTATAGTAGTAAATTGGAAAGTGAAAACCGCAAACACGGCTAATTAAGTTTGTCCTGCCCCGAAATAAAACTTTCCCTTGTGACCCACTGGGAGCCCATTCCCTAGCCGAGTTCATTAGCATGTCCCGTCTTCAATAATAACTAAGGGCAAAGACAGGCCAAGGCCCTGGAATCTATAGTCTTATCAGTGTACTCTTATCTGGAATACATAAATTCCAGGCTCGACTTGGCGTCTGCAAAGTTTCTTCGGTTACTTTGTTACTGCAGGAGAAGGAGGATGAGATGAAGACCTCCGGTGGAAGGTGGTGGGGCGCTAATTAAGACACGCAAAGTGCGGCTCTAAGACAAATGGTTCCGTGGCACGTAAGCGGCGCGTCAATCTTGGCCAGAGGCTATGGAACTTGGGCCATGGGTCGAGTCGGGTGTCCCGATGCCCAAACAATACCCAAGCGACGCCCGCAGGCTCAGACATTTTCTCAGACTTTGGACATGTTTTGTTCTCGAAAAGTTGGCCAGCCAAACTCCCCGACCGCCGATTTGACGCCTCGTAAAAAATGTCAATGAAGTGATTTATAAAAGAGGCGCAAAGCAAATATGCTAATGCGTCTCTGTTAATGAAAGTTTTTAGCCTCACAATTGTACTGCCTTGGTCAACGGGGGTCAGCGGCATATTAGCCAGCCTACAATCTTGGCTCGAACATAATGTCTTCATTTTTTTTTTCACCGATTTGGTTTTGCGTGCCTGGAGTTGCACATTAGACTTTAATGCCATATTTTATGCTGCCAGAATTTACATAAATTTATTGTGTTTGTGTGTGGCTGTGCGGGTACTAATCAAATCAAAAGAGTGACGGGCCTTCGCTTCCCTCTTTTCTCTGAATTACTAAACAGACATGCAAACTTCTCTAGAGGTTTTGACTCAAGCCAAAGTCGCTGTCTCCCTCCCACACCAATACACTCACATCAATACACTTAAGCTGTTGGCAGTCATGTGCGAAAAAATAGTAATAAAAAGAAATAATAATTATTATTATGAATCTGATAATGAGCTTAGTATAACTCACTTAAGGACTTACGTTTGCGTTCTCCAATCATTTGTAACAGAAAAATCTGCAAAACATTTCTTTCAGATCCAAACCACTGCTATTATCCTGGGCATAGCTGTGTGTGTTTAGATGTGGTTAGAAAAATAGCAGGCCACGTTGCGCATACGACGCGTTGCCTGTTGGCAAGGGGCCAACCAACCAAAACAACAATGCAGTCTCAACAACAACAATGGCAACAACAATAACAAGAGTCCTGGCCTCTGCCAGCTCCATTGTTGTCCTCCTTGGCTATATTGTATTTTTTCCTTCGCCCGAATAACGGAAGGCGTTCCAAGGAAGGCGCATGTATAATTAGAGCTATGAAGCATGTCCGGTGAAGTTTGGCATTTAAATGTGGCAGCAACAACAACAGCAAAGGGGTTACGAATTCAAAAATGAATTTCCTTTTTTGAGCACAGGATAGGGAATTTTGTTACGAATTCAACGAGATATAACATTCTACTTTTGGTCAACTACATTTATTGCTATCGAAAAAATAGTGCTTTTTTTTATCAAAAAAATATAAAAAAAAATTTTATTAAAAACGTGATATCTTCAATCGGGGCTTTCGCCATAACTTGGTGACAGAGCTAAAATAAAGAATGTTTTGTGCTGCTAATAAACATAGCTAACTATGTCTATCCCTACTTTTTCGGTTTTCGTAAAAATAAAATTTGACAAATTTTTGAATTTTCGATAAGGGGTACCATCATCAAAATTTGCGAAAAATGGCCAAAAATTAGCATTTCAATGTATGTACATGGATCGATAGGGATTTTTTTTACGAATTAAACGAGCTATGGCATTCTACTTTTGGACAACTACTTTTATTGCTAGCGAAAAAATAGTGCATTTTTTTTATCAAAAAAATATAAAAATATTTTTTTGCCAAAAACGTGATATTTTCAGTAAGCGTTTTCGCCATAACATGGCCAAAAAGCCACCAGCTAAAATGAAAACCGCTTTGTACTGCCAATAAACATAGCTAACTATACCAACCATTTTTTTCTTATAATTTAAAAAAAAAAAAATTTTTTTACGAATTTTCGCATTTTTATTAAGGGGTATCAGGGCCAGCCAGCAGCAGTAGCAGAGGTAGCCTGATCGCCATTTTGCCATTTCCAAGTTTGAAATTGGGCAGAGCCCCACAAGAGCCACCATTGTTGTTGGTGCCCAGATATATTTTATAATGCCACAAACATGCACGACTACCCCCTTCCCCCTCCCACATGCAAGTGTATGTGTGCACTCCGTTTAGTTTACGTACTGCGCCTCTGCATGCAAACAGAACACGGAGTGCATGGAGCAACTGGAGGATACCCCACCGTCCGGCCAGGAGAACCTAACCAACCGAATCCCGGGCTTACCAAAGGAGCAGAGCAGGGAGAAGGGAAAGCGGAACAGGAACTCTGTGTGCAACTTTATCTTTTGATTTATACAATAATAAACACAAATGTGCACAAAAGTTCTTTGTACTTTGTTCTTTGCTCTGGCAAAGCGGCAGAATTCCGAAAGTTAAATCGGAAAATGTTTACATGAGCAGTTGACTCCTGCTAATTGGAAGTCCTGTCAAAAGCCACTCCTCTTCGGGGAGAGTCCTTCTCGTTGCATATTACAACAGCTTATTTCTGAGACTTACGACCGGCCAAATGCCGGTCCTCCTCCCTGTGGGTCAAACGAGACCGGCTGTCCATTAAGAGGGATGCACCGAAAACAGCAACGAAAACAGCACCGAAAACATCAGCGACACACGAAGGCGGATCGATTTTCAATTGTGCCCCACTGAAGTTGGGTTGCCGGCGGTGGGGGAGGGGGGCAATTCAATGAATCGTAAGTGGCCTGGCCCTCCCACAGAAGTGTGCCCTAACCCATTAAATGCAAGCAACTGCAATCGAACACGCAACCCTTGGCGCAGTCACAAAACGTTAATGCAACTGAGCCGACGGGCCACAGTGTTGCCAACTTGATAAGGCTCTTTAAAAATAAATCCCAAAAGTAATGATATTTTTAAATAACATTTTCAGCTTACTACTTATTAAATTGAATTATTTTTACTTTAAATAGACATACAGCTGGCTATTTTTGGAGCTCTGTAATCGTCATCACTGTCACCGAAAATAGGAATGTTAAGACTCCGTGCTCCATGCACCAAGTTCCATATTCCACGTGGGCTCCCATGTGCCGGCGGTGGTGTCAATGTGGTGCACATTAAGCTTAACACCGCTTAAACGCGAGCACCGCCGAAATGCCACTTTAAGGCGCTGCCTGTAATGGCCGCCAACTCACTGGCATTCGCGTTCTCATTCACATTCTCATTCACATTCTCATTCGGTATTCGACGGAGGCGCCGCGTAATAATGTTAAATGTCAGGTGCAATGCAGCTGTCCCTGCCGCAATCGAAGTGGCTCTGCAAGTGGAAATGGAAATGGGAGTCGAAACCGGGAGTGAAACCCGGAGTCGAAGCGCACCAGCAGGCACTAATTAAGTTGCCCGCCAGCCGCGTAACTGCCATAAAATATGCGCAGTGGGAATTCGAATTCGGATCCGGAGCCAGATCGCTTTGTCGGCCCAGGCCAGACCCTCATCGCAGTTGCAGTTGCAGTTGCAATTGCAATTGGAGTTGCAACGCCAGTCGTACGTTGTTTATGGCATCGGGCTAAGCGAAGTCGACGCGAGTCAAGAAGTTCTCCATTTGTTTTCAGGCTTAAATTTACACGCCACATGCAACCAGAGATGTGCCGTGGGAAGGGTACGGATGTGGGTCCTGCCCCATCAGTCGGAAGCGTGGGAGTCGTAGATAAATGTCTTACTCAGCCAGGAGCAGTGCCCACCACCAACCGGCTTTAAGAAAGCGAATCAAACAATCGTGTTGCTTGGTAAAAAATATTTACTTACATTTAAGATATAAATTACTAGTTCTATTAGGAGTGGAGAAGGAGAATCGTTCTTACAACTAATTTTCGGCAGGTGTCGAAGTCGTCACTTTGATCTCCTCGAGGTTTTTGTGTGCGTTCTCATCTATCTGTGATTTCTGTTTGACAAGAGCGGGAGTTTTTGGTTTTGGTCGCAGGAAGTAGTCGAGACCACCGAAAGGAGCCTCAATTAGTAAGTGCATCACATAAGCAAACAGCACGGCAAATCCAAAGGTGGACCAGAAGTTGAGCATCTAGAGAGATTATGAGCACAGTTTAAGATATCAAATGTTACCGCAAAATGTTGAAATACTTACAATGGTGTAGTTGGAGAAATATGCATTCACTCGCATGCTTCTCACATTGATTTCCTGGAAGAACATGTGCCACATGTACACGGAAAAGGATAGTCTGGATAGCGGTTGCCACAGCGGGGAGGAGAGGAAACTATTGGCCAGTCCTCCGTATCCATTCATGCAGGCGAAGATCACCCAGCAGAGGGCCATGCTCCAGCCCACTCGAGTAAGAGTGTAGTAGGAAGCCTCCGCAAAGGTGGACAGATCTGGACCCGTCCACTTGGCGTACGGGAGCAGGGCGAAGATCGAGGTGAAGAACATGGCCAGGCAGAGGATCCATCCTGACCACACGGCCACCTTGCTAAGCTGGATCTTCTTTCCCCTGTTCAAGTGCAGAATGTAGCCAAAGAGAAATCCTGTCAACCAAGGCGTAGCATGGGTATGGGTAGCAAAATACAAATCCTTTTGTGCATCTAATGAAATATTCCTAGACAAATATAAGTGGTATGAAAACCAATTTACAAAATAAAAGTAAAACTATTTTTTCATACTTGAGCACCAGGGAGTACTTGTTGACCATTATGGTGGCAAAGAGACAGCCGGAAAGTAAAACGATTAGCACGAAAATGCCAGCAGCCGCTTTCTTTCCCCACTTGTAGAGCGCGATAAGCAGGATCGGCGATAGGATGAATAGCTGCATGTCCACCGACAGATACCAGGAATGACCAACGCACTAAAGTCCAACGAATTGATATCAGTTTATGATTGAGATAAGCACAGACCAGGACCTACCGTTTCGTTGGTGTAGTTATTCACGAAGAGCAGAGTCCAATACCAACCATTTTCACAATCCACCGTTCCCGAGTACCCACTCGCAAATCGAGGTCCGTCTGCTACGATTGGCATGAGTTTCATATACATCACAATGGCCATCGCCAAAAGGGGGACGATGCGGATGAAGCGATGTAGGTACATCATAGGCACGTTCAGTTTACCTTTCGTTCTATGGAGGTAATCCAATATCATCATGGAACGTTTAAAAGTAACTTAAGAGTCGACTTACCTATCCATCAAACGCAACGGAATCAGAGCCACCAATAGGCCGCCGAGGACGAAGAACGAATCAACAGCGAAAAAGCCATGCAGAATAAAACTGGCATATGGTGTCTCCTCCCACTGTACAATGATTCATTTATAACATATAAATTGAATTATATGAAATTTATAAATTCTTACCGAGATAACATGGAAGAGATTGATATTTGAAGCAAAAGCTGTCATTACATATTGATGGCAGTAGACCACCCAAATGAGCGACAGGCATCGAATTCCATGAAGACAGTCGATCACATTTGGATTAGAATTGACTTCTACAATGCGAAATAGAGCTCGTGAGTGGGCCCTAGCCGAAAATATCTTTACAATGGTGGGAAGTTGTTCTGAAAAGTTCGCTAATCGTTTAGAGAATTTATTCGGATCGATAAGATTTTGTTTACTCACCCTGATTCTTCACCAGACAGTAGTCCCACAACGTAAACAAAGCCACTAAGCAGAACATCACCGATAAGATCACTCTGTAATCAGCAGCATTAGCCGACTATTGATTAGAAAGTCTGCGCAGCACTTACATCATAAAAATGGTGAGTCCGTCCCAGGGTTCACTTTCACTAGTCTGGCAACTGGACTCGCTGATACTCATGGCCGAGCTGGGAATAGTGACGTTAAGCAGTTGTTTCATCAACGAACCCACAAACGTGTTCATCTGAGTTGCCGAGCAGGAAGCCGGCAGGCAAGTGGCAGTGTTAAAACGCCCAATAATCGAGCTCTGGACTCCCAGCGCCTGGGCAGGAGACACTGAAAGAAAACAGTACTTTCCCTGGATGGTTCTGCCCAGGCTGACTTCCTTGTTGATGTTGAGGCACTCGTCGAAGTTTCCCAGGTCGTACATGTTTCCCGTGAGTAGACCAGATGGCTTGGAACCCCAGGCGTCGAACACTGACGCAATACAGATAGTACGGCATTTAAAATCCCACTCGGTTTCGGTTTAAAGTTCACTTACTTTTCAGTGCCCAGTATTGGCCATTTGATAGTCCAGTCATTAGCGCAGCTAAATCGCTTAGGCACAGCATATCCTCCAAACCTGGAGCTCGGGAGTCCAGAGTGCTTAGCTCCTCCACATCAAACTTCATTCCTTGACCAACAAAATCCAGGGCAAAGGCTCTGAGTTGCGTGACGCGCTGGATATCTGACAGGACATCTTCGTCATTCGGTCGTCCTGCATTGATGACGGCAAGCCCGCAAAGGAAAATTACTCCGACTATGTTCACCATAATGGCACAACTCGTATTAATGGTTTCTAAGCGAACTGGGACCCCTTTTATATGCGAATTAATAGGAGATAAGCACCGTCTACAAGAACCATCAATGACATTAGTCATTTCAAAACCGATTAAATGGAAAACGACCGATAAGCCAATCTTTGCTTATCAATGTTTTCAAAACTAAGTACCAATAGAAACTTGGTAAGATTAAGTACACGAAATCTCTGTAATCTATCGCGCAAGTCATAAATAATGTTATGCACTTAGGAATATGTAAGGCACGCGGATTATTATACTCATTACTCGTAGAGTAATAGGGTACATTAGATTCTTTGAAAAGTATATAACAGATTGAAGGAAGTATATATACTCTTGACCCGGATCAATAGCCAAGTCGATCTGACCATATCCGTCTGTCTATAAAAGCTGGAAAATTGAGGATAAGCAGGCAGATTCCAGAGACATTGAAGTATTCGTTTTCGTTCGTTTCTTACCTTGCTTGGTAAAAAATAATATACGTTTATTTACTTACATTACGATATAAATTATTAGGACTAGGACTAAGATTGCAGGATCATATATCTGCGATTTCTGTTCAATAAGAACGGGAGTTCCATCCCACTCAAGTAAGGGTGTAGTAAGAATTTATTCAGATCGATAAGATTTTGTTTACTCACCCTGATTCTTCACCAGACAGTAGTCCCACAACCTAAACCAAGCCACTAAGCAGAACATCACCGATAAGATCACTCTGCAATCAGCAGCATTACCCGAAAACTGATTTCAAAGTCTGCGCACCACTTACATCATAAAAATGGTGAGTCCGTCCCTTAGACACATCATATCGCACAGAATTGGCAATCGGGAGTCCAGAGTGCTCAGCTCCTCCACATCGGAATCCCAAACTTGACCAACGAAATTAAGGGCAAATGCTCTACAAGAACATCATGGTCATTCGGTTGTCCTGCATTGATGGCGGCAATCACTACAAACACCATTAATGGCATTAGTCATTTCACAATCAACAGAATGCAAAACGCCTGAGAAGCCAATCTTTGCAGATAACAATGCTTCAAAACATAGTGGCAGTAGAGATTTGGTAAGATTAAGCACAAAATCTCTGTTATTTAAAACATCGTTATCAAACACGTGACAATTGCTTTTGTGCACCTTGGAAAATACGTGAGGCACGCGGATTAAGGAGTCACATGGTTTTTGAAACTTAATCATCAATGATATTTATTGTTGATTTTATTGAGACTTTTCGGCAAGTTGGTCAGCACTTGAGTCAGTGCCTTCCAGTTCTCTTTGGTTACTTGAGTCAACATTATCTACATTGCTTTCTCCCACTTGTTCTGAAACAGTACTCGGTTTAATCTCTGCTGGTGCTTTCATCTTCGGGCGTAAAAGGATGTCAAGTCCGCCAATAGGAGCCTCAATAAGCAAGTGCAGTAGATAGGAAAAGAGCACAGTGAATCCCATGGTTGACCAGAAATTCAGCATCTGAAAGAGGGTAATAAGATCGAAATAATTCTATTATTGATAGTACCCGTTTACTTACCACTTGGTAATTGGTGAAGTAAGTATTTGTTCTAACAATTCGTTTGTTAATTTCCTGGATGAAACTGTGCCATATGTAGATGGAATATGACAGTTTGGAAAGAGGTTGCCACAGCGGAGAGGAGAGAAAACTGTTGGCCAGACCGCCGTATCCTTGCATACAGGCGAAGACCACCCAACCAATTGCCATGGGCCAGCCCACGCGGGTCAGGGTGTAATAAGATGACACCTCGAGGGTGGTCATTAGCCAAGGCTTTCCCGACTCAATTTTGGGATAGAGTGCGAAGATCGAAGTGAAGAGCATGGCCAGGCAGAGAATCCATCCAGACCAGGCGGCTATCCAGTTCAGTTTAAACTTCCTTCCCTTATTCAAGTACATGAAGTATCCAAATAAGAATCCAATGAGCCACGGAGCAGCGTGAGTATGGGTGTAGAAATACATTTTCTTTTGCAAGGACAGGTCAAGGCTGTAAAATATACTCGTAAATAGTTGTCAGACAAACATCTTTTCTGTTATCTTACCTCTTTATAGAATAGTGGTTAACCATCATGGTGGCGAACAGACATCCAGATAACAGAACTATTAAAACGAGTATGGCAGCAGCTGCCTTCTTGCCCCATTTGTATAGAGCAAATAGCAGAATAGGAGATATGAGGAATAGCTGCATGTCCACCGCCAAATACCAGGTATGATCCAGGCACTGAAATATTACGGTTTTGGTTCACAGACTTCATTAAACCACTATAAATCAAAGATCACCTTCCACTTACCATATCTTTGGCGAAATTAGATACGAAAAGCAGGGTCATGTACCACGTTTTTGCACATGACGCTTTCTTACTATATCCACCCTTGAAAAGTGGCCCATCGCCCAAAACACCAGTAAGTTGGGTGTAGACCAGAATAGACATGGCCAAAATGGGAAAAATGCGGACCAAGCGGCGAAGATACATTATTGGCACATTCATTCTGCCTTTGTTTCTGCAAATTGTTCCCAGTGTATTCAATGAAACCAAGAAACCTCCGATAAAGAAAAATGAATCGACTGAAAAATTTCCCTCCAGAAAAAACATTGCGAAAGGCGTTTGAATCCACTAGAAAATTAAAAACAAATTTATATAGGAGCAATTAAATATTTAATATTCCTTTGACAATATGAATGTTTACTTACCGAAAGAAAACTGAATCGGTTAATGTTTGGCGCAGAAAATACGTTATCATACTGATGAATCCAAACAACCCAGAAAAGAGACATGCACCGAATTCCGTGAAGGCATTCAATTACATTCGGGTTCGATTTGTTTTCCACAATTCGGAAAAGTGCACGCGAGTTGGCTCTGGCTGAAAACAACTTGACAGCCGTGGGAAGTTGATCTGTTATGTAAGAATAACAATAATATTAGTTTATGTTTTGGATATAGAATTATAAACATAAATTACCTTGGCTCTTGGCCAAGAAGTAATCGTACAACGTAGCTAAAGTCACGGCTACGCCCATCAGTGATAATATGACTCTGTAATCAGAAAGCCTTAGAAGCCACTTCAGTTAAAATTCCAGCCTTCTTACATTGTTAAGATGGTCAGTCCATTCCAGGGTTCCCTTTCGGCTGTCTGGCAAGAATCCTCGCTAATACTCATGGCCGTACTGGGTATAGTCACGTTCAGTATCCTCTTTAGTATCTGATCCACGAACTTGTTCATGTGAGTGGCCGAACAGGAAGCCGGAAAGCAAGTTGCGGTTTTCATTTTCACTATTCCGGATAATGAACTCTCAACGCCCAGTATTTTTGCGGGTGAGACGTCTAAAAAGCAGTACTTTCCACGCAAGCTGTCCTTCTTGATGTTGATGCACTCGTCGAAGTTTCCCAAGTCGTACACGTTGCCCGTGAAAATACCAGATGGTATGCCTCCCCAGGAGTCAATCACTGCCAATGCAAGGGTATTACTTTCAATCTCGCAGATTACTTAGATTGACTTACTTTTCAATGCCCAATATTGTCCACCTTGGAGAGCCAAGACGAGCATGGATATGTCATTGAGGCACTGAAGATCATCCTGTGTGGGCAACTGGGAGTCGAAGAGGCTCAAATCACCAAGCGTTACATTTTGAAAGTAGTCTGCGAACTCAATACCCAAGGGCTTGAGCTTCCTCAGACGCTGGAATTCTTCCAGGACACTTCTGTCCTCAGGATGTGTGGCACTGATGAGCACAAGCCCACTAAGCAGAATAAAACCGAGAATTTTAACCATGCTAACTGAATCGCAATTAATGGCCTCTGTCCAAATCGTGAGCGTTTATATACAAGCGATAACTATTGAGTGCGATAAGGGCAAGGTTGACTTATTTAAGTGGAGACTTGAATACTACTACCCTGTTTCCTTTGAAAAACGAGCCGCTGGTCTCAGTTGTCATAGTCCTAATCTTATAGTTGGCTTAACTTTTAACATGTACATAAACACGTTACGTATCTTCCTGACTTTACTGCATATTATTAATGTAAATGTAACTTAATAAATTCGGTTTCCGGACTTACGCTGTAAAAAAATTGATAAAATTAGAATGCATTTTGCAATTGCAGGGAATAACAATTGTCGCCAGGTTGAATGCGGAAAAGAATTTTTTCCATTGAAGGTCTATCAGTCGTATATTATTTAGAATTCGACCAAAAAAGATTTCGCAGAATAGTGGCCAACAGGTTGTCATTCCTAACCAGGAATCAAGTGGTCATCGGTTGGGTTTGATATTATGTTTAAGGTGATATTGTATTATACCCATAACTCGTAGAGTAAATTTGTTGAAAAGTATGTACTAGGTAGAAGCATTTTTTCGGACCCAATAATATATATATTCTTGACCAGGATCAGAATGGAAATGTCCGTCTGTCCGTCCGTCAATCCGTCCGTTAGTCCGTCCGTTTGTCCGTCCGCATGTCCGTATGAACGCCTCGGTCTTAGCAACTATAAAAGTATACTTGAAATTAAGCATGCTGAGCAAAGATGCCATTTAGAAGAAGATTTTGGGACCTAACCTGCTTAAATTCATTACTATTGGGGTTTATACTATATTCCCTTTGCAACTTGGTTTCTCAGGATTTTATTTATGGCCGCTTTATAATTTCAACAGAAATTTATTCAAGTGAGTGATTAGACCAAAAGTCGTTATCGATTGGATTGAGTTCAGCAGAAAGCTGTAATCAGTTTATGTATCATTGAAATTAAAGGAAAATTATTTTATGAATTTATTGAAATGTGGCTCTTATACCCATGTGCTCTTTCTTACACAATAAAAGTTTTTTCTGAGCACTTGGAGGTAAAGGGCAGGAACTGCAGTCAAAGTATTTCAATTGGAAGCATTATTAAGTGTCACTTGCGGTCTCACCAACTAAAAATTGCCAAGGTAAATACTACTTAAGTCATATGAAGTTAACTGATAAAACGCAATCTATGCCATTAAAGTTGTCCAAGTGACGTGCAGGTGGCCAACTTGACAACCTAATCAAAGGTAGACAATAATTTCTGGTAGCTTAGACATTCATTTATTGGGGACACCCATTGTTTCTATGAGTTTTAATAGTCTCTTTATAGTCATCACACATTTTGTTATTGTTCCTTAAATGTAATCATCAGCAGGGGCTAAATCAGTTGATTATAAGACTGTGATACATTTTGAAAGTCATCAGCGAACTCAACTCCTAGGGAACCCAGATATGAGAACCTTCGGTATTGGTTTGAAGGGTCTCATTCCTAATGTTCTGAATCTGAGTACCAGTACCCGCAATGGGTACTTGGGTAATTGTGCTACCTCCGTTTCCATTCAATGTAGTGTGGGGATAAGTGTAGCGTAGATAAACTTGTAGTTCACATGCCC
Source organism: Drosophila yakuba (assembly GCF_016746365.2). NCBI lineage: Eukaryota > Metazoa > Arthropoda > Insecta > Diptera > Drosophilidae > Drosophila > Drosophila yakuba. The sequence continues at coordinate 22,118,863 of NC_052530.2, forward strand.
CCACTGTTATCGGTTGTTATGAGCAATGAGTAAAACTTCTGGGCAGCAGGAGCAATTACCGCGTAATTAGACTATTATTTGTTATCAGGTAATCGTCATTTTGATTTACTATCAGACTGCAAGGCGTGAAAATGTTTATCTTAATATGGTGAATAAACACATAATAAACAAAAATTTATTTGAAATTAAAATGTAGTAGCGCCTGGACAAGAGGCACTAAAAGAAAACCATGTTAACCATGCTGGCTCAACTCTTATTAATGGTTTCTCAGGGAACTCGGGCCCCTTTTATATGCGAATGCGAAAAGGAGATAAGCACCGTCAAACACTACAAATACACTCAATGACATTAGTCATTTCACAATTAACAGAATGCAAAACGACTGATAAGCCAATCTTTGCAGGTACCAATGCTTTTAAAACTAAGTACCAATAGAGACTTGGTAAAGTTAAGAACACAACATTTCTCTGTTATTTAAAACAACTTTATCACAAATATGAATATTGCTTTTATGCGCCTAGCAATATATTTTAGGCACGCGGATTAAAGAGTCACATGGTTTTTAAATATATAAATCAATTATGCTATTTATTACTGTTCTAATTCAGCCTTATCAACTGGTGTTTCAACCGTTGAGTCAGCGCCTTTCAGTTCTCTTTGGTTACTCGAGTCAACATCAACTCCATGGTCTTGGCCCACTTGGACCGAATCCGTTGTCGACTTAATCTCTGCTGGTGCTTTCATCTTTGGGCGCAAAAGGATGTCAAGTCCACCAATAGGAGCCTCAATAAGCAAGTGCAGTAGATAGGAAAACAGCACTGTGAAACCCATGGTTGACCAGAAATTCAGCATCTGAAGAAGGGTAAAAAGATCGAAATAATTCTTATCAATGAGTAAATACCTGAAGACCTACCACTTGGTAATTGGAGAAGTATGTGTTTGTTCGAACTATTCGCTGGTTAATTTCCTGGATGAAACTGTGCCATATGTAGATGGAATATGACAGTTTGGTAAGAGGTTGCCACAGCGGAGAGGAGAGAAAACTGTTGGCCAGACCGCCGTATCCTTGCATACAGGCGAAGACCACCCAACCAATTGCCATGGGCCAACCCACACGGGTCAGGGTGTAATAAGATGACACCTCGAGGGTGGTCATTAGCCAAGGCTTTCCCGACTCAATTTTGGGATAGAGTGCGAAGATCGAAGTGAAGAGCATGGCCAGGCAAAGAATCCATCCAGACCAGGCGGCTATCCAGTTCAGTTTAAACTTCCTTCCCTTGTTCAAGTACATGAAGTATCCAAATAAGAATCCAATGAGCCACGGAGCCGCGTGAGTATGGGTGTGGAAATACATTTTCTTTTGCAAAGACAGGTCAAGGCTGTAAAATATACTCGTAAATAGTTGTCAGACAAACATCTTTTCTGTTATCTTACCTCCCTATAGAATAGTGGTTAACCATCATGGTGGCGAACAGACATCCAGATAACAGAACTATTAAAACGAATATAGCAGCAGCTGCCTTTTTGCCCCATTTGTATAGAGCATATAGCAGGATAGGAGATATGAGGAATAGCTGCATGTCCACCGCCAAATACCAGGTATGATCCAGGCACTGAAATATTTGGATTTTGTTCACAGTTCAGTACATTTCATTAAACGACTATAATTAAAACATCAGTTTCCACTTACCATGTCATTGGCGAAGTTAGATACGAAAAGCAAGGTCATATACCAAGTTTTTTCACAATCAGCTTTTTTGCTATATCCGCCTTTGAAAAGTGGCCCATCACCCAAAACACCACTAAGTTGGGTGTAGACCAGAATAGACATGGCCAAAATGGGAAGAATGCGAATCAAACGGTGAAGATACATTAGTGGCACATTCAGTCTGCCTTTGTTTCTGCAAGGGGATTGAAAATTCATTTGAATATAATTTTTGGTTTCCTAGGAATAAGTTAATGTTCTACCTTTCCATTACTCGCAGTGTAATCAATGAAACCAACAAGCCGCCGATAAAGAAAAATGAGTCGACTGAAAAAGGTCCCTCCAGAAAAAACATTGTAAAAGGCGTTTGAAGCCACTAGAAAATAAGGAAAATTAGTATATAATATTTCTTATATAATAAGATTTATTACTTACCGAAAGAATACTAAATCGATTAATGTTTGGCGAAGTGAATATGTTTGCATATTGATGCAGCCAAACCACCCAGAAAAGGGACATTCCCCGAATTCCGTGAAGGCATTCAATTACATTCGGGTTCGATTTGTTTTCCACAATTCGGAAAAGTGCACGCGAGTTGGCCCTGGCTGAAAACAACTTGACAGCCGTGGGAAGTTGATCTGTTATGTAAGAATAAAAATAATATTAGTTTATGTTTTGGATATAGAATTATGAACATAATTTACCTTGGCTCTTGGCCAAGAAGTAATCGTACAACGTAGCTAAAGTCACGGCAACGGCCATCAGTGATAATATGACTCTGTAATCAGAAAGCCTTAGAAGCCACTTCAGTTAAAATTCCAGCCTTCTTACATTGTTAAGATGGTCAGTCCATTCCAGGGTTCCCTTTCGGCTGTCTGGCAAGAATCGTCGCTAATACTCATGGCCGTACTGGGTATAGTCACGTTCAGTATCCTCTTCAATATCTGATCCACGAACTTGTTCATGTGAGTGGCCGAACAGGAAGCCGGAAAGCAAGTTGCGGTTTTCATTTTCACTATTCCGGATAATGAACTATCAACGCCCAGTATTTTTGCGGGTGAGACGTCTAAAAAGCAGTACTTTCCACGTAAGCTGTCCTTCTTGATGTTGATGCACTCGTCGAAGTTTCCCAAGTCGTACACGTTGCCCGTGAAAATACCAGATGGTATGCCTCCCCAGGAGTCAATCACTGCCAATGCAAGGGTATTACTTTCAATCTCGCAGATTACTTAGATTGACTTACTTTTCAATGCCCAATATTGTCCACCTTGGAGAGCCGAGACGAGCATGGATATGTCATTGAGGCACTGAAGATCATCCTGTGTGGGCAACTGGGAGTCGAAGAGGCTCAAATCACCAAGCGTTACATTTTGAAAGTAGTCTGCGAACTCAATACCCAAGGGCTTGAGCTTCCTCAAACGCTGGAATTCTTCCAGGATACTTCTGTCCTCAGGCTGTGTGGCACTGATGAGCGCAAGCCCACTAAGCAGAATAAAACCGAGAATTTTAACCATGCTAACTGAATCGCAATTAATGGCCTCTGTCCAAATCGTAGGCGTTTATATACAAGCGATAACTATTGAGTGCGATAAGGGCAAGGTTGACTCGTTTAAGTGGAGACTCGAATATTAATACCCTGTTCTCTTTCGAAGCACGAAAAGCAGAACTCAGACATGGTCCTGATCTTATAGTTAACTTAAAGTTCGGTATATTCATAAACACATTATGAGGCTCGCTGATTTTACGACAACTTAATAAATTTGGAATCGGTTCTTGAATTTTTGATGTAAATCAAATTAAAATAGGATGTTCCCTGCAACTGCTGGGAATAACAATTGTCGCCAGGGTAATAGTAAATAAACACGAAAAACGATTATTTCCATTGAAGATACTATCGTCCGCATTTTATTTAGAATTCGATTAACAAAGATTTCGCTGAATCGTGTCTGGCTGGTTATCATTCAGGTAATCCAATTTTTAAGAGTGAAGCACTTTAAATTTCAGAAAGTAAAGGTGCTTATTTATTAAAGCATCGTGTTTACTAAACCAGGTCAAATGGCCATCATATGGGATGATATTACGACTTTAGCAGATCTTTAATGTTGTCATGGTTTTGACAAAAACATTAAAGGTATCGAATGCATTTATAAAACCACTATTATGTTTTTACCGATAACACAATGTGAATATTACAAATTTGATGAAAAACTTTGTTAGTTCTATCTAATTATCTGCAATTCGCAGTAGAGGAAATGCTTTAAGGGGCAAGATTTTTTTATGGCCCGGCTTTTAATTTCATTAGAAATTTATTCAAGTGAGTGATTAGACCAGTAATCGTTATCTATTGGGTGCTTTTTCACTGAATTCAACTGAAAGCTGTAATCAGCCAATATGTCATTGAAAATAGGGGAAATGTAACTATTTTTATGAATTTATAGAAATATTGTTCTTACACCTATAAAAAGAACACACAATTCGTAAATAGTAGGAACTCTGGGAAAGTATTTCAATTGGAAGTATTAGTAATTAACAATTATCACTTACAAAAATTGAGCAGGGGTATACTGTTTAAATAACTAATGACACGTTATCTATGCCGTTTACAGCTTTCTAAGTGACGAGCAGGTGGACAATTTGATAACGTAATAGAAGATTAACAATGATTTCTTAGTCAGTCATTTTCTGGGGGACCGTCATTGTTTTTATGGGGTTAAGTTTTCATTCACTAATTCTGCGTCTGTCAAGGTATAATAGAAAAAGGCGGTAAAAAGTTTACAATTGATGATTCCACACAAGATTGGATCGTTTATTACTTTTAAAAAAGAAAAGAAAGTCGTTCTTAAATTATTTAGGTACTTCAGAAATATTAATAGGGTTTTTTTCAGTGTCACTTTGATCATCGTGATCTCGGTTCTCCACATTGCTCTCATTAGAAATAGTGTTTGCTTGATTGGTAGCAGGAGGGTCCTTTCGTGGCCGTAAAAGACTATCAAATCCACACAATGGGGCTTCGATAATTAGGTACAAAATGTAGGACATAAGCACAGTAAATCCGAGGTCATACCAGAAACGTTGCATCTGCAGGAAAAGTAATATTAAACCATAGTACTTGTAAGTGCTATTACAAACCATAACTTACCACGATGAAGTTTGTGAAGTATGTGTTAGTCCGGACATTTCTGACATTCACCTCCTGGACAAACATGTGCCAAATGTACATGGAGTAGGAGAGTCTAGAAAGCGGTTGCCACAAGGGTGTGGACAGGAAACTATTGGCCAAACCACCATAGCCCTGCATGCAGGCGAAGATTACCCAGCAAATGGCCAAGGGCCAAGCCAGCCGGGTTAGGGTGTAGTATAGAGATTCCTCCAGCGTGGAAAGTGGAGGAGCAGTCCACTTTGAAGCCGGATATAGAGCGAAGATAGAGGTGAACAGCATCGCCAGGCTAAGAAGCCAGCCTATCCACACTGTAGGCCTACTTAACTGAAACTTCCTTTCGCGATTTATATACAGAAAATAGCCAAATAGGAATCCAATGAGCCAGGGAACAGCGTGTGTGTGAGTGGCTAGATACAACTTTTGGTTGGCAACTCCGTCATTCCCGTCGTTATTTCTGTGTACATCAAATTAATGTCAAAGCATATCAAAATTAATCAGTAACCTTACTTAATAAGCAGCGAGTAGTGGTTGACCATCTGGGTGGCAAAAAGGCAGCCGGATAGCAAAACCACAAGTACTGCGATTCCAGCAGCCGCCTTCTTGCCCCATTTGTAAAGAGCCATCAGGAGGATTGGAGAGATGATGAATAGCTGCATGTCCACTGCCAAGTACCAGGTATGATCCAGACACTAAAATCAATACAAAAGTTCATACTGCATTAGGTAAATACATATTAGGAAAGTAAAAACCAGTCTAAGGCTGCGGTTTGATAACGTTTTTTATCGAATTATCTCTATGTTGTGACCATATCGTATCTGATTAACGCGATTACGTTAATGTATTACTCACAATATTCAGCACTGCATAGTTCTGAATGAACAGCAAAGTCCAGTACCATCCATTTACACAATTCTCCATGCCATGGTAACCATTTTTGAACATTGGACCACCACTGATTACTGTCATCATTTTCATGTAGATTACTATGGCGATTGCAACGACAGGCAAAATGCGTATTATCCGGTGCAGATACATCAAAAGTGGGTTGAGTCTTCCCCCGGATCTATAAGGAGCTTAGATATTAATATCGTTTTTAAATGGCACTTGATGTACCTACTTCTCCATATGTCGTAGAGCAATCATAGATACCAAAAGGCCTCCCAGGACGAAAAAAGTGTCTACTGAGAAGTAGCCGTGGAGCACAAAACTGGAAAAAGGTGTTACGGACCACTAAAATATACACATTATTCGAAATTCTTTAAATTATTACTGTTAAGTATACTTACAGAAAATAAATCATTCGTGTTTAAGTTTGGTGATACCAGATAAAATATAAATTCATGGCTGTAGATAACCCAAAAGAGTGTCATGCAGCGGATGCCGTGAAAACACTCGATGACATTTGGATTACTTTTGTTTGGAATGATGCGGAAAAGTGCGCGGGAGTTGGCTCTAGCCGAGAAAGCCTTCACCAGAGCTGGAAGATTCTCTGGAAAATTGCCATTAGTGCTATGTACTTTATTAGAAAGAGTTGTGCATTTAGCTACTTACTGTGATCATCAAACAAGAAGTAATCAAATATCGTAACAGATATCACAATAACAGTCATCAGAGACAGGATTACTCTGAAAGCAAATAGGTTAGGGAAACCCTAGTGATAAGAACAGAAATCAACCTACATGGTGAATATAGTCAGTCCATCCCAAGGCTCAATTTCACTTGTTTGGCAACTGGCATCACTGATCCTCATATCAATACTGGAGCTGTTCAGGGGAATCAATGCAATCAGTTGCTTCACAAAGGGTTCCATTTGCGTGGATGAGCATGAGGCCGGAAAACAAGTGGCTATCCTCATTTTGTTGGCCAGCAGGAAGCAGTACTTTCCTGTTATTCTCTGGCCACTGATCACTTTATTGATGGAGAGGCATTCATCAAAGTTGCCAAGGTCGTACACATTGCCAGTCAAAAGTCCGTTGGGAACAGTACCCCATGAATCGATCACTAATAAATATCACAAAAGGAGCATTATTATAGGATTATAGGATTTTATTTCGATTGACTCACTCTTTAATGCCCAAATTTGTCTTGATGAGAGGCCACTCATTACAGCCGCCAATTCAACCGTACATAACACATCCTCTGCAGTTGCCAACTTGGAGTCGGATACGCCCAGGCTCTCCAGAGTCACATTCTTAAAAAACTCAGCGAATTCCAATCCCAGTGGCCGCAACTGACTCGTGTATTCATATGTATCCGGTACATTGGGATCCGTGAGCTCCAAGGCACAGGTGGCGACCAGTCCGTAGAGCAGTAAAATACTCACTACATTAACCATTTTAATTGACTTGCAATTGAGAGCATTGAGGGAATTGACTGTGATTTTATATGGCAAATCAGAAGCGATAAGCGCTATCTGCACTTAGGACAAACGATTAGATGTATGTAATTTTGGGGTAACTTGTTTATACTGGCACCAAGTATTATTCACAAGAAAATGTCAATTTTTTGCGATTAGTTAGGCTAAAGAGGAATTATTAGATAATATTTAGATAATAAACCCAAAAATGTGAAAAAAAAACATTTTTTTTTGAAAACACAGTTTGATTGGAAATTTAATTACGAACTTAACGAGGTATGACATTCTATTTTCGGATCAATATTTCGAATGTTCCAATCAAAATACTTATATTTATAGTTGCAAAAAAAACGATTTTTGGCCAATATTCAAACATCATCATCAAAAATTACAAAAAATATTTAAGCCTTAGACACTATAATATCTTTTTTTAACGGAGTTTGTACTATAAATATTCGTATATTTTAGGAACCAAGTTTTGTAATAAATTCGGTTTGATTTTGATCTGCGAAGTCAGAGCATCTGCGATACCGAATGTAAGAGATAAAATAATCATCAACTTTAAAAATTCAATGCTGTTCTTTTTTTTGTTTAATATACACTTAAGCTACGTAAATGCCAGAAACTTCATTGAATATTCATCAATTCAAGCAGCTACTCTATGTTCTTGTTCATCACCATTACACTTGTGAGCCACAACCGCCGCTGGCGACTTTAAATTTCGAGTGGGACTCCAAAGTGAATGCAGTCCACCTATAGGGGCCTCAATAATAAGATATAAGGCATAGGACATAATCAGACTGATGCCAAAGTCAGCCCAGAAGTTGAGCATCTGCAAGATACCGAATGTAAGCCAAGGAACTAAATTAAAGTGGTCGAAAGGTGCATTACATACCACAGTGTAGGAAGAGAAGTAAGTGCTGGTCCTGACATTCCGGCTGTTTATCTCCTGGACGAACATGTGCCAGATGAAGACGGAATAGGAGAGCCTTGAGAGGGGTTGCCACAAGGGGGAGGAGAGGAAGCTGTTAGCCAGACCACCATAACCCTGAATGCAGACGAACACAACCCAGCACATGGCCAAAGGCCAGCCAACCCGAGTGAGAGTGTAGTACAGAGATTCCTCCAGCGTGGAAAGAGGAGGAGCACTCCACTTGGCAGACGGATAAAGTGCAAAAATCGAGGTGAAGATCATGGCCAGGCTGAGGAGCCAACCCGACCACACGACCAGTCGACTCAACTGGAACTTTCTGCCACGATTCAGGTGCAGGAAGTATCCGAACAGGAATCCAATCAGCCAAGGAGCCGCATGTGTGTGCGTGGCCAGGTACAACTTTGAGTTGGCCTCATCATCGCCACCACCATTTCTGTAAGATATCAGCGGTTAATAAGTTGACAGCAAGGCGTTGCAAGAACATACTTAATACTCATTGAGTAATGATTGACCATTTGGGTGGCAAACAGGCAACCAGACAGCAAAACCACAATGCCAACAATGGCCCAAGCCGCCCTCTTGCCCCATTTGTAGAAAGCAATCAGGAGCAGAGGGGAGAGAATGTACAGCTGCATGTCGACAGCTAAATACCACGACTGATCAAGACACTGAAAGAAACAATTGTTAGAAACTAAACAAGGGTCTGGGCTTACTCTGAAGCTTACAGCTGTTTTCGTAGCATAATTCTGGATGAAGAGCAGGTCCCAGTACCAGCCATTCACACACGCCTCCTTGCCATGGAATCCGCTTTTGAAAAGGGGTCCGCCACTCACAACCGGCATTAGTTCTACGTAGATCAAGATTGCCATGGCCAGCACGGGTAGGATGCGAATAATGCGATGCACATACATCATGGGTACATTCAGGTGTCCTTTGGTCCTGAAGCCAATTTACTCAGTAAATTACCCATTAATATAATTAAAGATTTTTCACTCACTTGTCCATGGTGCGCAGAGCTGTCAAGGATACCAGCAAGCCACCGATAAAGAGAAACGTGTCCACTGAGAAATAGCCATGTACGAAAAAGCTGGCTGCCGGTTTCTCTAGCCACTGCAAATGTATTTTAAATGTATTTAAACATTTGATTGAAAGTTTGTTTTATGCTTGCAAATACCGCAGCACACACTTACCGCAAGCGCATAGGTAAAATTGATGTTTGGGGATATCAGGGAATACATATGCTCATGCAGAAAAACCACCCAGATGAGCGACATGCATCTAATTCCATGAAGGCAATCAATTACATTCGAATTGGAACTGCCAACCTGAAGATGAAAAAGAGCTCGCGAATTTGCCCTAGCCGATATGATCTGGATCAAGGCAGGTGTTTGTTGATTTGTGCAAAGAAAATAGTCGTAAAGTGTTGCGCCAACCACTATTAAGGTAAGCACTGACAGAATGACCCTGTAAATTACATTTGTTATGATTTATTTATGTGAGTTCTAAACTTGCATTATACTTACACTGTGAAAATGGTGAGGCCATCCCAAGGATCAGGATCGCTGGTTTGGCAACCGTCCTCAGCAATGCTTATATTAAAATTCATGCTTGAGCTGAACTTATTTCGATATAATTGCCCAGCAAACTTCTCGATTTGAGTTGCCGAACAGGAGGCCGGAAAACAAGTGGCAATCTTGATCTGCATGCCTTCTAAGGCATCTATTCCGGTATCAAGAAAATCTTTCAGAGGCACTGCCATGAAGCAATATTTTCCCTTAATCGTTTGGCTGCTGCTAATCTCTTGATTCACATTGAGGCACTCATCGAAGTTTCCCAGATCGTAAAAGGTTCCGTATAGCAGACCCGAGGGAAACGAGCCCCAGGAATCAAGCACTGAAATTTTTCAAATCGTATCATAAATCATTAATTTACAATTAAAATTGTTTTTAACTTACTTTTGAGTGCCCAGTAGCTGCCAGTATTTAGTCCTCCAAGAAACTCCTTCATATCCGCCAGGCATTGGATGTCATTCGTGCCAGATGCTTCAGTGTCGATGATTTCGTGGTCAATATTCAGGGATATTGACTCCTTAAGCATCCTTAAGCGGTGGTGAACCAAGTGGAGTTCTTCCTTTAAATGGCTCGCATGGATGAGACCCACACCGCAAAGAAAAATAATGGCTATTACGTTGACCATGTTAATTCGATTGTGTTTGATTGCTTTTGGCGCGGTCTCTAATGATTTTATACCACTTCTCTCTTGGCGTAATCTTCCGATAAGCGTTATCAACGGGGGTTCCAGTGCGTGTCGATTAAAGGAAAACCCTGACCATACTCATGGGAACCTCCCTCGTAGTAGGCCCTCGATTATTTATAAATAGCCATACCGAAGACATAAGACTCATTTGGTGCCTGAGAGGTAATATTTTGAGCTTCCACAAAAGCTTGCCAAATGCTCAATTATATTGTGCCTCAAGCCATTATTAAGTATTATATGAATTATTTGACTAAGCTTTTACATTACCTTACCAACAAACATAATTTGATATAATCCAGCTTTAAAGAAAAATGTCTTTCGCCTTTAAGCAAGTTGTCTAACTTTCTCTACCCATTGCGAGCCTTTCCTTATTTTTTGTTCGCAGCTTGAGCCCGACGTAAACCTATTAAATATTTTTTCCCAATAATTTTCAAAGCATTAGCTCATCATCAATTTGCTTCTTTGTGAAATTGGCAGTAATCACGTTATGCTCACCCAGCCACGCCCCCAACAAACACACACACATCTAAGCGGGAAATGCGGAAAAACAGGGAAAAGCAAATACACATACTGTGCATACACACACACACACACACAGATATACCGCACCTATACTTAAGCACATTTGCTTAATTTTCGAAATGAGTTCGCATGACTTACAACCACACACACACACACACACAACCCCGCCCGCATCTATGTATATCTATCATCCAGTATCCTTTATGGCCGACTCTTCACTCTTCTTTCGCCTTTGACGCTGGGTCTGAGTCATTCGTTTGCTTTCTCGTTGATTAAATACGGAAATTGTTTGACTTTAGTTAGGCGCATGCAATTAATTAAATTAGAGCACCCGAAAAACCATTGAACAAGTGGGACATTCGATGAAAGGAGTTCAAAGTAATTTTCGAACACATAAAAAACATATTGGAAACATGGCAGCGCTGTAAATAAATTGTTTTTTAAATTGCGATCCAGCAATTAAATGTTTCAAAAGCATGTTCTTCTTGGCACAATACATTGTTGAAACAACTACATTCATCAATCGATATGACCATTTATCTGCAAATAAATGACGTTCCTTGTTGAAAAGGCGAGCATTGTAGATTTCAAGGCGGCCATGCAAATTGAATAATCATTTTGTTTGTATGGGCTGGACTTCATGCAAATTTCAATTTAGCCAGGAAAAACAGAACAATCCCAGCCAGCTCCTTGGACTGCCGGGTTTACGACTTTATTCCATGACAGATTGTCATTTTGGGTGGCGAAAAGTGTAACACGCCAATCCCCGTCTGGCATAATGAGGGAATGGCGTTTTTCCATCGTCATATTTTATTGGGCCAAGGAGCTGCGCTATTCATCATGTATCCGCGCATATGAAAACCCATTTGCCCCAACCCATCCATCCGCTGCGATCCTGGCAGACGCGGCACGTGCCACCAAGAGCGGCATGGCCAATAAAGTCGGTGCCGTTTGGGGCGATAATAAACATGCTAATGCCCATTAAGAGGCGAGTTTGAATTGAAAATCCCCAGAAATTAATGCCGGCGCCGATGTAACGTGGCTTTAGTTAATTGAACATGTCGACCGTGTAAATGCATAATTAAATTACTTCAACTTTAACTAAATCGCACACACGGCTGCCCAGAAAGGTGCGCTTAAATACTTCATTAGAAGCAATTCATTTGTTTAAACGGCGGCGAAAAGTGAGTGTGCCACATAATTGAATGCACTACATGCTGTACATCTGTCTACCGGTCCATGTAATTACGTTAATTGGGCTCAAATGCTATTAAATGTTTACAAAACAGAAAGACCATGCAATTATGTCAAGAGCTCATTTTAAAAATGGCTTAAATAGTATGCAAAATGCATAAACAAAGTTTGGCGTTAGCAAAAAGTTGAATGGAAGGGAAATAGATTTTAGGTTGGGCATTCAATTATTAATTAATTGTAGAAATATAATTGCATTAAAGGCTCTGATTTTGGTAATGAAAGCATGTGCCAATAAAGCGATTTGTTATCTATGTCAGGCTTTTTATATCATTTTTTTAATAAGCATTTGTATGGTTTACGGTTAGCGTTTTAATAAATTGTAATACTATTTTTCGGCTTATAAAGGTCAAAATACTGTATAATTATTTAATCTCTGCAAGTTTTAGTACTTCAAATACTTAAATTGCTTTAAATCAGCATAACTTCCTCATTTAAATTTAAATATAGTTAAATAATAGAAGGGGAAAGTAAAAGAGTCATATGCTTCTTATAATGTTCTAGTTAAAAAAAAATAAAAAAAAGTTTTTGTCAGAAGTGGGATTCGAACCCACGCCCTCAGAGAGGACCAGAACGCTCGCACGCCCTTCTGCGAAGGGCAAGACTGAATGCCTTGAGTCTGGCGCCTTAGACCGCTCGGCCATCCTGACACGTTGCGGGCGAGGGCGCCAAAGCCCGTTTCTAAGCTGCAGCAATGAGTTACCCGTTTAAATTCTGGTGTTGAGGAAATACAACGGTTGGGGAGGGGGGTTATTAGCTTCTACTGCTGCGATAATGATGATGATGGAGCGATGGGCTAAAAAGCAATGCCGCAAACACACATTTTCACACCCAACGTCGCATGTCTAGCAGCTATTTATAGACTGTGGGCCCCTCTCCACTCTACCCAACTCACTCGCACACCGTAATCCCATCTCACTCGCGCAAAGCTCGCATGCGTGTGCTTTCTGAGGGTGAGAGTGAAAAGTGGCTATTTAATGGGGGGCATTGCATACTTTCGGGCACAAATCGAGTTCGTCGTTATTATTGTTGTTGCGGTGGTGCAGTTGCGAAAGTCGAAAGTCGATCGAAAAACAACCTTCCATAATTACTTGCCATTTGGGCAGATGACTTTTCGTTACACATTAATCCCGCCCAAAAATCTGCGGAGGCTCTCAAAGGCGCAGACAAAAGACCAACTTTGGCCGATTCAATTCGATTTCAATTTATCAAATGCTTCAGCAATTTCTCTAATTGAATTTCGTTTCATTTGGCATAGCATAATTTATAAAATATAACATTTCAATGCCGTGTCCCATTCACTCCGCCCAGCTCTCTCTATAATCCATTGTAAGGAAACAGCACACAGGACCTTGGATCCAGCCAGGGATCCAATCATTTTGAGCGCATTCCGCCTTCGCCGGCGATAAGTTTGCTTATAAATCACAACTGTCCGTTGGCTGCTGGGCGGATGGAGGAGCACTGGGGCACTGCAGGCTTTTAAATCGATGAGCACATCGCCGGATTGACAATAATATTTTAAAAATAATTTTATTATTCCATTCTGCCGGGCACTCATGCAGACACACAAGGGAAAACTTCGGGGTAGCTGGAATAGGATGTTCGTGGAGGAGCAGCCAAATTGGTGGGCGGTGGGAGTGGGAGTGGAGTCCGGCCGGATGTCCATCAGCTTCGACGGAACGGTGCCCGGTCATGCGTGAATGTAAACGCAGCTCGGACCCACTCAAGGGGCAATAATACAAATTTGAGATCTTCTTTTGCTCCCTCTATGTCTTTAATTAAACGACAAAATGCAAAATCTAATTGTGTTTGTCTTTCCAGTAATATTCAAAAGAATTACAAAAGTCTAGCTCCTGGGCCATTGCTTGTCGTACTGCCCGATGACGTACTTCAGCTTCCTGATGGCCAGCTCCACTTGCTCATCGTCCACCTGATGGTAGAGCACCACTCTCGCAAATGCCCAGTCCCGGGCACTGGCCTTCACCACGATGCCGGCTCCCTTCTTGTCCGTCACTCCGGCCTCCACCTCGCCAGCATCAACGATGCTCAACCGGGTGGAGAAGTCACTGGCAGTCAGTTTGGGTTGGGTTATCTCCACCAGAAGGATGTTGCTCTGCACAGTCTCCAGGTCCACGGTAATGTTGGGACTTTTCAGTTCGTAAATGGCTGTGGAGCAAGTTGATATTTATAAGTGTGCAAATATGTTAGATGTGGTGACACTAACCGTTGGCAATTTTCTTGGTCCGCTCGTGATCTTTGGCCAGAAGTGGAACCACTTCATCCAAGGCCACCAGTCCAGCTGCTGCCAGCACTCCCACCTGCCGCATGCCGCCTCCCAAAGCTTTGCGCAATCGATGTGCTCTAAGTGTGGAAAATTATATGTTATATTACCAGTAATCTAAATAGTAACCACCTACAACTGTGTAATATTTAATATTCCATTAAAATTAAATAAAGTGCAAAATAATTCCATAACTAAGATACAGTTACCAGTAACTAAAAATGGACCGGAGCTAAGCACCAATTTCCGTAATTATATTGAAGTATCGGAGGAGTCACCGGATCCGGAAAAGCAAATATGACCCAGGCAAGCAGCGTGTTAGACACTGATGCCGTGGGCGGGGTTAAACTCACTCCGAAATGAAGGCCTTGGTGCCGACTAGCACGGATCCCACGGGAGCCGATAAGCCCTTGCTGAGGCAGATGGATACCGAATCGAAGTCGCGGCAGATGCGCTCCACTCCCACGCCCAAGGCGGTGGCCGCATTGAAGACCCTCGCACCATCCATGTGGAGGGCGATGCGGGCGTTGCCAGTGCCCACACCCGGCTGACGGATGACAGCAGCTAGCTCGTCCAGGAAGGCCAGGGGCACCACTTTGCCGCCGCAGATATTGTGGGTTTGCTCCACCACCACCAGCGAGGTGATGGGCTCGTGGCAGTCGTTGTGGCGAATCCTGCGGCGCAGCTCCTGTAGACTGAAGGTGCCATCCTGCTCGTTCTTCAGAGTGGCTAATTGGACTCCGGCCAAATGCGAGGCGCCACCTAAACGTGATTAATGAAGACGCTATGGAGTCCTGGCTGTGTCCTGGCGGAGTGTTTGCTGTTCTCACCTTGTTCGTACAGAAAGATGTGCGATAAATCGCCGACCAGGGCCTCCGTGCCACGACGATGGCAGTGAACCATAACTGGGGGGGGATTATCAAGGGAAACATTGCAGTATTCACTTGGCTCGGGAGTTGGATAATCAAGGGCTAAACCACAAGCTTTTCGGTTTAACTTTGAACCCATCTTTAACACTGAACACCTAATACAGGCTTACTAATTGTTACTGATCTGAATAGCACTAGTTTATGATCCCTATCGTTTCCGGAAAAAGGTTTTATACACAAAGGCATTCAAACATTTGCATGGCACCCATGAGGATTCAACACCTGGTCATTTAATAGATTTTTGA
Organism: Drosophila yakuba; assembly: GCF_016746365.2. NCBI lineage: Eukaryota > Metazoa > Arthropoda > Insecta > Diptera > Drosophilidae > Drosophila > Drosophila yakuba. The sequence continues at coordinate 22,134,502 of NC_052530.2, forward strand.
TTAGCCTTCAAGTGTACTTAAACTTGCTGAGATAAGGATGAATTATTATCAGTAAAGAGTACCAGCTGAACTTTATTATAATTTCATAATGAACGGAACTAACTGAACTGTGTATCTTTTACCTTATTTAAGAGTTCATAAAAGAAAAATCTTAATTAAAACCGGGAAGTATACTTATAAATTTCACCTTTTATTGCCGCATACCCAATGAGCAACCCTCTTGAAAAATTAGCACAATCACGAGTTCTGAGTGCAGCAGTTTTCTTTTGAATAAAATGCAAACTTCAAATTCCATTAGAAATATTAATTTGAGAGAATGCATAAATTACTGCAGATTGCGATGCCCAAAGCGGTAACTCCTTGCGATGGCGGCGTCCTTTATCCTTCACTTCTTTCAGTTCCTTCAGTTCTGTTCCCTATGCTCGAGCACACGTCCACGTCTAATATTAAAGTCTATAAAAATTAATGTTATGTTTATGGCTGCCCTTAGCCTTTACGATAATGTACCTGATGCATGATATGAGCTCTGCTTTCTTGTTTCTTTCATTCAGCTTTTCACTTGGCCCACAACCACATCCACACACCCACAATCCAGGCACCTTTTGTGTAATCTGAGACTGGCCTCGGTTTAAACTAATAAACATAAGCGATTCCCCACTACGGAAGCCCACTAACAGAGACCGAAAATGAGCCAGGGTTTTATTTACGACTCCGGGCAGTTGCCACTCACTTGCCAGTAGATTTCCCATGGTGCCGCTGGGCACAAAGAGGCCCGCCTCCTTGCCGAAAATGGCCGCTGTCCGCGCCTCCAGTTCGTTGACGGTGGGATCCTCGCCGTAGACATCATCCCCGACCACGGCGGCGGCCATCCGGGCCCGCATCTTGTCCGTGGGCTGGCTGACGGTGTCCGAGCGCAGGTCAACAACGGAGTGGATGGAGGTCATTTTCTGCAAGTTGATTAGCTCGGTTATTTGCATAAGGTGGGCTATGTTGATTTTCCTTCTTTATGGCCAGCAAATCCCCCATGGAATATCGCGCACTCATTTACATTGAGACACGTCAGTTGCACTGCCTTAAATAATTGATATGGGGGCTATAGGCGGTTGGGGACCCAACAGCACCAAAGGAAAACAATCACTTCGCGACAGAGGCACTCGATTGGAATTGGCATGTGCTGCTTTCAGCGATTGCATAATCATTATTTTATATTTAACACTTGATCTCCCAGCGGAGCTAGTTTATTCAATTCCATTTTTACACACTTAATTCAATTTGTCAAAAAAAAACACATAAGTCAACAACAAACATATGTCAGAGAACTCACTTGGAAACCTAATTGATAAAAATGTGCGACAACAAAAATCAGACAACGTGCTCGGATCAGAGCTAGTGGGGAACTGACCCCAACAGCTGCTAAATGGCCTTCCTTATATTCTTCAAAGAGCAAGCTCCAGCGGAGAGCCCTCAACATTCTGTTCCCAATTCGCTCAATTGATCGAGTAATTTACAGGGAGAGAGCATAAATACTTACGCCATGCTTTTAAGCCCTGTCCACACTACGTTTCTTCTGAGTTTCCGGAACTGAACATTAAGTTCCGATCATTAAGAACACACAAGATTTCTTTGGTACTTTTTTTTATTAATTACATCAGAAATTTTCACTAAAATTTTACTATGTCTAACACAATGTTTGTTGTCTCCGCATAGTTTTCACTCACTATTCACCTGTCTCTTTTCTTGGCCAATCAATGTTCGCTATCTCAACCACTCAAGGTACAATTGAAAAACGTTACAATAATAAAAACAAATTTAACTTAGCTATGTACTCAATAATAGTATTAATTAGATTGTTAACAGTAGTTGTTTCTCATTTCTCTGATGAAGTACATGATTCTCGCTCTGGAACTGATTGGACTAACTAATAAGACGATCCTTGAATCGGATAAAGCTACGCCTGATATCGATCATAATTGTTAGGTGGTCAACTTACGAACTAAACTTGCAACAACTTTTCTTGAGAATGGGGCGGGGGGCGTGGGGTGGGGGAGTTGGGGCAGCATTGCATACGAGAAAAGTGTATGCACATAGTATGTATGTAAAAGTCATAAAATGTATGAAAAAATTATAAATAAATATTTAGAAAATAGTTTCAATTTTTTTTTTTTTTTGTAGTTATTCTTTCAGTTTTAGTTCTTGTTGTTTATGTTTTATAGTCTTTTAAACAAGTTTCCTTCTGGCGCACGCCGGCAAAATGTCAAGTTTTGCCCTATATTAGTTTTTACTTTCCCATTGAAGTTGTTTGCACATTGCGTCGTCGCTTCGTTTACTTTTGGCACCCACTGTAAGCGTACGATAGTGCTGGGTTTGATTTGGGTGTGCGATTGGGTGGGAGGTACTCAATTTTCATTGCCAATCAAAGCATTTTCCAGCTGCCCGACACACAATCTAGGTGAAAGTATAAACATTAGAGTGAATTCATTTCCGCCCTCGGCTCTTGGCCTCCTTATCCTTTTTCTTTTCTAATTTTGTGTTTTTCTTTTCTTTTCTTTTTTTTTTGGTATGTGCAGAAAGAGCGACAGGGTTACCTTCACTTAGGACGTTGATCTTTTTCAAAGACCGATTGCCACCAAACATTAACGCTAATTGTTTTTTGTTTCAGTTTCAACACACAGGACACGCGACTAACAGCTAGGGGATTTAAACTAAGGCTCTAGGATGATTTGTGGTCTCACGCCGGTCGCCTCCTCATCGCTACGAGGAGACGTCCGCCTCGGATCCGTCCACGTCGCCCGGCGGATTGCGCTTTATGCAGTCGCGTATGCTTTGCAGGATGATGCCGGTCCGCCGGTCCAGGGCATCCAGGTGCGGCTGCCACAGCACCGGACTGACGGGATCCTGGCTAAGGGACTCGCTCATCAGCTGGGACAGCGTCTTGGGGCCATTGTGGAACCTATTAGATAAATAAAACAATAATAGTCAATAATAATTTCTACACTCATAACAACTCATTTCTGTTTTTCAATGTCTGCAGTTATTAAATTATTGATTGAAAAGCAATTAAAGCTAAATGTTGCAATGAACTTAATTAAAGCAAATCAATCTAGCTTTTTAGATTCGTGTTTAGATAAATACATTACAATATATTACATTAGGAACCGCACAACAAAATTTCACAAGGAAGCAGAAACCACTTAAAGCATGATTGAACTGCAGCATTTGTCAATTGAATGTTTTAACATAATATTTTGCATACTAAGCAGTGCAGTTCAAGGCGAGCCATTTGGACTGAGCTGGGTAAGTCTTAGTTTGATGCCATATATATATACTCACTCCAGCAGCTTGATGAGCGTCGACTTGCGTATCAGGCAGCACTGCAGCACGGGCGCCAGGATGGAGAGCTCGTCGTGGAAGGGCCGCCCGAAACCACGGCCGTGGTCCAAATGCAGGGGGAAGGTCTCGTTGCCGTAGACCCTGGAATGCAAACGAAAGCCGGGTCAAATTAGAGTGAATTCGGCAATCAGCCAGGTCAGGTACACCCCCTCTTTCCACCCTCTACGATGTCCTTTTCTGGACGCGATTGGCGGCGGGCATAATTGCCAGGGTGCCAAAAGTGTGTGGCTAGATGGCAGATGGCAGAGTGGCTGGGAAAGTCAGGAATGAACCAGGTCGAGCCACTATTTTGGGCCAGGTGTTAGCTGGTTGCCAGCGATGACATCGCCGTAAGCCCAACAAACGCTTTTGCATAACAAACAATTTAGGAGCAGCAGCAATAGCCAAGTCACCTGGCACCGGCACCTGGTCTCCAAAGAGCCGGCATCGATGATGTGGAAGGTGGGCGGCTTACAAACCTGGAGATGTTTTGCAACCTTTTGCAGGCGGTACGGAAAATATCTTTCCAGCTGCTGCATCTGCATCTGTGGCCACGGCATCGGCATCGGCATTGGCATTGGCTTCAGCATCGGCTTCACCTTCAGCATCACCATCACCATCAGCATTGGCGGCTGCTTGGCATGCAGGTGCTGGCATATCCCTGGCAAATGCAGGCGCTTAGGCGCACACGGGGCGCATACGTAACGTGCCAAAGGCAGAGCGAGGATACGAAGGCAGGAAGCCAACAAAGCCATGTGTGCGGAAATAAACCGATCGCATTAGTTACCATGCCAAGGACATAGATACACACTGTACCCAGACGCAGACACAGGCACAGACGCAGTGCCCCACATCCCACATCCGGCTTAAAACTACATGGCCCATTGCCCACTGGCCCACGCCAATACCATAATACTACTCACTTGAATGTCTCGTAATGATGACGATCCATGTTGCCAGTGAGGAAATCAAAGACGGCCATGTCCATAAGGTCGTACAGTCGCCTTCCATCGTCGTAGGGCGGAATATCCCGGACCTAAGTGGCACAGGAGCGAGTTGGAGGAGTGGGAAAAAAAAGGGAAAATCAAATGCAAAATTAAGCTGCAGCTTGGCCAGCGATGTCTTAATTAAGTCAGCTCCAGTCAGAAGCGTTGCCCATTCCCGTCCGCCCGCGTACAACCACAATAAAAACATTTGCATTTCAATCGAGTTTAAATGCAAATTAAATAAAAGAAACCGCAGCACGAGCACTAGGACGCGCAGGAGCGGGAGCAGGAGCAGGAGCACGGTCCGCACACTTGGGGCATACATACCAGGGCACAATAATTGGCATCTGTCTCCCATTGGGCCTTCTTCCTTTTGTGGTAGGAGCGTCGCCAGGGATGCCGCCACAGCTGTTGGATGAAAAAGCAAAGGACGACCGGAAATCAATTCGTATTCTTGCAGGCCGACAGTAAACCGCTTACGCAATCGCCCGAGTAATGTCTGTCTTGGCGAAAGGCATTTGCTTGAATGTGTACGCTAAGAAATATAGTTTTCTATACACTTTAAAGTAAAATCTTTGAGTTCTGACTGCCCCGATATGTTACCATCAAAAAAAATCAAACATAAAGATATTGTACTTTCTTAGATATTACAATTTTAGGTGGCACACATTTTCCTCTGATTTGATTCCCATTTTAGTAGCCACATTGCACTTTTTCCCCTTAGTGTAAAAATAATAATTTTGCTTTATGGCTGCTTTGTGCGACTTCCTTGCGAATTCTTCCAACTGCAGGCCAAATTAATTTTGTTTAAATTAAATTATTCTGCCCGCACTGAAGGCGGGCAATAAAACTTTAGTCTCGACCGCTGCCGTTTCCTCTGAGCCACCGCAACTTACCTTTCGTCCCTGTGTTGCGGGGTCAGGGGGTCAACAATAGCGACAACAACAACGACAACGACAACAACAGCAGCACAGAACCAGGAACAAGAAACAGGATCGGAAACAGGAGCACGAGCAGGAGCAGCAGAAACACGAGCGGGAGGCGGGAACAGGAGGCGGAAACACAACAAATTATATATGAAATATATATATATAAAAGAATTAAAAATATGAAGGGGAGCAGAGCGCACAAAAATGCATAATAAAAGCTCGGCGCGTTGGGCGTTTAATGCCGAGTGGGCGTGGCATCGGTGCAGGCAGAGTGTGTAATGACCGGAAGCTTGGACCAAAACAGGAACGCCCCCATTTTCATGTTGGGGTTGGGGTTGGGTTTTGGTTTTGGGGTTTTCCCGCCGCTTTTCGCAGGGAGTCGGGGAGTCCGAAGAATGCAGCAGGCGGCGCAAAGCAAAGCAAGGCAAACAGAAAGCGGAAAATGCAAACTTGGGGAAAAGCAACAAACTACTACGAAAAAAAAGTGAGTGAAAAAAGCAAACATAAAGCAGAAAAACCAGGTAAGTTAACGCTGCCATGGTGACAGCGGAGCGGGGGGACTCTCATAGCGCTCCTTTAGCTCCACTGTTCACCTTAGCTTAGCTTACCAAAAAAGCAAAAAAAAATATGCATAAATCAAGCAAAATTAAATTTTATAAGAGCAGCGGGAAATGGGAAACGCGCGCGCTCGCAAAAAAAACATAGAATGTGAGGCAAGCAATTTGCAATTTTTGTTAGCTTCGCGTTAAATGGACTTGATAAGTTTGTGAACCCCATGGAAAAGCTTTAGGATGCAATGACTTTTATGGAAATGATGCCCCAAACTCAGCGGACTCTCATGGAATGCAAATACCATAGTTCTATTTTATTAACCGAATAATTAAAGCATTCAATTAAAAATGCAACCCAAAATACTTTAGTCATTCGAATGAAATGAAATGCCCACTTTGGGTTGGTTATAAACTTAAATGTATTTGAATTGTGTGCAGTGATGAAGTTTCATAAAATTGGTATCAAGAATAAATGTCTCAAGCAACTTTGTTCGATGATACTGAAGCACCTGCACTTAAGCCAATTTCTGTGCTTCAAGTCGGATCCTCTCCAATTAAAAGGAATTTCTAAATGCTTGAGCTCTACTCTTTATCCCGGCTGTAATCTAATCAATTGTTTAGTTATCACGATTATTTTTCTCTTTTCTTTCGGTCCCTGCAATTTAGTTACCCGTAGATCCCTCTTAAATGAATTCCCAAAGCATTTAACAAGCGTGCAAATCAAATTTGCAACTTAATTAAAATTCTGTTCAGTTACAAAAATCTCCTCGTTGTTTGCAACGCAGGGGAAACAAAACTTGGCCAGGCCGGAAAAGGAAAGTAGGAAAAACCTGAAGGGTGGGGATGGGAAAAACGGGAAAGGAATAGGGCTGTGTGCAAGAGGAGAAAGAAAAATGATCTCTTGTGCATAATTTACAGTTTTGCCTTACGCCAAATCTCAAGTATACACTTAACCATTTTCTACTTGTAAACTGTTTGGAGAGCAAGCCGCACAAAAAAAAAGGGGGGAAATAAAGAGAATTATTCCTTTGAGGCTTCGGGGCAGGGATACTAAAAAAAATATATATATAAGTATATAGCTCTGCTCAAAATGGACTAAAAATAAAATGCCTCTGCTGCGGCAAATCTGAGGGATGAGTCCAGCTGAACCCTTTTTATGGCCACCGCTCGCCAACCGAGACAGTCCCGAGGTTCCGAGGTCCTGAAGTGGACAGGACTGGGCTTTAATTTTTCGGTAATTTGCATTTAAAAGCTGTTGCCGTTTCCCCCCTCCTCACCGCCGCTCGTGTTTTTTTTCCCGTTGATGGAGTGGACTCTAGAATTTATTAACGCCAACGACGACTGAGTCCTGGGTCCCTGCATTTTATATTCCATTTTCCGCTTTACCAGTCGCTGAAGAACTGATACAATATTTCTGCTCTTAATTCAACGGCCAAACGAATGAATGAAATGGGAATGGGATTGGGATTGGGAATGGGAATGGCAATGAAGTGGCTCACTGGGGAGGGTGAAAGGTAAACGAGTCCGGCATCCGCACAAACAAAGGATAAAAGGCATACGAACAACAGAAATTATGCAAATTAAGAGTGAGTTCTTTTGCTTTTTGGCCCAGTCAGCCAGTCAGCTAGCCAGCTATTAAAAATTCCCTCTAAACCTTAAGTGAGTTGTTCTGCTCATGGCTCATGGCTCATGGCTCATGTAGCTCTAAGAACTGACCACCACCTAGCCCATCGTCCATAGTCCATTGCTCACCTGTTGCGAGCCACATGGGCACCCCAAAGCAAACAGCTAACGAACTAAGTAAATAAAGTGATTTGTTATTTGGCCAGGCGCACGAATGTGGTAATGAAAGCGGGCAGAGCATAAATTGTAATCTGGCACAGTGTTAAAGCTGTGCCGTGCATCAATCAAAAACCACTTAGCCAGGCCCACAGACATGATGCCCATACCATGTCATCCCATCCCATCCCATTCCATTCCATCCCAACCCACTGGCATGCGTGCTGGATGCTGGAAGCTGGATATGCTGGATGAGGTGGCTGTGCAATGTGGTGGCTAGGATACGATACATACCTTGCGATTGCCCGACTCAAAGTTGGGCAGAAAGGCGGCGAAGGAGCCCTCCAACATGTCCGGATTGCCGCAAATGGCATGCGAGGTGTCACAATAGTACGAGCACTTGCCATGGAAGCATAAATTCAGCGATGGCGAAACAAAGAACGTCTTCAATAAATTCTCCTCGGCCAGTTGATAAATTTCGGTCGTAATGTTCAGTGTACGACCGGCCACGGGCATGGCGCGCCGGAATCCCAGGATCCTGAAACCGGAGAAGAGGTGCAGAAAAGCGGTTAACAAAATGCCAAAAAAAATACATAGTCAAGACTGACGAACTGCAGATATCCTGTAAAAATACTCTTGCATAAACCAATGGAAATAATATTAACACAAAAATGGTAAGTATGTGAAGACCTTCCTAATGGGGTAATATACCCCATGTGTTCTATGAGTACCCTGTAAAAACCGAAACATCCTACGAGAAATAAGAGCTCGGCGGGTAAACTTTTTCCTAATGTTTTGTGGGGGCGAGGGAAACAGACTGCGTGTGAACCGGAATGCGTAATCAAGAATAAGAAAAATATTTGCGGCCTGTTGTCAGGGCAACAAACGGTAGGGAGTAAGTAATACAATAAGGAAAATAATTTCTTGTTTATTTAAGGAAACCAAGCCGCCCAACAATTTTGCTAATTTAGTGAAATCCGAGCCTCTTTTGCTTTGTTTTCATCAATCAAATTACGTTGGTGGCTGCGCAAGAAATATACCTCGTATTCTATTATTAAATGAAGATTTCATCAATCTTTTCGACTAGCCACGGTTAATCTCTTTCGATTGGAAAGGGTTCGCCTGAGATTTATGTGGATGTGGATGGTCAGACTGAGCAGAAAATATTATCGAAATTATTTGGCAACATGAAGCATGTTCCATTGTCTGGGCACTGGCATTGGCATTGCCAGCCACCGAGGTCAAAATGGGAAAATGCCGTAAATTTCCATCACCCACGAGGAGGCACTCCATCACACACCACACACACACACACATGTGACTCCATTAGAGAGCTGACAGCTCGAGTTGCCAGAAGTTGGGCCATCCAATACTCGGAGGAGTTTTGGCCAGCCAATCGACAGGAGAGTTTTGAGCCAACTCGATTGGAGGATATGTGCGGCATGTGCGTGCAGTTGGCAGCCACAACAATTACACAAGTTATGACGCCTTATCTAAACTCAAAAATCCCCCGGAAATTAACCTGGCCGTCAAAGTTTTGTCAAAGCAGCAAGCAGCTGCTAACTATCCAGACAATTTCCGTCTAAATTACGGCAGGACATGTCAGGCCACTTGGCCAAGTTAATTAGCCATGAAAGGGCGCAGATAGCCAGACTGACACTCAGTGGGGTTATGTGGCCACATCATTTACATGAGTTTTGCTTTCGCTTTGGCGCCACCAAGCTTTTTGCCCTTTGAAAAATATATTCTTAAACATCATTTAATGGCGTCGTTTGGCCTTGGCCACCCCAAAAACGGGTAAATGTATGGACATTTTTTATTTCACTCTGCCCGGCTATCATAAATAATGAACATAAATTGACTGCGGTCTGACCTCAGCATGTGTGTGTATATGAGTGTGTGTGTGTGTGTGTCAGGATTATTGGGATTCTAATCGCCGAGGGTCAGGCATCCAAAGCGTTATAAATTTGAATGCTGGCCAAGGGATCGGTTCACCAGTTCACCGGTTCACATGGTAGACAAATTGGTTAATTTGATTGCTTTGTCATGCACTAAAAAAACGAATAACTTTCAAGGGGCCATAAAGTGGAAATGTGGTAGCGAAAATAATTTTAGCACGGCCACCCGGAATTTTACTATTATTGGCCAAAGGAATAGCTATTATTGTTAGAGTATAATACCCTTTTATGAGCACTATACCAAAATACATACATTTGTTTAATTAAAAGGTTTAAGCTGAAAGTGCTAACAATAGGTATATTATTCTAAAATACCTAACATGGTTTAATAATCAATATTTTTGCACAACTTTATTGCAAGTGAATGCTCTATTAATAATGATACAAAAAATAAGCTGTAAAAGGATTATAAAGTGTATTTTTTCATAGCATTGAGAAGCATCCCTTTTAGTCGCTTAAATTAATTCAGGTATTTTCCGGCCGTCTACAGAATACAGTCTGGTTTGCCTAATTGAATATTTCAAATTGATTTTGCACAATATTTTGCCGATTTTCCCGATTTCCCCGCCTTTGTGCTGCGGTGGGAATCCGTTCAATGCTCACCATAAATATTTACGTATAATTGAAAATTAAATTAAAAATAAATAAGAGTATGCCAGACATTTACACGATGCCTGGGCAGATTTAATTCGATCGAACGATTTCACAACGGAATTCTTGTGCACTCGAATGCACCCGATGAAAGTTCACCACTGGCGACGAGTTGCAATGGAAATGGAAATGGAAGGAAATGGGATGTAGTATGGAGAACTCACCTGTCCAGGTGAAAGGCGGCAATCTCGGCGTTGTGACGCTCATAGTCCGTGAAGTAGAAGTGGTTGGGCAGCGTTTGCTGCTCCCGCGGAAACCTGTGGAAATGTGTAAAAATAAGAAGCAAAAAGTAAAAAATGCAAAATGCAAATTGCAAATGAGCGGGATCAGAGGTGGGGATGCGACATAATGAAATGAATAGAAACTGCGGGCTTCTGTCACCAGCTTAATGCATTTGCGTGGGGCCACTTTGAATTTTCCCACGGTGTACCTGCATTGCTACGTGCCATGTGCCAGCTTAATTACTTACACGAAAGGGAGTGCTATTAAAAAAAAAGAAAGAGTAAATGTTCCTATATATTTATTTAAAAAAAAAAGAGCGAAAAGAAAAAGGGCTTTCATTTAAATTGCAAATGAATGGCATTATAAGGACACTTTGCACTTTGGCAGCTGCGATGAAGGCAGTGATGGCAGAGTGAGAGAAACCAGCACGCTGACCAAGCCAACGCGTTTAAATCTCATTAAAAAGTGCATGAATGTTTTAAATTTGGCGAGCAGCTTGAAGTGCCACCGCAAAACGACGGCAATGGACGTGGAATTTCCATCGACAGGCCGCAGGAAAGTCAGCGCGAATAAAAAGCGCAATTTTATTTACTCGACTGTGCGAAAAGTGTTGTCGACAAGTGGGCGAAAGTTGCATTCATTACACGCGCGCGCGGAAATCCAAGGGACAAATGCATTAAGCGGCGACAGACCGGGAAATCTTCGTCCATCCGTTGGCCAAACTCACCGCATCGGCTTCATTAAGGCCTTGATATCGTTTGGGTACTCGATGATCAATTTCAGCTGGGTGCCGCCCTCCTTTTGCACTGCGAACGGAGAAAAGACAGTGAAATGAATGTAAATTAATCAAGCACTCGCAATTAATTGAAGCAAAAACCAACAGAAACCAACAAGAACCAAAAAATTCATGCAATTCTCACATCACCGATCACCGAGACGGCAGTCAGCTTTTAAAATTGCAAACCGAACCGAGCGGACTGCATAAACAAATTACACTCGACTAAATACCAATTAAAATGCATTCAAAGAGCACACAAATATTGCGTAAACGCAACCGCACAAAGAAGCCTCAAATGAAACCCGCCTTGGCTTGCTTTTTGCGATTCAGTGTGTGAAGTGAGGCGAAAACTTGGCTCATTGTTGCTTTGGACCTTGCTGCTCCCAGCTTCTGGCCAGCTGACTGACCGTAAGGGCCCATAAAACCAAAACTCCTGCCACAAACACACACACACACAGCACATTTCATTGGAATTTATTCTAAAGCAAACAAATGAAAATTGGCCCTGTGTATTACTTATGAATTATCTCTCGAAGTTGCTCTAAAGCCAAAGTGTTGCGTGTTTGTCTGCGTTAGAATGCGCCAGTGTACACGCGGCGTATACGTGATAAATGCCAGGCAGAACAAAGCCAAAGTTGCAGCAATTATGCTGCCACAGTGTCATTGTTGCCACCCCTTGGTCTAGCCCTTGGTTCTCCCTTAACTGCAAATGAGTTTTCTTTTCGCAGCTCCGAGCAGCCGCTGTTAAAAGTTTATTATTAATAAATTATGAGTTTAATGAATGCGCTGGAAAAACTTTGCTATGAAAATAGTTTCGCAGTGGCACCTCAATAAAGCCAGCCAGCCGCCAAGCTCTACATAATTGAGTTAAATGTGCAGCTGAGTCTCTACCCATTTTTTCTCACCCCGCTTAGCGTTTTTGGCCTCGTGTAAACTAAGGATCGAAGTGAGGGGGTGCAACAAACTTGGCCAGTATTTATGACTTTACAATCCCACAATTGCCGAACGGCAGAATGGAACGGAAGCAGCAGACTGCCTTACCAACATGCTGTATTGGCAGCTTGATCATGTCACGTAGCACCGCATCCACCAGAGTGTCCTGCTCGCCGTACAGCTCCTTCTTCGTGATGCGCAATTGGAAGCGCTCCAAATTGCTGGCATTTGCACTGTAAAGAGAGAGATGGGAAAGTTGTTCGGGTTCAGATATACTTATACTCGTAGTGCGGGCAAAAGGGAAACAAAATGGCACAAATGTAAGTAAAAATCGAGCATCGCAGCTAGCAGAGAGCAGGCTGTCGTTTGCAGGAAAAAAGGAAACCATAAGGACAATCAAGCTGCAACCCTACACTCCAAGTAAATATGGTACCTAATAAGAAAAAGTAACTGTCTCAAACTTTATATAATAACAATGACATAACAATTAAACTCCTTCTCTGCCTTATGTATAAAAATACCAGCAGTTACTTAAGTGAAGTTACTTAATAACTTCGAGCAAGATTTTTCGCACAGTGCAGCCAGTTCTCGGGGCTCCCTCATAAGTATGCTACGCTTTGGGGCTGCATATCAAGATTTCTCACATTGATTTGTCAAAGCAATGCCCTGCTCCTTTTGCTCCTTCAGCTCCTTTTTTATCCTTTCTTTGCCGCTGCTGTCATGACAATTTGGTTTGCAAATGCCAAGACACCCCCACCATCAGCCAGCCGTAATCTTTGGTGGTCGATTTTTCCTGTTGCTGCCAGACACTACTACTACTACTACTACTACTACTGGCAATTGTCGGAAAATATCTTTTCCTCTCCGATTATGCTTTGCACTCCACGTTTGACATGTGCCGCTCACATGGCCAATGCTTTTGTCTTAAGCCCCGGCAGTTACGCTTTCAGATTTAGTCCAATTTGTGCTGGTTAAGCACTGCAGGCCCTGCTGCCAGAATTTAAGCTGCAAAGTGCTCTCCATCGGCATTAGCTTTCATTCCCCCGTTTCAATTCACAATGCACAACAATTTATACGACTGTACCAGTAGTGTAGTTACGACAAATTGAAATGCAAAACCCAAGTACTCGCTTCGTTGGTCAGTGAAAAAGTGGCAAACGGTGGCAAACGGGCGGCGTTGTCAGCTCCATTGTGCAGCAAGTTTATCACGATAATGAAGTCATATCCGTTCCGTGCTCAAACCACCCACCTCCCCCTCCCCAAATGCTGTTCTCAATGGCGTCTACATAACTCATTGTCCTTCTGCATCTTGCTCCACTCCCAGCCCATTCATAATTTGCCCAACGACTTCTGTTATACTTCAACGCCTAACCCTTTTTTCGCCGCCTGCGATGGTCTTTGTGCGCAGGAAGGAAACAAATGTCTGGCAGACAACCTTCTCGTGCTCCCGGAATGACTTTCAATATATCAGCGTTCCATGGAAATGGTGACAACTTCCGAGAACAGCCAACAGAACATCCCCTTTCACCTGGCGGCGTCAAAGTGCTCGCAATCCGGTGACAATGACCAGGATTCGCAGGCCAGGAAGGGGTCCCACAGAAGTGACGAAGGTTCCATCAGGTTCAGGCTAAGGCAAGCAGTTTCAAGTCTGCAGGATTAAAGCTGAACGCAGGGGTTGAAAATTAGAATATAATTGCTTTTAAGTACCGAATTGCCCCTGTCAGCTGAATTAAAATGCGGTTGCTCGCAGGTTCAAATTGTATTTCTTTAAAATATTTATAGCTTTTCATGTCTCCTATATAGTATGTATATAATGTATAGAATCTGTTCAAGAGCTCCTTTTGGCAGTGTGCCCCAAAGTATGCTAAGCAACGTGTTCGCTTGGCACAGTCAAATTTCAGCTCATGCTTCATTTGTCAACTGCAACGGTGGAGCAGCCGGAACAAGTGGGCCGTGGCATAGAGTTGGCCAATGGAATCTGGAATCTGGCATCCGGAGCAGGAGCAGGAGCAGGAGCTACGTAATTGATGAAGCCGCCCGAGCCGGACACTGACTAAGCACACTGGCCGCTGTCCGCAGAATGGCCATATGTTTCTGCGAGTCTGCGGCTTGCTCCGAATGGCCAGCTGTTGCACTTGCCGGGTCGAAACAACATTGGAACACTGGAACAAAGAGAGTGAGAGCTCGCCAGCCGAATGGTATTCAAATCCCATGGGTAATTGAGTCACGTAAATCAGTTGCAGCGGCCGGCAGTCAACAAAACCCGAAATCGTATTACAAGAGAAAGTGCTGCAGAAGGTGGGTCCAAAAGAGGCGGTGGGGGGAGGAGGGGGTGGTGCTACTGCTACCGGGTGGGGCAGAAGCACGCCAAAAGCGCACGTGACACGTGGCCCACAAGCACATATCCCGGCAAACATGGTCTTACAAACGCTGACAACCGCAGTGACAGTCGGCCAACAGGCCCCCTCCCAAAAACCAGCCACTGTCCTTCAACCACCAAGGCCCCCTTCAACCCCCCATCATTCCCCCCAATTCCAGTGGTCTAAGCCCGCGAAAAACTTTGTTATGCAAAGCGTTGACAGCTCAACGACGATGACAACAACGTACCGCAGCGCAAAAACAGAAACGCTGCGAAATGCACGACACACAACAAAAAAAAAACAAAAAAAAAAGAAAAGAAGGAAAATAATTGAAAAAGAGATTTTCATATAATTGGTAGTACCCCGCAACCGCCGGCCCCCTCGGCAGTTGCACGTTCCTGGCGGTTACTCGCGTCAAAAGTTTACTTTGAGTTATGTTTAGCGGAAATTAAATTTATTTATGTCAGCGATGGGACGACGGACGTGGAAGGACGTGGACGTGGACGTGGATGGGCTTCACTCTGAATGACGCTCACTAATCAGCTTAATTGCGCTCGGTTTGACGATTTGACAGGACAGGCGGTATCCCGAATTCCCAAGTGCCGCAGTCCTGAATCCCGCTGGCCAAGTCCTGAATCCTGCGCGTCCTGCACAGTATCGCTGCCATGGCAATGGCCGGGAATAAACTTTGCTTACAGCTTAATACTATTTCGCGAATTTTAGCTAAAGAGCAATGTGAAAAGCGGTGTAAAGATAGCATAAGCCTGGATTTTGTTTAACCAAAACTATGTTACAGGTAACTGCGAGTTGGGAAACTTCAAAAATGTAACTAACAAACAAAAGGGTTACCTGTTGGAGAAGCTAATTTAATATTACACATTAACCAAATATTAAAATGCATTTTCCGCAGGCTTGGAGCTTGGGAATCTGGCTTCTGAGGTAAACTTTCTACCCAGGATTATGAGTGGCCGAGTGACTGGTTTGCTACTGCCATCGCTGGTGCTGTTATCCTTGGTGTTATACTGCCGCCGACCGCCAGAAGTGGGTACTATAATAACAGCTGTCAGCCGGCATGTCCTGGCCTTTGTTTAAGTTCCACCGAACCTCCAACCCCTCAACCGCCCAGCTGCCCCGCAAGTCCGCAATTATTTTGCCATAAGAAAATGTCAGTAAAGTTTCGCAAACGCGCACAGTCCTCCAGTATTCCAGCAGTTTTCTACCCGATTTGCCCAACATTCTCGACTACGCCCCCTCCACAGTGCTGGCAGCTTGGAGCAGCTGCGTCCTGGCCGCAGCCACATAGCCGCAAAAGTGCTGCTTAGATGGAGAGAAGGAAAAGTTTGTGCGTGTGAAATTTTGCGGCCGCCAAGACCAACGAGGAGCCATCGAAATGGACGGACCCGCGGTACTGCAGCACGGACACTTTTGAGCCGAGTTTACAGAGGGGCAGAGAAGGGCCAAAAGGAAAGTGAAATTAAACTTATATTGTAGCCGGGGATAAAACTTCGGCGGCGGCGGCAAGAGCGCGAACATTAAAACCAATGACAGCAGACCAAACTGCAGCTGGGATCCGCGAAAAGCTGATGAGGAAGGGAGGGCGGTGTTGGGGTTTGGGAAAACTTACACTTCCACTTCCATTTCCACTTTGCCATCCGAAATGTCAGCAAGCTCTCGGAGTTTTACACACTCGTCGACATTGAGCATAGTCTTTTATTAGCCGGCGTTTGCAGGATTCTCAGTATTCTCAGGATTCTCAGGATTCGCTGGATTCGCATCCTGACCGACAGCTGGTGGAAACTTGTGCTGTTTCTCCCTTTTTAGCCGGGTGTAATTCCCTCGAAATAAGATTTCTGCCACCGCTCGGCGTTCGCTGCTCGCAATTGCAAGCTAATTAAAAATTTGTCATACTAATTAAAAGCGACCCCGGGACTTGGGCTGATTCAGCAGGCAACTTTGTCGTAATTATATACCCGACTAATGCCGGACAGCCATGTACCTGACTCTTCAGCTGCCGCTGGTAATAACTCATCTAGTCTAATTTTTAGGCACATTTGCATTTTGTCACATTGCATTCTTCTACTTTTTTTTTTTTTTGTTAGCCCACCTGCAGCCATTTCTTGGCTGCATTGTTAGCAGAGCTCTGGGCCAAAAAGTGCTGACTAAGCCGCCAACTAAATGGGACGAGGATATGGGAGCACGTCGAGCATGTGGGGAGCTGCTCGGCGACAGAATTTTAATGAGATATCGCCGGGAAAACGAGCGACAGGCGACAGCATCTGGGCACCGCCTTGATCCTGTTTTCAGATCCTTCTATCTCTTTTGGCTTGATTAGTTGT
Source organism: Drosophila yakuba (assembly GCF_016746365.2). Classification (NCBI taxonomy): domain Eukaryota; kingdom Metazoa; phylum Arthropoda; class Insecta; order Diptera; family Drosophilidae; genus Drosophila; species Drosophila yakuba. Next base: position 22,151,354 of record NC_052530.2, read on the forward strand.
AGGAGGCGGAGTTGCAGGGATTAGCGTTTCACTGCAATTGGCACTAGTAAGCAGGTTATTGCGCTGAATCACTTAAATGCTTTTCAAAATGAACATTCCGAAATTGGTTTGATGGGATTACCTTTTGTTATTTTGTTAATTTTGCCAAGCCCAAACTTGCAGACTAAGTACTCAGCTAAAACTAAGTACCATTATGTAGTAAGCAAGTGTTTTAATAGAATGACTGCCTTAAAATTTGCACTTTGCTTGCAAGAGCATCCGAACTTCTTGGCCCAGCTAAGCCAGGAGGTAAACCTAAACCTTCAGCCTTCCTTTTCAGCTTTTTTTTTTACCCTGCACATTTACTGGCAGCAATTTCGCTTGTTAATGAAATTTGCATTTTGCTACGTGCGACACACCAAAACAGCACACAAAAAAAAAAAGAAGTAGCAAACTTTCCGCCTTGCTTTTCGGTGATGTGCTATAAATTAGAAAATCAAGCATTTTATGCTAATGCCGACGCCCACACTTGGCCAAAACCAGACAGCAACCACCATAGCAACCACCCAATCCACCCAACAACAACAAGAAGAGCAGCAACAACTTGACAAGTTTTTGCCACTTTGCATTTTAGCCATTTTAACCATTTTCGATTTGCTTCACTTTCTCCGCAACTCCCGGAATTTTTGTGCAACTTCAGCTGGGACCCAACGTTGAAGCAACTATTGAAGCAAATGAAATTACTCATACGCTACGTATTCAATTTTGATAAAAACTAGCAAAACGATTCGCCAAACGCATTGTAAATGGCAAAGGGAAATCGCTGAAAAGAACCGGGCGGAAGATGGAGAAAACTAAGCTGATTACCGAAAAAGAAAATCAAATGAAAACTCGTCGAAATAAATTTCATTGCTGTCTCAAGTGTGTGCGGGTGGCAAAACCTAGAGGGGAAATGACAGAGATGCCGCCAGCGATGACGCAGATAAGAGATGGGGATGCTGTGCTGGGTGGTAGTGGAAATCCACATTGATTTCTTTATTGCACTTTTATTTGATTGTGCTCGCATGAAATTACGCATACGCCATGTTGAGACAAGGCAAACGCTCATCAACGTTATCGGCGGTCGGCATCGGGATGGAGCAGTGAACAGTAGAACGGAACAGTTGCCACCGGCAACAACAATCAGGCAACACTTACCAGCGACAGATAGAGACATGCCCGTAAAGATCTGTGCACCGAGAACTTTCTGGGGGGCATACACTCAGCGAAATACGTAGCTAAAGTTGGCATACCATACCTAAATGCGCCAATTAACTGTTGTCTATCTACCTCGTTGGAAAATAACGGTTACTATAATATAGTTATTTTATTTCCGCAGACATAGTTATGTTTTCCTCAAGTGCACATGCTAAATGTCTAAAACGTAAATGTGTCACGTAAATGGAGCGTAAATTTCAATAAAAATCATTTCAATTCCGTTGAATCCCGAAAAGTGCCCGTAACTGCTTGCCGCACTTCCACGCTCCTCATTTTTACTATCCCCTTACGTTTATCCCCCCCTCCTAGAACCGTAAAACGCCCCCCGCCCACCTTCACTATCAATTACCACGTAGCCGTATAAAGTGGCTCGGGGGCCCCAGAGTACAACACAAATGAAGAAAAAAAAATGTAAGCATTATGTCCTTCCGCTCAAGGGAAATTGAATTTTCTCGCTACTGGTTTTTATGTGCCACTCACCTGGCCTTGCGGTGCAGCATCTCGGCCAGCGTGGGATTGTCCCTGCTCACATCCGGCGCATTGTCCACAATCACATGCGAGTACTCATCGCTGAGCAGGTGCTTCTGCAGATCCGCATAGCGATCGTGTGGCGTTGGCTTCCTCGTCGACGTGGTCCGTGATGTGCCGGCTCCAGCTGCTCCACCCGAAGCTCCGGCCGCCGCATCCTGGCCACTGGTCGCCGCGCCACTCTGGCTCGCTCCCGCCTGTGTGGATGCCTCCTTGGAGCCCGAGGAGTTGCTGGAAGAGAGAGGCATTTAGATGAAACCGAGAGTACCACTGCTTAAAAAGGAGCTGCATAAAAGTGAGTTAAATGTACAAGAAAAAGCAAGGGGAAAAAATTGCCATAATTAGCGGAGACCCCAGAAGCCGGGTGCTCTTGACAATGGTGCGGATGGCTCTCGTTGCTAATTGCAACTGCCAAGTGGCCCAGTGCCTTTTAGTGGCAGCCATCGAGCTACACTGAACTGAAGCAGCCTAGACAGCTAAGTGCCCCCTGGCCAGGCTCCCAAAGACACGCACTTGCTGCAGCTAAGCTGCAAACTTTGTCAGCCAGGATTTTAGTTGCGTTTACCTAAGACGCAACACACCCACACACACACACACACACACACCTACACCCTCATGCACATCCACACACCTATACCCACAAGCTTAGATCCACATGGGACTCTTCACTCGACTGCAATAAACTGAAATTGCAGGCACTTCAAGGGGGCAAAACCACAAGCCATACAAGTTGGAACAGTGGCGACACCTAGGGGACATGCCTCTAATATCAGGTAAATACTGCAAACTTTGGCGAACATTATTTGCACAAGTTTCTTTAGACAATCTGAACATAAAAAAAAAGGGGAGACAAATTTCTGAACAATTTATAAGTTTGCTTTCTGTATTAGACACAAGTTTCAACTTTAGTCTATCAAAGATTTGTATTCACATTTAGATGCTCATGTTTCTCACAAAGTTTGCGCAGTATTTTGCCAACCTATTCCACTGTGCTGGTGCTGGTAATCAGCAGCCGTTTAGACAGCGCCTGCTTCAGACAAAAAGAGTGCTTGAAAAATGAATTAAAGTTTTTGAATTTGTTGCATCCATTTTGCTAGCCTTGACTCTTAACAGCTCTCGGCGAAATGCTTGGTATCCAACCTGGCCTGGACGGATGCTCCGTTTCCGGCCCAGTTTCCGCCTCCACCTCGTTAGCATATGTATATACGATGGATGTGGATGTGAATGTGGATGTCCCGGGAAACCGAGAATTATGCAGCAGTTGTGTGACCATTAAGCCAAATGACAGCACTCGTGTGCACAGGCTGAGCGGAGTGCACATCATTAGGCCAGCATCTCGAAATTTGTGTTTTTGTCGTAAATTGTCGTTATGCTCAAAATTCTCACTTATATTTATCTTTTTTTTAATTGTATCCCAAAGTATGTCAAGTTTTTGGGACGAAAGTCCTCTGTCTGTCGGCGCCTTGTCTTATCCGTCAAGCAGACAGGTGTGTTGCACACACACACACACACACACACATGTGTGTAAGAATGCCGGGTGAGAATGCAAAACTTTTTCAATTAACAGTTGCCAGAGAATGTCTGGGCCAAGACAGCAGATAGGCCAACAACAACAGCCGAGAGAAGCTGTCAACATTTGCCATTTTCCCCATGCCATTATCGCATGAGACAATATCTGGGCGGGTGACAAAGAGCCTTTTTCCACGCCGCCGGGGGCTTATTAAGAATTTTCCGACGCAATGAGCCTGGGCGGATTTCGCGCGTTTTCGCGCATTTTATTGGCAGCCGCATAATGCCACTTTATGTGCTAATAAGTATTTAAGTCGCTCCTTGTGCCGCCACTTGCAGGAAGGGTCCTTCATATTTATGCGGCTCGTTCAAAATTGTTTCCGCCATAAAGGATATATATAGGAGGTAGTAGTGTTAACCCTCTTTTGTTTTCGACTGCACTGATCGATGGATGTGGGTGTGGATGTGGATGTGAATGTGGCGTGCACTTAATTACACTTTGGCGAAGGCGAAACTTTGCTCATTAAAGTGGTGCCACGTGGTGTGCGTAACGCTGGCCACATAAGCTGGCCATGTGCTGCGGTTAATTAACCAGTCAACTGCAACTGTAATGGCAATAGACGGCCCTGCAACAAATGCAGGACGACAACGCGCCGCCAGCCACAGGATCATAGGTGATAGGTAAAAGTTTATGCAAGTCGAAAGCTGTGACACTGTCAGGGGTTAATGGATGGATTTAAGGGAGTCCTAATTGGATTTGGGTGCCGCATATCCGGCTGCCGTCCATGGAAAATGCAATCTTGTCAAGTTCATGGGTGGCTATGGCTTGTTACGTTCAAATTGTTCCGAGTTCCTAATAATTATGTAAAATCGAATCTTCATAGAATCCATTTAAGATTATCTAGCTACAGATTATATTGCTTGCTACGTTTAAATTGTTCGGAGTTCCTCATAATTATGTTAAATCGAATCTAGCTAGAATCCATTTAAGTTTACATAATCTTGCACAAAGATAGTAGCTTAAGTTAGTATGAATCTTGATAATTTTTATTTGATTTAATGCAATTAAAAAAGTATTAAAACAAGTGGATTAAAATCTCCGTCAGCAACAGCAACTTTAATTAAAAGGGTTAAGAAATTGCCGACGATAAAATGAAAAAACACGGAAAATAGAATAAAGATTGATAACAGCCCGAAAAAATGAGAATCATCAGTGAAAATGAATTTTTCGCACTGCTCCGTGGACGGCGAACACCATTTGCAGCATTGCCAAGTTGCTGCCTCAGTTTTCAGTTTTTAATGAAATAATTAAAAAATTATAAGGCTGGCGGGCGAGGCGGTGCGAGGAGACAAGACAGGAAATCAGGAAGCGAAGCGAGTTCCAAGCAAGTTCCACGGTCTTTTCGGGGGCGTCTGAAGATGGAGATGGTGGAGAAGATGGGGCAAACATTTGATGCTTAAATAGAATTTATTACGCTTCACAGCCGCGTTGCACGACTCAGTGCATGGAGGCATCATAATTTTGCATTTGCCCTGGCGCATAAGTAGATAGCAGGGAGAAGCTTGAAGCTCCCGATCTTTTCGGGGCTGAGGTGGTGGTAGCCCTCGGAAGCAGCGAATGGTAAGGAACGCTTTCCGAAGGCATTCATTTTACGGGCTGGTGGCAGGCGGCTTATGAATTAATTAAATATTTACTGGCTAAACATTGGCGTTTTATGTTGCCGGCGCGGGAAGCGGTAGCGGTAGCAGGAGCTCCCAGCTTGAAAGCTGGAAACGTAACCGAACTAGCAAGCAAACGGGATGGCGATGCGAACCGGAGTCGTTTACTGCACCTGGGAGGAAGTGGAAGTCCTGGGACTTGGGACCTGGAACCTGGGAAGGATGGTCTTAACAGTTTCCCTTGCGCCTTGCTGCGTCATTTTGATGTTTTATTACTCGACTTCCGCCAGCCGCAGCAAAATGGCGGCGGACCCTTAAAGTCCACCCACTTTCAACCCACTCTCACCCACTTTCACCCACCGCACGCAACGCAAAAAGTGGCCAGCATGGAAAAAAATGAAGTGTTCAAAGGTAAAGCGTCTCGGCCCCATTCGTCTGTATATATTCTCCATGGCAAAGGAAAAAGGCATTAACATGGCGCTCCTGTGCTGGTTCCGCTTTCTTGTATTCCTTGTACTCCATGTACTCCATGTACTATAGTTACCAAGAAGAAGTTGGCCCTGCCTCGGGTTTATGTTTTGTAGCAAATTACGTTTTAATGCCGGGGCCAACCAAGTTTTATTGCAACTTTTGTTGCATTTCAGCTAAATTGAATTATGTACCCTGCCGTGTTCAGTCGCCCCAGGGGAATGGGTTGCTTGTGGGTTGTGGATTGTTTGCCGGAGTCAATGGCCCGACCCCGTTTTGCGATTTGTGCATAATTTTTAATCCCCCGGAATGGCCAGCGGTGGCCCATTTGCTTTGGTCAGTCTTGGGAATACCAAGAATACTAAGTTTCAACACGCTGCTTTTTGCTACCTGGGTGTTTCAACTGAAGAAGGTGGAAATGTATCGAAACAGTGGTAAATGGTCTAACTGCGTTTATGGACTATGTATTGAATTGGTCATTAACTTGTAACCTTCCACTTAGCTAATACAAAACTTCGGGTACTATAGCTGCCCAGGTTTCAAGCCAGACTCTGATAGCTGAGAACCAAATTCCAGCTACCTTGTGCATGCACTAATGCCTCATTAATTCAATGAGGGTCAGTTTTCATTACGATACTCGCCGGGAATCATTACAACATCCTAGCTTGCCATCCATCCATCCAAACCCACATTCCAAGCCCAAGCGAACTCGCAAGGTATCCGCTGATTAATGACGGGACTGGAGCAATAGATGAGTCAGATTTCGACGAAACGGACACAAGGAATGCGAACAGAACTTACCTCTTCTGCAGGAATTTGCGCTTGAACTCGTGCAGCATTCCACCGCCGCCGCCGCCGGTGGCATCGTAGTCGTTGCCCAGCCGGATCTTCTGGTGCTGCTGCTGCTGGAGGAGGTGGCGATTGGCCACCCCAAAGTCCATCTGCACATCGACGATGAGCAGGAGGGTGAGCAGGACGAGTGTGGCGCCCAGACTGATGACCAGTCGCTCCTTCAATTTCATAGTACGCAGGACGGCCATGATGGGATTGTTGGTGCTGCAACTGCTGTTGCTTGCAACAGAATTGGCTTTTTGCTGGCCAAGTTGAGCCGCCGGTGCGGCAGTCTGCTGGTGTTTCCTATTGATCGAACCAAAGCTGCGCAATCTGGTCAGCCAGCCAAGATTGCGTCCGTTGATCTCGGCCGGAGTTGGGCTATCGTTGGAGGATTGCGGCACAACCTCTGGAGTTTGTGGATTTTGTGAATCTTGTGTGGTGGTGCGACTGGTGCGCACTATGCGACGCCGGATTACAACGCGGCGTCGTGGCGCTGCCTCCTCTTCGTCCGGTTCCGAGTCTGGATATAGCACTCGATCCGGCGGCAGCTCCGCCTGCTCCGCTGAGTGCTCAGCTTCAACTGGAGCGCTCCCGCCAACGGGCCCTTCGAGGTTTCCCCTCCGCCAATTGGCTACGCCTATTGGTTCAGCTGATAACTGGCCGTTAAAGGGGCTATCATAAACGTCGATATCAGTACTCGATTGTTGTTGCTGCTGCTGCTGTTGCTGCTGCTGCTGATGCGGCTCTTGCTGCAACTGCAACTGCAATTGCTGGCGATATCGAAAGCGCTGCAGGCGCTGTGCCAGCGGCGTCGATTGAGCTGGTCGATAGCTGTAAAAAAAAAAGCGGGAAATTTCATTAAAAACCAATGCGAATTCAAGGGTGCCGGCTGCTGCGATGTGTAGTGCTCGTGATAGGCAATCAAAATTCTATTAAGTTTTCATGACTTGAAGGGTCTAACACGAGTACAAAGAAGTCACAAAAGAAATCGCAGCCAATCCTATCCGCCAACAGCACTGAAGCAAACGAGACACGTTTTATTTTGGGACCAACTTTTTATGAAAAATAGGCATATAAATATATGCTTTAAAAATGCATTTGACGGTAATATTACAGTCACAGGAGAGTAATAAAAAACAAGAGAGAACGCTATAGTCGAGTTCCCCGACTATCTGATACCCGTTACTCAGTTAGTGGAAGGGAGAAGGAGAGTCTTAAACACAGTTTTTGGCGGTTTGTGGGCGTTAGAGTGGGCGTGGCAAAAAGTTTTTTGGCAAATCGATAGAAATTTACAAGACCAATACAAAAATGAAAAAATTTCAAAACATTTTTCAAAAGTGTGGGCGTAGCAGCTTTGGGCGGTTTGTGGGCGTTAGAGTGGGCGTGGCAAAAAGTTTTTTGGCAAATCGATAGAAATTTACAAGACCAATACAAAAATGAAAAAATATCAAAACATTTTTCAAAAGTGTGGGCGTGGCAGTTTTGGGCGGTTTGTGGGCGTTAGAGTGGGCGTGGCAACATGAATCGACAAACTTGCGCTGCGTCTATGTCTCTGGTGTCTGTATGCTTAATCTCAACTTTCTAGCTTTTGTAGTTCCTGAGATCACAGCGTTCATACGGACGGACAGACAGACGGACAGACGGACAGACGGACAGACGGACAGACGGACAGACGGACAGACGGACATGGTCATATCGACTCGGCTATTGGTCCTGATCAAGAATATATATACTTTATATGGTCGGAAACCCTTCCTTCTGCCTGTTACATACTTTTCAACGAATCTAGTATACCCTTTTACTCTACGAGTAACGGGTATAAATATTGTTACATTGCTCAATATATGTAAAGATTGTAAAATATTTATTTTGCTAATAAAACAAAATTATTGGTTTTAAATGTAAATTGTATTTAAATGGTTTTCTTAAAGTTTCAACCATTTTCTAAAAAGCAGCAGTGCGCAAAAACTAGAAATAAAACATAAAAACTCCATCAAAATCTGAATAATGACGCTGAATAAAACATCAATTATCAACGAATAATATTTTATTTTCGCTCTGCCAATTTGCAATGATATCACGAATTGATTTTTCATTAAAACCATTTATTTTCGCAATTTCCATGCGTAAATTTGCACTTTTCAAGGTCCCCGGTGTGTTGATATTGTTTATTTATGCGATAAGCTCGTTATTTATTTTTCAATTGGCAAATTCATAACACCCGCTCCACATATCAGAGTTGTGGACTGACTATCCCTAAACCATATCGAGTTTCAAAAATATGATCCTTTGGCCATTTTGCAGTTCGTATTTTGTGTCTGGTTATTCATAAAGCGGCGTCACGGCATCCGCCATGTTGACTGCCACCGGAAATGCGACAGCAGCCATTTTTTTTTTTTTCGTTTTTTGTTTTTTTGCGCAGGCCACCGTTATCGCTGCTCTTGCGTGTTGTTGTTGGTATTGCCAGTGCCTTTTGCCGGTGCCATCAAGTTTGCTTGTTGTAGTGCCATTTTATTGTCTCCACTTTTATTGTTCATGTTTTTTGCTGGCCCACGTAGCATGAAGCATATTCTGCAGGCAACCAGCTCGTGGCGCTGGTTCCAGTCGGAATTTGAATTGTAACTACAACAGGAAGAGCTGGTCGGTGCCAGGATCTGGTGTTTCTGGAATAGGACCTGCAAAGTGGCCGTTGTCTCTTTGGCCGTTTGGCCATCGGGTGATGGGTGATGGGTGGTAAGCTAACGAAGCTTGTTGCTGCATGGTTTTCTGCCCACATGCAAAGTCAACACGGCCACGGTCGCTCGACAACCGAATATTGTGGGCAAAATGTTGAATTGCCCTGGGCAACAAATGCCGTAACTGCATTAAATGTGACCAAAATATTCCAGCACTCCACATCCACTCGAAAAAAGAGGGCTTAGGTCGCCAGTAAAACGAGAAATTGTCCAGGTATTAAACCAAATTTTTTGTGTCCCATAAAAACAAATCTTCAAACACAAAATTAGACAGTTATGTTTAAGACACTTTGGAAAGAACTTTCATTTTCGACAAGTGAAAGCTTGTATTGGTTACATTTGGTTTAATTCAAGTTTCAATATTTTCGTGAGTGCATTACTGTATGGGCTGCAAATTGAATGCGAAACCCTTTGATTGACAGGCCTACCGATTTGTTGCTGACGTAACTCGGCTCACAAATTAAACGTCAAAATCGTTGGCAAAAATGCTGATTACAAGCAGTACTGATACGAATAAAATGACAGAGGCGGCACTAAATTGGCAAACAAAGGGCGGCCGAAAATGTCTGCAAAGGAAGGAGCAACAGCAGCGGGATCGCCATGCCATGTCAATCAAATCACATATCATGCCAATTTTCTATGCAGGTTCTCCTCGCCCCAGTGCTCTGCACTGCAGGATGAGATCCTGGCAATTGCTCATATCCATGACGAGATGATTTGACAGTCGCAGCGTGGGCGTGGCCAAGGGGTTAGCACCAGACGACGGGGATGGTTAGGGGTCATGGATTCGTGGGCTTAGGTATGGTACATGAAGTACGTGTACAAGGAACTCGGCTGAAGAGACTTGGCCCGGCGCAACACAATGGCACATCACACATCTCTCGCCGTCAGCAGCGCGTTGGCAACATCAATGGGCAGTCAAATGCAAAGCACATACGTAATCCCAGTGAAAGTGGGTGGGCTGGGGGACTGGTGGACTGGTGGGCTGATGAGCTGGAGAGGCGTCATCCACACGAGTTTGCCCTATCAGCCAGCCGGTGAGGGCGATAAGCACTGTGGCAGTGACATGGCAAGTGCGAGTGTGAGTGCGAGAAGGGCGAAGTGAACGCAGTTAACAGCAATTGCTGTCGTCGCATTTTGTTGTCGCTTGATAAAACTGCTGCGTTGCATTAAATTAAACTCATGCGGTGTATTTAAATGCCGCATCGTCGAGGGTCGAGGCTCTGGAGTCAACTAAGAGTCGAGTAAAAATAGCAACGGCAACAGCAAAAGCAAAAGCAACACCAATCGTTTTAATGCAATTGCTGACAGCAGCAACAACATCGCCAGTGAGTGACAGCAATTTCCTTTCCAATTTGCGCTTTGTTTTTATTAATCAGACATATAGCCAGCGCAAGAAAAATAAAATAAAATAATGTGCAAAAAATTGTAAAGAAAGCGAAATGAGGCGAGATGTACTGCAAATGAGCTGGTGGTACTGCAATGAAGTGCAAAACAATTTAGAGCACCATATCGCAATGAGTTGAGTGAGGGATATGTTAATATTCCGCCATATTAATCATTCCACTTTAGAAGGCGGGGCTCATATGAAACAATCGTGGGAAGTAGCTGTGACCTTCTTAACCCTATAAGCTTTTCCAGTATGAAGTCACATATTGTGAACAATACAAAACACTAAGCTAACCAAACACTAAATCAATTTGAAGCCAAATTGGAGCACTCTGAATTGAACTGGGTTATCGCAATGCAATAAATCAAACTCCCTTTCAATCAAACTTGACAAATGCCTTTCCGCTACCTTTCTCCAGCTCAATTAGCCTTCGCCGGTCAACGAACTGCATTCCATGGACTCTCGCTCCGCACTTGATATTATATAGTAGTTGTGGCGCACTTGAATCGCTGCAGCTGCTAGACCCTCACATTATCCAGTTTTTTTCTTTTTTTCCCCCCGATTTACTCTGCATGATTGCACAGCTGTTGGAGGGGGGGATACCCTTGTAATTTTGTTGTTAACAAATGCAATGCGTAACCCGCTTGAAACTCAGCTCGATTCGAATCAAATCAGCGATTGTGCAACAGCTTGAAGTGACACGCTCAGTGCATCCACATCCACATCGACATCCACATCTATATCTAAATCCACCCAGTTGCCCCGCGTGACCTGGCCACGCATCGGTGGCAGTCGAGAATTCCACTGGCCGGGATACGAATCCGAATCCGATTCCATTGGCGATAGCGATGTCGACGGCGATGCCACAAAAGACCCGACTTATTGATCGATTTGTTGCCACACTATTTGAGCGGTTTGCACTTGAGCTGCTTACAACTATGGTACTGTTGCCATTACGACGAATGGGCCGCCACCTTATCGACCCAATCGAACGGGCAATCGGCAATCAATCGCGATGCCATTCGATATGCAAATGTTGGCCAAACTGTTGCAGCCATCGTGTTGCCAATTCGGTCGAGTCGAGTTCAGTTGAATCGAGGGTGTCAAGGTTAGTTTGGCTTACACGTTTGGCTCATTTACATGGCTCCCTTCTCTCTCGTATGGCCATTGAAGCATCCGCTAAACTTCAGCAAATTGCGGCGGGTGCAAGGGTTTGGAATAGGGAAAATGGAAAATAGAGAATAGAAAAGCTAAACGCAGTTTGGGTTAGTTGCCTTACTGGCTATTCCTTCGCCACTCACTGTTCTCCTCTATCTCTGTTCCCTGCGCTTTTGGCCCCTTTGTCAATTTACCTTTGGCTGTGCAAACTTTCGCGCTGCTCCGTCTGAAAGTCCAAATCCCACTGGTCGTCTCGGGAAAATCCTCCATCTTGCAGCAGGTGATTCAATGGCAGCGATTTCTCAGCAGATTTGCCCCAGGTTATTTCATTACCAAAGTCAACAGAAGTGTCCTGCTGCCATTGCTGCTCCTGCTGCCACTGCTGCTCCTGCTGCAGCTTCTCGTTGCTGTTAATAAAATTTTCCAGCTGGCTCGTCGACTTCCAGTTTTTGTGCTCCGTTGGAGTCCGGCTCATTGCCAATTCAAATGCACTCTGATGGCAGCCATTGTGCGATGTCCTGGGAATTACTGGGAATGCCGATGTCGTTGTGGAAGCCGGTGCATAGGGACTTGAGCCCAGCTCGTTATGGTCCTGCCCATTGTATTGTCTCACTGCCGATTGATTCGCAGTCATTGGCAATTGATTTATGCCCAGAGCGTAATCATCGTAGCTATTGCTGGAACTGGGCAGGCCCATCTGGCTGCCCATCTTGCTACCCATCTGGCTACCCAATCCCAATCCCATACCCATGCCAATACCATTGCCAATCGCATCATCCTGGCTGCTGGCTCTCTGGAGCGAGAAGCTGCTCTGGCTGCGGCTCCTTTGACGGGATTCCTTCTTTTTGGCCAACTCAGCCGGCGAGGGGGCGAAGAGGTTCCGGATGCTGGCATTCCGTTGCCTTAAGTCCACTTCGCTGCCGCCTGACTTAACCTGGTTTTGATGGAGAGACGCGTAATTGTAATTGGAAAGCTCTTGCCCAATTTCGGGTTCATGCTCAAGCAAAGGGGGGCGCAATCTTTCGGTGTTAGTAGCATCGAACAACGGGGTGTAACGGCAGAACAATTGTTATCTTACGAATAGTGCCAAACCAACAATAATTTAAGCCATCAACGCGAACACAACTCAACGCAATTCAACTCAATGAAACTCAAGTAGAAACCAAACTGGAAGGAAAACTCCACAGACAGAGAGGACAATGCTCGGTCAATTCGGCGCCCTTTCATAATCGGATGAAAACATTTTTGGAGTGCTACTTACACTCGTCCTCGAGGCAAGTGACATTGAATGAGGCGGACTCGAGGAGGCCAACTAGGAGACTTTTCCTCCTCCAGCCGACTGGGGTCATCAAGTGGATGTGGCACACAGCTCCCAGCAGCGCTTGCACTTGCCGATTTTTCCTCGCTTTTCCTTGTGGCAAGTGTATCTCAAGGCTGCACGAATCTATTCGGTGAAGTGGATGGGTGTGTGTGTGTGTGTGTGTGGTAAGTTCAGGAAAGCCCAACGATGGCCAGAGTGAGAGATAGAGAGAGGAAACATCAAAATTTCAAAATCGTTAGACAGATTAGCATAAGCGGATAATTCCGGAAAAACACAGCAATGGCAACGACAACAACAGAAGCAAAGAGCCAGAAAAAATCGTTTTGGTATCCAAAGAGAAACGGACAGCATGTGTGAAGCGTTTAAGTGCTGATGTCGGTCTATGCCGATGCCAGCGGGGCAGGGGGAGATGCAGTGGAGGGGGGGTGGCAGCTTTGGATTTAGGAAAATTCTGGGCGGTGGGAAAACTAAGGCCAAAAACAAAAGCACTCCTCCGGCACTTCTTCCAGCTCAGTGGAGACTGCAGCACACAAAAAGAAAAAATGAAAAAAAAAATCCAAAGGAAAATCCGGCAATATCTTGAAGCACAGATATTTCGTGTTTACCAAATACCAACAGCAGTCACAAATGGAAATGCGTGGAAATATAGCTTTCAAACAATTTTCGACTATGTTGGCTGCATATTTTCCTATTTACGCTCGGCAAAAGACAAACAGGGCGGATCAGCAATGTCACTGAATGTAGATCCTGGAAAATGTGCTCGCGTTTGTGTGCCAAATAAATATTAAATAGGATCACATATATATATTTTTACCCGCCGCAAATACTTGCCATACTTTACTTAATGCGTAAAGCCATGTCCTAGAAAGTATGCTTTCCCTTTGATTTCGTATTTAAATTTAAGCTCTTTCGTAGCCATACTGAAATGTGTGTGTGTTTTGAAAAGCTGTTTTAATCAACTCTTATCGTTTTTTGTCTTGCTGCATTTGATGGCCATATGTGGCACCGTACGAGCAGATTTAATGATGAATGCTAGCAAAAATGCATTTTAGATTCTGTGCCAGGCTGTCCACAGGGAGTTTTCCAGCCCTGGGAAAAAGCGATTTTCCCCAGCTTGCTTTCCCGCATCGTGTCTCTTTTTACCCGCTCCTTGGCATTGACATTTTTCAGCTGTAAGACAGGAATACTTTCCATTTTTTCCCCTTGCAGCTCTGTGTGTGTGTGTGGTTTTTCAGCCAAAATAATCAAACGTGGTTTGGGACTCACAAACCCACACACACACAACCACACACACACACGCAGAATGCATGCACGAAGATGGCGAAAGGAGAAGATTCCTATCCGATGCAGCGTTACATCTGTTTTGTTTGTCCTGAGAGGGAAAAGATGGAAAAAGGACGAGACCTGAGGACTGAGGGAAGCCCACAAAAAATTGCATGTCAAGTGAAATTACTTGTTTGCCAAAGAGAAACGGGTTACGAATAGGGAAGGGATGCGAAGGATACGGCTTGGAATGACAACTGCAGCTCACGTATACTCACGCACTTGCACACACAACAACACTCTGGCACACGCACACACACACACACACACACCGTACTCACACTACACATGTGTGTAACAACTATACCCTGTGTGAGTCCTGCAAGTCCTGAGAGTCCTGCCTGAGACTTTGATATATACGCAGGCGACACTTCGATCTGCCGGAATATGCGGCTAAGCACGATAAATTGAGATGAATGTCTGGCATGCAGCTAAGTCTCTACAGCTATCTGTCTATATATCTATCTATCTATCTATCTATCTATTCGTCTATATATCCGTTCGGGCAGCTCAATGCGAGTCATCTTATGCTCTCCGCACTTGACACATTCCGGGTAAAGTGCATTTGCCTGTTGGCTGTCTATCTTTCTCTCGCTTCTGGCCAAATGATTTTTTGAATACCTCTTGTCCGCAGATAACAAGGGTATTTTAGCATATTCCATTATAATTTTATAAAATGGAATTATTCTTTTTCTAATAACATAATAAGCCTATATAACTAAAGAAAGCATTATCTCTATTTTTTTAAGCGAATATAATGGAGGAAGATATATTTTTTAAGGAAACTTTTTATAGAGTCAGTTAAACAACTATGTACTTTTTGTTGGTATGGCCAAAAAATGCATCAGCTTACAGGGTATAAGCGGGCTTAATAGGTTTTCATTTCGGCCTTAACTGACTGACGTCTAGACGCATCGCTCCGCAAGCGAGGGAGGCGGCTATAAATATTCGAATATGTATTCCACTACATATGGACCATAAAAATGCACTCCCGACAATTTTAACTTTTATTTCCCACTCGCAATCCCGTCGAGAACTCGTCTTCGACTCTCGCCGTCGAGCCATTAAAATGCGACACGCATTTGGGCCTTCTGTATGGCAGTAGTGCATTGCATTGCATTGCGTTGCATTGCATTGCATAATTTAAGGCGTGCGGGAGTGAGCCGGAAAGTTGGCATAAAATATTCATTTAAAATGCAGCACGCAACACTTTGGTATGACGCATTGCTATTGCAATTGCCACCCACAACCGCCAGGCCGCCAATCCACCAATCCAGCAATTCACCAATCCAGCAATCCAACAAACCACCAACGCGCCACCTACAGCCCACGTATTTAATTGCGGGCGTTGCAAATGCAAATGTCACTGAGCTGGCGACATTTGCATGCCGATGACAGGACTCCACTGGACACACATCCACTCCGCTGGCCATTCCACGGTCCATGGTCACCACGTGACCATCCCGTGGAGAGAGCAAATCCTAATCTCACGCTGCTATCTGCTGGTAGGGCAAAGTGATAAAATGACTGCTTGACTGACTGACTGACGGACAGAACTGACACGTGCCCGTGTGTTTGAGAGGCGTAACAATTCCAACTGGCAAACAATGAACTAATAACAAGAACTTACCCAATTCAAACGGCCCGCCGGTGGAGGTGGAGTTGGAGGAGTCCTGGCACATTCATCAACTGTAAATTAAGGAAGAAGCATACTGATTAGCATTCGGAATTGATAAACGAGCATTTATAATGGCCCCCAACATCAAATAGCAGATGAAAATAGAATCGAATCACTTTGCATAATCAATGCACGAGAGCAGTAAATGAAATGTTAACCAAAGACAAGCGAAGACAACAAGCCATTAGGCTTGAATTCGATTGAAAGACAACAGTGAGCAGTGGAGCGAATTTCAATTAAATGCCCTTACTCAATATGTGAAATCAAAGTCCTTGTGGATCATTAGTTTTGGTGCAGGTTTGCAGCAGTTTGTATTGATTGTATTGATTGTATCATCTGATGCCATGACGTGGCATGCCCCAAAGGCCCCAGATAATGCACAACGGTTGTAGGCGAAACAAAAGCGTTTTGCAGAGCAGATTGATGCGATACGATGACGTTGCATCTGACGGCCCAATAATAAGCCACACACATTAACACACAACGCGCTTTTAAGAGGAAAACCAAGTAAACGATGCCATTCCTCGCAGACATCGATTGCAATTCGATCCATTAAAATTATACGCAATTATCCAATTCACTCGACTGTTGCATCGTCGCTGTCATGATTGCCTTGGCTGGCATCCCCAGCATTACATGGTACTTTTTCATTGCTACACTCAAGATGACTACATCATTCTCAAGCAAATATTTTAAAAAGCAAAGAAGGAGAAAATAAATTGCATTTCATAACAGCAGATCTTAAAATATGTGAACTTTGTCCTAGAAAAAAAAGTTGACATTATTCTAAATGCACTTTGAACTATATTTAAATCACCTTTTAACATATATTTTTAAACTCTTTTTCGAGTGCATAAACTCTCAACGAAAAGATGACGGCTTATAGGGCTAGGCTATCCAGCCAGCCATTTAGTTGGCCAGGCCGAAACCGAAACCGAAACCGAAACTCACGTTTTCCAGAGATTATGAGGCCCAGGCCGCAGTCTCTTGAGAGCCGCACGTTTTGCAATGGGAAAACTCAAGCTCAGCGGCGGGGTAGGAAAAGCTAGGAAAAACAACAAACGAAAAGGGAAATTTTCACGGTGCTCACGTAATTGAATTGCAGTCGGCCAAATTGGCATTTATTATAATAAAAGCAAATATGCAATTTCGCTTTTCACTGGCTATTTTACTGGGAAATAAATAAACGCTGGCTAAGCAAAACAGACCGCCCAAAGAGATTTAAAAGGCTTTGGGACACAAATAAGTGAGACGAATAGGAAACTTATTAAATAATAGAGGACTTCACTTCTGGTGGAGTGGCCACTGAGCCCAGTGAGCTCAAAAGAAAACTCTCGAGTTCTCAAGTCTTTAATGCCATCAACTAAATTGCAAATCGCATTCAGTATATCCCCGACTGACCCACATTTCTGGTTTATTTATACTCATTTATTCTATTCAGCTGTACTTGCCCACAAATCAACCGCAAAGAAATTCAATTTAAATAAATTATTTTACAATATCAAACCGCACTAGGAAAAGTTGTAAAATATATATAAAAAAAAAACCCAAACCATCAGGTAAATATAAAGGTAAAAACGTGGCGAGGACAAAGCTGCAAGTGCATTGGAAATGAGCAAATTAATAGTATAAATATTTTAAAACTCACACTGAACTGCAAACGCCAAAAACGCTGCATAAGCCGGATCTTTATGCGAAATAATTAATTCAAGTATTAATATTAGTGCGCTTTTATATGCAGTTATAAATGCATTGCTGGCCAGTGTTTGAATTTAATTTCATTATGGGGCAGTGACTCGCTTAATAGAATTTGCATTGGCCGCATCGCTTTGGCTTATACGCGTATTGTTAAATTTGCATTGCGACCCATGATTATAATTCTAAGCGATAACATCAAAATTAAGCTTCATCTACTTTTCTGGTTTTTTCACTCTAGCCGTTGCTCTATCTAATTTTCTAGCCAAATTTCTGGCATTCAATTTGTAATTTTCTAATTATGTGGTTGAGCATTTTGGTGTATTGAAAGCAATTACGCTGGATAATTGCACATTCCTGTGTATTTGCGAATGGCAGACATCGTGGTCCTGCTCTTCCCACAAAAAGCGCTTCCTGTGCTTCGCCAGCCTCTTAGACGCCTTTCTGCATACCCTGTAAATAAGGTGGCAGCAAATACATTTACATCATTTGGCTGTAAGCTTACATCATTTGGATGTAAAGTGTGCAGAAAGAAAATTAATGGTCGTAACATTTGATTTACAATGCTTTTAATATTTATTTCCACTTATTTTTTAAGACTTTTTAAAGCGTATTTTTAATGCGCCTAACTCGAAGTTTAGCTCGCTGGCTTGCTTAATGACAACGTCGCCGGTTCCGAGTGCAAATCGGGAGTTGTAGTCAAAATGGGGGGCTATGGAGCCATGGAGCCATGGAGCCAAGTGGCTTGGAGCTTGAAGCTGGGGGCTTGGGGCTGGGTCTGTTGATGGGGCTTCAATGGAAGCGTTTACGTCAAGCTGCAAATCAGTTTTGCACTGCGCCAAACAATTTCCGCATTTAATTACATTGATTATGCAGCCAAGGAGCAAATCTGGCTGTCACTCAGCCGTCTCTCTTGTTTCACCTTCTCTGTTTTTTTTGTTTTTTGTCCAGAAACTTTCGCTGCAACATTGAACTTGATTTTGCAACAAATTGAACACTCAGCAGACGCTACTAGTAACGATGGTGTGGCGCAAATGGAGGAGGCATTTGCCCAACGAGCGTATCATTGTTGTTGAATGCTTTTTGCGGTGACAACACTCAACACTTTCATGCTCTGTCAGTGCAGAAGGCAAACAAAAAAAAAAAACCATGTGGCTGTCAACACTTTGCGGCTTGTTGCAAATCGTTATAATGCAGCAAACAATGCGATTCGCGATGTACAACGAAAGGCAAAAAAGAAATATTAAACAAAATCCATTAACTCATAATTTTCTGCTATGTTGAACACAATCCAGAACCCGCGCTCAGTCCAAAAGTGTTCAGTTTGTTGTCGTTAAGCCAACATACTCGCGTACTCCCCCACAAACAAAAAACCCAATTGCGCGCAATTTTACGGCAGAGCGCATTTCGCCACCCACCGAACCGCCCAGCCACCCACCCAGCCACCCACTCAACCACCCGGCACCACCCACTCTGGCTGCCGCTATGAAGAGGCACGTATGCGTGAAATATTGTGCAAACAAGCACTGCTACAATAGTTACACCAGCAACAGCTCGCTGCACTAAGAAAAAATATAGCATTGAAATTATAAAAATAATTCCCTTTCCTTGAAGTTGGCTTCTATATATATAGATACTGCAGCAAAAAGTATACAATAATTGCTTACACTTCATAAATTGTTTTGGAATTTTTTAAGAATTTAAAACCTATTTTGGACAAACATGAACACCAAGCTTTATTAAAAAAGTTGTATATGGTATATGGGGTTCAATTTCTGCAGCAGCTAAGTGCATTGCAAACAGAAAAGAAAGAAATAGTGTGCTTTAAAGACGGAACTCGTTTGTAACCGAAAAATAAAATTCACACGCTGAAGTCGCAGTTGATTATGGGAAACACTCAAAACAAGTTTGATTGTTGTCGTCTATTTGTTTGTTTGTTTGTTTGTTGCCTGCCATTGTTGTGGCTGTCATGGCTGTTGTTATTGTTGTTATTGTTGTCATTGTTGCGGCGGTAATTCACGTGTTGCATGTGACAGGCTTTGTTTCAACTATAACATATACCCATGTTATAATCAAAGTGTATCCATAAACCAAAGCAATGTGTATGGTATGGGTAATAAATCACTTACTGGCAATATCTAATTGAATCTAATCGATCATAGAGGACCCAGAAAAATGGGCTTAACCCGAGAGCAATTTGGCATGATTAAAGTCGGGAATGTATGGTTAATAGAAATTCGAATTATATGGCATCAAATAGCTGGCATTCCAGGAAAACACTTCTGATTGCTATCACTAATAGGTGGGTAATTCAATCAGTAAGCTATTAGCTAAAGAATTCATGTGTAGTATATAAATGAACACTGTATATGCATATGTTTAAAATATAACAATATTAAATTAACAATTTGCAGCGTATTTTCTAAGCTTAACTAACTAACTTCATAACTTCAAAGCATGTGCTATAAATTTGCATAAAAACTCCCACTTAATTTACACCTTGCGTTTTTGATTCCAAGGGTGCTCATACACTGAATTTGGTTTGGCTAACATTTTGTCTGCAGCTTTATGAGCTGTAAATTGGTTGAATTATAAGCAATTATATATAAATGCCATTGGCAGCTCAACTCACACGATTCGCGGCATCGTGGAACGCATTTTGCCAGACAATTTCATTAACAGCAATTGCTGCCGCCGGCTTTTTGGCTGTGTGAGTGTGTGGATAACCGCTTCATTTCCATTAGCCATACAATTTGATTAAGTTCAGAGGGTGACAGCGTCGCAGTAGAGCACAGAGCACAGAGCTCAAATTCAAGCCAGATTACAATAATTTCTTTATCAAGCCAAACAACCAACGCACCGACACGCAACAATAATAACAATAACAGCACGAACCACCGAAGGCAGAAGGTCGTTGCATGTCCAACAATTGCGGGGAGGGGGGGGTGGGGGAAAAACCTTAATTTGGCAGGAAAATGGGAAATGGAGTGGACTGGTGGAATGGTGGAGCAGTGGAGCCCAGTTGGATGCCTTGTGCATACGGCAATGGAGACGTGGACAATGACAACGAAACGGAAACTAGCGGAAATCATTAGAGTCTGCACAAATGACTTCAAGATACTTTTGCCCAGCCAACTCCGAGCACTTCATTCCCCACTTCGCACAGTGGGTCCAACTGGCACAATACAGGAAGACCCAAATCAACGCCGCAAGGAAAATGCTGTCAGAATCGGGTGACTTTTGACAGCCTTAGCACACGGAGAGGAAACTATTTGTGCAAAAGTGCTGGTCATCATTACAATGTGCATATTTATGCTGAGCATAAGTAATGGTATACCATTACTTAACCATTTACTCCAGAATTCACTGTTCCAGCAAGTGGATTTCCTTCATTTGCAATCCATTGTTGCGAATTTTCGCTTGGGGCGGTAATAAAACAAATATTGAATACGGCATTCAGGCACTTAAGAAGCAATTTAATTGTAAATTGTTGCAGAATTTTATTTCGATGCGCAGTGAGGCGCATAAAACCAAACAATTTTGTAATCACAACTTGCATTTCAAATGCACATTAAATAGTTTTTAGGCAATTAAAAAGGTATCAAAAGGAAATCAAACAACACGCCCTGTTTTGCCATATTTTTATTGCAAACAAACAAGAGAGTAATGAAATACAAACCTTTTAATTGATTTTAAAGAACGCATATAAACTGTTTTGCAGGCCATTAAAAAAGCAATTAAAAATAGCCATTTGATATTTGAAATTCTGTGTAATTGGATAAGTAGCTTCTAAGCCTTTAAACTGTAAACTTTTTTGTGCCATTTAATTGGCTTTTTATTTGCAACTCAATCTCTTGTGATGCATCATCACGTTTTTCGAACATCTTTTGCCACAGTGCGTCCCTTTTACTATACCCATTGTTCTGTTCGGGTATATGTCCATATATATATAGTGTATTTTTTTTTTGGCTGCCACAAAAGTGGGCGAGATGGAAAAGGGGGAACGGGCAGATTGTAGTTCTTGTTGTGATTTTGCTAGTTGCCAGCAGCTTGTGCCGGCATCTACTTAAATATCCGGTATCATTATTATAAAAATCAAGTTGGGAGCCAAGCGGACGCACTGGGCCAGGAAGCAATTAGGGCTGCAGAGCATAATTGGTAGATTTTTTTCCCTCTTTGCTGCTTTCCATGGCCAGGACCCTAGCCCCAATTAACAGAGATTAAAGGTGTGAAAAGCTTTGGCTTTTGTCTTGCGATTAGCCTGGGAATACACACACATAGATATATACATATATATATGTAAGTATACAAAGTGAGGGCGCATTTTCCCAACAAGCTTGCACACTGAAAGCTTGGCAAAAAAAAAAAAAAAAATGAAGGACCCTAAATAAAAATCAAGCAGCCGTCAACGGGGCGTATGCGCCACGTGCAAATGAGATGCCAGGTGCTGCAAAAGCTGACCGGGGATGGCAAGTAAATAAAAAGCAGATAAAAATCAAATTAACAAAACGAAGTGAAGTGCAGAGTAGGGAAGCAGAGAGTGAGGAGCAGAGAAACTGCGCTCAAGTAAATAAAACTGCCCTACTTGGCCAAGGCGAGGCCGATAAAAAATGTTTTTCCGCGCAGCGAGATGCAGAGACCCAATTTATATATTTTGAGCATTTGTTATGGCTCTCTCTTGTCGTGCCTCGTTGCCTGATTGCAAATGAAATGAATTCGGCCACTGAAAGTTTAGCGAGCAGAGGACATTGCCAGCAAGGACATCAGATGCGTGGACGAATAAAAAAAAGGCGAAATACAAAATACAAGATACAATTTCACAATGGGCCGCCGGGACGTTTACAAAAATACATTTAATGACTTTCGCCCGTCCAGAGAGTAATGCTGATAAAACGCCAGCCCAAAAAAAAAAGGTCCTTCAAAATGAGCAAGGCCAAAAAGTGTCCTTAATCTGCTTAAAAGCACAGTGCCACCGTGATACCTATCAGCCCAGAGCGGACGTGTGCCGCGAGCATCAAAATTAACGGCAAGAAATTTAAAATGTAATTGACAGGCCAACTGACAACATGAACGGATGGACGGCATTCGGCATTCGGCATTCGGCCTCCAGTCGCCCAGATCGACCAACAGCCAACAGCCAACGGGCAGTTATTAAAACACGGTCGAGGCGTCGCACACAAATACAGGGTCGTACACGGTGCGTATACGCAATAAGGCAATGTGGCAATGAGGAAACGGAAATGCAGCATTAAATGAAAATAAAACAGCCTGGCAGGCAAAACACGACACAGCGCTTAAGGACACTTTGGACAGAGCGCTCCGCTCGTTGTGGTTCGCTCGGCGTAATTGCTCTCAGCGGAGGGCTTAACGCCGCACCACCACCCGCACCACCATACGCACCACCATACGCGACGCACCACCGATGCCCTTGGTCCTTTGGTCCGTTTGTCAATGCTTTATTTGCGTTTATCGCAATCATTTCGTCGGCCGCTTTTCGCCCTGTTAATATGGCAATTTACATTTACATTATTTTTATTACGCCAACCCACACCACATCACACATATACACACACACACACACACGCACGAATTAAATCCGTTTAAAAAGGATACATTTATAAGCACACATAAATACATGCATTCTGTCATAATCGAGTTGTGCACTTGTCAGGCTCTCAACTGGGCTCGCGGTTATCGCATTTAATTGCTGCCCCGAATGAATGAAAAAGTTAAATATTTTAAACGAGCAACAAATGCCAGCAGCCCCTAATGCTGATGCTGATGCTGATGCTGATGCTGCTGCGGATGCCCTGGGCCATGGCAATTAGAAACAATTGCTACTCTGCCAGCTGGCAAACTGGCAAGCTAGCAACTACCAACTACCAACTACCGACTGCCACCGGGCTGCAATTTCACTTATTTCACGTGCAACTTGGCAACCGACGAGCGGCGACGACAAGCGACATCAACGATGACTGCTGCCGCTTCCACATCCACATTCACATCCACATCCACATCCACATCTACTGCCAGTGCCACTGCACTTGGCTACCAAATAGCAGTCCTAGCACTAAATACTGACGGCCCAGTGAAAGGTGAAGGGAACTGGGAACTGCGAACTGCAAACTGGGAACTCGGAACTTGGAACTGGGAACGTAGCTGGGTGCAATGTTGCAGTCGCAATGCTGCATGTGGCAGAGGTAACAATAAACGTAAACCCATGACTGCCACTCGACGGAAGCAGCGAGGCGGCAGCAAGCGAAGATTTCACTTTCATGTTTAACTTGCAGCAGCACACACTTGTTAAAACAGTCCATCATACATGTATGTAAGTTCAAGCTTCTTGAAAATGTTGTAATAACATGGCTTGGCTTATTTACTCAACCATGTGGGCAAGCAACTCTACTGGCTCATCTATGATGATTACAATAGCAAATGCATTATATAACATATTATTGAAGTCATAATAGGATGTTGAACCTATTTTACTAAAGAACTTTATTATGTCGGTCTAACGTAGGCAAGCTTGTCTGTAAGCGCACATATCTCTTCGCACCATCTGGTGGCTCCACCTCTTGAGTTTTTGCCTCGCACGTGCATTTGTAAATTTGCTCGGCTGTGGCAACAATGCGTCGGCGGTGGCTCCTCTTCCACCTTTGGCGACACACTTTGAGTCTTGAATTACCCCCAGGCATGCGTGGCGTATTCGGTTGCTGTTTGACAATTTTTACCGTTTTTTTTTCTGTTTTTTTTAGCACACCGCGTTTTTTTTTTTAGCTGGGAAGCTGGCATTATGTGACATGGAGGGGAAAAGCGTCTTGTCATAAGCAACGGAAAGAAAACGGCGAAATAAAACAGGAAAAGTAAAGAGACCCATGCAA
Source organism: Drosophila yakuba (assembly GCF_016746365.2). NCBI lineage: Eukaryota > Metazoa > Arthropoda > Insecta > Diptera > Drosophilidae > Drosophila > Drosophila yakuba. Next base: position 22,175,769 of record NC_052530.2, read on the forward strand.
CGTTGTTAAAGAAAAGTGCAAGCGACACACTGTGTCCACTTAAAGCAGGCAACAATGTGTGTCAACTTGGGATTGGAAGCCCCGTGACCAGGCTGCAACCAGCAGTAACTTTGGAAATTGCATCTGCAACTGCAACATCACCAGCAGCAGCAGCAGCATCAGCAACAACATCAGCAGCAGCAACATCAGGCAACAATTTTGAGGCATTGCATAAGAGGCTCCAAGGCATCGAGGAGCCCACGATCCATGAGATCGAGCGTGGGAGAAGAGCTTAATTATCGAAAAATGCAAAACAAAGTCGGGAAGAGCAAAAAGGTTCGTTGATATGCGATAACTTCAAGTGGACCCATAAAGTTCCCTGATCATTTCCATAGATACTCATGCTTGTGTGTGGAAAATCCGTAAGACAATGGTTCATAATACAGATACATATGTGCACTTTGTACCTTCTTTTGTTATCTGAATGCTTTTAAAGTGTAAAATTGCAAAGCTCACTTTAATCACCTAACCATATACATATATAATTTTATTGAACAATTAATTATTGAACATCCGAATCTTCTTATTTGACCTTCAGCACACAGTTTCAGCAAATTTGTCAACATTATAGATAAAGTATATATATCGGATATACCAAGATGTAACGCTTTAAATAAATGCTTGTACGAATTGTGCATGGCCACAAGCAGTGAAATTTGTAAGCCAAAAGTTTTGTTTATGTTCGATCAATTTTCCATTTGAAATGTGAGCTGGCAAAGGGTGGTGATGCTGGTGGTGGTGGTGGTGATGGTGGTGCTTCATCGACGAAACCATATGATAAGCAACATAATCAATAACTCAAGTGAAGTTTTTGCCCACTTTCCATTGAGACCCACTGCTGAATGGTATTTTATCGCCGGGAGAACGACCAGTAGCAGCCCAGAAACAAACCCAGAAGCCCAGTAACATGCTGCTCCCAGCAACCGGCAAACAAACAAAACAACAAACAAACAAGCAACTGCAACTGCAACTGCAATCAATTGCACCTTCTGCCGCATGAATGCGTGACTGAATAGCAGCACATATGCGATGGACCCATCGTCCAAAGGGGGCGAGGGGCAAGTGGCAAGGGGCTAGGGGGCTAGCCGCACTATCTGCTTTCCCATGGGCATCCCCCTCCAACCGATTCCCCCAGGATCCCCCAACGGCCACCCTTTGACCCCTCTTAGCTGACCAGTGCGGTAACTGAAATAGCAGCATCCAGTCGGGTTTTATTTTCCTCTCTCGCCGCACTCAATTTTTTGTGCAGCTGCAACTGCAATTCAAGTGCATTGCAATACACAACCCACTGACTCGAGTGCAGAGAAACAAACATGGATTTAATTGTTTAATTTAAAATTTCTGCAAAATACCATTAATTAGCGAAAATACTTATAATGCCTCGAGCATCATATTTAGTGCATAAAGTTTGGCAGTTATTGTGCTTTTAATTACTGCGTATTATAACTCCATAACACACCAATAATTCAATGCGATTGTCTAGTACAAAACATATATCTAAATATTTATTTAAAATATATTAAACATGTACATATTTTTTGCTGTGTGCTCGTAAAAATGGGAAAAGCGAAAGGAAACACTGAATGGAGGCGGCTGTGAGTGTAAGCGAATGAAAATGGGGGCGTGGCAGGTGAGCGTATCCGAAGGGCGTAAACGTAAGTGCGCGTTATGTTTGCCAACGCCAAATGAAAAGGACCGGAACCGTGGAAAAAAAAAACAAAAACAGAAAAAGCCATGCAAATCACACACACTCACTCACCACCTCTCTACCACCAATGTGTCTAGTGTCTAAAAAGGTGGAGCTACAAAAGGGACGAGGGGGCATTACAATAAAGACTCTTACTTTGTGGCTGGTGTTGCCGGGCCCTCGGGGAACCTTGACAATGATATTGATTTGCTGTCATTATTGTTAGTTTTTTTTTTTTGTTTTTTGCCACCCGGCGGCAACTCTGGTCTGTGCGGCATGAAGCGTGTGTGCGAAAACGGTTTGTGCTCACTGTCGCCAGCCATCGATCCTTGGGGCGGCCTTCGTCCTGCGGCATCGAAGTTACAAAATTTGAATATACGCTGAGCTGAGCTGAGCGCTCCGCGCGATAGGCGAAATTGAAATTGTTATTTGTGGAGGCGACTGTTTCGTGGGAGAGGGGCTGCTGGAATAAATAGTAAAACTTCGCTGCCAGAGTTGCCAACCCCACCATTGAGTTGCCCAAGGGGATGACCACTCAGCGTGGCCACGATTCCTGTATCTCACACCGAAGACTTTTGGGTGAAACATTTTTGCACGGCAGTCCACCTATTTTCCCACTCCAACTCCCACCCACCGCCAACCGAATTCAACCGAACAATTTCCCCCCTGTTAGTTTTCTCTGGCTGTTATTGACTTTTTCCAGCGGCAAAACAAATGCAATTTGCATTTTGATAACATTTCCCAGCAGCTGTGTTTTAATTGCATTCGTTCAATGCAAGTGTGCTCCACCTTTCATGGTGGTCCGGATGCCCGGTCCTTCAGAGTCCGCAGTACCTAGTCCCGATTCCCGAGCTCCGAACTCCGAGCTCCGAGTTCGGTAGAAGACGTAACGAAATCAATTGTCAGGTCATCTGTCAATTTATTTGTTATTTCCCGCCAACTGTCAGCTGTCACGGCTGCACGAACCGAATCCAAAAGCCAGGCCAACCAGCCAGCCAGCCAGCCAGCAAACAAAACAAACAAAACAAACACAAAACGTAATGCATTTAATGTGCCAAGCGACTTGCAACAAAATTACAGTCCCGGACGGGCGAACAAGAAGACGGTAGCGCCAACAAACTAAACTCCACGATGCACAGTGTAGCAGATGCCACAAAATGCCTGCCACATAAAGGATGTATTAAACTTTCTTAAGGATCGTCTAAACTTTCTAAAAGATCATAATTGTAGTATGCAGACAGCTTTTCCTGCATGCAACTTTCCCAGTTAAGTTGCATAATCACATTTGCACCACTGTGCAGCTGCGGAAAAGTTCAAGAGTTCGCTTTGTCGCGCTTGTGCAAACAAATGATTTGTTTTAGCCGCTCTTTCAACTGCCCCCGCCCCCTTTTGCCGCCCAGGTGTAATTGCCACACGACCAAAAGGCGTAGCGAAATTAGGCAAACGTTTTGGCCAAGTTTGTTTTCCCTTTTGGGCCGGTTTGTTTGCCTTTTGCCATTTGCCATTTGGAAATTATCGAGTTGTCGCCCAGCTGTGTGCGACGACGTTCATTGGAAATGCAAATTTTCGCGGCAAAAGAGAAGAATCTCAAGTGCCTGGCGCCAAAACAAATGATTGGCATTATGTAGTTTGACCTTAATTAGTTAACAATGGAAAGCAGCGCATTATTTTTGCATTTCCCGACGGCGGTAGGCCGTTGGCAGTTGGCTGTGTGGGTGGTGGTAAGCTCGTAAGAATTAACCGCACCAATTACACGCACAAAATGCCAAACAATTAATAAAAAAGCGTTGGTGGGGGAAAAGTGGTGGTGCAGAGGAAAAATCAGAATCTGAATTGTGAAAATCTATTTGAGGGGGCGCTCGGCATTTTCAGTTTGCCATAAATCAAATTAATTGAAATTAATGGTTCACCTCGCTCCAAGTGCGCTCACGCAAATATTTGCTCAGCAGATTTTTTCTTTTTTTTTTGGATGACGGGTTGGTATTTGCGTTACCAGGATTGGAGATTGAATGGTGACCATTAAGCATCGGGGGCTGGCCCACTAATTATTTTAGCGTTAATCCCTTTGAAGGCAAGCGGGTAAAAAAAAAAGGGATAAAGCCAAGGATTCGAGAGGTTTATGCGGGTAATTAATGTGACATCTGATAGGACTTGTAATGGCAATTGCGATTGTTTATGCAAATTTTCGACACTGGCGATGGATTTGCTTTATGCAAATGTTCATGCAACAATTGCCTGCAAATTAAAGGGGCATTTTAATGAGACGTTAAACAATTATATTGCTGATTTATAAGGGGCTGTTGTCAGAACCTATTAGGCATGCCAATTAAAATGAATTTTATTTTATGTACATTTTTTTGTTGCACAATATTTAAATGTCATTCAATACTTTTTGACTTCTGTGCTAATTAGTTTAATTAGATGTCTCATTTTAAAGCAATTTGTTGTATTTTACAAACGAACATTTAAATTTGATATGCCTCGAATTTACAATGGCAAGTTTAAATGTGTTTCATGAACAGAAATCGCCCATAAACGATCTATGCAATGGCACATCCTTTTCATTAAGCTCTGTCCCGGCTTTATTTGAACTTCAAAGGAGCGTTTGGCAAGGACTGGCGGTGGCGAATTAATGAAATGTTTGTCAAGTGCGGTTTACTGGCTGTCTGTCCCACTCTCCGGCTTTGGTTGACTCATTAAAATGATTTAATAAGGCCAAGCCGAAAGTCCGTAAACCGATTTCCCCGTTCAATGAAACCAAAGAGACAGACAGACAGCCAGCGATGTAATTCATCAGAAATAAACGTGGTCATTATGTAGCACCCCGCACCGCACCGCACCATGAATAATGAATAAAGCCAGCAAACAGATTTTTGCCGCTTTGCCAAATAATTTCTGGGCCTATTTACATATGCAAAATTCATGGGACATGGGCCATGGGCCTGCCAGCCAAATCGCATTCGTACTCGAATTCAAATTCATATGCCCATAATGGCAAGACATATGGAAAACTTGTGGGTGAGTGAGGTCGTGCCTACACACAAAAGCTATACATACTCGTAAATACATACATACAAACATATATAGATGCTTCGAAAACATCGCATTTTCCAATCAATTGAATTTCAATTTGCATAATTTTCTGTATGTCAAAGTAATGTGTACGAAATTCGATTATTTTCCATTGAATTGAGCTGAAGACATTACGAGTGGACTAAAAGTGGACAAAGCAGATACCCAAGAAGCTTCTTCCTAAGAAAAAAAAAAGGACAGTAGACAGTGGACACAGGACATTGAACGGTGAACAGGACACACAGGACACGGGACACGTGAATATGCCAACACCCAAATGGGTGTGTCGTGGAGTGGACAAACATTATTGCAGAATTTATTTGTATTTCAGCTTGTGCGTGGCGTGGGGTGGTGCTTTGGGTCAAAGGGCGGATAGACCCACACCCACACCCACCCACACCCACACCCACCCATACATTGCGACCTCAAAGTAACCCAAAACTCCAAAACGAATAAAATGCAGAAAAAAAGAGAATTTGTTGGATTTGCGTGAAAATGTTAGGGAGCGTAGCGAAAAGGATCCAAAAAGCGAAACAAGCAATAAAAGGCACGGCCGATTCTATTCGGTTCGTTTCAACTCTGAAAAACTATCACAAATGCCATAAACAAACACAGACTGGCCAAAATCTAAATATGAATGCGGCAAATATCGAATTCACAATGCGCTACAAAAAAAAACAGGCAACGAATTTGTAATATAAATATTAACTAAGGTACCCATTTAAAAGAAACTTTTAATTGGATTTTTGTTAACTCACATACGCGTTATTACTCTAAAACAAGAGAGAACGCTATAGTCGAGTTCCCCGACTATCTGATACCCGTTACTCAGCTAGTGTAAGTGCGAAGGACAGTTTTTGGCGGTTTGTGGGCGTTAGAGTGGGCGTGGCAAAAAGATTTTTTGCAAATCGATAGAAATTTTCAAGACCAATACAAAAATGAAAAAATATAAAAACATTTTTCAAAAGTGTGGGCGTGGCAGTTTTGGGCGGTTTGTGGGCGTTAGAGTGGGCGTGGCAAAAAGATTTTTTGCAAATCGATAGAAATTTTCAAGACCAATACAAAAATGAAAAAATATTAAAACATTTTTCAAAAGTGTGGGCGTGGCAGTTTTGGGCGGTTTGTGGGCGTTAGAGTGGGCGTGGCAAAAAGTTTTTTTGCAAATCGATAGAAGTTTACAAGACCAATACAAAAATGAAAAAATATTAAAACATTTTTCAAAAGTGTGGGCGTCGCAGCTTTGGGCGGTTTGTGGGCGTTAGAGTGGGCGTGGCAACATGAATCGACAAACTTGCGCTGCGTCTATGTCTCTGGAGTCTGTGTGCTTAGTCTCAACTTTCTAGCTTTTGTAGTTCCTGAGATCTCGACGTTCATACGGACAGACAGACGGACGGACAGACGGACAGACGGACAGACGGACAGACGGACAGACGGACGGACAGACGGACATGGCCAAATCGACTCGGCTATTGATCCTGATCAAGAATATATATACTTTATATGGTCGGAAACGCTTCCTTCTGCCTGTTACATACTTTTCAACGAATCTAGTATACCCTTTTACTCTACGAGTAACGGGTATAAATATATTTCTTAAAAAGTTTCTTTAGATGTAAACGCTTTCAAGGATCCTTTTCTTCAGAAACTCTCACTCGTCACAAATTTCCAATGTTTTCATCGCTGACAGAGCCACTTCGCAGTGAAAATGCTCCAAGAATTTCCCAGCACAATTCAACAATGTGCGTGCGTCCCTTTTTCCGAGTATTTCACACGCCCACCGAACAGGGCCAGTGCCTTTAAAAGAACCCAAAAGGAATTAAATTGGAAAAGCGTCGGAAAACGAGACGACTGGAAAAGGGTTCAAATGTATTTACAGTCTGGTATCCACAGAGGAGTCCCCCACTCCTCCACCGATCCCCCCGAAAATTGTTTTGCGGCAATGTGCAGGGAAATGCAGAGAATACTCCAAGTAGCCCGCAGCGACCAGACGGGCAGAAACACTTTCGCCCCAAACAAAAAAAAAAAAGGAACTAAAACCATAACAAAAACAGATACAGATACATTTACAACCAAATCCAGCCGCAAGATTCGAGTCTTGACCGCCGCTCCCCATTTGTTGGGGCTTCTTTTGCCACCTTTTTTGTTGTTTTTTTTTTGTCTGCGGGCACGCGTGTCGTAAAAATTTAATTAAAAAATAATTTTGCTAACAATAAAAATCAACACTCGGCCAGTGGATGATAATGATGATGTTAGAAAAGAACTGGCCAAGCCGCTGGCTAAATAATGATTAAGCATACGCCATGGTGTCCAGGCGATTGCTGCCACGCCCATTAGCCGTGTCAAAATGTGCGAATTATGGGGCCGAAACAGCGGGCATTTACGGCCGAGCTCTTACTTTCGGTTTAGTTGGCTTTGGGCCGCATTCAAGGCGAATCTCGGCACTTTAGTGTCAGCCTGAACGAAATTATGATGACGACTCTTTATTGGGCCCACAGCCATTGTCTGCCCCGGCCAAGGCTGCTCCTCCTCCTCCTGCTCCTCCTCCTGCTCCTCCTCCTGCTCCTGATCCTCCTCCAGCTCCAGCTCCAGCTCCTGTCCTCCTTGTTCTTGTTGTCCTGACAGCTGAAGTGGCCCGCCCGGATGCCTGGATGCCTGGATGCCTTGATGTCTGAATGCCTGAGTGCCTGGCTGACTTTCCCTTTCGCCTGCCGCCTGCCGCCTCCCGCTCGTCGAGTCAATAAAAATTCAGTAAAACGCTCTCGACATAGGCTCAAGGATTATTATTGCTACTTTATGACAGTTTATGTATTTTTTCCCTTTGTGTGTGTTTTTGTGTGTGTGTCTGGGCTAGTGACAACGCAGATTTAAAAGGTTATATACACAGGAATATGGTCGGGGTTCCAGCAGAATGGTTAGATGGTTAGATGGGTATAGACAGCCCAACTTGTAAAGTGTTCGGAACGCAAATTGCTTTCCTGGGACGACTGCCAAGTGGAACGTTTTGTAGTCAATTTCACAGATAATTGGAATGCCTGGAGGATATGGGGCGTTGAAATATTTACCAAATCATCCGATATTCTCGCTTAACAAATTTTGCCGCAATCGAGAAAACATTATGCAGTGCATAGGATAGATAAATAAAAATGTTGTACTTTTCTAAGAAAAGGTTATCTTGTTTTTTTTATAAAAAGTTTAATTTGAAATCACTAGCTGGCCATGAGAATTTTAAATCGCCGCACAACCACAAAGCCTAATACCTATTTAATTATCTAAAGGGTTGTTTGCCAGCTTAATGCAGTAACTCAAACAAAATACTCCTTCAGAAACCGAAAGCAATAAACTTCTAGCCGACCCAAAAACCCAATGACAACAAAGGCTTGTCCGGCAACAAAAAAAAAAAAAAAACAAACAAAAAAAATTAACCAAACTCTGGGCCAAACTTTGCCAACAAGCGGCGGCAATAAATGCAACCAACGTGGCCAAGCTAATTATGCGCTTCCTGCAGAAGGGGGTTTTGGTAACGAAAAACAAGGGGAACAGGCCAAATCTGCTCGGAAAGACAAAAGCTCTAACCTCAAACTTTAACTTCTCGCCGACTTTTGGCCCAATTATGGCCACGTTTCAATGTCGAGTCATAAAATTTGCATATTTCCCCAGCCAAAGCGTTTTCAATGCTTTTTGCCGCTCATTTAGTACAATTTTTTTGCTTCACGTCCGCAGTCTATGCTTTTATTTTCTGTGTGTTGTTTTTCTTACTTTCGAGGAAAATTGTAAGCCGGCCAAATACGTTGACACCTTCGTTTTAATTCGGAAAAGAGGGCGGGCGGTGGGGGGAGGGGTTTTTGGGCAGAAGAAGAAAACTCGCTGCTAATTGCAGTGTCGAGGCTCAAAGCAAATGGCTTAATTACCTTGTATTCCCCGGTTTGTTGTTTGACCTTTGGGGACAAAGTTCATTTGCATAATTTGGCTGGGTTTTTAATTTTTCGGCATAGCATTTCCCTGGCAATTCTGCACGTAACATTTGCATAACCAGAATCTGCACGCGAGGCAATCAGCATAATTCCCCCACTCACCCTGCAAACATATTGAGCCGAAAAATCACTGCACCACCAACAGAGTGAAAACAAATATCTTTTATCGTTGCTAGCAGCTGCAAGTGAAAAAAAAAAAAACGAGAATATGTAACGAATTTACTACAAGCAAAGTTTTTAGGTAGTGGGGCGGGCGATATTTGCTCATCAAATTAGTTTTCTTGCACACGTTTTCAATTTTCGGCAAATGCTAAAAGTTTCCACTCTTGGCTCCACTCAATTTTGGGGCCAAGTTGGGGGTTATATTGGCCAAATATGCGTGCGTGTGAGATACCGTGCGTAGACCGGAAGAAAAAACGCCAACTAGCTGGCATAATTTGGCATAATCATAAGCTTTCAGTTAAGCCGCACAATTCATCAGTATAAACAACCGCACAGTAGCCTTATTTATTTGTGCAATTATCTCAATTTTCCTCATTATTGAGCAGCTAAAATGTTTCAAGTGTAGGCACGCACAGGGAAAAGCGTGTCAATTGCGGCAAAGGTTTTAGCATTTGAAATTTGACTGAGCTGCTAAGCACCACTGAAAACTTAATTTCGAATTCCGGTAATCCCGAAAATCCCCCCCACACCCCCCACCAATTTGAAAAGCCAAACAACAATAATGAGAGTGTACAATGGCATGCATAAATCAGCTGGCTGGCCTGGACAATGCCACATGGCAAATGTTGCCAAAAACTCTACTGTGTGCTCATAATTGGCAACTTCCTTTTTGACATTTCCACCCCCCCATCTCCCCTTGTTGCCAAAAAGTGGGTCAAATGTGCAGAATAATTAACAACATTTACAGCTTTTGAATTCGATTCCACCTCCGTTGGTATCAAAAATAGATTTTTGCGTATTTACATTTGTCCAACATTGCGTATACGCCATGGCGGCCATTTCAAAAGGCAAATAATATGAGCAAATGTTTATTCATTCCGTCGAATAATTCGGAATTGTTTACCATTGATTTCTATGGACCAGCTAGAAGAGCAATAATTAATTGTATCGCATTTAAATCCAATCGAATAGGTTTTATTCGCTTTTTTCGCTGCAATTTGTTCATTTGTGGCATTAATTAGGGGTTTTGTGATAGGCAATTTGCATTGATAGCTTAGCACGTGCAAATACTATTGGCTGATTGGTATATTGGCATATTGGTATATGGGCATATTGGTAATTACTGAATTCAAGCGAATGTGAAGCTCATATCATCTTTCATCGGTGCTTTGAACTGAACCGAGGGCCCATGGGAATTCAACGGATTAGATAACAAAGATCCAGAGTGCTCGGTTCACCCAGTATCCGGTTGGCTGTGAGCCATTGGCAAACATTTACTTAGCTCTTGCCCCCTGCTAAAATATGCAAAGCCAAACAGAGACGGCAAATTCAACAATGTTTATTTGCGACTCTTGTTGGCACAAATGTTGTCATTGATTATGCATGATCCATATACGCAGAAGAATACTATGTATGTTAGTAGACGGGTTTCGTCAAATTTTAACCCAATTTACAAACACTGTATTGGCTCAGCCAAAGGCATATGTATATATAAATTGTTATCAACAAATATTATCCAATTGACAAAACCACCACAAAAATGTAGGCAAATGTGCTAAGTAAAGATAAATTTATTTGCACTTTGAATTTTCGAAATTTGTTACTTAAGCATTTTTTTTTTTGGCGATTGTTACAGACGAGCACGAATTCGAGGAAGACAACTTACTCAATATTCAATTAAAGCAGCACACCTTTGATTATTGTAATAATTTTCTACTACCATTTTTATTACTTTGAATTGCTGTATATTTTAAAGCATTCGAGAAAACACAACAAATTGCTATTTAATGTTATTCATCGCATATTTTCAGACTGCTCACCTTAAATAACCTTTGTTTTTTAATCACCCCCCTAATTTATCTTGCTGCGCTGTTAGTTTAAACAATTCGCACATATTTCTTTGTATTTTATTTGCATTTTACCCATCGAACGTTGGTTGCCAGAGCCATGGGCAAACTTCACAGTATTTCTCTCTCTACTTTTTTTCAATATTTAGTAGGGTTTTTGGCATTTACAATGCGAGAGAGGTGTAGAAATAGGAGGATTTTCAATTTTTTACGGTGTGTATATATTTTTACAGTTTGGTACATATTTGAAGTTTTTCATTTTCCGACAGTGACACGGAAAGCCCCCGTCTGACACACAGAACAGAATGGCCATGAACCCAAAAAAAGATTGTGTGTAGGGTTAACAAATTATTTTTTATTAGAGCCCCGGCACATGACCAGGCCTTAACGAGACTTTGGCCAATTATCAGGGGCTTGTTGATGAAACGGATTGTGTGAAAATTTGACGCAGATAATGTGTTGGGAATATACTTTTATATATTCTGATGAGAGGTTGCAAATCAAAAACAAATTCTCACTTTACTCACCTTAAGCCCAATGTCTCTACGTTGAAATATCTGCAAAGAGAACAAGGAAATTGTAAACTTGATTAATATGCAAATGCCAAGGGGGGTGAAGGGGGAGGAGGAGCTTTGATTAACTGCTTAACCCAGTTTTGGTTTTGGTTTGTTTTCGTTTGGCTGCGAACAACACTTCACACCGCCAACTTCCGCCTACAATTGAGCCGGGCTGAAACCGCAAAACCAGTTTAATGCACTTGATGTGACACCGGCTGACAGACAGCCTGAGATTGAGTTTGCGTTTTTTAATGTTTTAGCATTCGGCAGATGTGTTGTGCCATCGGCACAACCGGTTGCCAATCCGTGAATTGCACAAGATATAAAACTTTAAGTGCATACCTGGCTAATTTAGATAATATGTATTAATTTCCAACCAGTTGTGGGTCACTCTTTAAAGCGGCTTAAATGCTGTTGATGTAGGGGGGGTTAGGTTCTTAGTTTCTGAGGTTCTGAGGTTCTGAGGCTCTGAGGTTCCGCGGCTCTGAGAACCGCGCAGACTGGGTCACTTGATGATGTTAAGCGGCTTAAACGTTAATTGAATTAGTTTACAAGTAGCGCCCAACCCGGGGCTTGTGTTTGTAATTTGTATTTGTATTTGTATTTGTCGGCTCTGCTCGATTCATTGGGGCAGAAGAGCAGCCCCACCACCCACTGCTCACCACCCACTACCCTGCCTCCCCCCGCCCCACGCTTAACCCACTTGTACAATTGCACTTGCACTTGATATACAATTAGATTCTTTGTAGCCGCAAAAGGCAAAAACAACTTCACTCTGCCGCTTATGCAGCTTTTCTCGGCTTTTTCCAGCTTTTCTCAGCCACCCAACGCTGCTCGCTCTAATGAATTTTTAATTGTTGGCATCTTGGCAAACTGCTTACATAATTGAACTATCGCGGTTCGCCTGGTTAATTGTTTAATTAAGCCATTAAAACGCCATAAAAATAATAAGAAGGCCTAAGCGCAACTGAGACCGCTTGAATTACCTCAGTTGGCCAGCGGAATTTCAAGTGGCCTTTGACATGCGACACTTGCACCCTCAAGATCGTATAATGTCTTGTAATTAAAGCCAGTCACTTTTATAACGCTAGTTAGTCACAAGTAAAAAACACATTATTATGTACAGAAAACCCGAGGAGTCTGTAGTTAAATGTAGAAAGTGCGATGAGATGCTAAGCAAATATTAAAGCTATGCAAATCAATAATTAACTTTCTTTGCCAGCACTTACATTACGCAACTATATATTTACAAAGCCTGCACAACACTTTGCTTAATCCTTCAGAATTTCGCCTAAAGGCCTCAATTAACCTTTGTCAACTTTGGCATCATTCCCAGCACCTTTGTGAAGGAACAAAGTCCATTAGATCGCCGTATATAGATGGATATTGGCCCATATTCCGAGTGCTCTGGCACATCTTTCATTCGCGTGACTTGTCAAATTTCTGACAGACAATGGCTGTGGCAAGTAACTGGCATTGATGCGACAGGGCTCAGTACCCCGTACCCACCCTTCCAGCAATCAGATTGCCCGGAGAAAATGCTATCAGTGGTGACAATGGAGGTGGCAGTGGTGGCTGCAGGGAATAGAGCCGGGGAAAGGGGAAGGGGAAATGAAAATGGCAACAATTGCTGTCACCATGACGATAAACGATAACAAATTCATTAATTAAAATTTAAGTGCACAACAACAAAGGAAAGATTGCCATGCAAATGGCTTTATCGCAACTCTGCGCATTCCGAAATTGATTTGCATTGCCAAACAACACAAACACAAAAAAAAGCAGAAAAAGGACAAAAAAAAAACGTTGACTTTAATATGCACAAAAAGAAACAATAATATGTCATGTAAATGACTCACTCATGTTCATCAATAAATTCGCATAGCGCTGAAGGGTTAAAAACACCAGTGTCAAGAGATGACTAAAGCACTTGAAAGTTATCCACCAATTATGGCAAATGGTAAATTTTAATAAATTTTCAATTTGTTTTACCGGTAATTTTATGTTGTTTCATTTTTTGTTCGACCCCCCCATCTTTTTTTTTCATCAAGCAGTTTATCATAATCACTTTATGGGCTGACTTTGTTTTCACTTTAATTAAATTTTATTAACATCAGCAATTTATGACACGTTTTTCTGTTTCAGCAAAGGTAACCACAAAAACGCCCAACCATAAATTGATTACATTCAAAAAATTATTTAGGGAATTTAAAGCAAAAGGAGAACCGAATTTTTACCACAGTCTTTGTGGTTAACGGACTTAAGCTGGCTTTAATTTCTTTGTTTGGTGTCCTTAGGCTAAATATAAATAAATTCTGCAGAAATTATAAAGCTATTTTTGTTTGCGTAAGCCGTTTACCCGGACTCTTATCGCAACTATGGAATAAACTTTAAGACCTTAAGTTAAGCACTTTGTTGTGAGTATTTTTATATTTACTTTTTAATTAAAAACAGCTGCTGCGAGAACAAAAGAGGAATTATTTTCATATTTTCATATATATACATGCATATAACTGAGTGAATTTCCTACCGTTTAGCGAACTGAAATAACCCTTTATTGCTTAACTAAACACATAACATGGCAATTATGGCTTTTACCTGTGTAATGGCTCTCTGGCTCTAACCTCTATTAAAAATTCATTTGCATATCACCCATACGCCCTGTGTGACAATTTCATGCGACTTACGGCCAGAACTGACAAAATAAAGCAGACAAAGAACACCATTTGCGCACCCAATCCCATGGGCGTAAAATTGGAATAAAAAATTTGAACAATAACAACGGATAAACCAATTTAAAAAATACAATCTGCAAACCAAATCTGCACACACAGACGACATGTCATTTTGGAAAGAGAAACAGACAGACATACATACTCAGATGGCTACATTTTAAGCACATTCATGCCAAATAGTTTTTGTGCATTTTTTGCACACCAGCGAAATTGCAATGTGTGCCATGGGCACAGATCAGGAACAGGATGCTCCCACTCCCCGGAACAATCCTATTTTAATTGTTTAAGTGTCAGCAAAGCCAAAAATAAAAATGGATAAAAACGGAGGAGGGGAAACAGAAAGAATTAAATAAAAATCAAGTGGAAAGTGTGCAATGCTTTTAATGAATTCAATAAAACTCAGATTGAACTTGCACCAGTTGGCACCCGTGCTTTGTTGTATTTCTTTTTCTTTTTTGGTGGCATGCCACAAGGCCAAATAAATGTTAATGAGGGGGGAAAAAAGAATCTGGTTATATTCGATTCTATTGGGCGCGAAAAAGGGCAATAAAAAGCGGAGAAAATTCAAATAACCGCTGAGGACAAAAAACCCCTAAGTGAGACCAAATAGATTTACTTCTACGACGCGTCGGTTTTTTATTCTTTTTGCCGCTTTCTTTGCTGTGTTTGCTGAAAACTTTCGCTCTGTGCACAGACTAATTGAACTTTCGTTCAAACGCAAGTCATTAGAAAGCAAAAGCAGAACTGATTTTCCATGGGGCCGATAAAAGGAAATTGAAACAAATAGTTGGCCAACAAATGGCAGGCTTATTCAAAACTTGACAAGCCCGCGAATGGAATGCAATTTAATTAAATGCTCTCATTGTATCGCCTTTTGTTCAGCTAATTGGGTTAAGTGCACTTCGCTTATCGACTTTAAACTTCCTGTGACTAATCAATCAGCGAAATATCTACACATTATTACTCTCGCTCATTGCAATTGTGTAAGAATTCCCCCATGGAAATAGATATACGCAGACATACAGACATTGCACTGCAATTAAATTTGATAGCGAGTGGAAGGAATGGAAGGGAGTCTGCAGACTGTCTAGAAATTGAAATCGACGCTCCAATTCAATTGACAACATGATGGCAATTTTATTTTTGGCATAAGCTAAACGAAAATAGCACACCACACATAGAGCGAGCTATGGAACATATAATACCTCGTTATTTGTTACAAATATTATAATAGTCGCAACAGTTGGTTGTTCTAAAATGTAAAAGAAATAATTTTTTGGATATAAAGATATTTCGATCGTTACAAAATAAACATGAACCCAATATACCCTAACTGGCTCGCTTTTACCCACGCCCTAAGAAGTTCAATCGACATGAAGCTCCCTATTAATAGCTGCTAAATGAAAACGAAGAGCAGGGAGAGTGGCAGAGAAACCCCGAAAAATGTCACCTTGCATAGCGCAAATATTTGTGTGTATCTCTTCCTATCGCCCCCACTCGCAGCTCAGTACCAATCGCACTAGCCAACTCCCCCGCCCTTAGTGCCCGGACTCCCCGCCAGGTGGCCGGCCCAGTAGTCTTGTCGAGGTGTGAAGAGCGAGCAAGAACGACCACAAAGGCAAACACAACACAATCGCTGGCACGGCGCTGATGTTGTGTGTATATTTAATGTAGCTCAACTAAACCGAAATTCAAAGGCAAAAACAAAAATGCAGGAAAAAGAGCAGAGTAACAACAGAAACAAAGGCAAAACACAGGCAAAGGTCAATATTGAAAATTGATAAACAGCAGAAGCGCCAGCAAAATCACCAGTGGCAACGGCAACGACAACGGCAACGACAGCGGCAACAGCAAACAAAACAGAAATAAGTAACCTGAGCTCTATCAGCTCCGTTCGGTTCGGTCCTTGGTGGTGGTTTCATAATTAAAAGCAAACAATTGCGTTTTTTATTCTATTCCATCTCACTCTCCACTCTCTCGCTTCCACTTCATCTATACATTTCCATTGACCACAAAACCGAAAATTCAATTTTGAATTAATTTGTTTTGCAGCAACTTTGTGGCAGTAACAAAATCAAAAAAAAAAAAAAAGTGTCGTCAGTGGCAAAATAATGGGGCAGCCTTATAAATAGGGCGGCTATTTTAAAATTGGAACAGACCCAAAACAAAATCAGCTCTAATTCGGTTATTTTTAATAATTTTACCAAGAAGGCTGGGCACGCAGATAATCAGCATAATGAACAGTCAACTCGACTTGGTTTCATGTTAATTAAAAGTTAGTTTCGAGCCCAGTCCCAAAAAACATGTTCTACAAACATTCAATTACTTCTGGATGCCCTACGATACTCAAAATGAATTGGTGTGGAAAGGGTTTCGCATTGCCATCCATCCACTTCCCCCAAAAACTCAATCACTCAATGAACTTTGCGAGCTTCTTCGCCTGAAATGAAATCAACTATAAACTATGATGTTCACTTGGTCATGATTCGAGGCCGTGCGTAAAATTAATTTTACGGCATGTTTTGGGCCAACACATGTGGATTGGCCAAGAGGCCAGATCCGAATCCGAATACGAATACGAAATGAAACACAACTCAACTCAACTCGAGTCGATTCGAGTCGATTCGATTCCAGTCGACAAAAGTTTGCAGCTCGCCTTTTGAGTGCTGTTCATGTGTTCAGTTGGTTTGGAGCACCAGTTAAGTGCATTTATTTCACTTTATTTTCAACATTTATCGGCATTCTGCACTTTTGTTCATTTTGTGCAAGCCAAATCCGCAACGGAAGTTGCAGGCAATCAGCATTTTTGTTGTTACTGAAATTGCAATGAAATATGTTTTATAAGAAAATTTGTACAGCTTTCGATGGAATTGCAGTAATGCATTTTCCAAATTTAATTTTAAGCTCGGTCGCGTCATGCTCCAGCAAAGCCAAACAAAAACACAATGCAAAACAATCATCTTTTTGCGTAAATAAATTTTTTTTTTTCTCCGCTCGACATATCATGCGATATACTATACTGCCCAGTACATTTCCAATAACATATAGCAATATATGTACAGCAAATGCCATATCTGTATGTCCGTGTCGCTAGCCGGACGCATTTTTAGCCACTAGCTGCCATTCTATCTCTCAATAAAATTTTATTGCATCATAGTTTTTTGTTGTGTCGGATGCATCGTTCGAATTTAAGCAGATCAACATTGAATTGCATTTGTATGTGGCAGAATTTTCTGTTTTTGCCTTTGCCCAAGAAATGTTTGTAAATAAAGATTTAATGGCCACAACAGAAATAATTACATCAACGCAAGGCAGAAATGCTTTGAGGAGCTAAACAAATTATTAGCCAAGTGCTTTTCTAACTGAAAATTCAAACGGCAAACGTTCAGATAGCATAGCAAAAAAATATATTTTAATTAAATTATATTTCATGTTTAAACGTATTGTAATGTATTTAAAAATATCTCAATTGTATGCCAAGAAGATTTGCAAGTAAATAAAATAGGGTCATTGCATATTTTTGACTTTTATTTAGCATATATTTTTTTCTCGGTGCACCGAATGAAATGCATTCATTCAATAGGGAAAGGTAATTCGAATCGCATTTTGACTTTGAAATTCAATGCTCTTAATGGGCCAATAAATTTGCTTACCTAAAGGCCATCAAAAACGAATGTCAGTTCGAAAATGCATCTATTAGCCACACCTGGATGCAAATTCAAAGTGAAAAGCTAAATAACTATGCACAAGTCAGTGAGAAGTGCTTCAAGCTTGACTAAAGTCTAGGTATTTATCAGACAAACGTAACTATTTTTATCTTACGAGACCTCCAGTTTAATTATATCGCATATGTGGACCATGCGATCAATCTTCTGCTGTTCATCTTCATTTAATCAATTTAGGTTTAATTAAACAGCGTATCAGCATTCAAAAATACCCAAAAGTAATACAATTTGACTGGAACCTCGCAAATTCATTACATTTCAATCAGGTTTTGGGTTAACTGTCAAAGTCAATTAAGTTTCCTGGAAAAACAAGTTATTTAATACGCTATTTAAATGGTAATACATGTTGAGTATAACTAACAAATACAAAAAGAAAGAAACGGAGAATGGTGATAAATTTGTTTACTGTAATGTCCCCTGAGGTTGACATTTTAACATGAACATGAATTAGGTGAAGTAAAAATACCTCATATATAAAAGCTAGTTATTTGTGAGCAAATGCCTAAGCTAAAAATAATACGTTTGCGTTTACCAATTCACTGCCATATATCAAATTTGACATTTGAGCTCATTTGAACTAGGAACTTGTTACCCTAGCTAAGTGGTAATTTATGAAGCAAAATGATTTTTTAAGAAGAGAGAGTTTTTTCATGATTTTTGTTAAGACATCACATTGTTAGCATTTCATGTTAATCACTTCGTTTTCACTTAAAGCCTTCAGTTACACAAGTTAGGGTATGCAAAAAGACAACTTTAAGCATTACTCATTAGGCGAAGCCGAGTGGAATTGGCTCCAACCGAAAGTGGCACCCCAAGGTGGCCCCATGTCTGCCCTTTGTTGCCACACACTCCAAAGAAAACTAGTGGAGAGGGGCAGGGGCAGGGGTCAGATGTGGGCGGACGGATGGCAGGGGTCAAAGCTCTGGCCACGCCCACTTAGGGCTGAGCTGCAGCTGCGCTTGTTAAGTGGATATTTTAAGGCTGGGCTTTGGCTGTTGGCTTTTTAAGTACGGGTATTTCAGAGCCGAAAAAATAGCAGGGAAGCAAAACCAAAACCAAAAAAAAAAGGCGAGTTATAATAAAGAGACTGTAGGAGCAACTGAAGCATGGCCAAAACGATGTTGCTGCAATCGGACAGAAAACGCACGTTGGGAGAAAGGTGTAGAGCCACAAAAGTGCTGGCTTATTTCTACCATCTAGCACCCATATCCACCTAGACATTCTATAAGATTTAATTACAACCTGCAAAATGGGCGAGAGGAACAAAAAAAAAGAAAATAGAATACAGTAGAACACAAGAAAGAAGCTAAAGAATCTGGCTGCACAGTTACGCTTTTGTGTTTGCAACCTTTTGACTGCCTAAATGCTGCCCCGTTTCTTGGCCCCCATTTTCGTTGGCATTGTTCTGTTTCTGTTTCAGATTCTGCCAGTTTTGCTTTTGCTGCTGCTTTAGCTTCTGCTCGACTTCTGCACTTCTACTACAAAAAGGTTTGACACAGTTTCGCCTCTGCTCTTTAAATGCCATTTAAGCCGTGTATTTTTTTAGCGACCGCTGCCAGATGCCTTTATTCATCAGTTAAGAAAGCAACTGCTACTTCTACTTCTATTTCTACACAAGAACGAAAGCTGTGCCGAAAAATCCGAGTCATGTTCTGGAAAGCGTAACAAAAGCCGCAAGAAAGTATCTAGCATAAAGACAAACCGTATGTGTGTAACTACACTACATACACATGTACATCTGTATCTCTGGAGTATCTGGTAGCGGTAGTCTACTAAAGCCAAATTATATCTGACACACGAAAATAACACACTGCATGCGAAGCCAAACACAACAAAGTCGACCCACAGACACATAAAGGCATTTTAATAATGCGTATCGTTTACACTAAGCAAAGTAAGTGCCATAAGTTTTATAACTCATTAACCTTTCCGAGCGGACCAGAACCGAACTTTCCACCCCAGATGTTCTTGTGTTTGTTCGAGTGTTTGTATCTGTGTATCTGTGTTTGCCCCATCGTGTGGCATGCTATGTCACCGGCTCAAAGAACACAGACAACATGCTGACAAGACGACCAACAATGGCAGCAGCCCAATTCTGGCCAAGTATCTTCAAGATATATATATATATATATGTATATATATACAAACAAACACACCCAGACATTCTGGATTTCTGTCTTCCCGAGCTTCGTTTAATGCGCTTCATTAGCTTAAGTTGCAAACACATCGAACAATGATTTTCACTTTTCCATCAAGCCATCAGGCATCAGGCCTGTTAGAACGATATTTCTGATTAATCATGCACTTAAATGATACGATTCCACGGGCATGTGTACTTTGTATGGCCAGTTAATGAAAGAATCCGGACAATATGAACTGAAATTCCAACGCCGCGTTAACGGTCAATGCAGTTTACAATGAGGCGAGAAACGAAATCAGGCCAATGACCGATTAGAAAACTCCCAGTGATATGACACTTTTAAGCCCGGTCAGTTTTTGGTCACTACTTAAATTCGTGGGAAATATTTTATAATAAAAACGAGCAAATGGAAAGTGGCTTTTATCACTCACTCTTGGAGAACAACATAAATGTATCTTTCCTGTATATAATTAAATACCTTACATCATCACGTTTTTCATAATGTTTATTTATTTTTTAGCAGTGTACTCATAGCTGGCGGCAATCAAAACAAACATAATTTCCCGCTGGAAGTACTCTCTCTCTCTCTTAGCCATATATGATACAACAACTTTAACCTGACAACAGGCTATCCATACCAAATAGCACCTCCACATCTGGAAACCGAGTGGCATGTGCCGGTCGTGAATGCTTCCTGGTAGTCGTCGAGAACCCAGACCAAGCCCGAATCCACAACGCTGGACAATGCTCCGCATACTAATGCCTAGAACCGGGGAGATATTCGAAATATTTAACACCGTTCTCGGAAGAATTCACTTTTCGGGGTGTGTGTGCTCTAAGCTCAATCAAATGAGCGCCAAAGTCAAAGTCACAGGGACAAGGCGACGAGTTTAACTTGTTTCCAGTTGAATATTTCAGCATAATTAGTGAGGCGAACGAACAAACTAATTATTGAAAAGATACTCACAGCTCGTCCAACTAAATGGGCCTCGGGGCGATGGATCGTATGGAACCAAGATGCGAAACGAGTTCGTGAATCATTCGGAACTCAACGTTGGAGAAGGCTAGTCAACTCCGGTCTAAGGTTTATGAACAACAATTGAAGTTTACCCCACGAAAATTTCATTGACACAGTTTTTACTTTGTAGTAGCTCTTTATTTACGTTATCTTGAACTCCAAGCTGGCACGTAAAGTGTTGGAAAATAATTGTATTTTGGGATTTATCCATATTAATAAATAAACTGGTTTGATGTCGATACCTTCGGGGAAGTCCAACTACAAGTTCAATAAATAAACAAGCGATCAATTTAATCACTAAAGTCAATTGAAGAAAGCAATATGCCCATTAGAATCAATAATTTGAACCTAAAACCATTTATAATACTTATTTTTTTTGTAATGGGCTCACATCAAGTCAAAAACTTTGAACTCTCAACAGTCGCATATTTGCAACTTTTCCCATTCCATTCTAGCAATTAACTCATTTAAATTCAACGCAAATCTTCGATCGCACGTTTCTATGTGGTTTACATATTATTTGCATTCTTTCATGTTTATTAAAGCTTTTTGTTTTATACGCTTGCATTCGATACTTTCATTGTTTTTATACCTCGGACATTTATTTTGATTGCGCTTATGTACGCAGCGGGTTTTTTAAATTTCAAAATTTAATTTCCGGCTGCCGGTAAAGTCATTTTAAAGTCGATTTTTTACGACGATTGTCATTTGCCTTTGTATTCTGTATACTTTATTTTGATTACGTTGTTTGGCGAACGGCTGTTTCAATTTATTATTAATACTGCCCAAATATATATTTTGTTTAAGCAAAAGGCAGCAGGTGAAACAAAACTATATTAAGCGAATGTTACATAAAACGTGACATCTGTGAAAATCACAATTTTATTTTAAACCATTTGGTTATTTTTCGTTTTTGGTTACTGCGTGATTTCTGTGCTCGTGATTGTATTTTCTATTATTGTTGTTATTTGTGATTGTTTGTGCGGTGCACGTTTTGTCCCACGCGACGTATTTTCCATACAACTTTAGCGCGATAAAAGTAAGATTGCTTTGAAGCTGATATTATAAAATCAAATTTATACTTTACATTCCTCACAAACATACTTTGTATTCAGTCAGTTTTTAATATCGATTTTTTGTATTACTTAGGCTATAACGTTCAACAAGTGACTCAATGAAAATAGTTTCTAAATCATAATATTATGACTCCTTACACAAAATATAGTAACAATAAATTTTCTTTAATCACTATAAGCAAACAAAGCTCCAAGTTTGCTAAAATTTCATTTTAATGAATAGTGGGCTAATTTGTTTAAATCCCATTTAGAAATTATATTAAACAACGCAACAAGTGAGCTTTTCCAAGGATTTTATCTTCTAAACACAACAAAGCTCCTTGAACACAGTGGCGCCATCTGGGCAAAGCTCCTGGAAGGAAAAATGGAACATAAACCACTTTCTATACCGCTTATAGAAAGTGCGGATGCCATAAAAATCCCATTAAGCACACACGAGTAAATATAATAAATATTTTTCATTTTTTTGAGATTACTCACGAACAAATATAAGCTGGGGTCTTATAAAAAAAACCAATTACACACTTTTTACGGCTTCCAGAGATTTGGCTCTTTACCACACAAGTTTTGCTCACTCCCTTAAATTGAAATATTTCATTTTATTTACCTTTTTATTGTATAATCACCTGGTAGTAAATATTGCAATAAAAATAAAAACCAACTAGTCAAACAGAACAGAACTGAAAAAAGGGGAAAAACAAAGTGTGCCCGAAAAAATATGGTAATAAACCGGTCTACGGGTGGGTCAAACTAACTGTAAATCGGTCTTCAAACGACGACGTTTAATAAATATTAAATAATTGGCGTGATGCATGCGTCAATATCAGCATGTGAATGAGTCTGTGTTTTTTATAAAAGTTATATGGCGTGCCGTTAACAATGCCGTAGCTTCCCCCTTTTTTATTTACAAAATTTCCAGCCATTACATAAATCGCGGCCAACAACTCATCAAATTGAATGCAATTAAATGCTGGCCAAAAGCATTAACTATGATTGATCAAATGATATATACAAATGTATATATATCTTTTGATGGATGTGTGACAGATGCCCACCGATGGTACGATAAAAACCTTTCGTGATTCAGTGTTATTTATGAACTTCAAATAGATAATGAGTTGGCAAAACGGTTACAGAGGATATCCCGTTCGAATGTTTACTGTATCCTACAGATATATAATTATACGAGGCAGGAAGTGGAAAAGTGCAGCACGATCTATTTAAATATTACTTTGATTGAAGATGTGTAATATAATTCTCCATTTGGCACTGCATTTCAATAATGGCTTGCCATTATTCAAGGCTCATTACCATATGGGTTTTACAGATTTTCAAATTAAATTTGTGAGTTCCGCAAGTTTTTATCGTGTAAGGTGAAGTACATATACGAATATTCCATTTTTCTGTGTTGACTTTTGTGACCTTATATCACAAGTCGAATCAAAAGGCGTGACATGCAGAGATTTCCCACACGACCCTGCACTCACAAAATATAGAAAATTATAATTTTGTGCCCTTTTTTATATGTTGGTGGCATATTAAAAAGCCATTAGGCGAGAAAACAACAGCAAGCCGGAATGGCAAACAAAAAGTACAAGCATTGCGAACTCTCAACGGGTCGAATTGAAATCGAAATCTGAAATCGAAAACAATGCGGCAGTTTCACGCGATGTTTATACACATATTTATGGGCAAACTGTCTTCTTGTGTGAGTACGAGTTTTGAGTACTCCGACGACGACTGTTTGTGTTTGCTATCGGACTTTTGGTCTCCAGACTGCCTCCGGCATTGGGCATTATTGGACTGGAGTTTTGGAGCCAGTGTGTGTAAACAAAAACCTACGAACGGATTGAAATCGTGCTGATTAATGTTCCTTCACTGGCGGCGTCGGCGTCGGCGGAGAAAATTGCAAAACAGCAAATGGCATAGGTCAGTTACACTAATTGAAATAGAATGTTGTCGGTCAGTGGTTCGTGGCTTTTCGTGGGCGCTGCTCTGCTCTATATAGTACCAGATTTAACGATCCACCAGCGTGGGCAATCATGAATGGCCAGTGCTTGGGCATAAGTGATAATCATTTAGAAAGCATCTCTCACTTCCTTTCACCTTAGAACACCAAGCGGCAGCAGTTTACAATGAGCGAAGTGAAAGCATGGGGAAAAGTGTAATCTTAAAGAAAGGAAAACCCACTCACAGGAGAAGAAAATCAATTGTCATCTTCATAGTTGCAAATCATGAAAGGTAATAAAAAAATAGTTTTTTTATTAACCTTAACATCAAGTTAAGCGTTGATTTATCGATTCAATGGGTAAATGGCAAAACCACGACCTGAATTTTTTTCCCACTATTGCAAATGATTTGTTTAGCCCCAGAATGATAGAATGCTCACCTCATGAGAAGATCTTTTTCGTGGTTTCTTTTCGGTCCTATCAATCTGCGATCTTTTTATAGCAACAAGCCAACATCAACATCAACATCATTTGCATAAATTCTTACCGCAAAAGTTACTTTCTAAAGAAGTGAAGAACCTCGTCAGAATATGACATCAACAGGTGGTCAAAGACACGAGAGGAAATGTATCTGACGGATGAACCTATGAGCTTTAGGATATGGAAAAGCTATGGAGTAGAGCTTTATGCCATTGGCGCCTGCGGGAGTTTAACGAAAGTCAAAGTACAGCTGATGACAGCTGAGCGGAATCACGTGGTGGAGCTTTTTGGGGAGAGCAATTTTGGGGGAGAGCCAGCAAATGAGAGCTGCTGCACAAGAGAGCGCCCCGAAGGATACGCATGTCCTGGAAACGTCAAAACAAGCAAAAGCTGATTATAATACGCCATGGGTGTGGGTTTGTTATTGAGGCCCGATTCCTTCACTTTTGGCCTGATTAGAAGACGACTGTCTGCCACTCCCCATTTTGGCCCCTTTTTTCACCCCGCCCACTTCCCATACCACTCTTCGGAGACTTCAAGTTTGATTGACACAATGAAGTAGCAAATGCATCACTTCAGACAATCAGCGGTCTGCGGATCTGGGCGACGGCACATCCCATGCCTGAGACTCTGGCAAACAATCGGCGACCGGGAGTCAAACTAATGAGGCGCCAGGAAGCGAGGCCAGCGAAAACAAAAACACCAACAAGCCGCTCGAGCGGAGAAAGCAGCGTTTCCCACCAAGGATACAGTGAGGTCTCGGGGCAGTGTACTTTTTAGAACAAGTATTTTTGGTTATCTTATAAGCTTAACTTTAAAATTGAAATTTATAAAACCTTGTACCTTTTAGATACACATAATTAAAGGTTTAATTATACTAATGAAACAAAGCTTTAATAATAAAAATCTATGTATTGTATCACTCTTAAGAGGCCAAGATTGTTAATGATGTACTAGTTTCATAAAACATGACTAAAATACCGGAAGTTGTAACAACTTGGCTCATTCAAAACCAAGTCTTCAATTGGAGGCTTTTGAGGCGAGTTTCCCAGCTTTTGTTCTACGCTAGGTGTGTTCACTGTGTGCGAAGGCGTGCCAAGGTTAAGCGTTTGCTCAATCAAGGTGCGGAGGGCGGTGGGTGGTGGGCTGGGTTCGGGTCCGCTGCGGGGGGGGAGTGGCACTGGTCACGGGGGCGGCGGTGGGTGCAGCTTGTGCAATCAGCTGTTGCTAATGAAAAACGTCGGCGAGTTTAGCCAGGGATAAGCAAGAGTCAAAGCTTATTGATTTTCAACTGCGTAAGTTGGCCAGCAAAAAATTGGTGGTAAAAAAAGAGAGTGGAAATCGGAGAGGGGGCAGTTGCGGAGGGGAGGGGGTCAACTCAATTTCATGGGAAATACATGAAGATAACAGACAACTTAATTAATTTGCTCAACTAAATGGAAACTTACCCTGGCCTTTGTATTGTATGTAAATTCAATAATTGCGTAGTTTGTTTTTACTTTTTAATAGCTTGATGTTTTCTCCTTGTTATGTGAAAATCTCTTTCTTTTTATGGCCGTAAATATTTCCGCTTTGAATTAAATGCAATCATAATAGATACAATTATAAAGATGGCAATTATTTATGCACTCGCGTTTTTCTTTTTGCACATTTGATAGAGTCGTACACAAAGCAATTTTCGCATCGTTCAGCGAGGGAATCTAATTTATATATGAGGTGTATTCAAATTATAGCTGGGGCAAATTAAACGCGCAAAATGGAGGCAAAAACATTTGATTTGACGATGTCTAAGGTCGCCGGCAAAGACAGACACATATGTATGTGTGTACAAAAACGAGAAAAATACGCTGACAAAGCGGTAAAAACAGAAATTTAGCGCTTGATTTCGACGCCCAGAAAGAGAGCGAAAAGTCGGGCCATACAGGGAGCGTATTAGATGGCTTATCAGTGCTTATCAACACGACCGCCGATGACGCCACGAGATACAGATACAAACACAGATACAGATACTGATGGACACGCAGATTCAGATGGACGGAGCAAATTGAACAACATTGCAATTAACGTAAAAACGGGGTATTAACTTCGGTTTATCTATTGTTCATATATGCGAGTATATATAGCAACAGCTTGTTCGACATTTGGATACACGCCGTGTATCTGTATCTCATAGTTTGCCGTGTTTGGCGCGCTGTAGAACATCTCTAGAGATTGATAACAGCTGAAGATTGATTTTTGCCCTATATTGGCAAGCATTTTCCTGACGATTTTTATACTTTGCCATTTATAGAATTTTCTAACATTACTTTTTTAAATTACATTTTTTTATTTGATAAGATTGATTTATAGCTTTAGTGTTGATTGATAGTTTAAGCTTGGGAAATTCCCAGTCTATCTATGAATTGCGCTAAAATTTCTTCAAAAGATACATTTTTCGTTTTACTTTAGTCAGAGATAGTGCGTTTCCATTTAATTTCTTTAAAGAATTTCCCTGGTCAATTTGTGTGTTTGTTGTTTATGTTATTGTTGTTGTTGCTGACAACCAAACAAACACCATGAACTTGAGCACACACACACACGCACACACAAAGCCACGGAAAGCTTCTTGATTGCACCACTGTATCTTTTTTTGCCGCTGATTTCCTTGCTTGTTAGCGTATTGCACTGCACCGCGATGATTTCGCTAAACTTTTGCATTTTCTTTGATATTTTTCGCGAATCGCCAATTAACGATTTATTCTGATGGGAGAGTGCACGCGTGGGAGCCCCAAAAAAAGAGAGAGCGCCCGGAGAGAGCGGCTGCCTTTTTGGCAGCAAAGGCAGCAAACAGAAACAACAACCCACCAAGTCAGCGAGCGAAAGAGCGACCGCGTCGGACGAACAAACTTGACAGCGCCAAGTTCCGATAGCGACTGAACGGAGAAAACGGAAAACTGAAAGCAGAAATCTCAAATCGCGGCAGAGCGCTAGCAGCGCAACGGTACACAGAAAAAGATTGTTAGTATTAAAAAAATTTAAATGTGTTAAAAGAAAGGCAACTAACTAACTCTCATGGGTCTTACTAATTTCTTACTACTGACTTCGCTTTTAAGCAATAATAGTGCTTCAAACTCTCGAAATGCAGTTATTATTTTGAAAATATAAAATAGTTTAACATTTTGTTTGGTAGATATCTTAAACATGCAACAAATTTAAAGGTAGTGCCGACACTTGAGATCAAGGTTTTTCCATTTAACTAACGAATTTTCTTTTCGTGTACGAAATACTCTCGTTCACAGTTAAAATACCTTCAGTTGTTGCTGTCCCTGCGCTGCTCTCTTGTTGTCGTTGTTGTTGTCAATCAATTGACAAAAAAGTATCGCCTTTACAGTTATATCCTCTCATCCGCTGCTCAGCACACTCTCTGTCTCTTTCTCTCCTATCCGCTGCTTAGGCGCTCTCACTAAGCCGAAAACAGCTGATTGCGCTACGAAAAATGTAAACAGACCCACAAAGCTTGCTCTCCCTCTCCTCTCACTTTTAGCTTTTGCTTTTGCCTTTGCGTTTGCTCTTTTGCAAAATAGCGGGGGTGTTCGCTTAATAAGCGTGCATTAAAATAGTAATGGACTAAGAAGCTGAAGAGCTAATAAGAAACAAAGCCAAGGTGGTCGGAAACGAGTTTCTAATAAGACCCTGTTGCACTCTTGGTTGCCAGGGGGTGGCAGTGGGCGGTGAAGGGCGGAAAATGCACGGTGTGTCGTTAACAGATTTGCCTGTCCGCGATTTCAGCCCATTTCGTCTGGCACTTTTAACATACCCTCGATCACAAAGGGTTATATTCAACATGGAAAAGGTTTGTGACAAATTTACATAGCAAATTCTAGTTATAAATAGAATTTCTGGTGAAGTGCTATGCCATGTACCCTATTAATAATAATTCATTAGCTAAGGTCTAGGATTGAATTGCTAGCTCAAGTTAATTGGTATGAACAATGACTGAAAACTAGTTTTTCAACCAAAAAGTGTTTTCTCATATTAGGTGTAGAAATTACCCATCATTAATCATTATTATCAACTAAATTTGCAAAGGTATAATTATCATTACCTATATAAAGTGGGTGTCTATAAGGTATTTTAATTTGAATTTCATAAAAACTCTGCAAATAGCTGATCACTCGATATTTAACTTTAAAGGTATAAAGTGTTTTCTATCCGTGAGATACAATTTTATTTACCCATTAATTTTGCTTACTTCCTGACATAAACAAACTATTCCCAGGCATTAACTTATAGTTACGCGTCAAGAATCGAACATGCAACGATCGATCCACTAGAGTATTTGAATATCGCGTAGATAATTTTTCGAGAGGCGTCAGACAAATTGCAATGGGCTCTATAATAGAAGGCACGCCGAGCCCAAAAAAAAAGTACAAGTATATATAGAGGCGAATATATATGTATATATTCTGGTACAGGCAGAACATATATAAGTACGACACACAAACCGCAAAGGGCAACAGAAATAGATGGCAAAGAATTTCTAGTTGACTGAACACCGAATGTGGCCGCCGAGCCATCAGCCATCAGTCAGACAGTCCGACGACCTAGACCTAGATGTCGTTCATAAGATCTAAGACCTAAGACCTAAGATATCTCAGTATCTTAGATACTAGATACTGGATACGAAATCGGTGCCAAAACTTAAGGCTGAAGCTATTCTTAACGGAAGCTGAGCTGTTCGCTCGGAGGCGTCATAAATCTTGCGCAACGCCCCATTGGCATCGCCAGGGGTCTGGGAACCCCAACTTCACTATATACTCGTATATTACTGCTACTATATATACCGCCGATCCCTAGGCCACGATTCCGGCCAAGACAATGGCCATTTGCATGGCTCGCACAATTATGTACCATCTCACTCTAATGGCAATTTGTTGGCCACTGTGTTAATGTGATTAGAGAACATTAGATGTGCTGGATGTGGAGTTCTGTCTTGGATGTGGACCAGTTCTGGCCACTTGTTGCTCAACGCGACGCCTCAAGAGCCCAGTAGGAAGTTTCGAGAGCCGTAAATTATTCGCTTTCTGTTTCCGCTTCTAGTTATCAGATGTGTGGGAACAAATAGAAAACTGAGAACTGCACTCGGTAAATGCATCTATTTATAAGATAGATTTGAAAACTATTAACAAAAACATAAATATAGCACCTTATTTAGCAGGTTTCCTTGTGGGATAGCCTTAAATTCTGTCACATTGCTTGCCAAATATTTAAGTTGCTTATAAATTTATTGAGCTCTTTATGAATAGAATGACATTTACTTTTTGGCCATACTGGTTTCCAGACTTAGTTCATCGAAACCCCCATTTTAATCAAGAGCCTTTGTAGTTGGAAGGTGATCTCAATAAAAGTTGACAAGAGTTGGAAAAAACAATTTATAATTATTTGTGTCAAAGTAGGTTAAGTTATCTATGCCACTGCCTAATTTGAAAGGGTTTACGTCAGTACTTAACTGCAAGTGTGTTCCATGTTTTCTATTTGCTGTTTGCTATTTGCTTTTCCATTTCCACTGCTATCCACATTTGTATCTGTATCTGGTAGAACGCCTGCTCACCGCTCAATCCAATTAAAAGCCAAAACCATCTGTCGTTGGTGCCCCAAAAAAAAAAAAATAATAAAGAAATAGGTTTGCTGTGAACTAGCGCCCAGTAGAAGTGTCCCCGATTTGAGTCAAGTGTTATTTTGGGCGCTTTGTGTGCGCCACAATTATACGACAATTATAAATAAGTAGCTAATACCTTTATCTAGCGGCGACGTAAGTCAGCCGAGTTTAGATGGTGTCGTGGTGCCGCTAGCGGATATCTTTTTCAGCGGCTACATGTATCCGTATCTGGACAGCGGCCAAGATTTACGAGTTACACTCGTCGGATTCCGAAGGGGTGCGCGTCATGCTGCCGGGTTATTGGCATCGGAACTAACTGTTTTCGGAGCGATCATTGCCACTCACCTTTCGGCCGGCTATTGCACTCAATTACCAGGTGGCACAAAGAGTGGAAATGAAAATGGAACTTTACCGCACACACACACATGAGAACCCGTTTCTATCTCCCAGCTAAGCCCTCCACTCATCTGTCGGCACTTGGTCTAGATACATGCGAAAAAAGCGCTAAAAGATACAAGATAATCTTCTCTCTTGCGGCCAAAAACAGATATAAGTTGAACTGGAACTGAACTGAAAATAAGAATAAAGGCAAATTGTGACGTTCTTTTTTTTTTGGTTATGAATACCCAATTCTGTCTGTCGGGCAATTTGGAATGTCAAAGTTGACAACTGCATGGTAAGTGGAAAACTATGAGATTTATTTGCCTGCAGCGGCATGTGAAAATGCATTTTCGGTATTCGCGGTATTGTGGCGTCACTTTTAAGGTCCATGCTTGGTTGCATGTGCGGCAGAGCTTTGTTGACGATACCCTATAAATAGCCGCCAGGTATTTCGATTATGCTGCATGCCACTTAGCTGGCACAAAATCATAAGCAGAATAATTTAGGGGTAAATTGATTAAGGGGTTAATGACCTGCCATCACGTGAAGGAAGACTTTCAGTCAGCAGAGTTAATTGAAAGGGTAAACGGTATGAACTGGTTGGTTGACCAAAGCTCGTTGAACCACTTATTAAGCCGATTACTCAAGTCCAAGAGTTGGATGGTCAGGTTGAAAGTTGAACCGGACATATAAACAGGAATGTCGAACAGGAAGATTTACAAAAATGTTGCAGTTTTTACAAATTAACAGGGGATTATCAGGAAAATACAAACTTGGAAAATCAGCTGTATCAAAAGCAAGTAAGTTGGGATGGTAAGCTTTGCTTTTCATATATAATATTAACAAAAGATATATAATCAAAATCTTATTAAAGACAATTAGGAGTTTACCTGAAGGCTATGGCGTTCCAAAGCAAGTCAACACCTTTTATGAGGCGTTTTAACAAAACGGCGTACATGAAGCCATTTCAAGTGCCTCGAAACAATTGAAATTTGTTTCAACTGGCAGTTTGAATGAAATTAGAGGGTTAATCTCATGGTAACCATCTAGCAGCGATTCCAATCGCAAACCGCAGAGCATCTGGCATTCGATTCAGCCAGCGAACCATTCGCACTCTTTATAGAGCATTTGCACGCGAGCCAAGACGCTGATGAATACCATCATCATGTAATACCCGAGAAATGTGTAATGTGTAACGATGAGGCAATGCCAGCCGGAGTGCGATTATGATAGGCCAGATTTGGATGCGCCGACTCTCTGGTGCTATGGAGCTCTAGAGCTCTGGAACTCTGGAGATATGGAACTCTGCAGCTCTGGAGGGAGCTACGTGAAAATCGACTATGCTAATGGGGCGACGGAAATCGGGTATTAGCCCAGCGTAAGCGTAATTTGCATAAGAAATCGGCTGGGATTCGGGATGCACAATTAGATGCTCGGACACGTTCTCCAGACGTGGTTGCCCAGTACTCCACGCAGCTTAAGTGGCCGTAGGTACATAGAACCATTGGAAGGGAGGACCCAATGGAATCGCTTGGAATGCAACCGATTCGCAGTTGCATGTCGCCCGTTGCACGGAGAGAAAGGCTACGGCAGCGGAAAGAAAAAGAGAAAACAAATGATATGTAACCAAATTTCTTCCTGGCGGCCAGTCTGGTAAAAAAGAAAAAAAACTGCAAAACTGGTCCACCGTGACCCACTAAAGCCTCTCTTTACTTTTTACTCGAAAATCAGCCACCAATTGCTGACTTTAACACCAACATGGGCCAAAAGGTGCAAACGGACCCGTTCCATTTTATTCATTTCGCTTCCGTGAGTCAGGTTTACTTTTAACTTCAGTTAATTGATTTTAAAATACATCGAGAACTCATCACTTTTATTTTTAGAAACATTTGCGCGCAACTTTCACTTTGCTGCATACAAAAATCAATCAAAGCAGGAAGATAAGATTGTAATTAACTGTGGGGAATTCTTTTAACTTTTCAATATTCATTTATATTTTTGGACTCTTTGTAAGCACTTATTAATAGTAGTTGACGAAAAGTGATGACCAAAGTTGAAGCAACACAAGGGTTAAGTTTGCGGCTCAGTGCGTTTTCGGCAACTAACAAGATCAACAAAAAAGACACAATAAAATACGACAGGCACGGCTTCATTGGTTTTGCGGTTAAAATGTTGCAACAAGAACTGGCAATGCCACAAAAATTGGACAACTGAAAACGCAGCAAAAGAAATGAGTCGCAGCTTGAAATACACTTGGTATTTATTGAAAATTATCGGTATCACTTTTTCAACTTAAACCTAGATGTTAATGCAATAACGGCTATAAAAAGTATTTTGTTTCAAAGGATACACAACTTTATAAATCATTTAAAATTTGCATAGCTGAGCTAAGAAATCTGATGCTTAAATTTCGTAAGATTCGCCCAGAAGAACCTATAAAGAAGTCATAATTATTGGACTACCCACCTTTGTCTAGACTAATAATACCCCTTGCATAGCAGCATCAAAACCGCGAAGTAGCGGCAGAAAACTGGCGAATCTATAAAAATGCAAATTAGAAGAAGCGAAAAAATAACACAATAAACGACTCCAGAAACTGGAACGAACCGAGGCTGTGATTCAAACCAAAGACTGCAGCTCCAACTCCGATTTGGATTCAGATCGAGGGGCCGCCGATAAAACGTTACTCGTGCCATTGCCTCTGGGCCGCAAAAGCGTTGGTGATCTATGGACTGGCTAGCCCAATTGGTCAAGAAGCTATTTGGGTTAACTGCAGCTGCAACACGCCGACGATCGGAAAACTCGGGCCAATTAATTGTGCGGAAATGTGCGAGGCGCGTCATAAATACTGTCGCTTTTCTCATCTCTCTTTCTGCAGCGGCTCATCGTCGATGGGAAGTTGCTCCTCCTTCGTGATGGTCAGTGGTTACATTTGCACCTGCACAATAAACAATAGGAGGAGAATGCACAGGAAAAAATAAATGGTTGTTTTAGTTCAGCAGTGCTTAGATGGCTGTATGAAGTGTAACTGAAACAAGTGACATAGTTCAGAGATCATTAGAGATCCTAGTGCACATTTTAATACTTAAAACATTAATTTAATTTATAATACAAAATTATAAATATTTATAAGATGTAGTTATACAATCACTGGAGGATCTGTTACAAAATTGTTAGCTATAATTGAGCTGTAGATTTCACTGGCTTATCTTGCACCAAATTGGTTGCAACATGGCTGATAGAAAGGATACGCTGAATATTCATATAAAGACGACTAAATTGATGGAAATTGCATATTCATGGGAAAATATGAAAATGTGAAAAGTGATGTAACTGCACCTCTAGTTGGACCAGATCCCTTTCCATTTTTTCACCGTGCAGTTGGCCGGAGGCATTCTTGCGTGCAAACCTTGACCATGAAACGATGACGTGCCCATAAAAGCGCTGGCCAACAATCCCAAACATTTTCCTGGCCAATTAAGAGCCAAGGAAAATTAGTAAGAAATTGAAATTGCTCAACGGCGGCCACGTTTGCGATCACGTTTACGTCGCTGAACGGACGATGGTCAATGGCATTCGGCCGGCACAACTTGTGCGACAGTTACATCTATATATGCGCCACAAACAACTGGTTTGCTGGCCAAATAAACAAAAAACAAAAAAAAACAAACTATATAATAATATACAAAGCAAAAACACCGTTTTGGACCGGCCTCCAAGGGGCACGCTACCCAAATGGAGCCATTGCCGCCGTGTGTCTGCCAATTAGCAAACGAGCGACATGGCGGTGCACTGAACTTGTTACGCTTAAATTGTTGATAAGCCCACTCACTCACTGCGATTGCCACGCTTATGATGACGACTACTGGCCACCGAAAATGTGGCAATCGCAGCGTTTTGGCCATTAACCCATTTTTCCGCACCGGTTCTAAAGATATCCCGCTTGGCTTAATTCAGGTTTTAATGTCTCTGTATGCGCTACTATGTATTTTGTCTTTTTAATTGCTGCTAGCAAGTTTCTTTTAGTTGCAGAGTCATGCCTTTGATTGAATTATCTGGCAATAATCAATTTAATAATTAATAGCTAAATTCACGCGCTAACGAGTCTAATTCAATTAGCTCAATGGCTGCCATTATGCAATTAGTACCTTCATTTGATATAATACGCTGCACTTGACTCAAGTTGCTATCAAATCATTTTATTTCCGCTGCAAGCGATCTGTGTTTTAAATGCTTGAAGAGAAAACAAAGCTCTTAAATCTTAAAACCTATTATAAACATAACATTTAAGACATATATGTTAAGAACCCATATTAACTGCACACTGCCCACCTTATCTGAAGTCCAAGAGTTCAGTGGGTTAGGTCGCTGTGATAAGGGATTGGAGATTGGAGATATATGACCAGTTTATGCTACGATATTTGCGCAGAGTAACTGCTCTTTCGCTGGGGTGAGCAATGTGAGAGAAAGAATAAATATATTATATATACATTTGTACATATGTACATATACCATGTGTTCGTGTGGATGTCACAGATGTGCGTGATTGTTTTCGTTTTCATGGAGCGGCGCATGTGAAATGGGCAAATCGAAAAGAGCAGTTGTGTTTGGTTTGTGAGGCTGCCAAGAGCGAGTAGCGAACGCGGACGATGAATAAAATATTTGGGTGCCTACTGTTTGCCCTGTGTCTGCTGCTGCTCATTGGGCCAACGCCCGGAAATGGCCAATCCCCGGATGACTCGTAACGTCTCCTGGTGGCCATCCACTACGAGGCCCTGTGCCCGGACAGCATGAACTTCATCCGGCGCCGATTGTACGATGCTCTGCAGGACAACGACTGGTGGTCGGTCACCGATCTGAAGCTATATCCATTTGGCAAGGCGGGTGTGAGTCAGCTACGTTAAATATCATAGGTTATATACTATATATACCACTTTATAGTCATTTATTTAGTACTCATTTGGAATACATTATCAGTTCATTTCAAAACCATTTGTATTTACATAGACCTTGGTGCATAAACAAAGCAATAAACTGAAACCGAAATGCGTACGCACATAATTAGGTATTTTAGCTTGAAGATCATTTAAAACTGCTGAATATTCTATATTTAATATATAATATTTTTAAGCTAAAGTTACTTGCTTTCAGTTCTACAATAACACATCCACGGGCGAGAGACAAGTGTTTTGCCAGCATGGCGTGGATGAGTGCGAACTGAATGCAGTCCATGCCTGCATCCTTGAGACCCTGGACATCCGCAAGGCCTTCAATCTGATCTACTGCATGCTGCGCTCCTACTCGAACGAGCTGGACTCCTGCTCCCGGAGCATGGGTGTGGACGTGGCCAAGGCCAGGGAGTGCAAGAGATCGCGGTCCACGCCAGAAATATTGGCGCCCTATGGCAAGGAAACCCTCAAGCTGGGCATCTCCTTTGTGCCCACCATTGTGTTCGAGAATGTGAGTACACCCAACTGCATAAACTGCATAACCCAATTACCAGATTCGACTAACGATTACCTATTCTTTTGATAGGACTTTGATCCCTACGACCAGCGGAGCATTCGCAACAATTTTGAAAGACACTTTTGCCGGCAGTATTTGAAAAAGTTCAACATCAAACTGCCCACTTGTTAGGCCATTTTATAAACTTATATGTAATGTACACTGAGTAATGTCACTGTTTCAATGTTCCAAGACCAATAAACAATAGTTATGTACAACCAGCTGAATAGTTTGATTTCTTGCTGACTCACTTTGGGTTAATAAAAATGTACATAGGTATATAATATATGAGCTTATCAGGCCCGTTTCTGTATACAGATCCTAATCAGGAAAACAGCTGTATCTCGGTCTAAAAACACGATTAAAAACCCGCTGCCCAGTGAGTTTTCCGTAATCAGTTGAGGCTTACATGGCTCTGGATTTTGGATGCCAGGGGGAAATGCTAGCTGCCACAGGGACGTCGACCAGGGGGGTTTAACTATTCTTAACAATTCTTTTATTTACATTGATTTGCCCAATAAATGCTTGATTTATTACTGAAAATAACTCTTAAACAGAGTGCCTTTTTCAACACAAATCAATTTGTTTAAATAAATATAATTTTGAAGCCCCCTTTTGACATTTTCTGACCACACCACTGGCGCTGTAAATTTGACGAAACGCAGTGACATCCACGCGCATTACAAGTCACGGCAGTATTTCAGTGTCGAGCGTTCGCTGGCGTTGAGGGTCCCAATATTCCAAGATCAGCTCGGGATTTAAGTGCATCCGAATCCGACATGAGGGCGGCTGTCTTTGTCTGTCTGCTGCTGGGATGGGTGGGCGTGGCTGCGCCAAGGGTAAGTGACCCAATTGAGCGATGAATCCGCATTGCGACGCTCGCTGATCGTGACATTGCAGCGTCTGCTTGGACCGCAAACTGACCGACTGGCCATCACCCTGTACTACGAAGCATTGTGTCCCTACAGCATGGATTTCGTGGCCCTCCAACTGAAGCCTTCGATGGTGCGCCAGGATCGACTGCCGTTCACTGAACTCACGCTGATACCTTATGGAAATGCCAGGGTGGGTTTTACAAGAAAGCCAATCATTTTGAAGCAGTTTAAAGATATAGTTATTAATTTTTGATAGCCTAAACTAGCTGTCTTAAAAAGCAGCTCCATTTGAAGTTTTATAGTGTCAATCAGCGTTAATCCGCACTTAAACTGCGCTTAATCCTCTTCAGACAGACGATGGCGGTCATGTGCAGTGCCAGCACGGAGTGATGGAGTGCGAACTGAACGCCTGGCACGGCTGCATACTGGAGCACCATGACATTGCCGAATCCCTCAAGCTGATTGCCTGCATGATGAGGGGCAAGAAGAACCGGCTGGATACTTGCGCGGATCACTATCACATCGACGTGGGCGATGTCAAATACTGCAAGGAATCGCGACCGGTCAACGACATTCTGACAAAGTACGGCGATGAAACGGCCAAAGTCTCGTTTTCGGGTGTGCCAGCCATATTTGTGGAACACGTGAGTTGCAATACAAAAAGTAGTAATGAAATCTAACTCGTAAGCTTTGTGGTTTTTAGGTTTATAGCCATGATCTATCTAGTAACATGACAGAGCATTTTGATGCAATTTTTTGCGCCAAGTATAAGGAAAAGTTCAACAAGCAGCTAAACAATTGTCCATAACTATGGTTCTAATGTTGCAATAAAAATGTTTTTACAACACACATATATGTATTCTGAGTTTGCTTTGTAGTTTAAACAAAAATGTTTAATTTTCCCGCCCAACAGTGGCGCCATCTATGACCAAATGGCGCTGCCAGACCTGTGCACTGTTGGTACTATTTTAGTATTTTTCTTAGCCGGTGGTATATTTCAACGGCGCAACGGTCCCACTTAACTATTTTCGCAACACGCGACGATACGAATTTTCCACATTTCTTTGTTGATTTCTGGAAAATCGCTGGATATAGACCGAATAGCCGACTGCAGACTGAGCACCAGGAAAACGCGCGAGATGAGCGAGACCATAAACACCGCGGCGCAGTTCCCGAGCTTCGAGAAGCCGACCGTGCAGTTCAATGAGAAGGGCTGGGGTCCCTGCGAGCTGCCCGATACGTTCAAGGATGTGCCTTACCAGCCTTTCAGCAAGAACGATCGTCTGGGCAAGATCTGCGACTGGACGAACACGTCCAACAACGACAAGAAGTACCAGAGTGAGTGCAATCCCACACAGAAACCCAGACCCACAAAAGACTAACCCGCCGAAAGTGAGGTTAGGTTGGTGTGTCGTGGCAAGATATTGTTGCTAACATATATTGGTGTTTTCATTCCATTTGGCAGACAAGTACGCCTCCAGCTTTGGCACGGGCAACCAGTACTCGTACTACCATGAGGAGGACGAGACGACCTTCCACCTAGTGGACACGGCACGCGTCCAGAAGCCGCCGCACCAGCGCGGCAGGTTCCGCAACATGAGGAACTCGCGTTCCGGTCGTGGCAGGAATGCCCGCGGTGGCCTCAATACCCACGGCATGACAACGCTCAGCGGCAAGAATGTGAAGGCCAGGGATCCGCGTCATGGTCGCGGCATGGGCAAGAAGTTCGGACATCGCGGACCACCGCCCAAGATGCGCGAATCTTCGGTGGCCGTGCGCGCCGATTGGGCATCCATCGAGGAGATGGACTTCCCGCGACTCATCAAGCTGTCGCTGCCCAACATCAAGGAGGGCGTCGATATTGTCACCTGTGGAACTTTGGAGTACTATGACAAGACCTACGACCGCATCAATGTGAAGAACGAGAAGCCGCTGCAGAAGATCGATCGCATCGTGCACACGGTGACCACCACAGACGATCCCGTCATTCGGCGTTTGTCCAAGACCGTTGGCAACGTCTTTGCCACGGACGCCATCCTGGCCACCATCATGTGCTCCACGCGATCGAACTACTCTTGGGATATTGTCATCGAGAAAGTTGGTATGTTTAATGAAATACGAAATCAGCGGAAGCGTTTTATCCAGAAATCATCATTTTAAACTTATTTTAGGCGACAAGATCTTCATGGATAAGCGCGACCACACCGAGTTCGACCTGCTGACCGTGAACGAGAGCAGCGTGGAACCCCCGACCGACGACGACAGCTCGTGCAACTCCCCCCGCAACCTGGCCATCGAGGCCACATTCATCAATCACAACTTTAGCCAGCAGGTGCTGAAGACTGGCGACCAGGAACCCAAGTACAAGTTCGAGGAAAGCAACCCTTTCATCAGCGAGGACGAAGACATCCAAGTCGCCAGCGTTGGCTACCGCTACAAGAAGTGGGAGCTCGGTAGCGATATTGTAAGTGTTGCATAATCCAACTTTAAACCCCAATTGCCCCAAATCAGCTTATGTATTTAACAATTATGTCTTTTACCTGTAGGTCCTTGTGGCGCGTTGCGAGCACGATGGCGTCCTGCAAACGCCCAGCGGAGATTCGCAGTTCATGACTATCAAGGCACTCAACGAATGGGACTCGAAGTTGGCCAATGGCGTGGAATGGCGTCAAAAGTTGGACACGCAGCGCGGTGCTGTGCTGGCCAACGAGCTGAGGAACAACGCATGCAAGCTGGCCAAGTGGACTGTGCAGGCCGTCCTGGCCGGCTCCGATCAACTGAAGCTCGGCTACGTGTCGCGTATCAACCCGAGGGACCACTCGCGCCATGTCATCCTCGGCACGCAGCAGTTCAAGCCGCATGAGTTTGCCACTCAGATCAACCTGAGCATGGACAACGCCTGGGGAATCCTGCGTTGCATCATCGATCTGGTGATGAAGCAGAAGGACGGCAAATACCTAATCATGAAGGATCCCAACAAGCCGATCATTCGTCTGTACGACATCCCAGACAATACATTCGACTCCGATGACTCGGACGATGGCGAGGGCGATGACGAAGGTTTCCAGCAGGTCTACAACTACGCGCACAACAAGATTTAGACGCCACGCCCCCGCACTTCAGCATCCCTTCCAGTCTTGGGCTACAGCCACAACCCGCTAAGAATAACCACAACTGATGTCCCCGAAAGGAAAAGGCCATGTTATAGGCCCTAGCTTAAGCATTTGTATTCGATTTAAATTCAGCTATTTCCTAGTAAATCACAGAGGGCGAAACAAATCTTGGACTTTCCTTGGTCAAGGTTTAATGCAAATAATGGGTATGTTTATCACATTTACTGAAACAGCAGAGCGGCGTACGCAAATGCGTGAATCATATGCTGATTATGATAGTATAAGCTTACTGTGTACGTATTGCATTGTTTTAGTTTAGCTTCAAACATTGTTTGAGCTTTGACGTTGAAGGATGGACTTTCTCCGAGTATATCTATTCTTTCTGCTCCAGGCTCAACTGCTGGTGCACTTGGCTGAATCTGGTAATTCGTTTTGAGCATACTCCACACTGTATAAGTTATAGCATACAACGAAATTCTTTTAAAAAATATAAATAACATTAATTCAGGCAATTATCAGCATAAATGTGTCACAAAATGTCTTAAATAATGGAATATTTATGAATATAACAAATTCCTACTTGCGTCAGCGTTTCCGTCTTGTCTACCGGATGAGCAATGTACCCGACTATCCGAATGTTCACCACTTTTGCGCTTTCTGAAGCCCAAAAACATGACGCCAGCCGAGAT